>NC_079193.1:73165440-74365440 GCF_029499605.1 Hyla sarda | reverse complement strand
GGGTACCACCAGGGCGTCCGCTGCGAGTGGCAGGGGATCCCGAGACCTGGACACGAAGAGAGGGACTTTCCTGTTCAGACGTGACGCAAACAGGTCCATGTCCGGCGTTCCCCACCAACGGCAGATCTGATCGAAGACCTCTGGATGGAGGGACCATTCGCCTGGATCCGTGGTGGCGCGATTTAGGAAGTTGGCCTCCCAGTTTTCGATGCCGGGAATGTTTACGGCCGAGAGGGCCGGAACCTGAAGTTCTGCCCACCTGAGAATCTTTGTGACTTCCCTCATGGCCGCCGAGCTGCGGGTGCCCCCCTGGCGATTGATGTACGCCACAGCCGCGGCGTTGCCAGTTTGCACCCGGACTGGGTGGCCCCGCAGAAGGCGGATCCAGTGCCAAAAGGCACAGGAGGCTCACCTGAAGCTCCAGAACATTGATGGAGAGCTTGGCCTCTGACGCCGTCCAGCGACCCTGGACAAGTCTGGTCCCGGAAGACCCCTCCCCAGCAGAGGAGGCTCGCATCCGTGGTCAGGACATGCCAACGGAGGGGCAGGAAGGAACAACCCCCTCGGGGAAGGGGGGACCGGAGCCACCAAAGGAGGGAGAGGCGTACCTGGGGAGAGAGCCGAATCCAGCGTTGGAGAGAAAAGGGGGACTTGTCCCATGGACAGGATGACCCATTGGAGAGGACGGCAGCGAAATTGAGCGAAGGGCACCGCCTCCATGGCGGCTACCATCTTCCCCAAAATGGACATGCAGGTGCGGATGGGAAATGGGCCCAATGCCCGAAGGGAGCGGACTCCCGACAGGAGCTCCTGGAGTTTGTCCTCCGGCAGGGAGACATGAGCAGCCGCTGTGTCGAAGTGGAGCCCCAGAAAAACCAGGGACTGGGACAGATGGGACTTCTCGTGGTTGACAATCCAACCGAAACTGGAGAGGGTCTGGAGGGTGATTCTGAGGCTGGCCCGATTCTGCTCCAAGGAGGTCGCCTTGATGAGCAGGTCATCCAAGTAGGGAAGAACCGAGATGCCCCGAGAGTGGAGAAGAGCCACCACTGCCACTAACATCTCTGTAAAGACCCAGGGTGCAGTCGGCATCCCAAAAGGTAGGGCGACAAATTGGAAATGACCCTCGGGGACAGTGAACCCGAGGAAGCGGTGGTGAGCCGGGAAGATAGAAATGTGTAAGTAAGCATCCCAGATGTCCACGGAGGAGAGGAACTCCCCTTGATCCATTGAAGCCACAACAGACCTCAGAGACTGCATCCGAAAATGCCTGAGGCGCACGTGTCGTTCAGGAGTTTGAGGATCAGACGAACCGAGCCGTCCTTCTTGGGGACCACGAAGAGGTTCGAGTAGAACCACGAGAAGCGGTCATAAGGAGGGACCGGAACAATCACGCCTTGGGAAAGAAGAGTGCGGAGGGCCACCTGAAAAGCTGCAGCCAGAGCTAGAGACAGAGGAGGGCGGGACAGGAAAAAACGATCCCGGGGTATAGAAGCGAACTCTATGCAATAACCCTGGTAAACTATCTCCTGAACCCAGGTATCCTGGACATAAGCTAGCCAAACGTCCAAAAAGAATGACAGGCGACCTCCCACCCGAGGAGAAGACTCTGATGGGGGCGCACCCTCATGCCGTGGGGGGCTTGGGGGTCCCCAACTTGGGAGGGGGGCGGTTAGAACGAGGGACCGATTTCCAGGAGGGCCGAGACTTGAATGTTAATGCGCCTTGAACACTTTCCAGGCAGCATTAGGGTTGCACCTGTGAGGCCATGCACCTATATCAGCCAACTTGGGTGGGGCTTGTAGCCTCTCTCCCCCCTTTCATTGTATGTGTGCTCAGTCACGCTGGAGGGCAACTGGGAGCGGGTTGCATGTCGACCTAGTGCTGCTGTAATTGCCCACTGGCCCCTGGTTTTTGCTTATTACGCACAGGTAGGTTAGCGTTAGGTCCCGTGCCATCTGAGAAACCTTGGCGTTTGTGTGCGGGCTCTGGTGTGTCCTTAATATAAGGATACACTGGCGAATGTCTCAATTTTAAACATCAGTGTTGAGGGATTAGCCAATGTCATTGTATACATCTACCACAGTAGTGCACCTAAATTTCTGTATTGTATTATTCTAATTGTTACACATCCACACCGTCTATCTGGTGTAGGATTCTATTGTGGCACTTTTAGTCCACTGCAGGCATCCTCCATTGTATGCATTTTTATGCTGGGGATCGCCCTTAGCAACGGACTACAAGGGCAGGATCTGCTCCCCCAGTATATATGCACAACTGCATTTGGGGTTGAGCACCTCCAGCCATTTGAGACATTTTTGTTGTTGTAAGGATGGAGCCCTCTTGTCCTGAGAGGCCTGGGGCCTATCCGTGCGGCCTGAGAAACGGGAAGGGCGAAAGGAAGGAGTTCCCCCGCCGTGGACCCGAACGGCGTGCCGATTTTGGGGTAAGAGAGAACTTTTCCCCCACATGGCCTCCGAGATGATCTCGTCGAGGCGCTTACCGAACAATCGAGATCCCTGAAATGGGAGTTCAGTGAGAGAGCGCTTAGAGGCCACATCGGCATTTCAAGCCTTAAGCCACATGGAGCACCTAAGCGCCACCAAGTTGCCCGAGGCCAAGGCTGCGCAGCGTGCCGATTCCAAGGAAGCCCAACAGGTATTCACCAGTGTGGGCGACTTGCTGCGCCAAAGCCGCCATATCACTGGAGGAAGTCCCCGCCTAGATGCCTTGGCGCAGCTCACCTGCCCAAATCGACAGGGCTTTAGACACCCAGGTGGAGGCAAAAGCCGGGGACAAGACCGAGCCTGTGACCAGCGCAGTAGCAGCCTGCCGGGAAGGGGGGGGGGGGGGCGCGGTACTGAGGTCAGACATTAGGAAGCACTAGTAAGTCAGACAATCCACAGACAAGGAGTAATCTCACCCAGGTGCCTGTGTCCAGAGAGGATCCTAGAAACAGCTGGAGGAACCGCAGCGGTGCCTGTGTCTCAGTGGGACGGAGAAGCCGACTGCCGGCAGAGGGAAGCACTGGATCACACTGAGCAGGGAGAAGAAATTGACCCTCATAGCGCGAGACCACCTCATAGGGTGACTCCAGAAGCACGGCTCCCCGTGCTGCGCGCGCTCCTAGGCGATAGGAGGAAGGAGCGCGCGGTGAAGGCAGAGAGGCCGAGGGGGCGGGGCTAGGAGAAGGGCCGGACAACTATGGCGGCACGCGGGGAGTGGGCGGAGCCAAGTGCAGGCCGGAGCCGCGGGCTCAATTAATGACCTGCCCGCAGCTCCGGACCTGCAAGAAACCGTCGCGCTGTGTGAAGCACCGTAAGAGCGGGCGGGGAGGCCTGTCACCCGGGCGCCCGGCCCCCCTCGGGGCTTGTGCCAACCGGAACAGTAAAAGACTGCCCGAAGAAAGGAGCAGCGCGACCCGAACACCGGAGGTATAAGACTGCAGTCATGTTGCGGAGATATCTGTAAGGCGCACGGCCGCATTGTTAACCCCGAAGGGCTAAGTTAACTCCCCCTCAGCCGGAGTGCAGAGGGAATATTAACCCCATATGTAAAGTTAACCCCCCCCACCGAGCAGGGACCGAGAGGGAGAGAGGATAACCCCTCTGCTGCCACCATCCTCCCCCACAGCCAGGGGAATAGAGACCCCCAGTCAATGGGGAAAAAAAGGTAGTGGAGGGGGAAGGATAAGGGGGGCTGAGGAAATATTAACCCCCAATATACTTACCATAAGGGACCTCAATACTTACCCTGAGGGACCTCCTTAGCCAGACGTCGTCGACCAGCTAGTGCCACCTGCCTTTAGCTACCATGGTGAAGAGGGGATCCGGACCATAGGTACACCACCAGGCGCTGGTTGCTGGCGAGGAGGGGTTAACGGCCCATCCATGATGCACCGTGCCCCTAGCTCGCATGTGGGGGGGGGGGGTGAAATCAGGCAGTGCCATGCTCCTGTCGCCCCATGCTAGATAAAACAAAAAAAGGGAGAGAAAGTCTAAACTGAACCTGATATTAGGAAAAAAAACAAAAGAAATAAGAGCAGGTCTGGAGAGCTCCAGAGCTGCGTCTAGCCTCCTCTGACACCAAGCTAAAACTGAGTTGCTTAGAGCCAGGAGGCGGGTATATCCTGCCGGGAGGAGCCAGCCTTCTTTTGTTTTTTGCCTAGTGTCAGCCTCCTAGTGGCAAGCAGCATATACCCATGGTCCTGTGTCCCCCAATGAAGCGCTCGAGAAATAACGATTTTTTGCTATTTTAACAATAATAGGCTGCATATATTTATACTTACTGACCAAATAGTTTATTAAACTTATACTTTCAGATATCTACTTTATTTTGACAGCATTTATTTAGTTTTTAATTAACACTTTAAATGAATTAGAAGCCTAACAATAAAAAAAAAAAAAAAAATGTACTTTTCAACATTTCAAGTTAATGTGCTATGCAAGGTTTTGCAGAAATTTGAAGGTGGTAGAACATAGGACCCCCCCCCCCCCCCAAATGACCCCATTCTAAAAATTTGACTCATCAAGGTATTCGCTAGGGGGTACAGTGAGTATTTTAACACCATAGTTTTTTGGCAGGAATTATTAAAAAGCCAGCGTTAAAAATTAGAAATTCGCTTTAATTTGTGGGGCATATTTTTTGTACATCGCTTCTGATATTGAAAGAATTGCACCCTATATTTTATTGAGCTGCTCAGCCCGTGTTTGGAAATACACCCGTTTAGGCCATATTTAATTCCTTGGGCGCGTGGTAGGACCCAGAAGGAGAGGAGCGCCATTTGGTTTTCAAGGCATCATTTTATAGGCCGCACTTCATGCCTGCAAAGGGTTTTAGCTGTCAGAACCATACAGAACCCCCACAAGTGACCCCATTTTGGAAACTACACCCCCTAAAGTATTCATCTAGACCAAAAGGGAGTACTTTCAGTCCTTTTTTGTGGCTGGAACGCTTACAAATTCAGTGGAAGAATTGTAATTTTCCTTTTTTTTTCCCCCCCACAAATGCATCACTTGTGGGACATATTTTTTGTACATTGCATCTGAAAAGTAGAAAATGCGCCCCATATATTATTACGCTGTTCGTCCAGTGTTCGGTAATACACTCGCTTAGACCATATTTGGTTGCATGGCCACATGGTGGGACCCAGAAGGGGAGGAACACCATTTGGCTTTCAGGATATCATTATACAAATTATAGGCCGCACTTCATCTTGCAAAGCATTCTAGCTGTCAGAACAATACTGCACCCCAGAAGTGACCCCATTTTCGAAACTACACTCCCTGAAGTATTCACCTAGGGCAAAAGTGAGTACTTTGAGCCCTTATTGTGTGGCTAGAATTATTTCGAAGTCAGTGGAAAAAATAGCATTTAGCTTTTTTTTCCCCCCACAAATTCTTTATTTGTGGGACATCATTTTGGTAAGTCGCTTTTAAAATGGAGGAAATGTTTCAATATTTTAATCACCCTGTTCGTCCCGGGCTGGGCAGTACCCCTACTTAGGACCAAGAAGGATAGGAGCCCCCTTTGGCTTTCTGGGCATCATTATATGATTAGTCCCCATTCATACTGCATTTCTGCAGTATTGGTGTCTGTTAGGTCAAAAAAGGGATGCCAATGTATACTGTAGCCGTCTCATTCAGAAATGAATGGAGCTGCTACAGTATACGCCAGCATCGCTTTTTTTGACGTGATGCTGACGGATACCTCTAACATACTGCGGAAACGCAGTATGAATGGGATGCAGTGTAGGGTCACATAGAACGCATCCGCAGCATATTTCACACAGCGATTGCCCCCCAGCAGTCACAATATGGAGCTCCCTGCTGTGGCTGGGTAGCTCAGTGTGTCCGCTCATGACTGCCGGCGGTAAATCCGCTGCCATGAGTGGACACACAAAGCTACCCAACTGCAGCAGGGAGCTCCATATTGTGACTGCTGGCGGGCATCCGCAACATGTAATATGCTGTGGATGTGCGCCGTGTGATCCTACACATTATGCATTTTTATTTTTCATTATAGTTATGTATATGTGTGTATATTATGTATATATTTATATTTTTACACTTTTGTTTTTACACTTTTTTTATATGTTTTTTTTACACTTTTTTTTTAATGCTTTGGAATACTTAGTATTCCAAAGCATTGCAGTTATATGCTGCCTGCTAGTTTTACACGTCCTGACAAGCAATAACCGGGGCAGACCTGGGGGTCCTTGTAAAGACCCCCGACTGCCCAGGTAACCAGCAGCACAACGCGATCGTTGCGGGGTGCTACAGGAGCCCCCTCCCTCTGTCAAACTCCTTACAGCTCGCTGTCGCAACTGACCGCAGCTGTAAGGGTTAAGCTGCTGGGACCCGAAGTTTTCTTTGCTCCCGACAGTGCGGCAGGTCCCCTTCCGCCAGGGATCACACGCAGCACCCCACGATCGCGCTGCAGGGAAGAAAGAGGGAGCTGACAGCCCGTGGTCACTTCCGACCGCAGCTGTAAGGGTTCAACTGCCGGGACCGAAGTTTACTTTGGTCCTGGCAGTGCGGCAGGGTCCTGGCTGTGTGTTACAGCCGAGTCCCTGCCGCGATCTCATGGTTGCGGGAACGTGCATCCTGCCTGGACGTGTATACACTTCCAAGGGATTAAAAAGGGTTAAATCTGTGCTTCTAGAAAAAGTGACAAGTATATTTGCTTTACTAGTAACTTGTTACTTACAGGGTCTAAGAGTGCCTCACGGACATCTTCCCCATAGCGATTTCTTAAACATGGCCCACAAAACTGTCCTCTGACGCCACTACAACCAGGATTGCGACAAAAAGTTTTGGTGTCCGTTGTTTTTTGACGACATTGGTGACAAGTGCTTCCCTAGGAAAGGAAATAAAAAGCTATAAGTAAAATACCCCATGTACCCAGTTATAAATTAAAATTTTGGTTAAAGGTGCTGTCCAGCAAAAATCTTATCTTAAGTATCTGATCACATATGGGTGGGTTGGGAGTCTGACAGCTCCGACACAGACAATCTTCAGAACGGGGCCCCATAGAGCAAGTCTACAGCACTCGCTCCCTCAATTACTTTGTATGGGAGCACCAAAAATAACAGAGTAGAACATTCAGGTTTCTCTGGCGCTCCCATACAAATGAATGATTGGGCGATGGGGGGGGGGGGGGGGGGAGGCTATAGCTACATTCAGCATTTGAACATGTTCTGTAAATGTACCAAGAAATCTCCGAATGCAAATTGTAGTTCACGTTTTGCTTCAGCTTTGCAAGTACAGGTGAAGTACGTAAACAATTATATGCTTGCTGCAAAACCGAGGAGTACAGAGCTAAGCAGCAAGTGTGGTTACTGTGCAGCACATTACAGCCCAACAACATGTGAGCCTAGTCTTATTCACACTGAACTGCAAAGACTTTTATTCAGAAAAATGTAAAGATTTCAATGCATTGTCTAAAAAAAAACTAACCTTTTAATAAAAAATAAATTTTTACCATGATTTTGTCATAAGTTTTGTCTTTAACAGTGTCTGCGACATTGTCCAACTCTTCTTCTGTAATGTCTTCAACAGAACGAAAGTTGTTTTTTGACGACTCCCTCCTTTTCCGAATTTCTTCACGTTCTTCCTAACATTTCCCAAAAGACAAAAAAAAAATGGATGGCCGGTATTTATCATTGTAGGTGTAAGTGAAGAATTTTTCTACACTTTTTTTGTGTGTGCTGGTAATGTGTAGGAGCACCAAATTTATCAACTGGTCACAGATCATTTGATAAGTTTTGTGCAGGTCACATTTTCTGTAGTTTGACTCTTCATATACACCAAAAAGCTAAGCTAAGTCAGGGCTGGTATAGTTTTAGACTTTTCAGCGGCTTTGCATGTGTATTGCCAAAATTAGTGGATTGCAACTCAAAATCTGCAGAAATGTGTTAACCAAAATGTGCAAATAAATCCTGCTTGCACCTTTTCTAGACACGAAAAGCAGTCTAAAGTCAATGATAAATGTCAGCCGATATGTGTAAAGTAAGCTATATTGACATTGGTGCAAGCAAAAACTTGAGCAGTTGGCCACAAAATTTAAACTCCATAGCATTTTTTTGGTCCTCTTTTTCTACACCTCAGTTTGGATAAATATCCCCACCTAGGGTACAGCCACAAGCTGCAGAAATGTCAGAAGTGAGACTGGCAGACTAGCAGGGAGGAGAAATAAGTCCATCCTTAACATTTCATTTCCTATTCCTTTTAAAGCTACTTCTAACTTTGGTTTAAAAAAATAAAAATAAAAAAAAATAAAAAAAACTATTTGCTGCAAAAAATCTGCAGCATTTCTACCCTTAGGGTCTGCTGACACATATTTTTGCTGGAGATATACTTCCGAACGACTTCAGTGGGTAGAAAAATCAGCAGCAGAAAATAAACACGTGTGAATGGGCCCTTAGGGTGCAGTAATACAAGCGTATTTTCTGCTGCAGATTTGCTTCAGCAGATTTTGCTTCCCATTGACTTCAATGGGTGACAAAATCTGCAGCAAAAAAATAGGCCGTGCTCACACGACGGAAAATATGCAGATTTGCGTGAATTCTGCATCCACATCTCTGTGCAGAATTACGTAGTCTTATTTGCAGAATCGTGCAGAAATTCCACATGATTCTGCAGCTCAGCAAAAGATAGAACTTTCAAAGTTTGTTTGGATTCTGCGCAGAATCTGCCTGCATTCCGCACAAACTCAGCAGAATTCAAGGCCTGTTGACTTCAATCGGATTCTGCAGCCAAAGTCCGGAAAAATATAAGACCAGACTTATATTTTCCGGAACTGCAGAATGCGGAATTTCCGTAGCAGAACACCTGCTGTGGAAATTCTGCTGTGCTAAATATCCTTGCAGAATCCCATTAAAGTTAAAAGGGCAATAAATTCAGGCAGAATTCTGTGCGGAAAATTCACATGGAATTCTGCACGGACTTCTATCATGTGAACACAGCCTTAGGGTATTGTTCACACAGCAGAATTTCCATGCAGAATTCCTTGGAAGAATTCGGCATGGAGATTCCACAGCAGCAGAGTCCCATTGATTTCATTCTGTTACGCTCTTCACATAGCAGAATCTCCGCCTAGAAATTCCAATTATGGTCTCTGCTCTGTGTCTATTTATTTTGTGGCGCATTACCAAGTGGTCTTAGCACCGGCATGTTATACCAGAGCTCAGCTGTCAGGGCAATGTCCGCACAGAGATTTTCCATGCAGACATTAGCCCATGCAAACATAGTCTAATGGTGCTCCCAGTGGCAGGATATGTCCGAAAAGATTAGGACGGCTTTTGATGCAGTGATTTGCTTACGGGCTACTGTGTTCTGGAGACTGAGTTTCTGGAAGTCCCATACAAGTCTACAGGACTTCCTTCCACTCTGTCTCCAGATCACCATAGTCTTTAAGCAAGTCACAGTATCAGAAGCCGTCGTGATCTTTTCGAACATATCCTGCCACTGTGAGAAGATCAGAAGCAGACCCAATATTTTCAGACATGTCTTGCCATCAGGGGAACCGCTAGAGGCACCTTTCAGACACGGTTTCAATATACACTAAAAATATAAATGAAGAAATAGATGGTCCAGCGCAGGATAACGTGCAATAAAAGCCAAAATTTATTGTAGATTCAAGCCATAGGATAGCAGGACACAAGGTGTCCTGCTATCCTATGGCTTGAATCTACAATAAATTTTGGCTTTTATTGCACGTTATCCTGCGCTGGACCATCTATTTCTTCATTGCTACTTTGGTGTTGGTTCACACGGTGCCGTGCGACAGGCGTCTGGCTGGAAGGGTGAGCTGAGTTATCCTATACTCTTCACTAAAAAATATAGCATGAAAACATACGTAGGCATATTTAAAAAAAAAAAAAAGTAATTATATATAACAACTTCTAAATACAACACTTGTCTCCATTATATGGGAAACTATTTATTTTAGGAGCTAATCCCCATAGCAAACCTCTCCTGCTCTGGACAGTTCCTGACATGGACAGAGGTGTCAGCAGAGAGCACGACGGTCAGACTGAAAAGAACAACTCAACTTCCTCTGGAACATACAAGAGCTGATAAGTACTGGAAGGATTAAGATTTTTTTTTATGGAAGTCATTTACAAATCTGTTTTTTCTCGCATCTGTTGATCACCACCGGAGTATTATAGGGATAGTTCATTTCAATCCAGAAAGGTAGACTATGAACAAACATTTCTAATAGTTAAAATTATTAAGTGATACTTACATCACTCAAGGTGCGCCTGAACGCCTTTTTACCATACTTCTGGAGATGCTCAGCAAACTGCAAAGCAGAAGCAGTAAAGTCCTCGATTGCAAAATTCTCTTTTGGTCGTGCACTGCGTGTTGGGTTAGTGCGTCTTTCACCTGGAGTTTCAGAAAACGATCGCCGGCTTGTCTTTTTCTGCTTCTAAATAACAGTGAAATAAAGGTTTTCAAACAATACAAATGACATATAAAGCTCAGTCCATAGTTGTAGTAACTTACAGAAGGAGTTGTGTTTCTTACTGGGAACAGTTCTGGCATGGCGTTCAGCTCTGAAAGAAGTTGAGCCAGCTGGAGTAAGTAAAAATGAAAAAACAATAAAAATAAGAAGTTATAAAAAAAAAAAAAAAAAAAAAAAAAAAAAAAAAAAAAAGGTTAAATTGTTGGTTAGTAGCAACATTGGCTTTTATTTAACTATTACGGTAAACACACTTTATAAAATAGAGTGTAGACACAGCCAAAGGCTGGGAGTTTTGTTTTGCAATAGTGAAATTGAAAAAGAATTTTACAAATTTGGCGGTTTTCTTTTCTACGCCATTTACCTTGTGGTTGAGATAACATGTTATTTTGATACTTTAGGCCGGCCCGATTACAGCAAGACCAGATTTGTATAGTTTCCGTCATTTCTTTTTTTTTATTATTTATTTTTCGCATACCAGGCTGTAGGAGGGCTCATTTTTTGTGCCATAATCTGTTTTTTGTATCGGTACCATTTTGGTATTGATTTGACTTTTTAAATCTCTAACTTTTTTTGGGGGGGGGATAATATAAAAATTGCAATTCTGTGTTTTTTATTGTATTTTTTTTTTTTTTACATTTACCGTATGGGATACATAATGTTATATTTTAAATATTATTATGTTTACATGTTTTTATATAGGAAAAGGGGGTGATTTGAACTTTTAACATGGAAGGGGTTAGTGTGTGTCTTTTAAACTTTTATTTAAAAATATTTTTTTTCCACACTTTATTAGACTTTTAGGAGCAATCATTAGATTTCTCATACAAATCAACAGAGTTCTATTGAACTCCATTGATCTGTGTGCTCTGCTATCCATTGATAGAGCCTAGTTCAGCCAGGCTCTATCAATGAAAGAGCCACGGGACAGCAGGGAACAGAGGTAAGCCCTCCGGCTACCTCTATAGTGGATCTCCCCCCCCCCCCCCCCCCCCTGCGATCACGCTGCGGTGGGGCCATCCACCAGGGAGCATTTACTTGTCCCTTTAGACGCCGCTGTCAGCTTTGACAGCGGCGATCTAAAGGGTTAATAGCCAGCCGCGGCGATCGCTGCATGCTAGCTATTAGCGGCGGCCCCCAGCTACTGAAAAGAACTGGGGACTGCAGAGTATGGAGCGGGAACAAGTCGGGAGCCCGCTCCATACAGACTGCTGAGTGCCGCCGTGCTAGTCGGGTCCGGCCCTGCTTGCCCGAAGCCGGGTTAAGGGCCGGAAAAATTCACCTGCCCGGAACTGCATGTCCCGGGCGTCGGGCGATAGGAATTCCACATCCCTGTACCTCGAGGCACCCTGGTTGGTAAACACTGATATATTCCATATATATCTCCACGGCGCTGGCAGCTTGCCATAAAAGGGTTATTCAGAAGGAGGAAAAGTTTTCCTCGCTCCCAATGCTCTACTTTGTACTCCCTCCCTCTTGTCTTGAAATTATAACATTGTACCCACCCACACATTTTGTACAAAGCCCTACTGAAGCCTATAGGACAAAAACCCATTCTGATTTTTTATATTTTTTTCTTGCTCCAAAGAGCAAGAGATCAATAGAGTTTGCCACGATCTTAGCATTTTCTTATTTGGGTTTACTAATAAATTGCAGATTTGCTGCAGAAATTTTAACATCTGTTCCAAAATAGAGGAACAGAGTTTGTAAAAACCCATTAATGTGCTACAGAAAGTCTGATTTCTAGTCACAAATATGCGTTGCATTAGCATATTTGGATCCATAATTTATTTATAGATGAATATTGGCTGTGTCTTTTAAGTGCAATACATACCACTGCCTTATTTTCCTTAATATTCATTGCTCTTTTGGCAAGCGCACTTGAGTTTTCCTGGTTAGATACATTTTCTCCATCAGATTCGACATCCATTTTGTTTCCAGCCAATACGGTATTTACTTTCTTTCTGTTGTTTCGGACAGGTTTCACCTTAAGAGGACTGGAAGGCTCCTTATCCTTATTTGCAGGCTTCTTGCTTGGAAACTGCAGAGCGACACGTAGCCCAAACTTTCTCTTTTTGGGTGGTAAAGAATGCTCCCCAATGTCTGACAGCACTCCTCTATGATCACTCACATCCTAAAAGAAAAAACACACTCCATAATAAAACAATGAATGACCCACAAAAAATTCCAGATCAACAAAGTTTAGGAAAACAACTGAACAGAAAAAAATATTGTAATGTGCCAGGACTGGACAGATTCCTATAAGGCAGTGGTCTCCAAACTGTGGACCTCCAGCTGCTGCAAAACAAACTCCCATTATGCTGGGAGTTGCAGTTTAGCACCATCTGTAGGTCCACAGTTTGGAGACTATGGAGGAAATTTATCAAAACCTGTCCAGAAGAAAAATTGCCGAGTTGTCCATAGCAACCAATCAGATCGCTTATTTCATTTTCCAGAGGCCTTTTCAAAAATAAAAAGCAATCTGATTGGTTGCTATGGGCAACTCAGCAACTTTTCAAGTGGACAGGTTTTGATAAATCTCCCCCTATTTGTATAAGACACAGTAGTATTGTGGGCACTGCCCAATGGGATTTGGATATTTAAGTCATCTATCACAGCAATAGTGTCAATAGTGTAGAGACTCTGGTTTACATCTTGTTTTGTACATTAGAGAAACTATTCCTCTGATTAATCTATAGGTCCCCATGCACAAAGTCAGGGGTGTGGAAATTTAATAAAAAACTATTTGTCCACGGGTCTAAAACGGAGCAAAATCTACTTGTCCCTCATGACGATCCACTTGTCCTGACCAATTTTCGCTTTTACACGAATTTTTTCCACCTCGCCCTATAATAGCCGTAACTACCTACTATAATGATACCTTTTAATTTTTCAATAACAGTCTCCAAAAAAAAAATAAAAAAAATGGATGTGTGTAATATATATATATATATATATATATATATATATATATATATATATATATATATATATATATATATATATATAGTGAAATTGAAATAGTAAAAGATTTTTTTGCAAATTTGGTGGTTTTCTTTTCGGCGCCATTTACCTTGTGGTTGAGATAACATGTTTTGATACATTAGGCCGGCTTGATTACAGCAATACCAGATTTGTGTAGTTTTCGTCATGTTTTACTAATTAAATAAAAATTCTGAACTTTTTTGAATTTTTTTAATTGCCATTTTTGACCCCTGTAGCTTTTGTTTTTTTTTCCCGCATACCAGGATGTATGAGGGCTCATTTTTTGCACCATAATCAGTTTCTTGTATCAGTACCATTTTGGTATTGATCTGACTGTTTAAAATCGCTTTTTAAACTTTTTTTCTGGGATATTATAAAAATTAAATTTTTACATTTACGTCATTTACCGTATGAGACACAATGTTATATTTTAATAGTTCATACAATTACACACACAGCGATACTAAATATGTTTAGTTTTATTATATTTACATGTTTTTATATAGGAAAAGGGGGTGATTTGAACTTTTAACATGGAAGGGGTTAATGTGTGTCTTTTAAACTTTTATTAAGTTTTATTAGACTGTTCCACTTTATTAGACTGTTAGGAGGAATCATTAGGATTCCTCATACAGATCAACAGAGTTCCAGTGAACTCCATTGATGTGAGTGCTCTGCAATCCATTGCTAGAGCCTAGTCAAGCCAATATCTATCAATGACAGAGCCACAGACACCAGGGAAGCAGAGGTAAGCCCTCCGGCTACATCTATAGTGGATCTCCCCCCACGATCACGCTGTGGAGGGGGGGGGGGGGAGCAATCCATCCCATTAGTCCACCAGGGAGCATTCACATGTCCCTTTAGATACCGCTATCAGCTTTGACAGCAACGATCTAAAGGGTTAATAGCCAGCCGCGGCGATCGCTGCATGCTGGCTTTTAGCAGTGGCATCTGGCTACTGAGAACAGCCGGGGGCTGCAGAGTATGGAGCGGGCAGGAGTCGGGAGCCTGCTCCATACAGACTGCTGAGCGCCGCCGCGCTTGTCAGGTCCGGCCCCGCTTGCCCGAAACAGGGCTAAGGGCCGGAAAAATTCACTTGCCCGGCGCCCGAAACTGCATGTCCCGGGCGTCGGGCGATAGGAATTCCACATCCCTGAAAGTGTATGCCAAAAAAGTGTCTCTTGGTCTTGTCATACCTAATGTGTACCTAGGGGTGATGAATTTTACTATATCTGTAAATCTGAGAGATGGCATGTAGAAATATTAATATGAATCAATACAAACTCATCCCTTGCAAGTCCCAGGGCAATCAATCATAACCAAAACCCTTTGGTGGGCTAACCCTCCTCGGGGACTAAAACCCTGTACTAGGGTCTCACTAAAAATCAACCTTTATTAGTATGCATTAAAAATATATACATGTGAATAGAGTTATTAAAAAACGGTGATTTAAAAAATTGTCAGAGATATCTCTTCTTAGCTAACTCTAGATATATATTTTACTGGCCAAGTTGATACTCTCCAAGCCAATTATTCCAACAGTGGCTGTTTATTACAGGCTCTGATATACCGTATATACTCGAGTATAAGCCGACCCGAATATAAGCCGAGGCCCCTAGTTTCACCCCCCCCCCCCCCCCAAAAAATAAAAAAAAAAAAAAAAAAAAAAAAAAGTTATTGACTCGACTATAAGCCTAGGGTGGGAAATACATCATTCCCCCCCCTCATCATCACCGCCTGTCAATCCCTTCTTCAGTGGTCTTCAACCTGCGGACCTCCAGATATTGCAAAACTACAACCCCCAGCATGCCTGGACAGCCATCGGCTGTCCAGGCATGCTGGGAGTTGTAGTTTTGAAACCTCTGGAGGTCCGCAGGTTGAAAACCACTGCGGCCTTAGTCATCATCAAGCCCCCCCTTTTGTTTTGTACTCACCTCCCCTCGGCGGGAAGTTAGGGTGAGCTCGTCCGAGCCATCTATGCTGCAGGGACCGTCCAGGGGATAGTCGTTGCAGGCTGTCCATTTTCACCGGGGGGCCCTCTTCCCCGCGCTTCATGACGTTGCCTTGACAACGGCGCACAGGGACGTTCACGCACAACGTCCCTGTGCGTCGTCGTCAAGGCAACGTCACTAGTCTGGGGCGGAGAAGAGGGCCAACCCGGTGAAAATGGACAGCCTGGAAAGACTAACCATCCCCACCGGACGGTCCCTGCAGCACAGATGGCCCGGACCAGCTCACCCTAACTTCCCGCCGAGAGGAGGTGAGTACAAAACAAAAAGGGGGGGGGGGGGGCTGGATGATGACGAAGGCCGCAGTGGTCTTCAACCTGCGGACCTCCAGAGGTTTCAAAACTACAACACCCGGCATGCTGGGAGTTGTAGTTTTGCAACATCTGGAGGTCCGCAGGTTGAAGACCACTGAGAAGGGATTGACAGGCGGTGAGTTCACTCGAGTATAAACTGAGGGGGGCGTTTTCAGCAAGAAAAATCGTGCTGAAAAACTCGGCTTATACGGTACTTCTATGGATGAGCTGCACTTATATGTGGTACACTCTGTTAAAGGGGTACTCCAGTGGAACACTTTTTTTTATCAACTGGTGGCAGAAAGTTACAGATTTGTAGATTTCTTCTATTAAAAATTCTTAATCCTTCCAGTACTTATTAGTGGCTATATACTACAGAGGCAATTCTTTTCTTTTGGGATTTCTTTTCTGTCACAACCACAGTGCTTTCTGCTGACACCTTTGTTCATTTTAGGAACTGTCCAGAGCAGCATATGTTTGCTATGGGGATTTTCTCCTGCTCTGGACAGTTCCTGACATGGACAGAGGTGTCAGCAGAGAGCACTGTGGTCGTGACAGAAAAACAAAAATAAAAGAATTTCCTCTGTAGTATACAGCCGCTAATAAGTAATGGAAGGATTAAGATTTTTTTTAATAGAAGTAATTTACAAATCTGTTTAACTTTCTGGCATCAGTTGATTTGAAGAAAAAAAAAATTCCACCGGAGTACCCCTTTAATGCTTTAGTGCAGTGGTTCTTAACCAGGGGTTCAGTGAGTCAGTCTCGCGGGTTTGGCGGAGGTCAAGACACACACCCGACTCATATGATTCGTGATGACACGCCCCGCTTATCCATCATTGGCTGCAGGTGATCATGTCCCACCTAACAGATCTCAGTGTACTGTCTTTCCCTACTGTAAAGGAAGCCTCCTATCTTTTGTGGCTCCGCTCCTACGCGATTGCCTGCACGCGTCCCAAGCTGGAACGCACCACTTCCGGCATGGCCTCCCGTGACGCACTTCCGGTCCCGCAGCGTCTTAAACAGGCTCAGCCAGATGGTCCCTCTGACAAGCGGACAGCCTGGATGCATGGACGCCACGGGAACAGATAGGCACACTGAACCACCACTGCCTTCACTCAATGCCTGGCTAACTGTGTCTAGTTCATATGAAACTGGTGGGGTTCAGTACCTCCAACAAGGTTAAGAACCACTGCTTTAGTGTGATATAGGAGAGCACCATCAGAAGTTTCATATACCCTCTATCATTAACGCTATGTTAGGTATCACACATTCCTCATTTTTTAGTGATTCACTTGCTCTCATTCACAGTGGGCATTAGTGGTCTCTCACACCCAGTGGGCATCAATTGGGGGTCTCTCACACCCTCCGATGTACACCCCCGGGATGTACATCAGAGGGAGGAGGGTTAGCCCTCCAAAGGGTTTTGGTTATGAAATATTAATACGAGCATAGATCAACTCCTTTCCTTCTTACCTGATCATCTGTCTCTTGCTGTGGGAATCCTTCAAAAACATCATTATCTGAATCCCCGTCTTCAGTGAAAATTCTTTGCAGTTCTTCTGTTATGTATTTGGGATCAATGACTGCCTTCTGTAGATTTAAGAATAAAAAAAGGATTAATAAGCTGTTTTGTAGAAAAGCTTTAACAATTAATCTGACTAGTTAAAGTTTTGATCAGTGGGGTTCTGGGTACTGAGAACCCCACGTTTACTAAAGCAGCTGAGCACTGATTCTGCCTGCCATCTCCTCCTCTCTATAGAAGATGGGGGAGATTTATCAAAACCTATGTAGCGGAAGAGTGGTGCAGTTGCCCATAGCAACCATTCAGATCGCTTCTTTCATTTTTAAAGAGGCCTATGAAAAAAAGAAGCAATCTGATTGATTGCTATGGGCAACTACATCACTCTTTCCCTTCACAGGTTTTGATAAATCTCCCCCCGATGGCTCCTGCAGCAAGGAAACTGTGGGCAGAAACTTAGGCCCAGATTTATCAAAGAATGTCTACTGTAGAGCTATTTTCCTATGTTTATTTGGTTGGTGGGTTTGACTAGTGCGCATTTTATTTATCAAGAAGGTGCAGCAGGATGGTGAATTTTGCGCAGTTCTGCTGTGGTGGGAAAAGCTCTACCACATATACTTTTTCTAGACGCTTGTGAGAGAGGGAAGTAGACACTTTCCCGGGTCCTGAATTTGGCAGGTTAGGTGTCTTTACTTACTTTCACAGAGCTGCCGGGACATTTTTACTTGCATTTTAGATGCTACAATCACATTTGATTGCGGTGTCTAAGGGGTTAAAGCCAGGCATCACCGTGATCGGTGATGTCTGGAATTAGAGATGGGTCCTGGTGGCAGATAGCCCCGAGGACCACCCAGCTATGACCTGCGCTCAGCTCCTGTCGTCCACAAGAGGTTAAAGGTTGAATTGTGGAAGGTAGAAGTGATTCTCACACCTACTGGTAGGTGGTTTAGCTTTGCGCCTAATAAAGTACCTACAAGTTGACAAAAGTCGCAAATGATAAATACGTGACCACTGCATGGTCAAAAAGAAAAAGTTCTACGGGTAGGCAAAAAGAATGAAACTGTCTATATCAAAAGGCGCATAAAAGTCGCTAAATATGCTGCTTGCGCATGAACTGCGCCAAAACACAGACCCCCAAAAAATGCTCTAAAAGCAATGATAAGTCTCCCTCTTAGTGCTTAGCTGTTCTAGTGTGTGTGTGTGTGTGTGTGTGTGTGTGTGTGTGTGTGTGTGTGTGTGTGTGTGTGGGGGGGGGGGGGGGACACGACTCAGGACCCAGACCACCAATAATCAAAAATGTTCGCTCCGGGTCTGATTACAGGCGACCACCGGGCAGGCGGCGTGTGACATCCTTTGGATAGGGGAAGAGATGTGTAAGCACCGGAGAACCCCCTATAAAAAAAAAAAAATAATACATTTTTTATCATTGGTGGTCTGAGTTTTGAGACACCCCCACACATATGTATTTACAGAATAAAGATGGAGAACCCAGAGGAGCTCGGAGCACAGTATGCTTGAGTCATGTCACAGTGTGACAATATGAGGTTTTGCAAAATCTAGCTATACACTTTTTTGTAAACACTTACAGTCCACAATGCAGTACAGAGCAGGAGGCAGAGGCAAAGCGCCCCAGATGATTTTGCAGGGAGGCGGAGCCAATAAATGGTTCCGAAATCTCCTGAGAATAAGACGCAAAACTGTCCGGGGCACATGAAAATCCCTCACAATGGCTTAAATCTTCATACTAAGCCCCTTATCCCTATGAAGATTCTCCTATACAACAGAATGGAGCTCCACTCTGCATCTTACACCTCTCCTCCACTGGGAAATCTTTATGTCAGCTGCAGAGTAGAGCTCCATTCTACAGCATAAGAGGATCAGCACAGGGAGAAGGCATTTCCTATGAGAATTAAAGCTGGATCTCACTGTGCACCTGGGGCTGATGACATTTGGCAAGTTTAAAAAATTTTTTTATTTTTTTTTTTTCAGCCAAGGAGGCAAAGCTGAGCTGGTCAAGTGCCACAGTCTGGCATGTCTTCTGGCTTGCTCTCACCACCGATCCCCTCCTTATTTGACACACAGGGCGAGGGGCTGGGAGGCATGCCAATCTGTGGTGTTTGAGCAGCTTCTTGACACTTATCTTAAAAAAAAAAAAAAAATAGGAGATTTTATAAATGAGGGTCTGATTGGTGTGGCACCAAATACTGACCTTATACTTAGTGCGGGGACCCCGATTCCCAGAGTGTCAGTTTTCCTGGAGGGGTACTCCACTATCCAGCATTCGGAACTAAAATGTTCCGAACGCTGCATGGGGTCGGCCACATCCCCTCAATGCAAGTCTATCGGAGGGGGCGTGACAGCCGTCACGCTCCCTCCTATAGACTTGCATTGAGGGGTGTGGCCATGATGTCACAAGGGGCATGGCCGACTCCCGCTGCGCGAAAACAGCATTCGGAACATTAGTTCCAAACGTACCCTTTTAAGCAAAGCTTTTTAGGTCTAACGTTTACCAAGTTCCTTCTTATAAATAAGTTTCATACCATTCTATATTGGGGTTAGTTTTGCCAATTAATCTTTATTGAAGCCGCACTACCAAAATTTGTTTTACTCCTACGGCGAACCATTTGTGTAGCTTGTACTCTTCTCTATTCCGTTCTGTATTTAATACTTGTATGAAGCCCCCCACACCTGGGTTCTGCTGTAAGCCTCTTGTTAGGCCGCTGAGCTTTACCTGTGAAGACATTTTACTTTCACATCTCTATTAGGTTAAATTGAAGCACTAGAAAAATGTAACCTTTGAATGACTTAATGGAAGAATATTTGTGAGGAGCTGTGAGCCCTTGTTACAAAGAATGAGAAATTACTTTCAAGAGAAACTGCATTAGCTCTTTTGCCTTTGTGCTGTAGTGCCTTGACCCCGCTGTGAATACTACGCGCTAAATAATTTTTTTCTCCCCCCGTTTCCTCTATTACTTCCACCTCTGCTCCCATAGAGGCAGCTTCGGGGATCACAATTACCGATTAGGAACAAAGAAGAAACATACTCCTCCCCATGGATTTCTGGGAACTGATGGGCTTTAATTAAGAAAACCTATGGCTGTATTTCTAAAGGAGACCCCCTCCCCCATCACCACTATTAAAAAACGATTCAGGACTCCCCTCTATGATTTTCAAGAGTCTCATTAAACTGCTCAAAAAAGTCCCGTCAAAACTAAAATGCCTCCCTGTAAAAGACTGACTTTAGGCTGCATAATAATGATGTATATCCCTACTATAAGAACGAAAATTTGGGGAAATTTATCAAAAACCTGTGCAGAGGAAAAGTTGACCAGTTGCCCATAGTAACCAATCAAATAGCTTTTTTCATAAAGGCCTCCAAAAATGAAAGGAGGGATCTGTTTGGTTGCTATGGGCAACTGATCAATTCGTCCTCTACACAGGTTTCGATAAATCTCCCCATTTAAAGGGGCAATCCAGTGCTCCAGCATTCTGGACATTTTGTTTAGAACGCTCAGAGCCAGAGATCGCGGCGTGTCGGTCGAAACACCCCTCTCGGACATAAATGGAGTGAGCGTGATGTCATGACCACTGCCGTAGGAACCCAGCGGATAAGGGGGGAGATTTATCAATACCTGTCCAGAGGAAAAGTTGCTGAGTAGCCCATAGTAACCAATAAGATCGCATTTTTCAGAGGCCTTTTAGAAAAAAAAAATGAAAGAAACGATCTGATTGGTTGCTATGGGCAACTCAGCAACTTTGCACGAATTTTGATAAATCTCCCCCAAGATGTCTAGCCGCGGAGTACCCCATTAACATAAAAAGTTTGGTAGAGTTTGTACCACAAGATGTCGGCATTGGCAGCATTTACAGATGTAATTGCCGGATGTAGAGGATTGGGAGTCTGTTAGGTTGGTATTATGCTCAGAGCTTCAGGCATAGGCTATGTTCAGCAAACAGAAGAAAGGCAATGCCCCGCACAACTCACTAAAGGATCCAGTCCTGGATGTATAGACGGAGCTGATTCCAGCAATCCCGTGCTCAGCGGACAGAAACAGCAGAATTTGTAAATCCACAGAAAAGAAGCACTCCGCGGCACTGGGTATATGATGCAAATAAAAGGCTTACTTTATTGCGGCATAGCAGGTACGAGGTGAACAGTCAGACAGCCGACCAGCGCAAGTTTCGCATCAAATTACGCTTTCTTAAGGCATGATCATGTCTTGAGAAAGCGTCATTTGACGCGAAACTTGCGCTGGTCGGCTGTCTGACTGTTCACCTCGTACCTGCTATGCCGCAATAAAGTAAGCCTTTTATTTGCATCATATACCCAGTGCCGCGGAGTGCTTCTTTTCTGTGGATAGGCTATGTTCACACAGTGGAATATTTGTAGAATGGCCACAAATAGGTGACACCGGCAGAACATGCTATGACCACTCCAAAACGGGCCGTCTCTATAGATGGCAATGAATTTCCAAGCGGATCCTGCTGAAAGAATTCCAGCAGCAGCAGCAAATGGGGCTGGCCAGTTCACTGCAGCGACACCAGAGCCCAATGGACCCCAATATCTTTAATGAGGTCTGTGGGGTTTCAGTTATAGTGTTTGACAGAATTTGACTACACAAAAAAAAAATATATACTAGAGAGGTTTTATTGTCTGGTCATTTGGACATATACCTCAACGAGGATGTGCACGTAACCTTAGTGACCGCCACTTACACTGCCATTATTGTGGGGTGTATGGTGACTGGACCACCAGTCAGGGGGCGTGGCCTACAGTCGAGGGCGGGGCACAGATATGAATAATAACGAATCTCATTCATAAACAGTCTTTGCCCATAGCATCCAATCAGAGCTCAGCTTTCATTTTCCTAAGGCTGCTTGGGATATGAAAGCTGAGGTATAAATGGTTGTTATGGGCAGCAGCCCCTCCAGCGATGTATCCTGCCCGACACATACCCTTACCATGCGGGCTCTATACGCCTGTATGTCACCCTCAGTCCCCTATCATTCCCGCCATACAGCATTTGCCCGGCATCACGCGGAGGAGCACACAGCGCGCGTCCCCTCCAGTGGCGCCAAATCTGGAGCCGCCTGCTGCCTCACACGTGGAGCGTGCACTATGGAGGAGAGCTCGGCTGCCTCGTGCGGGCCCGGGGGTCCTCACCTGTCCTGCGGTGGCCGAGTCCATGGCGGGTGGAGCCCACAGGTGTCAGCACGGCTCTATGGGCAGAAGTTCTAGCTCTGTAACCTTTTACACTACAGCCTCGTCCTGCAGATGTCGGTGCTGGGAGGAACGTCCCGCCCTCTGTGGTGACGGTCACTACACCCCTGAGCGCGGCACAGTCCTGTACACAGAGGGACGGCACTTATAGTGGTGGATGGTGGCCCGTGGACTGCAACAGCCTTGCAGCCGTCACAAAACTACAACTCCCAGCATGACCTTCGGCTGCCAGTGCATGCTTGGAGTTGTAGTTTTTCAACAACTGGAGAGCCGCAGGTTGGGCTTCACTACTGTAGTATATAATACAGCTGGGCTACTCAACTAGTTGGTTAGGGTCCTCAAATCATTGGGGGGGGTGCAATCCAGTGGAGGGTTTTATACTGCCACACACTGTACAGGGGGAGATTTATCAAAATATGTCCAGAGGAAAAGTTGCCCATAGCAACCAATCAGATTGCTTCTTTCATTTTGCAGAGGCCTTTTCAAAAATGAAAGAAGCGATCTGATTGGTTGCTATGGGCAACTCAGCAACTTCTCCTCTGGACAGGTTTTGATAAATCTCCCTGTGGTTCTGAATATTATACTGCCACACACTGTGCCCCTGGTATATTAGTGCCCCCAATTATTATATTGCTAAACACTGCTCTGTTATTTATGTTATTAATTATCTTAGGATAGGTGATTTAACCCTTACTCACCCCCATTTGCCAGGGTCGGGGTTTTTGTTTAAAGTCCCATACAAGTCAATAGAAATATATGTTACTGCATAACTTCCAAACGGCTGGAGATATTTCGATAATACTTGGTCACATGTTACTTATATGTCCACTTAAAATATAGCATAGTTAATTTAACCCTTAACTACCCCGATTTGTGAGTTTTTGTTTAACCCCTTAAGGACTGGGGGTTTTTGCATTTTCGTTTTTTGCTCCTTGCCTTTAAAAAATCATAACTCTTTCAATTTTGCACCTAAAAATCCATATTATGGCTTATTTTTTGCGCCACCAATTCTACTTTGTAATGACATCAGTCATTGTGCCCAAAAATCAAAAAAATCATTGTGAGACAAAATTGAAAAAAAAAAACGCTGTTTTGTAACTTTTGGGGGCTTCCGTTTCTACGTAGTACATATTTCGGTAAAAATGACACCTGATATTTATTCTTTAGGTCCATACGGTTAAAATGATACCCTACTTATATAGGTTTGATTTTGTCGTACTTCTGGAAAAAAATCATAACTTCATGCAGGAAAATTAGTACGTTTAAAATTGTCATTTCTGACCCCTATAACTTTTTTATTTTTCCGTGTATGGGGCGGTATGAGGGCTCATTTTTTGCGCCGTGATCTGAAGTTTTTAACGGTACCATTTTTGCATTGATAGGACTTATTGATCGCTTTTTATTCATTTTTTCATGATAGAAAAAGTGACCAAAAATGCACTATTTTGGAATTTGGAATTTTTTTGCGCGCACGCCATTGACCGTGCGGTTTAATTAACGATATATTTTTATAATTTGGACATTTCCGCACGCGGCAATACCATATATGTTTATTTTTATTTGCACTGTTTTTTTTATGGGAAAAGGGGGTGATTCAAACTTTTCCACTTTTTTTTTTGCAGTGTTATAGCTCCCATAGGGACCTATAACACTGCACACACTGATCTTTATCATTGATCACTGGTTTCTCATAAGAGTGTGGAGGATGACAGGGGAAGGGGAGGATGGGGGGCTTCAGGAGTGTTGAGGATGGGGGGCTGCAGGAATGTGGAGGATGGGGGGCATCCTCCACACTCCTGCAGCCCCCCATCCTCCCCTTCCCCTGTCGTCCTCCACACTCCTACCGTACCCCCCCACCCCTCTGCCATAATAAACTAGGGTACCGGTACACATTTCACCTTCATACCCTGCGGCGAGATTTCCTTCTGTTGCTTAGCAGCCAGTGGCAGGGACACGTCCGTGACGTCGGCCGTGCATACGCGCCGACGTTTTAAAACGACAGCGTCCCTGCCCTGGCTGAATTGCAGTAAGGTAACTTGCCGCGGGACCAGCCAAAGGAGGTGGGGGGGGGGTGGCCGAGGGGGGCTGTGGGGTCTGTGGGTATTACTGGGGTGGCCAGGGTGGGGTGTGGAGTCTGCAGGCATTACCGTACTGGGGTGGTCGAAAGGGGGGGGGTCTGCAGCCATTACTGTGGTATCTAGGGGGGGAGGGGGGTCTGCGGGCATTACTGGCGGCCGCGGTCAGCATCTGGACCGCGGTCCGCCAGCTGATTACCCCTGGCCTAGGTCTGATTTTCGGGGCAGGGCTTATATTGCAGCCCTACCCCATAATCCTGCTAGGGCTTAGTTTCGGGGTAGGGTTTATTTTCGGAGAAACACGGTAGATGAAATCCATTACTGAGCTGGGGCTTAGCGTTAGCCCCAGAAACAGTGCTAACCCCCAAATATTACCCCGGTACCCAATGCCACAGGGGTGCCAGGAAGAGCCGGTGCCAACAGGCCCGGAGTGTCAAAAATGGCTCTCCTGGGCCTAGATGGTAACAGGCTGGGGAGGGCCAGTAACAATGGTCCTCGCCTACCCTGGTAATGTCAGGCTGTTGCTGCTTGATTGGTGTCTGGCTGATACTGAAAATACAGAGAACCCTATGTGTTTTGTTTTTTTATTATTTTATTTTTGGAAAAAAAAGCATAGGATTCCCCCTATTTTCAGTATCAGCCAGATACCAACCAAGCAGCAACAGCCTGACGTTACCAGGGTGGTCGAGGACCATTGTTGCTGACCCTCCCCAGCCTAAATAACGCCAGCCTGTTGCCGCCTAGGCCCAGGAGAGCCATTTTTTACGCCCTGGGCAGTTGGTACCGGCTCTACCTGACACCCCTGTGGTGGTGATGGTTAGCGCTAGCTGTTTTTAGGGCTAACACTAAGCCCGGCTTAGTAATGGACTCCGTCTATAAGACAGCTTCCACTACTAATCCTGTCAAGTAAATAAATAAAAAAACACTTTTTAAAAACTTTTATTCCAAAAAACACTCCCCCCACAAGCCTTCATTAGCCATTTTATTAATATTTAACAAAAAAACGCTGGTCATCAATGCAGTCCATCAAATCCAAAGTCCTCTGCATACATGGATCTGAAATGATAAGAAAAAAAACACGGAAATTGGTTTGTACATTTATGGTGCCCTTCTTTTGGGAAAACATCTATAAAGGAAAACATCCTAGGTGCCTCTAGCTGTTGCTAAACTACAACCCCCATAATTTGTAATTTAGCAACACCGATCCTCCAGTTTAGCAACAGCTGGAGTCTTGCTGTTTCCAAACTACAACTCCCATGATGGGAGTTGTAGTTTAGCAACAGCTGGAGGCACCCTGTAGCTAAACTACTACTCCCGTGATGGGAGTTATAGGTTAGCAATAGCTGGAGGCACCCCCCGCCCAGCTCATTCCCTCCCAACTCATCTCTCCCCCCCCCCCCTCCAGCTCGTCTCCCCCCCCCCCCTCCCCTCCAGCTCGTCTCCTCCCCTCCAGCTCGTCTCCTCCCCTCCAGCTCGTCTCCCCTCCAGCTCGTCTCCCCTCCTGCTCGTCTCCCCGCGTCATCTGCCCCATTTCCGCTTTTGAGGATTTTGTGCGGAATCCAAGCAGAAATTCTGCAGAAGTGTGAATGGGAGTGTGGACTCCCATAGAAGTGTATTAACCCCTTAAGGACTCAGGGTTTTTGAGTTTTTGCACTTTCGTTTTTTCCTCCTTACTTTTTAAAAATCCTAACCCTTTCAATTTTCCACCTAAAAATCCATATTATGGCTAATTTTTAGCGTCGCCAATTCTACTTTGCAGTGACATTAGTCATTTTACCCAAAAATGCACGGCGAAACGGGAAAAAAAAATCATTGTGCGACAAAATCAAAGAAAAAACCCCACTTTGTAACTTTTGGGGGCTTCCGTTTCTACGCAGTGCATATTTCGGTAAAAATTACACCTTATTATTCTGTAGGTCCAATACGGTTAAAATGATACCCTACTTATATAGGTTTGATTTTGTCGCACTTCTGGAAAAAATCATAACTACATGCAGGAAAATTTATACGTTTAAAAATGTCATCTTCTGACCCCTATAACTTTTTTATTTTTCCACGTACATGGCGGTATGAGGACTCAATTTTTGCGCCGTGATCTGAAGTTTTTATCGGCATGATTTTTGTTTTGATCGGACTTTTTGATCACTTTTTATTCATTTTTTTAATGGTATGAAAAGTGACCAAAAATGCGCTTTTTTTGACTTTGGAATTTTTTTGCGCGTACGCCATTGACCGTGCGGTTTAATTAATGATATATTTTTATAGTTCGGACATTTACGCACGCGGCGATACCACATATGTTTATTTTTATTTTTTTATGGGAAAAGGGGGGTGATTCAAACTTTTATTAGGGAAGGGGTTAAATGACCTTTATTAACACTTTTTTTTAACTTTTTTTTTGCAGTGTTATAGGTCCAATAGGGACCTATAACACTGCACACACTGATCTCTCATCCTGATCACAGGCTGTGATCAATGTTATCGGCGCTTGATTGCTCCTGCCTGGATCTCAGGCACGGAGCAGTCATTCGCCTATCGGACACCGAGGAGTCAGGTAGGGGCCCTGTCGGTGTCCTGCAAGCTGTTCGGGACGCCGCGATTTCACCGCGGTGGTCCCGAACAGCCCGACTGAGCAGCCGGGTCACTTTCACTTTAGAAGCGGCTTTGACCGCCGCTTCTAAAGGGTTAATACCGCACATCGCCGCGATCGGCGATGTGTGGTATTAGCCGCGGGTCTCAGCCGTTGATGAGCGCCGGGAGCGACGCGATATGATGCAGGATCGTGGCGCGATCCCGCTTCATATCGCGGGAGCCGGCGCAGGACGTAAATATACGTCCTGCGTCGTTAAGGGGTTAAGCTTTCATTTGAGGACTAATTCCTCAAAAGGAAATTCTGCCATGTGAATAGGGCCTAAAGCTTGCATCCGGGTCCACCCCTATGCAAATCCCTAATTTATGCCTCAAATGCGCATGGCGCTCTCTCACACCACTACAAATTTTGGAGGTCTTTGTCTCCTTTTACCCTGTATGAAAAGGAAAAGTTGGGGTCTACACCAGCCTGTTAGTGTAAAAATTTTATTTTTTACATTAACATGCTGGTTTTGCCCCATACTTTTCATTTTCACAAGAGGGAAAAAGAAAAAAAGACCCCCAAAATGTGTAACGCAATACCAAATACGTGGATGTAAAATGCTCTGCGGATGCACAACAAGGCTCAGTAGTGAAAGCGCACAATGTACATTTGAGGCCTAAATTGGTGATTTGCACGGGTGGCTGATTTTACAGCGGTTCTGACATAAACACAAAAAAATAAATACCCACATGTGACCCCATTTTAAAAAATATACCCCTCACGGAACATAACAAGGAGTATAATGAGCCTTAACACCCCACAGATGTTTGACGAATTTCCGTTAAAGTTGGATGGGAAAATGAAAAAAAATAAGTTTTTTTTTGCAAAAATGCTGGTGTTACCCTCATTTTTTTATTTTCACAATGGAAAATAGGAAAAAAAAGCCTTCCAAAATGTGTAACCCCATTTCTTTTGAGAAAGGAAATACCCCATATGTGGATGTAAAATGCTCAGAAGAGAAGGAGGGCCATTGGGCTTTTGGAGAGAAAATTTGTCCGGAATTGAAGGCCACGTGTTTACAAAGCCCTCATGGTACCAGAACAATGGACCCCCCACATGTGACCCCATTTTGGAAACTAAACCCCTCACGTAATGTAATAAGGGGTACAGTGAGTATTTACACCCCACAGGTGTCTGACAGATTTATGGAACAGTGGTCTATGAAAATAAAAAATGTACCGTATATCCCGGCGTATAAGACGACTTTTTAACCCCGAATTTTCTTCTGAAAAGTCGGGGGTCGTCTTATACGCCGGGTATTGAGGTCCAGGATAGGAATATCTATGATTATCTGCCCGGGCCAGCTCCCGTGTGTGGCTGCAGGAGGGGGCCGGCCAGAGCATGTACAAACTAATACTGTATACTAAAAACCAGGGTGCCTCTAGCTGTTGTAAAACTACAACTCCAGCATGGCAAAGGCTGTCCGGGCATGCTGGGAGGTGTAGTTTTACAACAGCTGGAGGCCCCCTGGTTTTTAGTATACAGTATTAGTTTTTACCTGCTATGGCCGGCCCCCGCCTGCAGCCACACGGGAGCCGGCCCGGACAGATAATCATAGGTATTCCTATGCCGGACATCTCTGTGTCCCGAAAAATCTTTTCGGGACATAAGGATGTCTGCCGGTCACTTACCATTCCCCGGTGTCCTCCTGCGATCCTCCTTTTGGTCCTCCTGCGGTCCGGTCCTCCGTCTCTAAGGTTGTACGCACGGGACGTCAGTGACGTCACGTGCCTACAACCATAGAGGCAGAGGAGCGCAGAACCAGGAGGATCGCAGGAGGACGCCCGCTGACCGGGGCCTGGTGAGTGACCGGCCGTGCTATCTTAAGTGATCCGGTCACCGCTCCCCGGTCCCGGCACCTACTGCTATGGTCCATAGGCCATAGCAGTAGATGGTGACCTGGGCCGTAGGAGCGGTGATTGGAACACTGTGGGAGCAGTACAGACATACAGCCTCCAGCCATACGCTGTATATGGCTGGAAGCTGTATGTCTGTTGGGGGGAGCTGCCTACAAATGTGGGGGGAGCTGCCTACTATTGTGGGGGAACTGCTGACCTAATGTGGGGGGAGCTGGCTACAAATGTGGGGGGAGCTGGCTACAAATGTGGGGGGAGCTGCCTACAAATGTGGGGGGAGCTACCTACAAATGTGGGAGGAGCTGCCTACTATTGTGGGGGAAATGCTGACCTAATGTGGGAAAATGCCTACTAATGTGGGGAAGCTGCCTACTAATGTGGGGGAACTGCTACTAATGTGGGGGAGCTGCCTACTAATGTGGGGTAACTGCTGACCTAGTGTGGGGTAACTCCCGATCTAATGTGGGGGAGCTGCCTACTATTGTGGGGGAACTGCCGACCTAATGTGGGGGAACTGCCGACCTAATGTGGGGGAGCGGGCAACATAATGTGGGGGAGCTGGCAACCTAATGTGGGGGAACTGCCAACCTAATGTGGGGGAACTGCCAACTTAATGTGGGGGGAACTATACTGCCTACCTAATGTGGGGGGAACTATACTGCCTACCTAATGTGGGGGAACTACACTGCCTACCTAATGTGGGGGAACATGATGCCTACCTAATGTGGGGGGAAATATAAGGTACCGTACATCGCGGTAGGAGGGGTAGTCTTATATGGTGAGTATATCCCAAACTCTCTATTTTAACTGTAAAAGTTGGGGGTCGTCTTATACGCACAGTCGTCTTATACGCAGGCATATACGGTAATTTTTCATTTGCACTACTGTTCCAAAGATCTGTCAAACGCCAGTGGGGTGTAAATGCTCACTGCACCACTTATTAAATTCTGTGAGGGGTGTAGTTTCCAAAATGGGGTAACATATGGGGGTCCATTGTTCTGGTAGCATGGGGCTTTATAAATGCACATGGCCCCCGATTTCCATTCCAAACAAATTCTCTCTCCAAAAGCTCAATGGCGCTCCTTCTCTCCTGAGCATTTTAGTGCGCCCGCAGTGCACTTGACGTCCACACATGGGGTATTTCCATACTCAGAAGAAATGGTGTTACAAATTTTGGGGGGCATTTTCTCCTATTACCCCTTGTAAAAATGTACAATTTGGGGAAAACCAGCATTTTAGTGAAAAAAGAAATTCATGTACACATCCAACTTTAACAAAACTTTAACACTGTACCCCTTGTTCCAAAGTAGTATGCCATGTGATTTATGTTGGCTGTTCTGGCACTATAGAGGCTTCCTAAATGCGACATGCCCCCCAAAAACCATTTCAGCAAAATTCCCTCTCCAAAATCCCATTGTTGCTCCTTCCCTTCTGATCCCTCTACTGTGCCCACAGAAGACTTTACATCCACATATGAGGTATTTCCTTACTCAAGAAAAATTGGGTTACAAATTTGGGGGGGGGGGATTTCTCTCCTTTTACCCCTTGTAAAAATCCAAAAAAATGGCTCTACAAGAACATGAGTGTAAAAATGAAAATTTAGAATTTTCTCCTTCACTTTGCTATTCATGTGAAACACCTAAAGGGTTAACAAACTTTCTGAATGTTATTTTGAATACTTTGAGGGGTTAAGTTTCTATAATGGGGTCATTTATGGGGTATTTCTCATATAAAGTCCCCTCAAATCCACTTCAAATTTAAAGGTGTATTCCAGGAAAAAAACTTTTTTTTATATATCAACTGGCTCCAGAAAGTTAAACAGATTTGTAAATTACTTCTATTAAAAAATCTTAATCCTTTCAGTACTTATGAGCTTCTGAAGTTAAGGTTGTTCTTTCCTGTCTAAGTGCTCTCTGATTACACGTGTCTCGGGAAACGCCCAGTTTAGAAGAAATTTGCTATGAGGATTTGCTTCTAAACTGGGCGTTTCCCGAGACACGTGTCATCAAAGAGCACTTAGACAGAAAAGAACAACCTTAACTTCAGAAGCTCATAAGTACTGAAAGGATTAAGATTTTTTAATAGAAGTAATTTACAAATTTGTTTAACTTTCTGGAGCCAGTTGATATATAAAAAAGTTTTTTCCTGGATAACCCCTTTAACTGGTCCCTGAAAAATTCAGATTTTGAAAATTGCTGCTATACTTTGAAGCTCTCTGATGTCTTCAAAAACTAAAAACATGTCAACTTTATGCTGCAAACATAAAGTAGACAAATTGTATTTGTGAATCATTATATTATTTATTTGTAATGTCCATTTTCCTTACAAGCAGAAAGTTTCAAAGTTAGAAAAATGCTACATTTTCAAAATTTTCATGAAATTTGTGGATTTTTCATCAAGAAAGGATGCAAGTAAAGACAAAAATGTACCACTATTTTAAAGTAGAATATGTCACAAAAAAACATTCACGGATTCAGAATAAAAGGTAAAAGCATCTTAGAGTTATAAACCCTTTAAGGACGGAGCATTTTTCTGTTTTTGCACTTTCGTGCAAAAACAGCACAGGCTGAATGAAAAGGACCGATGCCCAGCCGCATCAGTCCTTTTTCAGCCGTGACTAGAGATGAGCGAACTTACAGTAAATTCGATTCGTCACGAACTTCTCGGCTCGGGAGTTGACGACTTATCCTGCGTAAATTAGTTCAGCCTTCAGGTGCTCCGGTGGGCTGGAAAAGGTGGATACAGTCCTAGGAAAGAGTCTACTAGGAATGTATCCACCTTTTGCAGCCCACGGGAGCACCTGAAAGCTGAACTAATTTATGCAGGAAAAGTCATCAACTGCCGAGCCGAGAAGTTTGTGACGAATCGAATTTACTGTAAGTTCCCTCATCTCTAGCCGTGACGTCACACCAGGCTGCAGCCGGCAACTAGGAGGGAGACCCCTAGTGGCCTGTTTTCAAACGTAAATTACACCATAGTAATAAAAAAAAAATAATGAAACTATATTAGAGATATGTTGTAGTACATAAGTACTACAAAATATCAAAAAAAAAAGTTGGTGACAGTACCCATTTAACTTTCTGGAGCTAGTTCATATATATCTATATATAAAAAAAAAAGTTTTTTTCTGGATAACCCCCTTAATGTTTTGCCAAGATGTACAACATATAAAAAGTTTTTAAATCTAACAGTGACCATTTAATGATTATGGCTAGTGCATGGAACTCGCTAGGCATTGTATCACCCAGCAGCCCTGTATCTTTAAAGGGGTGTCACCATGAAGATATATAGGTCTAAACTGATACATAAACCCCTTAAGGACATCCTATTTTTTTACCTTAAAGGGGTACTCCGCCCCTGGCATCTTATCCCCTATCCAAAGGATAGGGGATAAGATGTTAGATTGCCGCTGTCCCGCTGCTGGGGATCGCGGCTGCGGCACCCCGCCATCATTACTGCACAGAGCGAGTTCGCTCTGTGCGTAATGACGGGCGATACAGGGGCGGAGCAGCGTGACGTCATGGCCCCGCCCCTCATGACTTCGCGGCCCGTTCCCTTAATGCAAGTCTATGGCAGGGGGCGTGACGACCGCCACGCCCCCCTCCCATAGACTTGTATTGACGGGGCGGGCCGTGACGTCACAAGGGGCGGAGCCGTGACAAAACGATGCTCCGGCCCCTATATCCCCCGTCATTACATGCAGAGCGATCTCGCTCTGCGCAATAATGATAGCGGGGTGCTGCAGCAGCGATCCCTGGGTCCCCAGCATCGGGACTCCGGCGATCTGACATCTTATCCCCTATCCTTTGGATAGGGGATAAGATGTCTAGGGGCGGAGTACCCCTTTAATGACTGGGCCTTATTTTTCATATCGGATGTATCTCTTTAAGTAGTAATAACTTTAGAATGCTTTTACTATGCAAAGCGATTCTGAGAACATTTTTCTGGAGTGCAATGTGTGCTAAAAATTGTTATATTTATTCTGTGGGTTGGTACAATAATGACAATTTATTTAGCAATTATTTACAATTAATTAATTAATTTATTTATTTAGCTTTTTATGTTCTTTTTCCTTTTCTCAACAAAATTATTTTTTTTCCTTTTTTGTGTTTCCATGTTCCAACAGTACCATGTTTTTTTTTTTGTCGTCCAACCCCATTGTGTGGGGGCACCAAAATTTACGAATCTTGTGTTTTTTTATTGTTTTTTTTAGGCCTTCACCATACATGATAATATTAAAGGGGTACTCCGGTGGAAAACTTTTTTTTTTTTTTTATAATCTGGTGCCAGAAAGTTAAACAGATTTGTAAATTACTTCTATAAAAAAAAAAAAAAATCTTAATCCTTTCAGTACTTATTAGCTGCTAAATACTACAGAGGAAATTATTTTCTTTTTGGAACACAGAGCTCTCTACTGACATCACAAGCACAATGCTCTCTGCTGACATCTCTGTCCATTTTAAGAACTGTCCAGAGTAGGAGAAAATCCCCATAGAAAACATACCGTATATACTCGAGTATAAGCCGAGTTTTTCAGCATGATTTTTTGTGCTGAAAACACCCCCCTCGGCTTATACTCGAGTGAACTCCCCCACCCGCAGTGGTCTTCAACCTGCGGACCTCCAGAGGTTTCAAAACTACAACTCCCAGCAAGCCCGGGCAGCCATCGGCTGTCCGGGCTTGCTGGGAGTTGTAGTTTTGAAACCTCCGGAGGTCCGCAGGTTGAAGACCACTGCGGCCTTCGACATCATCCAGCCCCCTCTCACCCCCCTTTAGTTCTGTACAGTACTCACCTCCTCTCGGCGCTGGTCCGGTGCTGCAGGACTGTCCGGAGAGGAGGTGGTCTGGTGGGATAGTGGTTCCGGGCTGCTATCTTCACCGGGGAGGCCTCTTCTAAGCGCTTCGGGCCCGGCCCCAGAATAGTCACGTTGCCTTGACAACGACGCAGAGGTACGTTCATTGCCAACGTACTTCTGCGTCATTGTCAAGGCAACGCCTCTATTCCGGGCCGGAAGCGCGGAGAAGAGGCGCCCCCGGTGAAGATGGCAGCCCGGAACCACTATCCCACCGGACCACCTCCTCTCCGGACAGCCCTGCAGCACCGGACCAGCGCCGAGCGGAGGTGAGTACTGTACAGAACTAAAGGGGGGTGAGAGGGGGCTGGATGATGTCGAAGGCCGCAGTGGTCTTCAACCTGCGGACCTCCGGAGGTTTCAAAACTACAACTCCCAGCAAGCCCGGACAGCCGATGGCTGCCCGGGCTTGCTGGGAGTTGTAGTTTTGAAACCTCTGGAGGTCCGCAGGTTGAAGACCACTGAGGGCGGATGATGAGAAGAGGATGATGAAGGGGGGGGTGTGGGATGATGACAAGAGGATGATGAAGGGGGGGGTGTGGGATGATGAAGGGGGGGTGGGGATGATTACAAGGGGATGATGAAGGGGGGGTGTGGGATGATTACAAGGGGATGATGAAGGGGGGGTGTGGGATGATTACAAGGGGATGATGAAGGGGGGTGGGGATGATGACAAGGGGATGATGAAGGGGGGTGGGGATGATGACAAGGGGATGATGAAGGGGGTATGTGTGGGATGATGACAGGTGATGATGATGAGGGTCTGGATGATGACAGGCGGTGATGATGATGAGGATGTTAATGACGGGGGTCTGGATGATGACAGGGGGGGATGATGTATTTCCCACCCTAGGCTTATACTCGAGTCAATAACTTTTCCTGGGATTTTGGGTTGAAATTAGGGGTCTCGGCTTATACTCGGGTCGGCTTATACTCGAGTATATACGGTATGCTGATCTGGACAGAGATGTCAGCAGAGAGCACTGTGCTCGTGATTCAGCAGATAGCACTGTGTTCCAAAAAGAAAACATTTTCCTCTGTAGTATACAATAGCTGATTAGTACTGGAAGGATTAAGATTTTTTTTATAGAATTAATTTACAAATCTGTTTAACTTTCTGGCACCAGTTGATTTAAAAAATAAATAAGTTTTCCACCGGAGTACCCTTTTAAAGTTTAATAGTACAAGTCATTACGGCAATACCTATTACGCATAGATTTTTATTTTTTATTTTGGAAGAGGGGTAATAGGGGGCTTTATTGGAAAAGTGCATTTATTTTATTTTTTTACACTTTATTTATTGATAAACCTTTTATCTATGCTGCAGTACATCTGTACTGCAGCACAGTAAAACAGTCAGTATCACACACTGACATTCAGCCTGTGCAATCCAGCCTATGGCTGGACTTCACAGGCTGCCGTACTTGGCAGACAGAAGGCCATCAGCTGGCCTTCTGCTGCCATGATAACCATCAGAAACCCGTGAGCACATTTCAGGGTTGTCGATGAGAGACAGGGGAAGCCCCCTCCCCCTGTCAATCCTATAGATGCCGTGATCAGAACTGATCACTGCATCTATGGGGTTAATGCTGCTGAGACCGGCGTGATCTCGGTCTGCAGCTGCAGCAGGATCCCAGCTCTGATTGACAGCTGAGTCCTACTGCTGACCTCGCGCGACAGTACAGGAGAAAAATTGGATATATCCCCTTATATAGACCCCTCTTCTCCTCCTGTAACCTCTAAAAAATAGTCCTCCCCACTTTATAAAGCCATCCTGTCTTATCTTAAAAATCCCTCCTCTCCTTCTGCCCTTCTTATAGACTCCTATCCCAATTCATCTGACTACTCTTCCTTTTCCTTGCTCCCTTTAATATGATCCCTTTCTCGTGCTTCCTCTTCTCCGTGCCCACTAGCTGTGTTAACACCAAACCCCAGCCACCGAGGTGACGGGGTATGAAACCCTATTAACTTATATTCCCCCTATAGAAATTATATTGTGTTAAAACATCACTTTTATTTATTATCTATTAAAAGGTCCAGAAAGTGTATAAAAAATTCTAGCACAATCCCTCAGATCACAATATCACTCTCCTAAAGGAGTAGTAGTTATATGTTCACGTCTGCAGTACGTGTTAAATGGGGCCATATGCTGTTTTAAAACCACAAAAGTTATGTCTCCCCTACAAGTTTCGTGGTACCAACCACGTCCTCAGGGGCTATGAGACATACTGACACGTGCAAACCAAGGAGTCTCCTTTTATAACGTCCTGTGGAACCTCCCTCCACTGATTAACCAATCACGCTCTGTTATGATTGTAAGTCTGACTTGGTAGCCAATAGTAACTGACCTTATTCGTGTAACATCCTGTCAGATTATTCCTTCCGGCATATAGAGATTACCTGTATAGGACACAAGATACGTGCATATTTCCTGTTATGGTCATGTGATGTTCTCTAGATCTTGCGCGTGCGCGTGTACTTCACACTGCGCTTAAAGTCCTGGGCGCGTATCGCGAGAATTGCCAAAACCACTCGCTAACTTAGAAAAAGTGAGATCAAAACAGTTGCAATGCGCATGTCAGGGCACTTAAAGCAAGAAGCCTGGTATTGATGGATATAATGCATACAGACTATGTCTAAATACTATAAGAATTAGGTTTTATAATAAAGATGTTAAACAGTTTACCTTGTTATATTGATATTAGTATTAATAATTACTGTTACGCCGAGCGCTCCGGGTCCCTGCTCCTCCCCGGAGCGCTCGCGGCGTTCCTCTCTCTGCAGCGCCCCGGTCAGACCCGCTGACCGGGAGCGCTGCACTGACACTGCCGGCGGGGATGCGATTCGCATAGCGGGACGCGCCCGCTCACGAATCGCATCCCAAGTCACTCACCTGTCCCGGTCCCTGGCTGTCACGTCCTGGCGCGTGCGGCTCCGCTCCTTAGGGCGCGTGCGCGCCAGCTCTCTAAGATTTAAAGGGCCAGTGCACCAATGATTGGTGCCTGGCCCAATCAGTCTACTAGCTTCCACCTGCTCCGTGTTTATATAACCTCACTTCCCCTTCCCTTCCTTGCCGGATCTTGTTGCCTTTGTGCCTAGAGAAAGCGTTTCAGTGTTTGCCTTACCAGTGTATGACCTCTTGTTATTGCTATTGACTACGAACCTTGCCGCCTGCCCCGACCTTTTGCTACGTCTTACCTTGCCTCTGCCTAGTCCTTCTGTCCTACGCCTTCTCAGCAGTCAGCGAGATTGAGCCATTGCCGGTGGATACGACCTGGTTGCTACCGCCGCAGCAAGACCATCCCGCTTTGCGGCGGGCTCTGGTGAATACCAGTAGCAACCTAGAACCGGTCCACCGACACGGTCCATGCCAATCCCTCGCTGACACAGAGGATCCACATCCAGCCTGCCGAATCCTAACAGTAGATCCGGCCATGGATCCCGCTGAGGTCCCGCTGCCAGTTGTCACTGACCTTACCACGGAGGTCGCCCAGCAGTCGCAACAGATAGAGCAACTTGGACAACAGTTCGCCCAACAAAGACAGCAGCTGTCGCAGTTGACCGCCATGCTACAGCAACTTCTGCCACAGCTACAGCAGCAACCATCTCCTCCGCCAGCTCCTGCACCTCCTCCGCAGCGAGTGCCCGTTCCTGGCCTCCGCTTGTCCCTGCCGGACAAATTTGATGGGGACTCTAGACTTTGCCGTGGTTTCCTGTCACAATGTTCCCTACATTTGGAGAGGTTGTCGGACCAATTTCCTACAGAACGGTCGAAGGTGGCTTTCGTGGTCAGTCTCCTGTCTGGGAAGGCCCTGTCATGGGCCACACCACTCTGGGACCGCAATGATCCTGTCACTGCCTCCGTACAGTCCTTTTTCGCTGAGATTCGAAGTGTCTTCGAGGAACCAGCCCGAGCTTCTTCTGCCGAGACTGCCCTGCTGAACCTGGTCCAGGGTAATTCTTCAGTAGGCGAGTACGCCATCCAATTTCGTACTCTCGCCTCCGAATTATCTTGGAATAACGAGGCCCTCTGCGCGACCTTTAAAAAAGGCCTATCCAGTAACATCAAAGATGTGCTGGCCGCACGAGAAATTCCTGCCACCCTGCATGAACTTATCCATTTGGCCACCCGCATTGACATGCGTTTTTCTGAAAGACACCAGGAGCTCCACCAGGAAAAAGTCCTTGATCTCTGGGCACCTCTCTCACAGTATCCTTTGCAATCTACCCCTGTGCCTCCCGCCGAGGAGGCTATGCAAGTGGATCGGTCCCGCCTGACCCATGAAGAGAGGACTCGCCGCAGAGATAAAAATTTATGTCTGTACTGCGCTAGTACCGTACATTTCTTGGTGGATTGCCCTATTCGTCCTCCACGTCTGGGAAACGCACGCACGCACCCAGCTCACGTGGGAGTGGCGTCTCTTGGTCTGAAGTCTGCTTCTCCACGTCTCACTGTGCCCGTACGGATTTCTCCTTCTGCCAACTCCTCCTCAGCTGTGGCCTTCTTGGACTCTGGTTCTGCGGGAAATTTCATTTTGGCCTCTTTTGTCAATAAGTTCAACATCCCTGTGACCCGTCTCGTCAAGCCGCTCTACATTTCCTCGGTCAACGGAGTTAAATTGGACTGCACCGTGCGTTACCGCACAGAACCCCTGCTCATGAGCATTGGACTGCATCATGAAAAAATAGAATTTTTTGTTTTGCCCAACTGCACCTCTGAGGTCCTCCTCGGTCTGCCATGGTTCCAACGCCACTCTCCTACCCTTGACTGGACCACCGGGGAAATCAAGTGCTGGGGTACTTCTTGCCACAAAAAATGCCTCACGTCTGCTCCCAGTCCCGTCAGGCAAGCCTCAGTGCCTCCTCCTACACCTGGTCTCCCCAAGGCCTATCAGGACTATGCTTTGCCTCCTCATAGCCCCCGTCCTGGTAACACTCTGCCCCGTGCCAAGCTTCACCTTCTGCCCCCCCCTCCCCATTCCCACTCCTTCTGAACTGCCTGCCTTTGATGAGGATACCCAGGACTTCTCTGTCTTCCAGAAGGAAACTCTACAATCGCTCCCAATGTCCTCGTCCCACGTGAAGCAACTACCGGACAAAAAGAGGGGGAGACCTAAGGGGGGGGGGTACTGTTACGCCGAGCGCTCCGGGTCCCTGCTCCTCCCCGGAGCGCTCGCGGCGTTCCTCTCTCTGCAGCGCCCTGGTCAGACCCGCTGACCGGGAGCGCTGCACTGACACTGCCGGCGGGGATGCGATTCGCATAGCGGGACGCGGCCGCTCGCAAATCGCATCCCAAGTCACTCACCTGTCCCGGTCCCCAGCTGTCACGTCCTGGCGCGTGCGGCTCCGCTCCTTAAGGCGCGCGCGCGCCAGCTGTCTAAGATTTAAAGGGCCAGTGCACCAATGATTGGTGCCTGGCCCAATCAGTCTACTAGCTTCCACCTGCTCCCTGTCTATATAACCTCACTTCCCCTTCCCTTCCTTGCCGGATCTTGTTGCCTTTGTGCCTAGAGAAAGCGTTTCAGTGTTTGCCTTACCAGTGTACCTGACCTCTTGCTATTGCTATTGACTACGAACCTTGCCGCCTGCCCCGACCTTCTGCTACGTCTTACCTTGCCTCTGCCTAGTCCTTCTGTCCTACGCCTTCTCAGCAGTCAGCGAGGTTGAGCCGTTGCCGGTGGATACGGCCTGGTTGCTACCGCCGCAGCAAGACCATCACGCTTTGCGGCAGGCTCTGGTGAATACCAGTAGCAACCTAGAACCGGTCCACCGACACGGTCCACGCCAATCCCTCGCTGACACAGAGGATCCACATCCAGCCTGCCGAATCCTAACAATTACATTACATCAAGGCAATTAAAATCCACATTTAATTACATAAGGCAATTAAAATCCACTAGCACTCCAGGTAAGTGACTAAAGTTATTATAAACCACATGTAGAGAATTTAGTTGGTTTTAATTATTAATCTCGATGTTATGTATAGTCCAATTTTAGAAATAACAGGAAGAACCTATGCAATCCAAACTGAACCTAACTACACAACCTAATTTTAATATCGCCCTAGATGGTTTATCACCAAAGTAGTGATTATAACATAGACGTATAACCAATACAAATGTACAGTCGGAATGCTTCATATCCCTCATGTGAGGACCAAAAGTATACACTCAAGTATATTCTACTATGTCAGACAAATTCTATTTGAGTTATATTTCACATATCAATCATCTTATTGCTGCACGTAAACAGATGGACCTTTATTTTACGTCATAAATATATAGTTAAAAAAAAAAGAAAATATATACAAGAAAGAAGAAAAATTGGATAAAGATAATACCGAAGAAATTCTCAATGCAATTTTATATAAATGGTCCAAAGGAGAATCCCTCATTTAAGCCGTATGGATTTCTTGTGCATAGTCTATATATCCATCTGGACCCTTCTTGTAACACAAGTTTGTCCAGATTGTCTTTGCGTTGGCCCAGGCTTTTTTGGCACACCCCCCAAAATTTTATATCAAACAAGTTTGTACTATGTACTGTCCTCATGTGTCTTTCGAGTGGTGTGTCACTATTAGTTCGAATAGTGCTCAAATGTTTGGAGATTCTCATTTTAAAATCCACTGTTGTTTTGCCAACATATATAGCTTTTCACAGCCATATTTAGCTATATAGACAATATTCCTTGTAGAACAATTAATAAATGGCCGGACTTCATCGTTTCGACCATCCAGAGGATTAGTGACTACCTGAGTTTTAGGAAGATACTGGCAAAATTGGCAATGTCCACATGGAAATGAGCCAAAAAATGTATTCGCTGAATTAACCGGTCTGTCATTTACTGATGAAAAATGATTCCTAGCCAAAATGTCTTTGAGGTTTGGTCCCCTTCTAAATGTGATCTGTGGTTTGAATCCTACTGCTTGTTTCAGATCTGGGTCTGCATATACAATGGGCCAAAATCTGCGTAAGATGTTATATACCCTAGTACTGTAACTATCATAGGTGCCAATGCACCTGATGATGGATGAGGTTTCTGCTTTCCTCTTAGAAGCTAATAGTAAACCTCTATGACTTCTCTGTGCCCTATGTTGGGCTTTTCTTATGTGGGTCTGAGGATAACCTCTATCCATGGATCTTTTACATAATTCATCAGATTCCTCCTTAAAGGGGTAGTCCAGTGGTGAAAAACTTATCCCCTATCCTAAGGATAGGGGATAAGTTTGAGATCGCGGGGGGTCCGACCGCTGGGGCCCCCTGCGATCTCTCTGTACGGGGCCCCGGCTCTCCGCTGAGATAGCGGGTGTCGACCCCCGCACGAGGCGGCGGCCGACACGCCCCCTCAATACATCTCAATGGCAGAGCCGGAGATTGCCGAAGGCAGCGCTTCGGCTCTGCCATAGAGTTGTATTGAGGGGGCGTGTCGGCCGCCGCCTCGTGCGGAGGTCGACACGCCCCCTTCCAGCGGGCTGTCGGGGCTCCGTACAGGAGATCGCGGGGGGCCCCAGGGGTCGGACCCCCCGCGATCTGCAACTTATCCCCTATCCTTAGGATAGGGGATAAGTTGCTCACCACTGAATCACCACTGGACTACTCCTTTAAATATTTTTAGAGTCGAACAGTTGCTCTTGGCTCTTAAAAATTGTCCTACGGGAATGCTTTTCCTTAAAGACACAGGGTGCCAGCTTTGCCAATGCAGTAGGCTATTTGTAGAAGTCTGTTTTCTGAAATCCTTTGTTTGAATTTTATTCTCCTCGTCAATTAATATGGTTAAATCTAAAAAGTTGATTTGCCTCCCCCCAGATTTATTCAAAAGTAAAGTGCATCCCCATTGTGTTATGATTCAGTGCCTCTATAAATGAAGTGAATAATGTGCTAGTCCCAAACCACAAAATGTCATCAATAAATCTACCCCCAAAAATAATGTGTTTAGTGTACAGTGGTTACAATATTAATTGGTTCCAAGATGACCATATGTTGAAACTATTGTATGTTGAGACCAGAACTCTATGGAAACCTGGTAATTGGTTCTAAAGGCACCAAAATGTCATCCAAAAATAGGAAAAAGTAAAAATTAAAGAAAAATAAGTAGATAACTAATACAGATAAAGCAAGTTCTTACATATAAAAGTAAGAAAGATCTGCTGGGAGCTGTAAATCACTTTCTATGTCAGTGTTTCCCAAGCAGGGAACCTCCTGCTGTTGCAAAATTACAACTCCCAGCATGCCCGGACAGCCAAAGGCTGTCCGGACAAGATGGGAGTTGTAGTTTTGCAACAGCTGGGGGCACCCTGCTTGGGAAACACTGGTCTATGTAAAGGACAGGATCTTCTTTGGGGGTCCTGTACAATACAGGCAATGTCCTAAAAAAGTAACATGGAGTCACCCTCACCTTGTGTCCAAAGGAGCAGCTAACCCTGGTACAGGTAAAGTGTACAGAACATGTAATACCTTCCTGTACTGTAGGGGGCGCTACCAGATATCAGTCAGTGCACACGCTTCAGTAATACAGGGGTTTTACCAGTAAAATGCCTATTGTGATTGGTCAGTTCCTCTAGTTGTGACACGTTTTACAGATCTGGACGGTCTGTAGCATGGAATGTTGAGTCTGGTTTCAAGTTGCAATGGTCCAGAAAAGACCATTGTATGTTGAAACTATTGTATGTTGAGGCCATTGTAAGTTGAGGGATCACTGTACATCTCAAAAGTCTCTGAAAAAAACAAATTCACTCTCCCACCACCCAAGAAAAAGTTTAGCATAATTCGGTGCATATGTGGACCCCATAGCGGTGCCTTGTGTCTGAAAGTAAAGAGAGTCATTGAATGAAAAATAATTGTGGGTTAACACAAAAGTGAGTAAATCAATTACAAACTCAGTGTGTGCCCTAAAGTGAATACTGCGAGTGCTAAGACATTTTTGTGCCACAGAGATGCCCAATTCGTGCCTAATATCAGTGTAAAGACTCTCAATGTCTATGCTAAATAAAGTAGTGAGGTCATTAACAGTGAGATCTTGTAATTTTTTTCACAGTGTCTTTAGTATCTTTCAAAAAAGACGGGAGGGAGGTGACGTGTTGGGGTACAAAGAACTGGTCCACATAAATGCTGGCACCCTGTGTAAGGCTATCATTCCCAGAAACTATTGGACAACCCCTAAGGGGTCATGTATCCTTATGTGTTTTAGGTAAGGTGTAGACTTTAGTTCACTCAAAAAAGGAATTGTTGGATCTGATCTCAATACACGTTTTTTTTTTTTTGGTATCCTCCAGTAGGTTCATAGTCATACGCATATATTCGCTCTTGTCTAGAATAACAACGTTACCTCCTTTGTCAGAGCTTTTTATTATGATGTCATTATATGACTTTAAATCCTCTAATGGTAGGCGTTCTCCACTAGTAAGATTAGAATGTATTGAATTGTGTACCAGCTTGATCTTTTCTATCACTAAATTTACAAAAGTATCTATGTTCCCATACTGGGAAATAGATGAAGTCACTCGTGACTTGGGTTTCAGGTGCGTTAGGGGGCCTACACATCCTCTAGAGCCCTCTTCATTCTCTACAAGAAGGTCCTCTAAGGCTTCAATGGCCATCAGCTCATTGTTTACATTTGTCAATTCCATTTTCTTATGTTGTTCAGTTTGGATTGCATAGGTTTTTCCTGTTATTTTTTAAATTGGACTATACATAACATCGGGATTAATAATTAACACCAACTAAATTCTCTACATGTGGTTTATAATAACTTTAGTCACTTACCTGGAGTGCTAGTGGATTTTAATTGCCTTAGAAAACCTTTGATGTAATGTAATTATTAATACTAATATCAATAACAAAATAACAAGGCAAACTGTTAAACATCTTTATTATACAATGGGGATCAAAAGTTTGGGCACCCCAGGTAAAAATTTGTATTAATGTGCATAAAGAAGCCAAGGAAAGATGGAAAAATCTCCAAAAGGCATCAAGACATTCTTATAATATGTCAACAAAAGTTAAATTTTATTTCCATCATTTACACTTTCAAAACAACAGAAAACAAAAAAATGGTGTCTGAAAAAGTTTGGGCACCCTGCAGAATTTATAGCATGCACTGCCCCCTTTGCAAAGCTGAGACCTGCCAGTGTCATGGATTGTTCTCAATCATCATCTGGGAAGACCAGGTGATGTCAATCTCAAAGGTTTTAAATGCCAAGACTCATCTGACCTTGCCCCAACAATCAGCACCATGGGTATTTCTAAGCAGTTGTCTAGAAATCTGAAACTGAAAATAGTTGACGCTCACAAAGCTGGAGAAGGCTATAAGAAGATAGCAAAACGTTTTCAGAGGTCAATATCCTCTGTTCGGAATGTAATTAAGAAATGGCAGTCATCAGGAACAGTGGATGTTAAAGCAAGATCTGGAAGACCAAGAAAAATATCAGACAGAACAGCTCGTAGGATTGTGAGAAAAACAATTCAAAACCCACATTTGACTGCACAATCCCTCCAGAAAGATTTGGCAGACACTGGAGTTGTGGTACACTATTCCACTATAAAGAGATACTTGTACAAATATGGTCTTCATGGAAGAGTCATCAGAAGAAAACCTCTTCTACATCCTCACCACAAAAGTCAGCGTTTGAACTTTGAAAATGAACATACAGACAAGCCTGATGCATTTTGTAAACAAGTTCTGTGGACCGATGAGGTAAAAATTGAACTTTTTGGCCGGAATGAGCAAAGGTACGTTTGGAGAAGAAGAGGAACAGAATTTAATGAAAAGAATCTCTGTCCAACTGTTAGGCATCATGCTTTGGTTTTGTATTGCAGCCAGTGGCACAGGGAAGATCTCACGAGTAGAAGAAAAAATGGATTCAATAAAATTTCAGCAAATTTTGGATGCTAACTTGATGCCATCTGTGAAAAAGCTGAAGTTAAAGGGGTATTCCAGGAATTTTTTTTATTTGACTATGCTACAGGGGCTGTAAAGTTAGTGTAGTTCATAATATAGTGTCTTTACCTGTGTGTGACGGTTTTCTCACAATTCTTATCTGATTTTCACCCCAATATTTATTTTTAACAGCATACAAAATGACTGCTGTCTCGGATTTTTCCCAGCTTGCTCACTAGTCAGCTGATGGCAGGGAGCCTGTCTGCTTCAATGGGTGGAGAGAGCAATCTGCAAGTAATGCAACAGCTGGAGGCACCCTGATTGAAAACCACAGATCTGCAGCTCATTTATGTTTCAATGTGTGGGGTCGCTGATGTGTGGGAAGGAGGAAAATTGAATCATGGGATTTGTAGACAAACAAGAAAACTGAAAACAGGAAATGCAAGTTCACAAAAAGCTAGCCACAGTGTTATGGTAATCTCACAGCATAGCCATTTAGCCCCAAGACAAGCGCAGATCCTTCCTAAGCATGTCCATTACTGCCTGCCAGGTACGTACTAAAATCGCCTTATGCTGGATAACCCCTTTAAAGAGAGGATGGCTTCTACAAATGGATAATGATCCTAAACACACCTTGAAATCCACGGGGGATTACATCAAGAGGCGTAAACTGAAGGTTTTGCCATGGCCTTCACAATCTCCTGACCTCAACATAATTGAAAATCTATGGATAGACCTTAAAAGAGCAATGCGTGACAGACAGCCCAGAAATCTCAAAGAACTGGAAGACTTTTGTAAGAAAGAATGGGCAAAGATACCTCAAACAATGATTGAAAGACTCTTGGCTGGCTACAAAAAGCGTTTACAAGCTGTGATACTTGCCAAAAGGGGCAGTACAAAATATTAACTCTGCAGGGTGCCCAAACTTTTGAAGACGCCATTTTTTTGTTTTCTGTTATTTTGAAAGTGTGAATGATGGAAATAAAATCTAACTTTTGTTGACATATTATAAGAATGTCTGATCTGTAATTTTATGCCTTTTGGAGATTTTTCCATCTTTCCTTGGCTTCTTTATGCACATTAATACAAATTTTTATCTGGGTTGCCCAAACTTTTGATCCCCACTGTAAAAGCTCATTCTTATAGTATTTAGACATAGTCTGTATGCATTATATCCATCAATACTGGGCTTCTTGCTTTAAGTGCCCTGACGTGTGCATCGCAACAGTTTTGGTTTCACTTTTTCTAAGTTGGCGCGCATGCGTGAGTAGTTTTGGCAATTCTGGCGACACATGCCCAGGACTTTAAGCGCAGTGTGAAGTACACGCGCATGCGCGAGATCTAGAAGACATCACATGATGATAACAGGAAATACGCACGTATCTCGCGTCCTATACAGGTCATCTCTATACGCCAGAAGGAATAATTTGACAGGATGTTACACGAATAAGGTAAGTTACTATTGGCTACCAAGTCAGACTTACAATCATGACAGAGCGTGATTGGTTAATCAGTGGAGGGAGGTTCCACAGGATGTTATAAAAGGAGCCTCCTTGGTTTGCACGTGTCAGTATGTCTCATAGCCCCTGAGGACGTGTTTGTCCTGCAGAGGCTAAGAGATAAGTTTTGGCGGGAAGAAGTCTACATGGCAGTGTGATCTAGACGTAGAAGAAAACGAAAGAGGACAACGTTTATCAGATTTTTTATTTTATTTTGTGCCCCTTAATATAACTGTAATCACTTATATGGTACATAGATCCTGTGTACGGCTGGTATCTAGCTCTATATGGTACTGTACATAATCACTTATATGGTCTGCAGATCTTGTGTATTGCTGGTATCTAACATTATATGGGTACTGTATGGGGGGATACTGGCCTGTATATAGTGGTTTTATTCAGTACAGTATAGTGGTATTATCCAGTTATTGTGTGGCGATATATATTTCCTCATTGTATACTGGTATTATTGGTCATGGAAAATTATTATACAGATAAACTTAAAGGAGATATCCAGAGTTGAAAAACTTATCCCCTATCCTAAGGATAGGGTATCAGTTTCAGATCGCAGGGGATCTGACTGGTGGGCCCCCCGTAATCTCCTGTACGGAATGACACACCCCCTCAATGCAACTCTATGGCAGAACCGTAGCGCTGCCTTCAGCAATCTCCGTCTCTGCCATAGCGATGTATTGAGGGGGCGTGTCAGCCGCCGATTCGAGCGGTGGTTGACACCCGCTATCTGGCCAGCGAGCCGGGGCCTCGTACAGAGGTCAGACCCCCCACGATCTGAAACTTATCCTCTATCCTTAGGATAGGGGAAATGTTTTTCAGCACTGGACTACCCCTTTAATTTTATTTTGTCTGTAGGGATGGTGCATGAGGAGGGATTTGGGTTGAACAGGGGCAGAGTAGAGGTGTGGCTAGAGGCCGAGTCTCACAGGGGGCCCTTGCTTTATTTGGTCTGGGGGCCCTCAGTGTTGTCAGTCCACCCCTGCCTGTAGCCATGACTAGGGGAAATCCTCTATGTCTAGAGGAATTAAGGTTTTACCATTAGCATGGAAGGGGATTCTTAACTGTAAAAGTGGTGAGACTATTGAACTCTTTGCCTCAAGAGAGTTGATTTATTTGGGAAGGAATATTTCTTCTAGTATTGGGAAAATTAGGGTCTTACCATCCCCCTGTAGCAACTAATCCCACTAACCACAATCTGATGTGGATCACTTGAAATTGCTGCAGAAATTTTCAACTGCCTGAACATACCTTAGTTAAAATACAAAATGGAGAAACAGATCTTTCTAATGCTTCTCTGAATTTATAGTTATGCAATGTCCCAAAATAGTTTTTTCTTTCATTAAACATAAGTAAACCTTCAGTGTAAGAAATGTGGCTTGTGACTTTATTTTAATCTTTCAATTTCTTCAGTATATTTCATATCTTAACCTTTAGATTACATTTCAAAGGTTATTTATACTGATATTAACGTTGTGTGATTAATGCCAACATTTGATCATACCCCCATATACAGTCATGGCCGTAAATGTTGTCAGCCCTGAAATTTTTCAAGAACATGAAATATTGCTCACAGAAAAGGATTGCAGTAACACATGTTTTGCTATACACATATTTATTCCCTTTGTGTGTATTGGAACTAAACCAAAAAGGGAGGAAAAAAAGCTAATTGGACATAATGTCACACCAAACTCCAAAAATGGGCTGGCCAAAATTATTGGAACCCTTTCAAAATTGTGGAAAAATAAGATTGTTTCAAGCATGTGATACTCTTTTAAACTCACCTGGGGCAAGTAACAGGTGTGGACAATATAAAAATCACACCTGAAAGCAGATAAAAAGGAGAGGAGTTCACTTAGTCTTTGCATTGTGTGTCTGCATGTGCCATACTAAGCATGGACAACAGAAAGAGGAGAAGAGGACTTGAGAACCAAAATTGCGGAAAAATATCATCAATCTCAAGGTTGTGGACAAGATTGTGGACAAGATTGCCTTTGCCCACAGTGCTCAACATTATCAAGAAGTTTGCAACGCATGGGCCTGTAGCCAATCTCCCTGGGCGTGAAGAGAAAAATTGATGAAAGGTGTCAACACAGGATAGTCCGCATGGTGGATAAGCAGCCCCAAGCAAGTTCCAAAGATATTCAAGCTGTCCTGCAGGCTCAGGGAGCATTAGTGTCAGTGCGAACTATCCATCGACATTTAAATTAAATGAAACGCTATAGCAGGAGACGCAGGAGGATCCCACTGTTGACACAGAGACATAAAAAAGCAAGACTACATTTTGCCAAAATGAACTTGAGTAAGCCAAAATCCTCCTGGGAAAATGTCTTGTGGAGAGATGAGACCAAGATCTTTTTGGTAAAGCACATCATTTTACTGTTTACCGAAAACGGAATGAGGCTTACACAAAGAAAAAGAACACAGTACCTACAGTGAAATGATGTTTTGGGGCTGTTTTGCTGCCTCTGGCACCGGGTGCTTTGAATGTGTGCAAGGCATCATGAAATCTGAGGATTACCAACAGATTTTGGGTCACACTTTATTGCCCAGTGTCAGAAAGCATCGGTTTGCGTCCGAGATCTTGGGTCTTCCAGCAGGATAATGACCCCAAACTACACGTCAAAAAGCAACCAGAAATGGATGGCAACAAAGCGCTGGAGAGTTCTGAAGTGGCCGGCAATGAGTCCAGATCTAAATCCCATTGAACACCTGTGGAGAGATCTTAAAATTGCTGTTAGGAAAAGGCGCCTTCCAATTAGAGAGACCTGGAGCAGTTTTCAAAGGAAGAGTGGTCCAACATTCCGGCTGAGAGATGTAAGAAGCTTATTGATAGTTATAGGAAGCAACTGATTGCAGTAATTTTTTCAAAGGGTGTGCCACCAAATATTAAGTTAAGGGTGCCAATAATTTTGTCCAGAACATTTTTGGAGTTTGGTATGACATTATGTCCAATATGCTTTTTTTCCTCCCTTTTTTTTGGCTTAGTTCCAATACAGTAACCCCCCGACATGCGATGGCCCCGACATATGATAAAATCGACATACGATGGTCTCTCAGAGGCCATTGCATGTCGATGTCAGCATCGACATATGATGCTTTTATATATCGAGGCCATCGCATTAACTGCTATCCGACAGCACAAAATGCTTAAGCTGCTGTCGGATAGCAGTTTAAGCATCCCGGACAGGTTCACTTACCTATCCCCGCTGCTCCGGGTCCACTTCGCGATCCTCCGACGTCTTCTGCATCTTCTCCGGGGTCTGGGCCTCGCTTTCCGGTGTAGTTATTACGTCGCTACGCACTCCGTCCCGGCGCACCAACGTAATAACGTCACCAGAAAGCGAGGCCCGGACACCGGAGAAGATGCGGAAGAAGCCGGAGGATCCCGAAGAAGACGCCGGAGCAGCGGGACAGCATCGGCAGGGACAGGAAAGTATTAAATGCACTTTTTACATTGCACGGATCCCTCAACATACGATGAATTCGACAAACGATGGGTCGTTTGGAACGAATTACCATCGTATGTTGAGGGACCACTGTACACACAAAGGGAATAAACATGTGTATAGCAAAACATGTGTTACTGCAATCTTTTTCTGTGAGAAATACTTCCTTTTCTTGAAAAAATTCAGGGGTGCCAACATGTATGGCCATGACTGTATATTTAAATAGTACTTATTTTTAAAAGTACTTATTTTTTATGCAAAATTGCCATACTTAGAAGCAAAGCAAAATAACTTTTAATATTTTAGGTTTATAATATGCATGTTATAGAAAACTATAGGTTTTTTTCAACTGTAGAAAGTAAAGGCACATTGCTAGGAATTGGGGGTCCAAATGCTTGAGCTACTAAATGCCTAAAAGCAAATATGCTGCAGTGCTAATAAAATATTACCACCACAAACTGCTTTCATGGTTGGATAAATAAAAGCATTGAAATTGGTATTTTTTTTATCTTATACAGAAGAAAAAATAATGGAGAGGGTGCTCTAGGTTCCGTTACCCTAAATATGTGGTAAGTACATCAGGAGTAGTAATCTACTCACTTGTCGGGGTTGTGCTTGGGGCACAACACCACTGCTGGCCCGTAGTGATCACAAATGAGATGAGCAGGGTGACCAGGGATTGTCCTTCCAGAAGGTTAAGGTTGCCGGTATCCTGTTCACGCTCAGGAGACGGGCACAGGCACAATCAGAGATGAGAAGGATCTAGCCTAAGGTCCTTGGGATCCACCAAAAGAAAGAAGGGCACCACTCACATGTGGCTTTAATCCTTCATAAAATAAGGACAGACAACCGGTTTTGAGTTGTAGCATCATCTTTTCCTCAGGTCAATGAGAATCCCCACCATCTGTGATGCACAGGCCCGCCCCCAAACCACGCTGCATGGGGAAGCCCTGTGAGTCTGGTCATAGCAAAATGCACAGGGTATTTCCCACAGCCCGGAGAATTTCTTGCTGTGTGAAATGTGTGGGTGTATATCCTATAACATAGTTTCTGTCTGGTTAATACACTCTAGCCGGGAATTCAGCTAACTCAACCTCCCTTCCACTACACCTTCTTAATTATAACCCCTCCCACTAGGAAGGGATGTAGATTTGGCTGAATATCCAGCTAGAGTGTCCAGACCAGACAGGAAGTCCTTTAAAGGGTCTAGGGATCAAACAATTTAAATTAAAAGCAGAAGGAAAGCCATGTAATGCTCTTAGATCAGTATTTTCCAAACAGTGTGCCTCCAGCTATGGCAAAACTACATTGGACAGCATGCCCACACAGCTAAAGGCTGTCCAGACATGCTGGAAGTTGTAGTTTTGCCATAGCTGGAGACATATTGTTTGGAGATCACTGATGGTGGGTGTGGAATCCAAAGTTCTCTTCTGCTGCTGCAGACCCTTCCATACCTCACCAGCCTTTAAGGCAGCATTTTGAGCAATATACAGAGGCTTTTTTTCTATATACAGTATAGAAAAAACTATTCAGAATTGTGACTCAATAAAAAGTACGAATAAAATAACAGTACATATTTAGCCTTCTGGCATGTGATTTATTCTAAAGGACATCTTAATAATATATATTTGTTGAGCTGCCTTTAAACAAATGCCATTGCAAGTCCATCTTAATATATGCATGTAATTTGATGCAAATTGTACTCTACGAAAATGCTGATGCAGATGTTGTTTTCTACATGGCACATGGGCTATTCAGTAGTCTCACAAAAAACTTTTAAGATTGGCTATTTGTTGCTATTAGAGATGAGCAAATATAAGCTGATAAACCCGAATTTGTTACAAATTTCAGGAAATATTCGATTCGCAACAAATTAAACTCCATTTTACAGCGTTCCAGGCTCCAGGTCATCTAAAATGGCAGATCTACATGTCAATCAATACCTGGGGCAAGGGACGCTGGGAATGCGGGAAGGCAAGGCGGGAAGGGAAGTAGGCAAGATGACCCTGACAGACATGCAGGATGCAGCCTATCAGCAGCCAATCACCCCTGTGATGTCACAGCCCTATATAATCTGCGGCCATTTTGCGGCTCCTCACTTCATTACAATACACTGCAGAGAGATAGGACGGACAGCCTGTGTGTGTGTTACAGCAGAGAAAAGTGCATTCCAGCAGCGTTTAACCCCTTAAGGACTCAGGATTTTTCCGTTTTTGCACTTTCGTTTTTTCCTCCTTACATTTTAAAAATCATAACCCTTTAACTTTTCCACCTAAAAATCCATATTATGTCTTATTTTTTGCGTCACCAATTCTACTTTGCAGTGACATCAGTCATTTTACCCAAAAATTCACGACAAAACGGAAAAAAAAATCATTGTGCGACAAAATTGAAGAAAAAACGTCATTTTGTAACTTTTGGGGGCTTCCGTTTCTACACAGTGCATATTTCGGTAAAAATGACATCATTATTCTGTAGGTCCATACGGTTAAAATGATACCCTACTTATATAGGTTTGATTTTGTCGTACTTCTGGAAAAAAATCGTAACTACATGCAGGAAAATGTATACGTTTAAAAATGTCCTGTTCTGACCCCTATAACTTTTTTATTTTTCCACGTACAGGGCAGTATGAGGGCTCTTTTTTTGCGCCGTGATCTGAAGTTTTTATTGGTATGATTTTTGTTTTGATCTGACTTTTTTATCACTTTTTATTCATTTTTTAATGGTATAAAAAGTGACCAAAATACGCTTTTTTGGACTTTGGAATTTTTTTGTGCGTACGCCATTGACCGTGCAGTTTAATTAATGATATATTTTTATAGTTCGGACATTTACGCACACGGCGATGCCACATATGTTTATTTATTTTTTTATTTACACTGTTTTATTTTTTTATGGGAAAAGGGGGGTGATTCAAACTTTTATTAGGGAAGGGGTTAAATGATCTTTATTAACACTTTTTTTTTACTTTTTTTTTGTAGTGTTATAGGTTCTATAGGGACCTATAACACTGCACACACTGATCTCTCATCCTGATCACAGGCGTGTATTAACACGCCTGTGATCAATGTTATAGGCGCTTGACTGCTCCTGCCTGGATCTCAGGCATGAAGCAGTCATTCGTCGATCGGACACCGAGGAGGCAGGTAAGGGCCCTCCCGGTGTCTTGCAAGCTGTTCGAGAGGCGCCGATTTCCCCGCGGCGGTCCCGAACAGCCCGACTGACTAGCCGGGATACTTTCACTTTCGCTTTAGAAGTGGCGATCAGCTTTGACCGCCGCTTCTAAAGGGTTAATATCGCACATCGCCGCGATCGGCGATGTGTGGTATTAGCCGCGGGACCCGGCCGTTGATGAGCGCCGGGACCGACGATGTGATGGGGGGTCGCAGCGCGACCCCACTTCATATCACGGGAGCCGGCGCAGGACGTAAATATACGTCCTGCATTGTTAAAGGGGTACTCCGGTGGAAAAACAATTTTTTTTCCCTTTTTTTAAATCAACTGGTGGCAGAAAGTTAAACATATTTGTAAATTACTTCTATTAAAAAATCTTAATCTTTCCTGTATTTATTAGCTGCTGAATACTCAGAGAGCATTCCAAAAAGAAAATAATTTCCTCTGATGACATCACGAACACACTGCTCTCTGCTGACGTTATTATAATAAGTCTTTATTTATTGTTGTCCTTAGTGGGATTTGAACCCAAGGCCCCAGCACTGCAAGGCAGCAGTGCTAACCACTGAGCCACCATGCTGCCCTTAGCATTTATCTGCTATGCACGGTTGCTAAAATGGACAGAGATGTCAGCAGAGAGCACTGTGGTCGTGATGTCATCAGTGTTACAAGAATAAAGGAATTTCCTCTGTAGCATTCAGCAGCTAATAAGTACTGGAAGGATTAAGATTTTTTAATAGAAGTAATTTACAAATATGTTTAACTTTCTGGCACCAGTTGATTTAAAAAAAGAAAAAAAAAAATTTTTTTCCACCGGAGTACTCCTTTAACATCCTCCTAGTCACATCAGCGTTCTCGTGGAAAGAGAGCATTTTTTTTTCCACTGAAAAGGATTTCTACTACAGCTGCAAGCATTAACCTCTCAGTCACTTTCTTCAGCATAGTATTACAGAAAGGGGCATGTTACGCCGAGCGCTCCGAGTCCCTGCTCCTCCCCGGAGCACTCGCGGCGTTCCTCTCTCTGCAGTGCCCGGTCAGACCCGCTGACCGGGAGCGCTGCACTGACACTGCCGGCAGGGATGCGATTCGCATAGCGGGACGTGCCCGCTCGCGAATCGCATTATTAACATTTGACCGCTAAGCGGTCACTAAGACCCTAAATTTCCCACCCAATATAAAACTTAACGTTTAATGAGCCAAGATTAAAATAACCTCACACATATTGATCCATAATGCATTGATTGGCATGACACTGCATGCTATATTAAGTGAATTGAAAAGATAGATTGTGGCTGCAGTCCACAATCTATAGTGTGAGACAATTAAAAATCTAACACATTGCCCGCCCGCCCGACGTTTCGCCACAGGCTGTGGCTTTATCAAGGGCTAAGAGGCAAATGGCGTGCAAACAAGCCTTGCAGGGGTTTAAATAACCTCCTGTCTCTGACGTCATTGAAACATGTCACTTCCTGTATTATCATGACATCTCATTGGTCACAATCCCGTGCAGACTATTGATTGATCGCTTCCTGGCCAATAGAATTTAGACCAGGATGCATCCTGCTATATTCGCTTGATTGACAGCATCCTTGACCAACCAGCAGAGTCCATTCATACTTCTGAACTCCTCATTGGTGCCGGAAGTTGTCCACGTATGTGCGCCATTAATCCTGCGCTAACTGATAGATTCCCGAACCTCCGGTATGGACGCATGCGCAGTGCGGATGCGCAGAGGAACGTGCGCGAGTACTTAGTCATATACAGCCACTAACCAGGGAGCTGCGCGAAAGACATATGCGCCGGCACTTAGCCGATTTCTACCTTCATTGCATTATGGTTCGCACATGGCTATTGTTATAGAAACTGTGATACACAATACAACCACTCAATATGAACACACGACTGCGCAGCAGGAGTATCGCTAACCTAATTCGAGAACACTAAATTAGTTACTATCTGGCGACATTGGGGCAACTAGCCTGGCAACGGTGGTATAGAACATCAAGACAAGGGAGTATTATTCATAATACCGCTAAGATCGTGTGATCAATAGTAAAAGGTGACTAGTACTCGTCATGTTCTGCATGGGTATAGTCATAATTAATTCATATCATCAACGGAAGTTAATCATGAGTGTAATTATTAGTAAAAGGCTCATAACGGCTCTTCTGTATAATATCAATTATAATGAGTGATTCCTGTCCTACAAGAAGGCTGCATAGGTGAAGCCTTCATTCAGTCCATTTGGACTTTGGGATTTTAATCTCCAAATCCATCGGGCTTCTTCGTGAAGCAGTTTGGTGTTAAGATTGCCACGTCTCGGACCCAGTTTACACTGAGTAATGCCACAGAAACGTAATTCAAAGGGAGCATCATTGTGTACAGTCCTCATATGCCTAGCAATTGGCGTATCTTGATAGGTGTTAATAGTACTTATATGTTTTGAAATGCGCCTACGCAATTGTTGGACTGTCTTTCCTACATAAACTTTAGGACAGTTGCATGTGGCTAAGTACACTACTCCCATCGTCTGACAGGTAATGAAATCCCTAATTTGATATTTCCGATTATCAATCGGATTAGAGAATTCTTTTGTACGTGGCATGTATTTACAAAAATTGCACCGTCCACATGGGTGTGATCCTTGGATTGATGATTTCAACCAACTGGATGCAGACTCCTCTGCATAAAAACTCCTAACTATTTGGTTTTGAATGTTAGGTCCTCTACGATAAGTTATAGAGGGGTGAGTAGAGATCACCTCCCTAAGGTCATTGTCCACCTGTAATATAGACCAATATTTCTTTAGTATATTCATGATTTTTTGATTGTGTTGATCAAAAGTTCCGATACACCTAATGATCTTTTGGCCACTATTGTCTTTAGCCAAATTGTGATCACGTAATAATTCAGATCTTGGAGTAGCCCTAGCTCTGGCAAAAGCCTTATGGAGGATTTTCTTGGGATATCCTCTATTGGTGAAGCGTCTATACAGGAGATCACATTCTTCTTGAAATTTAAGAGGATCAGAGTAATTCCTTTTGGCTCGTAGATATTGACTGATTGGGATACCTCTCTTCAATGGTACAGGGTGATAACTCTTCCAATTAAGAAAACTATTGGTTGACGTGGGTTTACGATATATAGAAGTGTGAATGTGACCAAGTGAATCGATAGTGATAGTGAGGTCAAGAAAGTGAAGAAATTTATCGTGAATTTCAGAAGTAAAGTGCATATTGATATGATTAGTGTTAAGTGCTTGAACGAAGGATTGAAATAATTGTGTAGTGCTGTCCCAAAAGATCAATATATCATCTATATAACGACCCCAAAATAAAATGTGAGAATTAAATTCTTGAAAAGTGTCAGAGAAAACGTGAGTGTCTTCCCACCACCCTAAGAATAAATTAGAATAATTCGGTGCACAAGGAGTGCCCATAGCAGTGCCCTTCAACTGAAAATAAAAGTGCCTATCAAAAAGGAAAAAATTGTGAGTAAGTAGAAAACGTAAAAGAGTCAAAACAAATTGATTGTGTGCTGTGTACTGAAGGCCTTTAGTAGTTAGGAAGTATTGTACAGCATTAAGTCCCTGTTCATGTTGGATGTTTGTATAGAGAGATTCCACATCCAAACTGGCTATAAGAGTACCTGGAGGGAATGTGATCTCCTGTAATTTCTTCACAGTATCCTTGGTATCCTTAATAAAGGACGGAAGGGAGGAAACAAAAGGGGCCAAGAACTGGTCTACATAGTGACTAATGTTTTGTGTGATATTATCACACCCTGAGACAATGGGTCTGCCAGGGATAGGGGAACTCTGTTTATGCAACTTGGGAAGGGCGTAAAAAGTAGCTATTGTTGGCGATGGATTAAAGAGATATTTGAATTCTTCTTCTGTTATCAATTGGTCTGTTCTTGCCTCTTGTAAAATTGTACGTAAATTCTGATTGAATTCCTGAAGTGGGTTATGGTCAAGTTTACGGTAAGTATCTTTATCATTCAACAATCTCATTACCATAGCCTTATAGTAACTTTTATCCATCAGGACGATGTTACCTCCTTTATCAGAAGGTTTGCAGACAATCTCATTATTTTGTTGTATTTCATCAAGTGCTCGGATTTCTTCTATAGATAAATTAGATGGCATATGGGGAGTCCTTGACCTTAGGGAACTTATCTCATGTGTAACCATCTTGACAAAAGTATCGATATTAGAATATTGTGACAAGGATGGTGTGAAAATTGACTTGGGTTTAAGATTAGAGAAGGGAGCTTCAACTGAAACAATTCCTGTCTCACTTTCTTCTTCTAGCTGTTCTAGCATAGTAACAACTTGCTGATCTTGTTGTCTGTTCACAGCAGGATTAGTGGCAAGGTTTTTGTGAAATTTATGTAAGGCAAGCTTTCTGCCAAATAAATTTATATCTTTAGTCCAAGTGAAAATGTTACAAGGTGGTGTAGGAGTAAATGATAACCCCTTTTGTAATACAGACAAATGATGTTCATTCAAAACTAGGGATGACAGGTTACAAATTTGCAATTGGTCACTGGTAGCATCAGTTATTGTCTGGGAATTGGATTGTATCCCCATTTGTCGCGATCCCTCAATTGGACCCCTGGTTCTAAAAAAGGATGAGGGGGATTCTGTGGTAATCCTCCCATATGGGTAATCGTTGGAATGCCAGGTACCCGTGGGGCAGCTGTTGTTGCTATAGGACCAGGCATCATTGGGGTCATTTGTACCTCTGCAGGATTGGATATAACAGAGGATAATAATCCATGTGAGTGCATGGAGGGATGACCACCTCCTTGAGTAGTATAAGGTGGGCATGGTTGTAGATGGTCTTGTGGTTTAGGGGTACTCTCAGATTTAAAAGTGCCCGTATTTTTCCTATAAGGTTGACGTCTCTTATTGCTCCTAGATCTCGATCTAGGGTGAAACCTCTTAGGGCCACTCTGGACGTTAGCACTATCCTCAGTACCTGAGTATTCAGAATCAGAAATATCTGTATATCTGTAAGGCTGGGTCCACACTACGTTTTGTCCCATACGGGAGCGCATACGGCAGGAGGGAGCTAAAACCTCGCGCTCCCGTATGTCACCGTATGCGCTCCCGTATGTCATTCACTTCAATGAGCCAACCGGAGTGAAACGTTCGGTCCGGTCGGCTCATTTTTGCGCCGTATGCGCTTTTAAACCGGACCTAAAACTGTGGTCAACCACGGTTTTAGGTCCGGTTGTAAAAGCGCATACGGCGCAAAAATGAGCCGACCGGACGGAACGTTTCACTCCGGTCGGCTCATTGAAGTGAATGGCATACGGGAACGCATACGGTCACATACGGGAGCGCGAGGTTTTAGCTCCCTCCTGCCGTATGCGCTCCCGTATGGGACAAAACGTAGTGTGGACCCAGCCTTACCCTGAAAATCTTGTTGTTGTGATTTTAAATAAATCTGTCCTGTTTCAAAATCCCTTTTGTCTCGTATGTATTTTCTATGTTTCCTTTCTTTAATATCACTTAAAAAACTATCCAGATGTTTTTTAAGTTTTTGCTCTAATAAGGGATACTCAGGTTGTGTTTGAAATATTTGAATTTCACTAATTTGTGTTTCCAACTGTGTACCAATTTTTGTAAATGCAACCTTCTCAAAATCTAATAAATATTGTAACATACGTAAGGAGTTTTCAGTTAGAAGTTGTTGCCAACCTTGTATGAATTCAGTTTCGTTTTGATGTGAATTAGGGGTGATATTAATTCTTAAGCCACGGTAAACAATTTTTTGCTGAAGATATGTTTCGAGACTAGCAATCTCCCACCAAGACCGATAGTATTGTTTATAAGTTTTTTGTAAATTCCTAAAAGCTGAATTTATATCAACTTGATTAAAAGGGAGATTCTGAAGTGAAAAGACATGAGCAGCATCAGCTTTAGAGTGCTCTAAATTAGGTTTGTTGGACAGAAATCCAGCCATCAGTGCATAATAAGCTTGACGGTCCACAAGAAGGAGTGATTAACTCCAATTAGTTAATGCAACAAGGGGGACCTATGAGTGGAGGGTAAATCCAATATTATTAACATTTGACCGCTAAGCGGTCACTAAGACCCTAAATTTCCCACCCAATATAAAACTTAACGTTTAATGAGCCAAGATTAAAATAACCTCACACATATTGATCCATAATGCATTGATTGGCATGACACTGCATGCTATATTACGTGAATTGAAAAGATAGATTGTGGCTGCAGTCCACAATCTATAGTGTGAGACAATTAAAAATCTAACACATTGCCCGCCCGCCCGACGTTTCGCCACAGGCTGTGGCTTTATCAAGGGCTAAGAGGCAAATGGCGTGCAAACAAGCCTTGCAGGGGTTTAAATAACCTCCTGTCTCTGACGTCATTGAAACATGTCACTTCCTGTATTATCATGACATCTCATTGGTCACAATCCCGTGCAGACTATTGATTGATCGCTTCCTGGCCAATAGAATTTAGACCAGGATGCATCCTGCTATATTCGCTTGATTGACAGCATCCTTGACCAACCAGCAGAGTCCATTCATACTTCTGAACTCCTCATTGGTGCCGGAAGTTGTCCACGTATGTGCGCCATTAATCCTGCGCTAACTGATAGATTCCCGAACCTCCGGTATGGACGCATGCGCAGTGCGGATGCGCAGAGGAACGTGCGCGAGTACGTAGTCATATACAGCCACTAACCAGGGAGCTGCGCGAAAGACATATGCGCCGGCACTTAGCCGATTTCTACCTTCATTGCATTATGGTTCGCACATGGCTATTGTTATAGAAATCGCATCGCATCCCAAGTCTCTCACCTGTCCCGGTCCCCGACTGTCTCGTCCTGGCGCGCGCGGCTCCGCCCCTTAGGGCGCACGCGCGCCAGCTGTTTAAGATTTAAAGGGCCAGTGCACCAATGATTGGTGCCTGGCCCAATCTGTCTGATTAGCCTCCACCTGCTCCCTGTCTATATAACCTCACTTCCCCTGCACTTCCTTGCCGCATCTTGTTGCCATTGTGCCTTGAGAAAGCTATTTCTGTGTTTGCCTTACCAGTGTACCTGACCTCTTGCTATTGACTACGAACCTTGCCGCCTGCCCCGACCTTCTGCTACGTCTGACCTTGCCTCTGCCTTGTCCTTCTGTCCCACGCCTATCTCAGCAGTCAGAGAGGTTGAGCCATTGCCGGTGGATACGACCTGGTTGCTACCGCCGCTGCAAGACCATCCCGCTTTGCGGCGGGCTCTGGTGAATACCAGTAGCAACTTAGAACCGGTCCGCCGGCACGGTCCACGCCAATCCCTCTCTGACACAGAGGATCCACATCCAGCCTGCCGAATCCTAACAGGGCACATAGCTCTGTGTTGCCTCATACATTTCAACAAGCTGCATCAACTTCATAAACCTTAGCAGAGGAGGCAGGAATAATTTTCCAGCGCAAATTCAGTGTCTTTGTTCGACAAAAAATCGTCTACTGGTTATACTAGTCTGTACACGGTATAATATCCAGCAATCCATTCCTAATAATCTTTGACAGAATGCAATTTTGTGTTTAGTACACAGCTTTTTTTGGCTGCAGCACTGTTGTGTACTGCTACTTACAAAAATATATTTGTTTTAAGTGTACTGTAGCGCATTTTTCTGCCCTCATCAGTGCATACCACATACGTACATCTAAGTAGTGTACTATTTTCTACATATTAATCTGTCAAGGGCCTACATACTGTGAAAGGACAGACAAAAGTAATCTCCTGCTGGTGTTTTACAAAAATACAGAGTTTTTAGGCATATTGTAGAGCATTTCTCTGCCCTCATCAGTGCATACCGCATACGTACATCTAAGTAGTGTACAATTTTCTATATATGGGCCTACATACTGTGAAAGGACAGTCAAAAGTAATCACCGGCTGGTGTTTTACATAAATACAGAATTTTTAGGCGTACTATAGTGCATTTTTCTGCCCTCATAATTGCATACCGCTTACGTACATCTAAGTAGTGTACTATTTTGTAACTGTTAATCTGTCAAGGGCCTACATACTGTGAAAGGACAGCTAATAGTACACACTAGCTGCTGTTCTAGATAAATACTGTTTAAAGCGCAGTGTATTGTACTCCCCTGATATACGCAAAAAGTATGTCAGGCAGAGTAGTGCCAGGATGCGCACAGTGGAGTGGCAGAGGCCTAAATTCATCAGGCGCAGGCAGAGGTCGCAGCAGAGTAGGGGCGTGTGGCAGCCGGAGTTGCAGCGAGAGGTCTGAGCTCCCAGTGTCAGCTAGCAGTCGTGTCTCGACCAGCAACCCAGCAGCTGTGATTGATCAGTTCACTCGTTCACCCACTTCATCCCAAGTGACATCCGACACCCCCAGTCAACAGTCGGTGAGTTCCTCACACTCAACCCTCACTTGGCATGGCTGCTGCTGCCAACTCAAGGCTTTGTCATTGTGCTGCTCTATGGTCTCCTCATGCTAATTCTACCACCTCCAGGCTCTGTCATTATGCCGCCATATGGTCTTCTCATGCTGATGCTGCCACCTCCAGGATCTGTCATTGTGCTGCCAATATGGTCTCCTCCTGCTGATGCTACCACCTCCACAGTCTGTCATTGTGCCACCAAATGGTCTCCTCATGCTGATGCTACCACTTCCAGGCTCTGTCATTGTGCCACCTTATGGTCTCCACATGCTGATGCTGCCACCTCCAGGCTCTGTCATTGTGCCGCCATATGGTCTCCTCATGCTGATGATACCGCCTCCATGCTCTGTCATTGTGCCACCAAATGGTCTCCTCATGCTGATGCAGCCACCTCTAGGCTCTCTCATTGTGCTGCTCTATGGTCTCCTCATGCTGATGCTGCCACCTCTAGGCTCTCTCATTGTGCTGCTCTATGGTCTCCTCATGCTGATGCTACCACCTCCAGGCTCTCTAATTGTGCTGCTCTATGGTCTCTTCATGCTGATGCTTCCACCTCCAGGCTCTCTAATTGTGCTGTTCTATAGTGTCCCCATGTTGATGCTACCACCTCCAGGCTCTCTCACTGTGCTGCCATGGATACTGCAAAACTTAATCAAGGTGCTGATCCCCAGTTTCAGAAATTCCTCTGCATTAGTGTCACATTCAGGACTCCTGATGCTGCTGCTGCTGCCACCTCCAGGCTGTCTCATTCATCTACTATATGGTATCTTCATGCTTCAGCCACCTCCAGGCTGTGACATTCATCCAATATATGGTTTGCTGATGCTGCTGGGCCTGGGCCCTCCTTTCCTCCTTACCTTTTAAAAATCATAACCCTTTAAATTTTGCACCTAAATATCCATATGATGGCTTATTTTTTGCACCACCATTACCATTACATTGTAATTGCATCAGTCATTTTACCCAAAAATCTACGGCGAAACGGAAAAAAAAAATTATTGTGTGACAAAATTGAAGAAAAAATGCAATTTGGTAAATTTTGGGGGCTTCCGTTTCTACGCAGTAAATTCTTTGGTAAAAATGACACTTTATCTTTATTCTGTAAGTCCATGCAATTAAAATGATACCATACTTATGTAGGTTTGATTTTGTCGTACTTCATAACTACATGCAGGAAAATTTATACGTTTAAAATTGTCCTCTTCTGACCCCTATAACTTTTTTATTTTTCCACATAGGGGGTGATGAGGGCTTATTATTGGCGATGTGATCTGAAGTTTTTAGCGGTACCATTTGTGTTGATCGGACTTTTTGATCACTTTCTATTCATTTTTTCATGAAATAAAAAGTGGCCAAAAATACGCTATTTCGTACTTTGGAATTTTTTTGAGTGTATGCCATTGACCATGCGGGTTAATTAAATTATATATTTTTATAATTCAGACATTTCCACACGCGGAGATACCACATATATTTATTTTTATTTTTATTTAGTTTTTTTATGGGAAAAGGGGGGTGATTCAAACTTTTATTAGGGAAGGGGTTAAATGATCTTTATTCACTTTTTTTCCCCACTTTTACAATGATCAATGGTTTCTCATAGGAAACCGTTGATCAATGATTCTGTCACTTGAATGCTCATGCCTGGATCTCAGCACTGAGCAGTCATTCGGCGATTGAACTGTGAGGAGTAAGGTAGGGACCCTCCTGCTGTCCTGAAAGCTGTTCTGGATGCCGCGATTCGCGGCGATCCCGAACAGCCCCCTGAGCTAACCAGCAAATTTGAATGCCACGTCTAAAGGGTTAATAGCGTGCGGCACCGCGATCAGTGCCACTCGCTATTAGCCACAGGTCCCGGCCGTTGTTAGAGGCCGGGCCCGATCCGCTATGGCCCCACGTTATAGAAAGGGAGTGGGCGAAGGGCATATAGGTATGCCCTCCATCCCCAACAGGTTAATGTAGATTCCCCACTAATAAATTCATATCAAACAAAAATGTTTCTAAAAATTCGGCGAATTGGCCGAATCAAATTTTTCAAAATTTCGCTCATCTCTAGTTGCTATAGCTGGGGGAATCAGCATGCAGGTATACATTTTTCTTGCAGTGGCCATCTATGTGATCCATGTAATGCATGCCAAGAGATTTTTCATTCTAGCACATAGATTGGGAACCCTGGCAATCAGATACTTTTAGACGTGGTATGCTGACCTAAGATAACCCCTTTTTATTTACTTTCATATCTTCTAACATCATTCATAATCATTGACATTTAAAAAAAATCACTAAAAACAATATATGTAAATATTTTTACAGTATTAACAATCATCTAGTATTTTAAAAAAAATTCAAAATAATTTTATTTTAATAATAAATGAAAGTGTAATAACTGTATAAGGTTAAGTTCACATCAGCATTGTGCTCTGTCCGATGTCCAGTCGGCTTTATTTTTTGTGCTGAATGGACCCTGAACAGAGCACAACGGATGCCTCCGGGTCTTGATGGATCCCATTGCTAAAGTCCCGTAATTTAGACAGACTCAGCGATGGAGCTCCTCACAACAGAGCACAACACTGATGTAAACTTAGCCTAATTTTGTGTTCTTAGGAAAACCAATGAATGAATTTCTGATACAGAGTTGATTTCCAGTGCCACCTGGGCATTTTAGAAACTGCCATAAAAGTAAATGGAGATAGCTGTATACAAAGCCCCTCTTCCTTTCTCATTCTCCTAAATATGTGTCTACACATAGGTGGGGCCCGCATCTATCAGACATTAATGACATATCCTATGGATCATAGGCGTGCGCAGCCTATTGCATTAGGGTGTGCACCCTAAAGCACAAACTAACGCCGCGCGCACATGTGTGTATATATATATATATATATATATATATATATATACATACACACACAAATACACTCTTGCTTGCATGCACACATACATAAACAGATCTGCACTCATATAGGTGCAGTATAAGTCCCCGCACATTAGGTTTGCAGTATAGTTCCCCCACATTAGGTTGGCAGTATAGTTCCCCCACATCAGGTTGGCAGTTTAGTTCCCTGACATTAGGTTGGCAGTATAGTTCCCCCACATTAGGTTTGCAGTATCGTTCCCCCACATTAGGTTGGCAGTACAGTTCCCCCACATTAGGTTGTCAGTACAGTTCCCCCACATTAGGTTGTCAGTACAGTTCCCCCACATTAGGTTGTCAGTACAGTTCTCCCACATTAGTTTGGCAGTATCGTTCCCCCACATTAGGTGCAGTATCGTTCCCCCACATTAGGTGCAGTACAGTTCCCCCACATTAGGTGGCGCCTAATGTGGGGGAACTGTACTGCCAACCTAATGTGGGGGAACTGTACTGCACCTAATGTGGGGAAACTGTACTGCACCTAATGTGGGGTAACTGTTCTGCACCTAATGTGGGGGAACTGTACTGCCAGCCTAATGTGGGGGAACTATACTGCACCTAATGTGGGGGAACTATACTGCATCTTATGTGGGGGAATTGTACTGCACCTAATGTGGGGGAACTGTACTGGTACAGTACAGTTCCCCAGTACAGCTGCTTAGTGGCGGCCGCGGATCCCCCCCCCCCCCCCCCCGGGCTTGATTAGGGTGTGCCCAGGCACACCCGGCACACCCCGTGCGCACGCCTATGCTATGGATACAGTACATCACAAAGGGCTATGCAGGGGGGAAATAAATCTTCAAGATTTGGCCCAGTTTTTTTACCATTGATTTGTCACATGTTGTCTTTTCCACCTAAGACATTGTAAAAAGAGAAAAGGCATTTCTGAAAAATCTCATAGTTTTCTGTGCCAAGAAATGGTTTATTGTCTCACAATTTTTTCTTACTTCTGAGCGCTCAGTTGATTGTATTGATAAGGTTCGGAATATAGGCGAATAAGAGCTGTGAATGCATTTGAAAGATTACAGATATTCTTTATAGTGCTACATTGCTGCCATCTGCTGGATCTTTTTAAAATAATTTGATTTACAATATAGGACAGATGGTTATTAGTGTTGAGTGCGAATATTCGAAATGTGAATTTTTACCGCGAATATCGGCACTTTGCAATTTTGCAAATATTTAGAATTTAAATATATATATCCACAGTCCAAAGAAAGAGAATAGAGCGGTCACTCACCAATGCTTCAGACTTTATTCACACATGTAGGGTTGTTTTATGCGCACCTGCTTGTACCCTACATGTGTGAATAAAGTCTAAAGCATTAGTGAGTGACCGCTCTATTCTCTTTCTTTGAACTGTGGATTTGCATGTACTGTGTCATTCCGGAGCAGAGCACCACCATTGTCACACATTTCACCACACAGTAGACACATACCCACCTCCACTAGAAGAATAGGAGCCCCCACCTTTTCTGGATATTGGTAGTGCCAGCAGATCTCTGTTTTTATTGGAATAAATATATATATTCATAATAACGAATATTCATTTTTATGTGAATTTATGCGAATATTTATGCGAATATTTGCACTTGCAGACTGGACACTGATTCCTCCCTTCTTTTTAGTGAATGATATAATTGCACATGTGCACTATGCAAATTTTATTACGAATTTTTGCATTGAAAAAAGACAAATATGCGAATTTCACGAACATAGGACGAATATTCGTCCATATATTCGTGAAATATTGCGAATTCGAATATGGCCCCTGCCGCTCATCACAAATGGTTAATATATATATATATGCAATCTCAATAGAAAAAGAGACGTAGCAACTCACCAATCGCTGAAATGTCTTTATTGTGTTAACTTCAGATTGATCACAAAAGACAGCGGGATCGTGCGGGTGCTGGCGTGGGTGAGGGAGGGGGTGGTTGTGGCTAGACGACAACTCTGTTTCACGTCATCTGACGCTTCATCCGGTCTGGCTCGGACAGGTGTAACTGAACCTTTATACTCACTCCCCGCTCAAGGGCGGGGGTTACAGGTGAGTGAAACAGGGTAATGTGAACGGGTACATACAACTTATGACATAGTGCACATAAAAAACCCAAAATACACCTTTAAAAACAACCAACCTGTTTTTTCTATAGGTAAGGGGATAGATCATTACGATCATTCATACCCATGGGCCCTAATGCCTCCAGGTAACTTATCCATTTAACCTCTTTCTTCATGAGGATACTGTCACGATCTATCCCCTGACCCATAGCCAATACTCTCTCTATACCTGCGAACTTTAAATGATTAACATTGTTGTTATGGACTTCCTGCATATGTCTAATGAACTTCGGTGATCCCTTGCCTATTGTGAGGCTGTAGATATGTTCTTTTATTCTTTTATTTAAATTTCTTTTAGTTTTTCCAATAAAATACATGCCGCAAGTACTCACGAGCGCATATACGACATGTGTACTGCGGCATGTAATAAGCTGTTTGCCTTGCACGGTGGTGCTCCCTACTCTGAACTCTTTCTGTTGAAGATTTAGTTTACATACGCTGCAGGATTTACAGGGGAAATTGCCACTAGGGGCTGTTTTATTTAACCAAGTAGTTTGTTGTTTTTTGTTGTTTTTTATCCTTCTATTTAGATAACCTGCTATGGTGGTACTACGTTTGTAGTTGACAATAGGGCGATTTTTCGCCACTTCCATCAAGTCATTATCAGTTTCGAAAATATACCAATGTTTGTTTATTGTTCTTTTTATAGTATCGTTCATTGGGGAATTGTGGAAACTAAAAATAAAATGTTTTTTGTCTTTATCTTTTTGATTTTGATTGACACACTGTACTTGTTTAGTTTTTTTCTGAACTTTTTGGTATGCTTGTTCAATTATATCTTGGGGGTAATCACATTCCAATAGGCGTGTTTTCAGTTCCCGCGCCTGAGTTTGATACTCCGAATCCTCGGTGTTAATTCTTCTCAGGCGCAGGAACTGAGTGTACGGAATACCTCTCTGTACATGCAATGGATGTGAGCTTTTGAAATGTAGTAGGGTATTTTCACTGATGTCCTTTCTATAACCCGTAGTTTTGATTATATTCCCTTCTGCTCACAGATGGACATCAAGGAAATCAAGCTGTTGATCACCAAACTGGTAAGTAAATAACATATTTTGGTTATTGGTATCATTCATATATGTCACAAACTGTTTGAATAGGTCGGCCGACCCATCCCAAATTACGAATACGTTGTCGACGTAATGCATGTAAAGTTTAATGTTTTTCAAAAATGGGTTATTAGATGAATATATGATTTTACTCTCCATGATAGCCAAAAATATATTGGCGTATGTGCATGAAACCGGGGTACCCATCGCGGTACCCCGGTTCTGCACATACCAATCTCCTGCTTGCATGAATGGGTTCTGTGTTAGAATCAGTTCTACACCCTCTGTGATAAAGTTTTGAAAAGTCAATGATTTCTCCGACTTATCCAGGAAGGTCTTGAGAGCCCATATACCCGCATCATGTGGTATCATGTGGTATAGGATCTCAACATCAATTGATGCCATATGATAAGTCTCCTCCCATTGAAAGTTGTGTACTCTGCGCAGTAATTCATCTGTGTTCTTTAAGTACGCCGGTATACACGGCAAGAGGGGTGACAATAGCCATTCCATGTAGGACGACGGTGCCTCCGTCACAGACCCAATCCCCGAGACGATTGGACGTCCCGGGGGTTGGGTCCGCGACTTGTGCACTTTTGGCACAATGTACCATTTTGGTACTTGGGGAACCTGCGGAATTAATTTTTCCATGGTTTTCTCACAGATTTGTCCTAGTCTGACATATTTTGATAGGAAATTCCTCAATTTTGTATAACTCTGCCTGTTGGATTTTCTGTAAGTTTGGTATATACAGTGGTATCAGATAATTGTCGTGTGACTTCTCTATCATGTTGGTCTTTACTCCAGACCACTATAGACCCCCCTTTGTCTGCCTTTGATATTACTAGCTGGGGTTGGTCTGCTAACCAGTTTAATGCTATTTTTACTTCCCTTGTGATGTTATACTCTTTCTGGGGGTATATTATGGCCTTGAAGTCTTTTAAAACTGCTCGCTGAAACATGTTGACAGCTCCTCCTGGTATTGGTTGTGAATTAAAAGATGAGGGATTACCTCCAGAAAAATAGGTATTCTGCCTCCTATCTGGGGGGGCCCTCTTCCAATCCCTGTAATTGACACAATGTATCTAAACATGCTAATTCATAGATATTAAACTCTGGTACCATGGGGAAATGTAACTGACTAACATCACATGGGATTTCTCCCTCCTTTTCTACTGCAGTGATAGTTTTAATATTCGAAAAATGCCTGTGAATATTAATCTTACGGAGGGCTTTATGCAATTCAATTTCAAAATGATGGAATCTAAAGTCCTCATTTAACCCAAAATGTAGTCCTTTTGAAAGGACAGACAAACATGCGTCTGTTAACGGAGTGTCCGTGAGATTTATGAAATTTTTATATTTTTCTCTCTCCAGGTGACATTCTTGCGTTTCTTGACTTTATCCAAGTATTGAAGGCGCTTTTTTCTCTGGCTCCTTCTAGTCTTTCGCCTAAAGGGGCGGCAGCTCGTGATATACCCCCATGTGTGCCTGTTGGCTTCTGTGTGTCATCCGACGAACTCGTCTCAGTCTCTGTTGTAAGATAATCAGTTTTCTTATTATTCTTATTATCTATCCCCTTACCTATAGAAAAAAACAGGTCATTTGTTTTTAAAGATGTTTTTTTTTTTTTTTATGTGCACTATGTCATAAGTTGTATGTACCCGTTCACATTACCCTGTTTCACTCACCTGTAACCCCCGCCCTTGAGCGGGGTGTGAGTATAAAGATTCAGTTACACCTGTCCGAGCCAGACCGGATGAAGTGTCAGATGACGTGAAACAGAGCTGTCGTCTAGCCACACCCACCCGCTCCCTCACCCACGCCAGCACCCGCACGATCCCGCTGTCTTTTGTGATCAATCTGAAGTTAACACAATAAAGACATTTCAGCGATTGGTGAGTTGCTACGTCTCTTTTTCTATTGAGATTGCATACATCACTTGAGAGCCACCTGACGTATAGCACCACTTTGCTTAGGATCATAGGAGTCAAACCCCATCAGTGCTGACCATGCGTATACATCTGCAGTAGCCTAGCTAGCCTTTTCTTTACCTATTCATACATTAATATATATATTGCATCTGTACCGTGTTATTAGTCACATTGGTTCCTGTTTCCAATCAGGCTCACAACTTTACAGTCATGGCCATAAATGTTGGCACCCCTGAAATTTTTCAAGAAAATTAAGTATTTCTCACAGAAAAGGATTGCAGTAACACATGTTTTGCAATATACATGTTTATTCCCTTTGTGTGTATTGGAACTAAACCAAAAAAGAGAGGAAAAAAAGCTAATTGGACATAATGTCACACCAAACTCCAAAAATGGGCTGGACAAAATTATTACCACCCTTAACTTAATATCTGGTTGCACACCCTTTGGAAAAAATTACTAAAATCAGTCGCTTCCTATAAACATCAATAAGCTTCTTACACCTCTCAGCCGGAATGTTGGACCACTCTTCCTTTGCAAACTGCTCCACGTCTCTCTTATTGGAAGGGCGCCTTTTCCCAACAGAAATTTTAAGATCTCTCCACAGGTGTTCAATGGGATTTAGATCTGGACTCAATGCTGGCCTCTTCAGAACTCCCCAGCATTTTGTTGCCATCCATTTCTGGGTGCTTTTTGACACATGTTTGGGGTCATTGTCATGCTATAAGACCTAAGATCTCGGACGCAAACCCAGCTTTCTGACACTGGGCTGTACAGTGCGAGCCAAAATCCATTCCTAATCCTCAGATTTCATGATGCCTTGCACACATTCAAGGCACCCAGTGCCAGAGGCCCCAAAAAAACAACAACCCCAAAACATCATCGAACCTCCACCATATTTCACTGTAGGTACTGCGTTCTTTTCTTTGTAGGCCTGATTCTGTTTTTGGTAAACAGTAGAATGATGTGCTTTACCAAAAAGCTCTATCTTGGTCTCATCTGTCCACAAGACATTTTCCCAGAAGGATTTGCCTTTTTATGTCTCTGTGTCAGCAGTGGGGTCCTCCTGGGTCTCCTGCCACAGCATTTCATTTGATTTAAATGTCGATGGATAGTTCGTGCTGACACTGATGCTCCCTGAGCTTGCATGACAGCTTGAATATCTTTGGAACTTGTTGGGGGCTGCTTATCCACCATCTGGACTATTCTGCATTGACCCCTTTCATAAATTTTTCTCTTCCATCTACGCCCAGGGAGATTAGCTACAGTTTCATGGGTTGAAAACTTCTTGACAATGTTGCGCACTGTGGACAATGATAAATCTAGATACCTGGAGATGGACTTGTAACCTTGAGATATTTTTCCACAATTTTTTTCTCAAGTCCTCAGACAGTTCTCTTGTCCTCTTTCTGTTGTCCATGCTTAGTGTGGCACACACAGATACACAATGCAAAGACTAAGTGAACTTCTCTCCTTTTTATCTGCTTTTAGGTGTGATTTTTATATTACTCACACCTGTTACTTGCCCCAGTGAGTTTTAATGAGCATCACATGCTTGAAACAATCTTATTTTTCCACAATTTTGAAAGGGTGGCAATAATTTTATCCAGACCATTTTTGGAGTTTGGTGTGACATTATCTCCATTTTGCATTTTTTCCTCCCTTTTTTGGATTACCGTATTTATCGGGGTATACCACGCACCGGCCTATAACACGCACCCTCATTTTACCAAGAATATTTGGGTAAAAAAAGTTTTTTACACAAATAACCATGATAAAATGAGGGTACGTGTGTGCGCGTGTATACCCCGATACATCCCCAGGAAAGGCAGGGGGAGAGAGGCCGTCGCTGCCTGCTTCTCTCCCCCTGCCTTTCCTGGGGTCTAGAGCCCTGCTGCCGGCCCTTCTCTCCCCCTGGCAGCGGCGCCGATAGCCAGGGGGAGAGAAGCGGCGCCGACAGCCAGGGGGAGAGAAGGGGCAGCGGCACCCATTGCCGGCGCCGCTGCCCCGTTGCCTCCCCCCATCCCCGGTGGCATAATTACCTGGGTCGGGTCCGCGCTGCTCCAGGCCTCCGGCGTGCGTCCCCTGCGTCGTTCTTATGCACGGCGCGGCGCACTGACGTCATGCGCCGCGCCGTGCAGCGCATAGCAACGACGAAGGGGACGCACGCCGGAGGCCTACAGCAGCGCGGACCCGACCCAGGTAATTATGCCACCGGGGATGGGGGGAGGCAACGGGGCAGCGGCGCCGGCAATGGGTGCCGCTGCCCCTTCTCTCCCCCTGGCTATCGGCGCCGGTACCGATAGTCAGGGGGACAGAACGGGCAGCGGCGCCGATAGCCAGGGGGTAAGAAGGGCCGGCAGCAGGGCTCTAGACCCCAGGGAAGGCAGGGGGAGAGAAGCGGGCAGCGACGGCCTCTCTCCCCCTGCCTTTCCTGGGGCGGTATCGGCGTATAACACGCACATAGACTTTAGGCTAAAAATTTTAGCCTAAAAAGTGCGTGTTATACGCCGATAAATACGGTAGTTCCAATACACACAAAGGGAACACACATGTGTATAGCAAAACATGTGTTACTGCAAACCTTTTCTCTGAGAAATACTTCATTTTCTTGAAAAATTTCAGGGGTGCCAACATTTACGCCCTTGACTGTATTTCCCTATTCTTAATATACATGTGAAAATGAAAAACTTATTAGTATATTGTTTTAGTGTGTGAGGAAGTCAAATTTACCAGAACAAAACCTGCACAAACCCAGGGAGAACATACATTTTTTCTAAACATGCTAATAAAATATCACCAGTAGAACATGCTGTGTTTTAGAGGTAGGGGGTAGGGGTGGAAGCACACCAAAAGTGGGGAAAAAAACAGCACAAAAAAAGTAATTGCATACTTTACAACATTTCTTTTTTTTTTTTTTAGGTAAACAAGGGCCCTTATTTACTAAGAGTGGAGTTTTCATTGTGGGTTTTTGTTTCCGACATATATTTTTATATGGTATGTACTATTTTTTTATTTTTATTTTTTTTTACACATGCTTTGAGCTGTCGAGTTTTCAAGAGCTGAAATCCATAAGATTTTATGTGGATTAGTAAATGTGTATGTTTCATTAGAAAATGTAGTTTTCTTTTTTTTTTTTTTTTTGAAGAGTTAGTAGGGTTTTTTGGATTTTCTTTGACGAAAATTCTGGCACACAACACATGCAACACAAAAAACCCTACAAAATCCTTGGACATGCTGCACACATTAGAAGTATCTTGTGATTGTTTTTTTTTTTAAACTAAACATTGGTGCTGATTCATAACACATTATACATTGTCTGGCAGAGGTATTAGTTGTGGGGACTGCCTGACGGCAAATAAACTGGAGGCCAAAAGGATGCTCTCTCCCCTCCCCCCTTGTGATAGTGGTCTATGTAAACATTTATCATATGTGACAGGAGATTTCCTGATGTATATGGCAAATGTATGCAAATATGGTGTGAAGATTGAGAACATGTTTTCAATGCTCCAGAACCAGTGGTTAAAAGCATGCGCTAAAGCTTCTGATACCAAGGGATACTTGCAGCTTGCTAGTAAATATCTCTACCTAGGGGTGAAGGGGTGAAATTGTTAATGTATAATACCCCTTTCCTGGACCCTCTCTGGTGCATATGTTAAACATGCGGACGCAGTGTGAAATCAGCTTTACCTTTACCTGCCCAATATAAGCACTTACAGGTGACCTGGCCAGCTTTAGTTGGCAGACATTTAATCATTTGACTTGAAGTGCCATGATGAAAGTCACTTTCATGTAACTACTTACTACTGTACAGCACCTTCTGATGACCATATTAAAAAATAGATATGAAAGCCTTTCCTGACATACCAATATATAAATTGCCTGGTTGTACTTCCTGTAACAGCCAATAACAGACTTCCTGTTCCTGCTGTACACTCTAACTGGGAATTAAGCCACTTCGATCTTAATTGAAAAATAAACCTTCAGTTTACGCCTCTTGATGTAATCCCCCGTGGATTTTGAGTTGTGTTTAGGATCATTATCCATTTGTAGAAGCCATCCTCTCTTTAACTTCAGCTTTTTCACAGATGGCATCAAGTTAGCATCCAAAATTTGCTGAAATTTTATTGAATCCATTTTTCCTTCTACTCGTGAGATGTTCCCTGTGCCACTGGCTGCAATACAACTCCAAAGCATGATTGTTCCACCACAGTTGGACAGAGGTTCTTTTCATTAAATTCTGTTCCCCTTCTTCTCCAAACATACCTTTGCTCATTCCGGCCAAAAAGTTAAATTTTTACCTCATCAGTCCACAGAACTTGTTTCCAAAATGCATCAGGCTTGTGTATATGTTCATTTGCAAAGTTCAAACGCTGATTTTTGTGGTGAAGACGTAGAAGAGGTTTTCTTCTGATGACTCTTCCATGAAGACCATATTTGTACAAGTATCTCTTTATAGTGGAATAGTGTACCACAACTCCAGTGTCTGCCAGATATTTCTGGAGGGATTGTGCAGTCAAATGTGGGTTTTGAATTGTTTTTTCTCACAATCCTGTGAGCTGTTCTGTCTGATATTTTTCTTGGTCTTCCAGATCTTGCTTTAACTTCCACTGTTCCTGATGATTGCCATTTCTTAATTATATTTCGAACAAAGGATATTGATATCTGAAAACATTTTGCTATCTTCTTATAGCCTTCTCCAGCTTTTTGAGCGTCAACTATTTTCACTTTCAGATTTCTAGACAACTGCTTAGAAGAACCCATGGTGCTGATTGTTGGGGCAAGGTCAGATGAGTCTGGGCATTTAAAACCTTTGAGATTGACATCAACTGGTCTTCCCAGATGATGATTGAGAACAATCCATGACACTGGCAGGTCTCAGATTTGCAAAGGGGGCAGTGCATGCTATAAATTCTGCAGGGTGCCCAATCTTTTGCAGACACAATTTTTTTGTTTTCTGTTATTTTGAAAGTGTAAATGATGGAAATAAAGTCTAACTTTTGTTGACATATTATAAGAATGTCTAATCTGTAATTTGTTGCCTTTTGGAGATTTGTCCATCTTTCCTTGGCTTCTTTATGCACAATAATACAAATTTTTACCTGGGGTGCCAACTTTTGATCCCCACTGTATATGTAGAGCACAGCGCTATGTAGTAATGTGTGTCGGACAGTATCCTATTGTTTGAATTGTGATCCATAATGTTGCCTTAGTTGTTGCTGTTGTGGTTTCAAGTGGCATCTTCTTTGGGTCTCCATTGGATGGTCGGGCCCTGGGTAAATGCCCCTGTGACGGATCCTAGAGTCTACCTGGATGGACTTTAGGACATCACTATTTGTACCCCTCAGTTGATGTTGTCCAGTGACATAAAGTTCAGAGTTAAAATACTTTTATTTACGGTTTTCATACACTTTCTGCACACGGTCCAACTTCTGCACACCTCCACCTTTTGCACTCAATGCACTGTATAGGTAAAGCTAATCAACTTTATTGGATTATCTACCAGACTCACCGTCACCTTTATTGTCTTTACCGACCCTTCCCCCTGTGATGTCCTTCCTATAAAAGAAGACACTTGTTCCACAATAAAGAGTTCTGATTTTATACCTGAAGACTGGTGTTGCCTGGTTCTTTGGGTACAAAGATGCAATAATCTCTAGTTCTGCCTGGGGATATTGCCTGAGATATGCTGGGGCTTGTCATCGGGAAGGAGAAGTCACTTTTGGCGGAGTCAGTCCGTCACAATTGGTGGCAACGGTGGGATCTGACTTCTCCAGGATCGACACTGAGACCAGCCCAGCTGGGGGAGATACAGCCACTGGCTTGACCCCGGTCTCAGCAACTTACCCTGGCGAGGAAGAGCCTGTAAGGATGGAGGATTTCCGAAGAGAGGTGCAATGGTTCCTGGGTCTCTTCAAAGATCCTCCACGAGAAAGTGTGAACAGGGTCCTTACACAGCTGACACAACTCAGTATATTGAAGCTGCAGTATGCCATGGAAGAGATGTCCATGCAAGAGAGAGCCTTAATTCGCTTGCAGATTTGGGAAGTTGTTCTTGAGGAGTCGGTGAGAAGCCGAGCACAAGTCCTGCCCACCCCAGAACAGCGCTTCAGGGAACAGGTTCACTTGCGGCTTTGCTACCTCAGAGAGCAACCCACGGGCAGAGAAATGGTTGAGTTGCACAGATTGGTGCCGAAAGAAATGGAGCTCGAGGCTCATTACCGTACCCTGTACTGGTGGGCAAGCTGCAGGCAGTCGGAGCCAAACACAGCCTGTGCTCCGAAAGGGACAGACTTCGGCTGGCCTGGTCTATTGTGGGATGCATTCGAGGAGCGGTACGACTTTGGCCATACCGAGGCATACAGACTCTGGGACATTCAGGACAAGCAGAGAGAGATGCTGCCGCAGTCGGAGGTGCCAGACCTGGAACCAGCACAGATGAGACAGATGGTCTTCCCCTTCCCCTGGATTGCACACCGGACCGCGACGCTCTAGCAGTATCCGGTCAGGACACCAGGGTGGAAGCACAGGCATTAGGGCTGAGTTCTGCTACACTCTGTCCAGCATCAGACACCAGTGCCAGCTCTACAGCTACAGAGAGGTCAGTGATCCCTGTACCAGTCCACCCTGGATCGCAGGCGGTTGGCCTGGATCCACAGAGACTGTTTAACAGCACAGGAGCAAGCACAGATGGTGCGGCTCCCCAGATGGAGGATTTTACGCCGGGAGATGGAGCGGTCGGCTCATCTCCCCAGCGCAAGAGGTTGCAACCAGATGAGGAGGCAGTTGACCTCCCTCTCCACCAACTGAGCCCAGCCCCGGCTGAAGCGCCGGCTTCAGGGCAGAGTCCTACTATACTCTGCTCAACAACGAATACTGCAGCTACAAAGGGAACCGTCATTTCTACACTGGTACAGCCGGGATCGCAGGCAGTCAGCCTGGATCCCCAGCGCCTGTTTAACGGTACTGGTGAAAGCACAGTTGGTGCAGCTCCCCCGCTGCAGAATTCCATATTGGGAAATGGAGTGGTCGGTTTACCTCCCCAGCGCAAGAGGTTGCAACCAGATGAGGAGGCAGTTTACCTCCCTCTCCACCTACTGAGCACAGCCCCGGCTGAAGCGCCGGCTTCAGGGCAGAGTCCTACTATACTTAAGTGCTCTTTGGGTGCACTACAGGCCTCAGAAGGGAAGGAGCGACAATGGGATTTTGAAGAGTGAGTTTTTCTGAAATGGTTTTTGGGGGCATGTCGCATTTAGGAAGCCCCTATGGTGCCAGAACAGCAAAAAAAATAACAGACATGGCATACTATTTTGGTAACTACACCCCTCAAGGAACATAACAAGGGGTACAGTGAGCCTTAACACCCCACAGGTGTTTGACGACTTTTTGTGAAAGTCGGATGTGTAAATGAAATGTACTTTTATTTTTTCACTAAAATGCAGTTTTTTCCACAAATATTATGTTTTTACAAGGGTTAATAGGAGAAAATGCCCCCCAAAATTTGTAACCCCATCTCTTCTGAGCATGGACATACCCCATGTGTGGACGTCAAGTGCACTGCGGGCGCAATACAATGCTCAGAAGAGGAGGAGCGCCATTCAGCTTTTGGAGAGAGTATTTGGTTGGAATGGAAGTCGGGGGCCATGTGTGTTTAAAAAGCCCCCCGTGGTGCCAGAACAATGGACCCCCCCCCCACATGTGACCCCATTTTGGAAACTACACTGCTCACAGAATTTAATAAGGTGTGCAGTGAGCATTTACACACCACTGGCATTTGACAGATCTTTGGAACAGTGGGCTGTGCAAATGAAAAATTACATTTTTCATTTTCACAGACCACTGTTCCAAAAATCTGTCAGACACCTGTGGGGCATAAATGCTCACTGTACCCCTTATTACATGATGTGAGGGGTGAAGTTTCCAAAATGGGGTCACATGTGAGGGGTCCATTGTTCTGGCACCATGGGGGCTTTGTAAACACACGTGGCCTTCAAATTTTCTTTCCAAAAGCCCAATGGCGCTCCTTCTCTTCTGAGCATTGTAGTTCACCCGCAGAGCACTTTGCATTGACATATGGGGTATGTTCTTACTCAGAAGAAATGGGGTTGTAAACTTTGGGGGGCTTTTTTCCCTTGTGAAAATGAAAAAATTAGGGAAACACCAGCATTTTAGTTAAAAAAATATTTTTTTCATTTTCCCATCCAATCCAATTCGTCAAACACCTGTGGGGTGTTAAGGCGCACTATACCCCTTGTCACGTTCCGTGAGGGGTGAAGTTTCCAAAATGGGGTCACATATGGGTATTTATTATTTTGAGTTTATGTCAGAACCGCTGTAAAATCAGCCACCCCTGTGCAGATCACCAATTTAGGCCTCAAATGTACATAGTGCGCTCTCCCTCCTGAGCCTTGTTGTGTGTCCGCAGAGCATTTTACGCCCACATATGGGGTATTTCCGTACTCAGGAGACATTGCATTACAAATTTTGGGGGTCTTTTTTTCCTTTTACCTCTTGTGAAAATAAAAAGTATGGGGCAACACCAACATGTTAGTGTAAATTTTTTTTGTTTTTTACACCAACATGCTGGTGTAGACCCCAACTTTTCCTTTTCATAAGGGGTAAAAGGAGAAAAAGCCCCCCAAAATGTGTAACACAATTGCTTCCAAGTACGGAAATACCCCATATGCGGCCCTAAACTGTTTCCTTGAAATACGACAGGGCTCCGAAGTGAGGGAGCGCCATGAGCATTTAAGAAATAAGTTAGGGATTGCATAGAGGTGGACATACGGGTATTCTACGCCAGTGATTCCCAAACAGGGTGCCTCCAGCTATTGCTAAACTCCCAGCATGCCTGGACAGTCAGTGGCTGTCCGGAAATGCTGGGAGTTGTTTTGCAACAGCTGGAGGCTCAGTTTTGGAAACACTGCCGTACCATGTGTTTTTGTAGGGTGTATGGGGGAGATTTATCAAAACCTGTGTAGAGGAAAAGTTGCCCAGTTGCCCATAGCAACCAATCAGCTCTCTTCTTTCATTTTTAACAAGGCCTCTGCAAAATGAAAGAAGCGATCTGATTGGTTGCTATGGGCAACTGGGCAACTTTTCCTTTGCACTGGTTTTGATAAATTTCCCCCTATATGTAGTGTTTTACCCCTTATTTGGTGTAGTATAGTGTAGTGTTTTTAGGGAACATTCACACAGGCGGGGATTTACGGTCCATTTCCTGCTAGGAGTTTGCCCTACAGTGAAAAAATTTGCTTAAAGCAAGAAACTCACTGTAAAACTACAACTCCCAGCATGCACTGACAGACCGCCCATGCTGGGAGTTGTACTTTTGCAACAGCTGGAGGCTCAGTTTTGGAAACACTGCCGTACCATGTGTTTTTGTAGGGTGTATGGGGGAGATTTATCAAAACCTGTGTAGAGGAAAAGTTGCCCAGTTGCCCATAGCAACCAATCAGTTCTCTTCTTTCATTTTTAACAAGGCCTCTGCAAAATGAAAGAAGCGATCTGATTGGTTGCTATGGGCAACTGGGCAACTTTTCCTTTGCACTGGTTTTGATAAATTTCCCCCTATATGTAGTGTTTTACCCCTTATTTGGTGTAGTATAGTGTAGTGTTTTTAGGGAACATTCACACAGGCGGGGATTTACGGCGCTACGGTGAAAAATTTTGCTTAAAGCAAGAAACACTGTAAAACTACAACTCCCAGCATGCACTGACAGACCGTCCATGCTGGGAGTTGTACTTTTGCAACAGCTGGAGGCACACTAATTGGAAAACATTCAGTTAGGTTCTGTTACCTAACTTAGTATTTTCCAACCAGTGTGCCTCCAGCTGTTGCAAAACTACCACTCCCAGCATGTACTGATCGCCGAAGGGCATGCTGGGAGATGTAGTTATGCAACAGCTGGTGGTACGCAACTACAACTCCCAGCATGGCGAGACAGCCGTTTGCTGTTAGTGCATGCTGGGATTTCTAGTTTTGCAAGGGTAAAAGGGCCATGGTTTAGAAACCACCGCACAGTGATCTCCAAACTGTGACCCTCCAGATGTTGCAAAACTACAAATCCCAGCATGCCCAGACAGCAAACTGCTGTGTGGGCATGCTGGGAGTTGTAGTTTTACAAGATCTAGAGGGCCACAGTTTAGAGACCACTGCACAGTGATTTCCAAACTGTAACCCTCCAGATGTTGCTAGGCAACAACTCCCCGGCTTCCGTAGGATTGCCGCACCAGGGAGCCGCACGTCATTGCTGCCCGCCGCCGATCGTAAGTGACCGGTCACCGCTGATTCCCCATGTTCTGCCCGGACTACAGTGGGTGGGCAGAGCAGGAGAACCAAACTTTAACTCCCTACCGCTAGAGATGTCGCAAATTGTTCGCCGGCAAACAGTTGCCGCCGAACTTAGCATGTTTGCGTTCACATCGCCGGGTGAACATATGTGAAGATTGATTCGCCCCCTATACTTTAACATTGCAGTAAACTTTGACCCTGTGAGTCAGAGTCAGCAGACACATTACAGCCAATTAGCAGCAGTCCCTCCCTTTCAGACCCTCCTACCTCCTGCACGAACGTCATTTAACATTCATTCGGCATGCTGCAGACTTAGAAAGTGGAGGGACAGAGAAGCTGCTCCTGCTGTATAGGAAAAGCGATAGCTAGGTTGCTGCTAGGTGGTGTATTCAGGGTCCACTTTACTCCTAAAGCACTAGTCTAACATCTGCTTTAAGGACAGCACCCAAAAAAGCCCTTTTTAGGGCTCAATTATCAGTCCGTGTGTCTTGCAACAGCTGCAGGCACCCTGGTTGGGAGGGAACCGCTGGTTAAAAGGGGTACTCCAGTGTAAAACTTAAGTTCCTTCAATCATCTAACTACAGTATTAAAAGGGCTATAAGTTCAGTCCGTGTGTTTTGCAACAGCTGGAGGCACCCTGGTTGGGAGGGAACCGCTGGTTAAAAGGGGTACTCCAGTGTAAAACTTAATTTCCTTCAAGCAACTAACTACAGTATTAAAAGGGCTATAAGTTCAGTCCGTGTGTCTTGCAACTGCTGGAGGCACCCTGGTTGGGGACCTCTGCTTAAAAGGGGAACTCCGCTGGCAACCTTTTTTGCTCATTGTCACACTAGTGCAAATCACATTTGGTGTGACAGTTGTTCAAATTAAAAAAAAATACCTTTTTTGGCTGTGAAATAAAACCAGTGCTGCCTAAAGGGGGGCTCTAACTATGTGCTGCCTAATATTGGGGAATCTATGTGCTGCCTAAAGGGGAGATCTAAATAGGTGCTGCCTAAAGGGGGCTCTATGTGCTGCCTAAAGGGAGGCTCTATCTATGTGATGCCTAAAGGGGGGATCTAACTATGTGATGCCTAAAGGGGGGCTCTATGTGCTGCCTAAAGGGGACTAAAGCACGTTATTCCAAAGAATTTAGGAATAATAGGTGATTTATGCCCTTTATGGATTAAAACCAGACTCTGCATCAACTATGTAATTTTCCATGGGATTTTTGCCATGGTTCCCCCTCCAGCACGCCACAGTCCAGGTATTAGTCCCCTTGAAACAACTTTTAAATCACTATTGTGGCCAGAAAGAGTCCCTGTGGGTTTTAAAATTCGCCAGCCCATTGAAGTCAATGGCGGTTCGCCCGGTTCACGAACATTTGTGGAAGTTCGCGTTCGCCATTCGCGAACCGAAAATTTTATGTTCGCGTCATCACTACACACTGCCCCTGTTCTACTATTGGTCGGTAGCTTCTGACCGACCAATAGCAGGGATAGGAGCGGTCGCACCCCTGCCACCTTACTCCTATCCCTTCAGGGGGATCAGGGGTGTCTTGGACAGCCCCGATCCCCCTTATTTTCCTGGTCACCGGAGACCCATATGACCTGGAATCGCCGCAGATCGCCGGTCTGAGTTGATTCAGGACCCCCCCCCCCAGGGGATTGCACGATTCACGCAGGCATCCCTGAATGATTCCAGCAGGCATCCCGGTCCGGTCCCCTCCCGGTGAGCGTCGGGGACTGGAGAAACACAGGCCCTTAAGGCCTCGGAAATGGGGCGTACGGGTACGCCCTGCGTCCTTAAGTGATTAAAGCTATATTTTTTTAAGAGTATTTGTATTGCCGAATAACCTCTTTATCACCTTAGCTTAAAGGGTTACTCTGGTGGCTGGTGGAAAACATTTTTTTTAAATAAACTGGTGCCAGAGAGTTAAACAGATTTGAAAACTACTTTAATTTAAAAGTCTTAATCCTTTCAGGACGTATTGGCTGCTGTATGCACCAGAGGAAGTTCTTTCTCTTTTTCAATTTATTATCTGTTTGACCACAGTGCTCTCTGCTTACACCTCTATCTGTGTCAGGAACTGTCCAGAGCAGGAAAGGTTTGCTATGAGGATTTGTTTCTGCTGTGGACAGTTTCTGATACAGACAGAGGTGTCACCAGAGAGCACTGTGATCAGACAGAAAAGAAATTCAAAAAGAAAAGAACTTCCTCTGTAGTATACAGCAGCTGGTAAGTACTGGAAGGATTAAGGCTTTGAAATAGAAGGAATTTACAAATCTGTTTAACTTTCTGGCTTCAGTTGATCTTAAAAAAAATTGTTTTCCACCAGAGTACCCATTTAATTAGATGGGAATGCCAGGAAATGAAGGGACAATGAGTGCACTAGAGGTGGCACTGTGAATAGTGTGGACTATGAATGCACATTTGTTCAAATTATATCTCCATGAGGAACTGGACCTAGTTTTTAGGCCAAGTGTCCACTTGTATGGCCAACCAGGCCAATTACCCTCTTTTCTGGTATTAGCACACCAGAGGAAAAACTACATCTTGCACCACAGGCATCCATTAAAAGGTCCACCCTATTGTTATGAATATAACCGTATATACATCCACATGGTTACAATGGGACGTGTTTCGGCAATTAGCCTTATTCATAGATTCCCACTACTTAAAGGTGGCCGTGACATGGTACTTAACACACCATGATGTACATTTACGCTCTGCCATGACCGCGAGCAACGAACCTATGCTCGCGTCATGCGTGGCAGGTTATCAGCAGCCAGGGACCCACCGGTAATGGGGGACATCCACGATCCCACAGATGTCCGCCTTTAACTCCTCAGATGCCGTGATCAATACATGATACGCGGGGATCCGATCACCCATAATGGCAGACGGAGGCCCCCTCACCTGCCTCAGTCCATCACCAGGGGTCTTCTGCTCTGGTCTGAGAAAGAGCAGACCAGAGCAGAAGATCAGCGATCACACTGATCAGTACTATGCCCTATGCATAGCACTGAACAGTATTGGCAATCAAACGATTGCTATAAATAGTTCCCTATATGGACTATAAAAGTGTAAAAAAAAGTTTTAAAAAAACATTTTTTTAAGTAAAAAATTTTTAAAAATCCCCTCCCCCAATAAAAATGTAAATCATCCATTTTTCCCATTTTACCCACAAAAAAGCATAATTTTTTTTTATATATATATTTTGTATCGCTGTGTGCGTGAAAGTCTGAACTATCAAAATATATTGTTAATTATCCTGTACAGAGAACGGCATAAACGTAAAAAACAATTAATAATAATAATCCAAAATTGCAGCTTTTTTGTCACATTTGATTCCCCCCCAAAAATAATAAAAAAAATAAATAAAAAGTAAACAATAAGCAAAATTGGTACTGATAAAAACTACAAATCACGGTGCAAAAAATGAGTCCTCATAGCGCCCTGTATATGGAAAAATGTAAAAGTTATAAGTGGTCAAAATAGGGCAATTTCAAACAGAATAATTTTGTTAAAATAATTTTTTTTAAAGCGGTACAATTATAAAAAAAGAATACAACATGGGTATCATTTTAATCGTATTGACCCACAGAATAAAGAAAACATGTCATTTACCATAAAGTGTACAGCGTGAAAACAAAACCTTCAAAATTTGCTAAATTGCGGTTTTCTTTTCAATTTTCCAGCATAAATAATATTTTTTAGGTTGTGCCGTACATTTTATGGTAAAATACGTGATGTCATAACAAAGTAAAATTGGGGACGCAAAAAACAAGTCCTTAAATGCGTCTGTGGATGGAAAGATAAAAGAGATATGATTTTTAGAAAGCGAGGAGGAAAAAACGAAAATGCAAATATAAAATTGGCTGTGTCATTAAGGCCAAAATGGGGCTGGTCCTTAAGGGGTTAAGTACACTAACATAGTGTTAGTTTAATAAATTTTGCTGAGAAGCGTTAGATCAAGGTGCATGTGGTGGATGTGCGACCATGTCTGTTTTTTCTTTACTTGAACTTTTATTCATAGATGAATTGCTGAAATGTGTTAGAGTGTAAGTTTGTGGATGTGTATGCGGGTTTAATCTTTGCTGTAAATAGGATGTTTTACTGGATGCCTGTGGTGTTGGGTTTTTCCTTTGCTTGTGGACATATTAAGGATCGTACTTCAGTTTGTCTGTGCACGCTAAATTCCTAAGGAGGGTGAGAGTTGAACTTTTTGTTTCTTACTAGTTGTATGCCATAAACTTGAATAGGTATAGTACTTTATAAGGACAAAAACCCAAGACAAAAGTGATTATTCCAGTCACAGACTTGAGCCATTTACAGTTTCTTTTCTAAATATACATGGAAAGAACATAGACCTCAAAAGAGGAAAAAAAAACGAGAAGTCTGGCAACCAGCCATTTACATTAGGACAATGTGCATTTATCTAAATTAGTTGAATTCTGTAGGTATAAGAGTGAGGTAGGTGGGACCATGTGAACAATGGTAGGCTCACCTTAGGATATGAATGTCTGGATTCATGAGGAAAATGCAAAACGGTGTAAATTACAGAAAAATATATGGATCAACTCTGTCAGAAAGCTTAAAATCACTTTGCAGTTCATATTCTAGTTTCAAAGTGATCTGAGAAAAAGCGTAAAAGCCACAAAAGAGACATTGAAAGTGGAGATAGAGTGAACCCCGTCATTGAGAAATATATAACAATGCATGAAAACAAAACCAGCAAATTCGCGAAATCACAAAGAAGATGAAAACATGGCTTGATTTGAGAAAGGTGTTCATTACTAAAGGATTAACACCACCCACATACAACAAACTCACTTTCTACTCTCCATGCAGTAATAACATCCTATGCAGCCAAAAAACATTAGAATCCAGCAAAGGATTATGCACAAGGAGCAAGAGGATTATAGAACAAGGAACTCTTGATCTTACAGAAGGAACGCTCAGCAGGGCTACAGTAAGAGCCATTTCATTTTAAAAGTGAAAAAATAGAAGAAAAAGATAATACAAAAAAATGTTCATCTTGTATTCTGTGGATATGTATATGTGTTACACATTAAATGTGTGAGCTTATTATATAGCGTGTAACCTGTACAGTATATATAGCATTTATGTAGTGATCAGAAACCCATTTTCTTTAGCCTATTCAGGTCTGTTACAAAAATATATACCCAGATCGATTTCGTATAAATATATATAGTAGACATTGCACAATGATGTGGTGTCCCAGCACCAATAGCTGTCCTGTGGCTTCGGACTGTCTCAGGCAGCTTTGCAGCACAAGGTATTGGGCCCACTAGAGACTTATAGTCACATCAATTATGTTTACATTTTATTGCAAAATAATATAGTTTTCTGAATTAAATATAGTATTGTTATATGTATATATGTTATTCTGTATTACTGTACCCTTAAGACCCCCGCCTGCCAATGGGAACCACTAAAGTCTCCCAATATGACTAGTGGTCTGGTGGGAGGAGTTACCCATTTCCCCCTAGTGTGGCTTCTGAGCAACAGTTGGGTTCAGGTGTGTGCTCTGAGGAGAGGCCTAGCTCAAATCTAATCTCTCTGGTCATCCTGCAAGGATTACTCGCATGGTGGAAGTTCATGCGCCTGCGGAGAAGGCTTCAGTACCTTGACAGGACCACACCTACCAGGATTAATTTTTCCATCTCACAAGTCAGTATTAATCTGTTTGCTGTAAGCACCACAAGTCCCAGAAAGGCAACAGGGCTCCCAAAGGGTTATGCTACACTCTCTCACCTAAAGCCAGCTGTATGTGTATTTCCATCTGCACCAGCTCAGTAAAGACAGTTATCCGTAACCTGACATCGCTGTGTTCATTTACTCCCTATGTCTGGCTCCGGAGAAGCTGTCTCCAACCTCGGACCGTCTAAAGCAGGGGTCCTCAAACTACAGCCCGCAGGCCACATGCAGCCCGCCCAGGACATTTATCCGGCCCGCCGCTGCCTGGGACATCCCTGTGTCCTGAAAGATGTTTTCGGGAGACAGGGATGCACTCTTGGAGACCCCGCGTTTACTTTAAAAACGCAGGGGCCAACGGGAAGGTGGCACACGCAGGGACGTCACTGACGCCCTGCGTGCGCCCATAGCAACGGAGCGCGGAGGAGCGGGGCAGCGATGAGGACGTGCACTGGCCAGCTGGGTAAGTGTTACCAGCGGCACGTCAGCTTCGGTGCTTCGACCACCGCTCCTTCAGTCCCGGGACTTACTGCTATGTCTGGACCGGAGGAGCGGTGGTCAGAGCACTGAAGTGGGGCAGAACACACGCATACAGCCTCCAGCCATACACTGTATGGCTGGAGGCTGTATGTCTGTGGGGGAACATACTGCACCTAATGTGGGGGAACATACTGCACCTAATTTGGGGGATCTATACTGCGCCTAATTTGGGGGATCTATACTGCACCTAATGTGGGGTAACATGCTGCACCTAATGTGGGGAGCTGTACTGCACCTAATGTGGGGGATCTATACTGCACCTAATGTGGGAGATCTATACTGCACCTAATGTGGGGGAACATGCTGCACCTAATGTGGGGAGCTATACTGCACCTCATTTGGGGGATCTATACTGTACCTAATGTGGGGGAACATGCTGCACCTAATGTGGGGAGCTAGACTGCACCTAATGTGGGGGAACATGCTGCACCTAATGTGGGGGAACATTATACTGCACCAAATGGGGGGGATCTATACTGCACCTAATGTGGGGGAACATGCTGTACCTATTGTGGGGAGCTAGACTGCACCTAATGTGGGGGAACATTATACTGCACCTAATGTGGGGGAACATTATACTGCACCTAATGTGGGGGAACATTATATTGCACCTAATGTGGGGGAACATTATATTGCACCTAAGGTGGGGGAACATTATACTGCACCTAATGTGGGGGAACATTATACTGCACCTAATGTGGGGGAACATTATACTGCACCTAATGTGGGGGAACTATACTGCACCTAATGTGGGGGAACTATACTGCACCTAATGTGGGGGAACTATACTGCACCTAATGTGGGGGAACTGTACTGCACCTAATGTGTGGGAACTGTACTGCACCTAATGTGGGGGAATTGTACTGCATCTAATGTGGGGGAATTGTACTGCACGTAATGTGGGGGAATTGTACTGCACCTAATGGGGGGGCTATACTGCACCTAATGTGGGGGGGCTATACTGCACCTAATGTGGGGGGACTGTACTACACCTAATGTGGGGGGGACTGTACTGCACCTAATGTGGGGGAACTGTACTGCACCTAATGTGGGGGAACTGTACTGCACCTAATGTGGGGGAATTGTACTGCATCTAATGTGGGGGAATTGTACTGCACCTAATGTGGCGGAATTGTACTGCACCTAATTGGGGGGGGGGCTATACTGCACCTAATGTGGGGGAATTGTACTGCATCTAATGTGGGGGAATTGTACTGCACCTAATGTGGGGGAATTGTACTGCACCTAATGGGGGGGAACTGTACTGCACCTAATGTGGGGGAATTGTACTGCACCTAATGTGGGGTAATTGTACTGCACCTAATGTGGGTGAATTGTACTGCACCTAATGTGGGGGAATTGTACTGCACCTAATCTGGGGGAACTGTACTGCACCTAGTGTGGGGGAACTGTACTGCACCTAATGTGGGGGAATTGTACTGCACCTAATGTGGGGGGAATTGTACTGCACCTAATGTGGGGGAACTGTACTGCACCTAATGTGGGGGAACTGTACTGCCAACCCTAATGTGGGGGAACTGTACTGCCAACCCTAATGTGTGGGAACTACAACCTAATGTGTTGGGATCTATACTGCCAACCTAATGTGGGGGGAACTGTGCTGCGTACTTAAAGTGGTAGTCCACTAATAAGATATATAAGTGTGCATAGGAATTTGTTCATGTTTTGTTATCTATAGTCCGGCCCGCCAACGGTCTGAGGGACTGTGAACTGGCCCCCTGTTTAAAAAGTTTAAGGACCCCTGGTGTAAAGGATAACGGTGTCCTGGCGTCACAGAGTGATCAGGTAGTCTTAATAACACCCAGTGGCTACCACATCTAGTTTTGGCATCACGAACAGGATAATTCCTCATCGTGCGCCAATGCCACAATTATATTATACCATACATACTAAGAGTTGTTAATCCCGCTCCACCATTGTACCTCTACAACACTGCCTATTCCTTTTCAGAACTTTGATTTTCCCCAAGTAAAACATTCCCATTCCCTTTTGATACCAGGTGTAGTATCCTGATATCAACTGTGTCCTATATACTCCTGGCCAACTGGCAAACTCTGTGCTAGTGTATTTCAAGAGGATTTCAAAAGGAATCTGTGAACTCCATACCAGGTACAGAGCTGCAGGTCCTGGCAGATAGGTGTTAGTGGGGTAAAATTAACCATACCTTAAATTTTTCCGTTTGTAAGGTTATAAAAGTGCCTGTTTTTGTTAGCAGCTGAATATTCACACTGTTGGTGCTGAGCTGCAGCAGTGCCTTCTCCCTCCATCTCCCGCCCTGAATGATTAAAGGGGTTATACAGAATAGAAAAACCATAGCTAATTTATTTCACAAACAGCTCCACATCTGTCCCCAGGTTGGGTGTGGTATTACAACTTGGGTTCATTCACTTCAATGGACCTGAGCTGCTGTTTTTCTATTCCTGGATAACCTCTTTAATGTATAGGGCTTGGCTTCTAGCTCTGTATGTCAGTCAGTCAAAGCATGCACATGACTGCACGGCTGCCACTCTGGAACACAATCAACATATAGGAAGCAATCACAGCAAATTTGGAAGGCCCAGACATTGAAATAGTGTTGAAATTTATTCCACCAAATTCAAAGACGCAAAGTTTGGGCAAACGCAGCACTATTTTACTATCTGGGCCTCTCAACTTTGTTGTGATTCCTTACTACATGTTAAACAGGTTTAACTCACCTACCCCCCATTCCTGCTGTGCTGACATTCCTAGTCCCCAGGCCCCCCAGTCTTCTTGGTTACTTCGTGGTTTCTGATGCCATGCCATCCCAGCAAGTACTGCCCTGCTTAGCTACTCAATGGCCGCAGAGGTGTTCTGCTTCTGCCAGTGTTTCGCTAAGAGGGACAGTTCCTAAAAGAATAGCAAATAATGAGGCACCAGAAAATAGCCAAAAAGGGCTGGAGATGGGAAGCTTAAAGGGGTACTCCGGCGCTAAGACATCTTATCCCCTATCCAAAGGATAGGGGATAAGATGCCTGATCGCCGGGGTCCCGCCGCTTGGGACCCCTGTGATCTTGCACGCAGCACCCCGTTAGAATCAGTTCCCAAAGCGTGTTCGCTCCGGGTCTGATTACTGGCGATCACGGGGACGGAGCATTGTAATGTCACGGCTCCGCCCCCTTGTGATGTCACGCTCTGCCCCCTCAATGCTAGCCTATGGGAGGGGGCTTGACCTCCCTAAAAAAGCCCCACACCACAACAAAGAAGGATACCTCACTAAGACAGAATCCTGTGTTCTCAAAGATCTTAAAGACAACGAAGCAATCACAATATGCCCGGCAGACAAAGAGGGCGCATTGTCATACAAGATTACCATGACTATCACCAAGAAGCACTGAAAATATTAGAAGATACAGACTACTATAATAAACTCTCCTGCAACCCCTTTTCTGACCTGCAGAGCTAAATTACGAAACTAATGAATGAAGCCCTCAAACAACACATCATTACTAAAAATGAAAGAAAATTCTTACAAGTTCAAAATCCCACCACTCCGTACTACTACCATCTACCCAAAATTCACAAAAACATCACAACCCCCCCCCCCCCAGGAAGACTTATCATATCCACAATAAACAGCACACATCCCACCTGTCTCATCACCTGGATCTTATCCTTTAAAACTAGGTCCAGACACTCCCCAGTTACCTAAAATGCTCCGATGATCTCAGAACCATCCTGAAACCAATAGAATTTGAAAAAGACCACTTCTTCATCACTATGGATGTAACTGCCCTCTATTCAAATATATGACATTGGGAAAAACTGTATCCAAACCATCCTAGATGATGGCCCCACAATTCAACCCCTATAAAAGCAATTTCTCATGCACTGCCTGGAACTGGTACTCACCAACAATTACTTCCAATACGACGGTGCTGACTACCACCAGAGGCGTGACACAGTGATGGGCACGTGGGTGGCACCATCATACACAAACCTGGTTATGGGCAAATTTGAGGAAACATACATCACCTCACAAGACATCTACAAGGAACATGTCAAGGTATACTGACGATACATTGATGACCTGTTCTTTCTATGGGATGGACCACCGGAATTTATCAACTAATTCATCGGCGAAATCAACAACAATAACTGGGGGTTCTGCCTCACCTATAACCACTCACCCCACAAAATTGAATACCTAGACCTTGAAATTCAGAACAAGGACAGAAAAATCACCACCCACTTCAAAAAAGTAGACTCCAATAGCTATCTCCCTTTCAACAGTGGTCATCACAAAAAATGGACAACCAACATACCGTACAGCCAATAAAAAAGAATCAGAAAAAACGACTTTCAGATCCAAGCAAAAATACTACACAACCGTTTCAAAGAAAAAGGCTATCCAGAACCACTCCTTAAAGAAGCATACAACAGAACCAAAGACCTCACACAAGAAGACTGCCTGAAACCAAGACATCTCAAGTGAGAACCAAAGCAATACCAACTCCATCACGGCTTACAACTTTGTCCATAACCAGATCCAGACCATCCTCAATAAACATTGGCATATCCTACTGGCTGACCCCCTCCTCAAAACCTCACTCCCAAGAAAACCTAAAATCACTTACCGCATAGCCCCCACTCTTAAGCACCCAGTTGGCTTAAACGACACACCAAGAAAACTAGACAAACCTCAATAACCCCCAATGCACCAAAAGAATCATACAAAAGCAATAAAAAAAATGCTTCTGCTGCAACATCATCTCTCACAAGAAGGACCATTTCATCAACTCTGCATCCGTTGAAAAATTTCCCAAGTACCACCTGACATGCAAATCCAGCTTTGTAACTTATGTAATCTCCTGCATTTGTGGCAAAATATATGTCTGCAGAACCACCCAAGAGCTCCACTCAAGACTGAATAAACACAGAAACACCATGAAGAAAAAATTTCTCTTATCAAGACACTGTGCCGAAAAACACCCGGAAAACAAAAACCCAATCACCATCTGCCCCATAGACCACATTCTAAATCACAATGCCAACAGATTCCAAAATCTAGTCAAAAGAGAAATGTTCTGGATTTTCAAACTGGGGACGCTCCAACCCCATGGCCTTAATGAAGCCACCGAACTTATCAAATGACCCCCGCTCTTTCTCCCCTTCAAATGTCCCCCAAACTCTCTTCACATCACCTCTCAACCAGGTGATCTGTCCAAAAAATTTTTTTTTATTGTTTCATATTTAATTCTGGATCTGCTCGGTCCCCCAAACCATCCCCACATAACTTCCTAGTCAGGTAATCCCCCTAACACTCTCGGAGACCGAGCAAAATAATTCCTCTTACACTTATATCCATCTATGTGTATAATTTTTATACCAGTTAAACCCATCAAACTTCAACATTCATTTTAATAACAATAATGTGAATATACAGCCAAATGAATTCATGTTCACCTATTAAACACCGATGCTCTTTGTAATGACGGGAATAATCTCTAACCAACCTCCACCAAGCTCAGTTTAACACAACTTTGCTCCTGCTGCCACCTACTGACCTTTCTAGGTATCTCCCTATGTACTGTAATTCTCTCATGATGTCCCTCACACACTTCATTGTTTACTTCCCAGGGCAATTAACTTAGGTCTGCCAATCATCATTAACCTAGTTTCTATATATGGGTACATAGTTGACACACTGACCTTCTTATAACTATCATAATTAAAGGGGTACTCCCCTGGAAAACATTTTTTCAAATTAACTGGTGCCAGAAAGTAAAACAGATTTGGAAATTACTTCTATTTAAAAATCTTAATCCTTCTAGTAGTTATCAGCTTCTATTTGCTCCACAGGTAGTTATTTTCTATTTGAATTTCCTTTCTGTCTGACCACAGTGCTCTCTGCTGTCACCTCTGTCCATTTTAGGAACTGTCCAGAGTAGGAGCAAATCCCCATAGCAAACCTATCCTGCTCCAGACAGTTCCAGGTGTCAGCAGAGAGCACTGTGGTCAGACAGAAAGGAAATTCATGAAGAAAAGAACTTCCTGTGGAGCAAACAGAAGCTGATAAGTACTAGAAGGATTAAGATTTTTAAATAGAAGTAATTTACAAATCTATTATAAACACAATGGAGAGGCTCCTGTCTGTCTGACCGTCACTGAGGACCCGAGCAACCCAACAAACACCTATACCCACGGTGTATAAAAATAGGAACAATATGGAAAAAATAAATGGGGCTCGAGGGTCAAAGATATCTGGTTTAAATTAATTAGTATTTATTAATATTAATATAAAATGCAAAATAGACTAAATAGGGATGTACAGGGCCCTTGTACCTCCCTAATTAATTAAATACACAATAAATATATGATAATCCCAATATAAAAAAACTAAAAATAATAACAACTATAAAATTAATAAGCGATTTGAGCCTGTGATATCAATATAGCGATCTACTGATCCTGAGGAACAGCACAGTATAAATGTTCATTCAAATGCTCTTGTTTCCAGAGATCTTCAATATAGAAAAGATAAAATGTAGCCGCTACAGATACCAGTTAATCAATTGATGCGGTGGTACTGTATCTGTCCAAACATTGGCAACTAGATCTCACCGACACAGTGATACAATGTGGCACTTTGTGAACAGTGAACAGTCACTTGAAATCAATCTTTAAGCATTTCTGCGTATGCCATACATCAAAATAGCCAGTTTGCAATACATTCCATATAATGCTCACCACTCCGGGGTGTCACGGATCTCCCTTCAGTGTAGTCCTGGGGGCCGGCTGTATAGCGTCTTTTACCCGGTGCCTTGCCTCTGTCAGGGATCGTGCTGCTGGAGTCTCGGCCAACTCCTAAGAGCGCAGCACTCAGTGGTGGGCACCGTTTGGGGGGACTGCAGCGCTGTCAAGCGGAGTCCCTTGGTCGGACCAACTTGGAATGATGGTGGTCTGTAAACCTCAAGTCCTTATTGTAGATGGCCCGATTGGCTTCTCACTGGTAGTTGTTATAACGGCTGTATGCGGTAAGCAGAGTGAGTAACCCGGCGGCGTTCCTCGTGCACAGGTCGCGCGCTCGGGAGATGGTTCACTGTAATAAATGCCTTGGATCTGGCGAATGATCGCTATTCTGTCAGAAGAGTGTTCTATAATAACAGGCTCAATATCGCAAAATTATAATCGCTGGACGCGTTTCAAAACCTTCCTCGTTTTTTTCTTCAGCAGCGGAACGTGTGAACTATAACAAACTAGTGGTTTAAATACCTTAAATAACGCCCCTTCATAATGACCTAACCTATGACCTCACATCCTGAGTAAAAAATATATTGATTTCCATTGTGAACACTACCCAAATATAAAAAGAAGAAATAGATAAATAAACACCGTTTTATGCTTGTCTGTGAACATATCAAGACTTTTATACAAACTATATAACCTCATAAACCATATATAATTATAATAATAACAAAAAGACATAAAGGAAAGATCACAAACCCCTGCTAGGACTATTAATACTATTAAATATCAGTAAATATGCCACTGAGACTGACATTAATATAATATCTAATTTTAAAAAGAAAATAAAATAAAGTATAAAAAATAATAAATAAAATGTGCAATAGTAAAAAATAATAAATAAAAAATAAAAAATAATAAATAAAAAATAAATAAAAATAAATATAAAAAATATATATATATATAGAAAATAATAATAATAAAAAAAAAAAATAATAATAAAAATAATAAAAATTGGAAATAAAATAAAAATAAAAATGGATATAGAAATGTGAACATAGAAAATAGATATATTACATGGACTATCGGGCATCTCTAAATAATAATATGCATATATGACAGCAAAATGGGACACATAAAGACTCAAAAGTGTATACTATTTGTACAAGCAGATTTAGGGCTACTAACTTTTCTCTATAGTAGAGTTGGGAAGGGCCCGACGAAGGGTCTGTCGGAGTACTGGGAAACAGTCAAACGCCGACAGACCGTCCAAAGGGACCAACCCCACTTTCAGTCCAAAAATCCAAAAATTTCTAGATCGCTGTTCAGACCTCTAGGGGCCAAGGTGCCGAATTCGAAGATTTTCCTCGACTCGGCTCTTGACATTTTGTTAATAAAATTACCCCCCCCTCCAGTCATATTGAATTTGTTGTATGGCCATATATTTAAGATTATTTGGGTTCCCTTGATGGTATTGTTTGAAATGTGCAGAAAGGGGGTGTTTCTCATTTTGTTTCTTAATATTGTAACGATGTTCCAATATTCGGGTTTTGAGTGCCCGTGACGTGCGTCCCACGTATTGTTTCTGACACGGACACTCAATTATGTAAATAACCCCCTTACTTGCGCAATTCAAAAATTCATTAATCCTAAAAACAAAATCATTTGTAAAAGATTTCACTGATACGGTACGTTTATCAAATTTGGTTGCTTTACAACTGGGGCATTGCCCACATCTAAAAAAACCTTTGAGGTCTATTAGTGTGGAAGATGCTTTTGTGTGCGAAATTTCTGCTCGAACAGAGGTGCAACTTTAATGCTCAAATTAGCTGCTTTTGTATAAATGATTGGTGGTTTGGGTGGAAGAATATCCCCCAACACTTTATCTTGTTGTAATATTGGCCAATACTTAGTAATGATACTCTCAATTTTTTTATGTTTGGTATTGAAGGGTATGATCAATTTAGACTGTTCTAACTCATCTATAGATCTTGGAATTGGATTTTTGGGTATAAAAAATGTAGATCTATCTACCTTACGTACTTTCTCTAACGATTGCTGGATATTTGTCAAGGGGTAATTTTTTTCTAAAAATTGATTAGTCAGGGTAATAGCTTCTGCTTCAAATTGTTCGTTATGTGTACAGTTACGTTTTAATCTACGAAACTGGCTTGTTGGCACATTAATTAGCCACTGAGGTAGATGACAACTGGTGTGTAATATGAATCCATTCTTGGCTACTGGTTTATGGTAAGTACTGCAAATTAAGCTAGTGTTACTGGTGGTGATAAGTAAATCTAAAAATTCAACAGAAGTAGAGCTGATATTAGGAGTGAATTGTAAATTAAGATTATTTGAATTAAGTGATGATATAAATGAATCCAATTCAATACTAGAGCCACGCCAAATGAAAAAAATGTCGTCGATATAACGATGCCAGGACACCAGACTCTCCCCCAGCTGGGGATTGATGGTGGTACACTCCCAATTTGCCATAAAAAGATTGGCATAGCTGGGGGCGAACCTGGTGCCCATGGCTGTACCGTTAATCTGTAAAAAATATTCTGAACCAAATAGAAAATAATTATTTGTAAGAATGAAAGATATACTATCTGTGATAAAGTTGATTTGTTCTGGTAATAATTCTGCATATTTATGTAACATAGAAGAAATGGCCTCAATACCTTGCTGGTGATTAATAACAGTATACAATGAGCTGACGTCCAAAGTGCCTAAGAACCAAGTAGGGTCCCATTTTACTGTCTCCACTATCTTTATTATTTGTGTAGTGTCTCTCAAATATGAATCTGTTAGTTTAACCAAAGGTTGCAAAAACTGATCTATGTATTGGGAGAGATTTGAAGTAATTGATCCAATACCCGACACTATTGGTCGGCCTGGTGGATGACTGGCATTCTTGTGGATTTTGGGTATCGTATAAAATACAGGTATACGTTTAGGTGTCCCTGTAATGAAATCATATTCATGTTTAGATAGTATACCCTTTTCTTTTGCTCTATCGCATAACGTTGTCAGCTCCTCATAGAACTGTGTGGTGGGGTCTCCCTGGAGTTTTTTATATGTGTTACAATCATTTAACTGAGATAGACACTCTTGAGAGTATGAGGATGTGTCCATCACCACTATGCCGCCTGATATTTAATAGTATTAATAGTCCTAGCAGGGGTTTGTGATCTTTCCTTTATGTCTTTTTGTTATTATTATAATTATATATGGTTTATGAGGTTATATAGTTTGTATAAAAGTGTTGATATGTTCACAGACAAGCATAAAACGGTGTTTATTTATCTATTTCTTCTTTTTATATTTGGGTAGTGTTCACAATGGAAATCAATATATTTTTTACTCAGGATGTGAGGTCATAGGTTAGGTCATTATGAAGGGGCGTTATTTAAGGTATTTAAACCACAAGTTTGTTATAGTTCACACGTTCCGCTGCTGAAGAAAAAAACGAGGAAGGTTTTGAAACGCGTCCAGCGATTTTAATTTTGCGATATTGAGCCTGTTATTATAGAACACTCTTCTGACAGAATAGCGATCATTCGCCAGATCCAAGGCATTTATTACAGTGAACCATCTCCCGAGCGCGCGACCTGTGCACGAGGAACGCCGCCGGGTTACTCACTCTGCTTACCGCATACAGCCTTTATAACAACTACCAGTGAGAAGCCAATCGGGCAATCTACAATAAGGACTTGAGGTTTACAGACCACCATCATTCCAAGTTGGTCCGACCAAGGGACTCCGCTTGACAGCGCTGCAGTCCCCCCAAACGGTGCCCACCACTGAGTGCTGCGCTCTTAGGAGTTGGCCGAGACTCCAGCAGCACGATCCCTGACAGAGGCAAGGCACCGGGTAAAAGACGCTATACAGCCGGCCCCCAGGACTACACTGAAGGGAGATCCGTGACACCCCGGAGTGGTGAGCATTATATGGAATGTATTGCAGACTGGCTATTTTGATGTATGGCATACGCAGAAATGCTTAAAGATTGATTTCAAGTGACTGTTCACTGTTCACAAAGTGCCACATTGTATCACTGTGTCGGTGAGATCTAGTTGTCAATGTTTGGACAGATACAGTACCACCGCATCAATTGATTAACTGGTATCTGTAGCGGCTACATTTTATCTTTTCTATATTGAAGATCTCTGGAAACAAGAGCATTTGAATGAACATTTATACTGTGCTGTTCCTCAGGATCAGTAGATCGCTATATTGATATCACAGGCTCAAATCGCTTATTAATTTTATAGTTGTTATTATTTTTAGTTTTTTTATATTGGGATTATCATATATTTATTGTGTATTTAATTAATTAGGGAGGTACAAGGGCCCTGTACATCCCTATTTAGTCTATTTTGCATTTTATATTAATATTAATAAATACTAATTAATTTAAACCAGATATCTTTGACCCTCGAGCCCCATTTATTTTTTCCATAATTTACAAATCTGTTTAACTTTCTGGCACCAGTTGATTAAAAAAAAAAAAGTTTTCCAGGGGAGTACCCCTTTAACCCCTTAACGACGCAGGACGTATATTTACGTCCTGCGCCGGCTCCCGCTCATCAACGGCCGGGACCCGCGGTTAATACCACACATCGCCGATCGTGGCGATGTGCGGTATTAACCCTTTAGAAGCGCCGATCAAAGCTGACCGCCGCTTCTAAAGTGAAACTGAAAGTGACCCGGCTGCTCAGTCGGGCCGTTCGGGACCGCCTCGGTGAAATCGCGGCGTCCCGAACAGCTGACCGGACACCGGGAGGGCCCTTACCTGCCTTCTCGGTGTCCGATCAACGAATGACTGCTCCGTGCCTGAGATCCAGGCAGGAGCAGTCAAGCGCCGATAATGCTGATCACAGGCGTGATACACGCCAGTGATCAGCATAGGAGATCAGTGTGTGCAGTGTTATAGGTCCCTATGGGACCTATAACACTGCAAAAAAAATGTAAAAACAAAGTGTTAATAAAGGTCATTTAACCCCTTCCCTAATAAAAGTTTGAATCACCCCCTTTTCCCATAAAAAAAATAAAACAGTGTTAAAAAAAAAAATAAACATATGTGGTATCGCCACTTGCGTAAATGTCCGAACTATAAAAATATATCATTAATTAAACCGCACAGTCAATGGCGTACGTGCAAAAAAATTCCAAAGTCCAAAAAAGCGTATTTTGGTCACTTTTTATACCATTAAAAAATGAATAAAAAGTGATCAAAAATCCGATCAAAACAAAAATCCTACCGATAAAAACTTCAGATCACTGCGCAAAAAATGAGTCCTCATACCGCCCTGTACATGGAAAAATAAAAAAGTTATAGGGTCAGAAGATGACATTTTTAAACGTATAAATTTTCCTGCATGTAGTTATGATTTTTTCCAGAAGTGCGACAAAATCAAACCTATATAAGTAGGGTATCATTTTAACCGTATGGACCTACAGAATAATGATAAGGTGTAATTTTTACCGAAATATGCACTGCGTAGAAACGGAAGCCCCCAAAAGTTACAAAATGGCGTTTTTTTTTTCGATTTTGTCGCACAATGATTTTTTTTCCGTTTCGCCGTACATTTTTGGGTAAAATGACTAATGTCACTGCAAATTAGAATTGGCGACGCAAAAAATAAGCCATAATATGGATTTTTAGGTGGAAAATTGAAAGGGTTATGATTTTTAAAAGGTAAGGAGGAAAAAACGAAAGTGCAAAAACGGAAAAACCCTGAGTCCTTAAGGGGTTAAAGAAAGTCATCACTGCTAAAGTATGTTGCTCCATCCCGGGATTCGATCTATGTAGCTGGCCCACCGGTCATGCTCCCTTCTGCTTAGCAAACACTCACACATGTAACCTTACCATAAGCTACACATGGCCCATTGAAATCAATGGGGCTTTTTCCTTGATGTTATAGGCAAACCATTACTATGCCTCACCAAACATACTCCAGCCGACCCCAGAGCCAGGAGACGTCACTCCTGACCCCGTGACCCACACTCCTGAATATTTTTTTAACTTTCAAGTGTATATATTGTTGGTACTGTGCATAATATGTGATGAACCTGACAAAGAAGGTCGAACCTTCGAAACGCATTATTCTACACCAAATAAAGCCGTTTCTTCATCACCACCTATGTGACTCCTCGGTTGTTCGCTGTTCAAGCCAAAAAGTCGGAATTTTCTCCCAGACATCTAGATGGTCCCGATGGTCGGCTTCCTCCCGACTCTTCTGCTTACTCAAAGTGCAAATCAGTGTTGTTCTTGCCCGCACAACACCAAAAGGTGAGCAAATTACAGTTCATTTCCAGATGTTATATGTCTACACCCCCGGATTAACTGCACTATTGTAGCACTGTTTCCGCTTCTTTTTCTCTCCCTCTACTCAAATTCTTCCACACCAAACTCCGCCAACCAGGCCTTTATGGACCTTGCTTTGTGCACTAGGGCACAGTTAGGCTGGAAAAGGGACAAACCCAAACAGTTTTTTTAGTTAGATGCATCCAATAGTCCAAAATATCTTTCCCTCCTCTAAAACTAAGGAGCATAGGCCAATCCCTGAGAAGCCAATACTAAGGAGACAAATGGTTGGAGGGTAATAACTGACTTATTCACATAAAGCCAAATCAATGGCCACAAGAGACCCTATTTTTTTACCAACCACTGACATAGTGTGTATAAAATCGTATATATTTTATGGAAACAAAAAAAGGTGACACACATTTAAAAACCCAGAGCGCTATACTCTCTAGTTATACTCTTTAGTATTGTCTCTATTGTAACAGCTTAGTCGGCTGAACAGTATCACTAACAAGGTAACTACATGTTATTTTGGAGCAAGTTACAGATTCAGTTAAAATACCAAACACAAAGCCCCCCTGTTACGCCGAGCGCTCCGGGTCCCCGCTCCTCCCCGGAGCGCTCACGGCGTCTCTCTCCCTGCAGCGCCCCGGTCAGTCCCGCTGACCGGGAGCGCTGCACTGACATGGCCGTCGGGGATGCGATTCGCACAGCGGGACGCGCTCGCTCGCGAATCGCATCCCAAGTCACTTACCCGTCCCAGTCCCCTGCTGTCATGTGCTGGCGCGCGCGGCTCCGCTCTCTAGGGCGCGCGCGCGCCAGCTCTCTGAGACTTAAAGGGCCAGTGCACCAATGATTGGTGCCTGGCCCAATTAGCTTAATTGGCTTCCATCTGCTCCCAGACTATATCTGCTCACTGCCCCTGCACTCCCTTGCCGGATCTTGTTGCCTTGTGCCAGTGAAAGCATTTAGTGTTGTCCAAAGCCTGTGTTACCTGAACTCCTGCTATCCATCTTGACTACGAACCTTGCCGCCTGCCCCGGCCTTCTGCTACGTCTGACCTTGCCTCTGCCTAGTCCTTCTGTCCCACGCCTTCTCAGCAGTCAGCGAGGTTGAGCCGTTGCTAGTGGATACGACCTGGTTGCTACTGCCGCAGCAAGACCATCCCGCTTTGCGGCGGGCTCTGGTGAACACCAGTAGCCTCTTAGAACCGGTCCACCAGCACGGTCCACGCCAATCCCTCGCTGACACAGAGGATCCACTACCTGTAAGCCGAATCGTGACACCCCCTCAACGTTTCACCACTAGATATGGCTTTATCAAGAGGCTAGGGGCTAACCCCTGGGAAACAACTCTATAACATTATCCCTCTTCGACCAAACTTTACAGCAGGCACAATGCAGATAAGCAGGTAAAGTTATTTTGCGTTCAGCAAACCCAGATTCGTCCATCAGACTGATAGAGAAGAGTGATTCATCACTTCACAGAATACATTTCCATTGCTCCAGACTCCAGTGGCAGCTTACTTTATCCCACTCTATCCAATCCTTGGCATTGTGCTTGGCGATTAAAGGAGTACTGCACCTATAGAACACATGCCCAGGATAGGGAATAAGTGTCTGATCATGGGGGGGTTTGTAAAGTCATTTACAAATTTGTTTAACTTTCTGGCACCAGTTGATTTAAAAAAAAAAAAAAAGTTTTCCACCAGAGTACCCCTTTAAAGGAATACTGCAGCCATAGAACACTTATTCCCTATCTGCAGGATAGGGGATAACTGCCTGATCGTGGGGGGTCCGACTAGTGCTGGACGGTATCGCGGGTTATACCGAATACCGGTGTGTTTTATTTAATGATATAAATTTTGGCGAAATCACGGCGTCCCGAACAGCTGGAGGACACAAGCTTAAATGGGCACTGTCAGATACGAAAACTTTTGATATGTTGTAAAGCATGCAGAACCAATAGGTTTTGCAATTGCTTTCATTAGAAAATTTTCAGTATATCATACTGAAAAAGCCATTCAAACAACTGCCCCCCCTGCCTGCTTGGACACATACTAGTCCTGCTGTGTCCATGCGTCATCACCTATGCCATGGACACACTTCCTTGATTGACAGATGTGAGCGCAGGGCTCACAGCTGGAGGAAAAATCCACCCACTGTCAGCTTGTGTCCTGCTACTGTCAGTGAGGACAAGCTGGGAGTTATAGTTTTGCTAATGCTAGGGGAGATGTGAGCAGACAGTATACTGAGGGAGGGGGCGGAGACCTGCATAGTAAGGCCAAGCCCCCTCCCTTTGAGAGGAATTCAGACTAGTGAGCTCAATTAAAAATGTAATAAAAAAAATAAATAAAGGTGCTAGACAGATAAAAATTTGATGTACATGGTCAGGATTAGGTACTGAGTGATATATAAAAAAAATTGGGGGATCTGAAGGGTACGCTTTAACCCCTTAAGAACCCGGGGTTTTTCCGTTTTTGCATTTTTGTTTTTTCCTCCTTACCTTTAAAAAATCATAACTCTTTCAATTTTGCACCTAAAAATCCATATGATGGCTTATTTTTTGTGACACCCATTCTACTTTATAATGACATCAGTCATTTTACTCAAAAATCTGCAGCAAAACGGAAAAAAAATAATTGTGAGTCGAAATTGAAAAAAAAACGCCATTTTGTAATTTTTGGGGGCTTCCGTTTCCACACACTACATTTTTCAATAAAAATGACACATTCTCTTTATTCTGTAGGTCCATACGATTAAAATGATACCCTACTTATATAGGTTTGATTTTGTCGTACTTCTGGAAAAAATCATAACTACATGCAGGAAAATGTATACGTTTAAAATTGTCATCTTCTGACCCCTATAACTTTTCACTTTAAGGATTAATAACTCTTGGATGCTTTAACTTATGAACTTGATTCTGAAATTGTTTTTTCGTGACATAATCTACTTTATGTTAGTGGTACATTTTCGTCGATATCTGCATCATTTCTTGGTGAAAAAATCCCAAATTTCATGAAAAATGTTGCATTTTTCAAACTTTGAAGCTCTCTGCTTGTAAGGAAAGTGGACATTCCAAATAAATGATATGTTAATTCACATATACAATATGTCTAGTTTGTGGTTGCATCATAAAATTGACATTTTTACTTTTTGTAGACATTAGAGGGCTTTTCAGTTTAGCAGCAATTTTCCAATTTTTCATGAAAATTTCAAAATCGGAATTTTTCAGGGACCAGATCACTTTCAAAGTGAATTTGAGGACCTTTATGTTAGAAATACCCCATAAATCATTATAAAAAAAGTGCACCTCTAAAAGTATTCAAAATGGCATTCAGAAAGTTTGTAACCCTTTTAGGTGTTTCACAGGAATAGCAGCAAAGTGGAAGAGAAAATTCAAAATCTTTATTTTTTACACTAACACGTTCTTGTAGACCCATTTTATTCTTACAAAGGGTAATAGATAAAAATGTCCCCCAAAATTTGTAACCCTATTTTTCTCGAGTAAGGTAATACCTCATATGTGGATGTAAAGTGCTCTGTGGGCGCAGTAGAGGGCTCAGAAGGGAAGGAGTGACAATGGGATTTTGGAGAGTGAATTTTGCTGAAATGGTTTTTGGGGGCCATGTCTCATTTTGGAAGCCCCCATGGTGCCAGAACAGCAAAACCCCTCAAGGAACGTAACAAGGGATACAGTGAGCCTTAACACCCCACAGGTGTTTGACGAATTTTCACTAAAGTTGGACGTGAAAATGAAAAATGTTATTTTTTTCACTAAAATGCTGGTGCAACCCCAAAGTAATAGGAGAAAAAGCCCCCAAAATTTGTAACACAATTTCTTCTGAGTATGGGCATACCCCATATGTGGATATAAAGTACTCTGCGCGCAAACTACAATGCTCAGAAGAGAAGGAGCACCATTGGGCTTTTGGAGAGAGAATTTGGTTGGAATAGAAGTCAGGGGCCATGTGCGTTTATAAAGCCCCCGTGCTACCAGAACAGTTGACCCCCCCCCCCACATTTGACCCCATTTTGCAAACTACACTCCTCACAGAATTTAATAAGGGGTGCAGTGAGCATTAACACCCCACTGGCATTTGACAGATATTTTGAACAGTGGGCTGTGCAAATGAAAAATTTAATTTTTCATTTTCACGGACCACCGTTCAAAAAATCTGTCAGATACTTGTAGGGTGTAAATGTTCACTGTACCTCTTATTACATCCCGTGAGGGGTGTTGTTTACAAAATGGGGTCACATGGGGGGGGAGTGTCAAATGTTCTGGCAGAATGGGGGCTTTGTAAACGCACATGGCCTTCAATTCCAGCCAAATTCTCTCTCCAAAAGCCCAATGGCGCTCCTTCTCTTCTGACCATTGTAGTTCGCCCGCAGAGCACTTTACATCCACATATGGGGTATTTCCTTACTCTGAAAAATGGTGTTACAAATTTGGGGGGGCTTTTTCTCCTATTACACCTAGTGAAAATAAAAACTTTGGGGTAACAGCAGCATTTTAGTGAAAAAAAAATCTGATTTTTCCTTTTCCCATCCAACTTTAACAGAAATTTGTCAAACACCTGTGGGGTGTTAAGACTCACTATACCCCTTGTTACATTTAGTTGGGGGCGTAGTTACCAAAATGGGGTCACATGTGGGGGATTTTTTTTTTTTGCGTTTATGTCAGAACTGCTGTAACTATCATCTACCCCTGTGCAAATTACCAATTTAGGCCTCAAATGTACATGGCGCACTCTCACTTCTGAGCCATGTTGTGCGCCCGCAGATCACTTCACACCCACATATGGGGTATTTCCTTACTGAGGAGAAATTGCATTACAAATTTTTTTTTTCTTTTACCTCTTGTAAAAATGAAAAGTATGAGGCAACACCAGCATTTTTTTTTTTACACTAACATGCTGGTGTAGACCCCAACTTTACCTTTTCATATGAGGTAAAAGGAGAAAAAGCCCCCCAAAATGTGTTAGACAATTTCTCCTGAGTACGGAAATACACCATATGTGGCCCTTAACTGTAGCCTTGAAATACGACAGGGCTCCAAAGTGAGAGAGTGCCATGCACATTTGAGGCCTAAATTAGGGATTTGCATAGGGATGGACATGGCAGTGTTCCCCAAACTGGTTGCCTCCAGCTGTTGCAAAACTCCCAGCATGCCTGGATAGTCAATGGCTGTCCGGCAATGCTGGGAGTTATTTTGCAACAGTTGGAGGCTCCGTTTTGGAAACACTGCCGTATGAGACGTTTTTAATTTTTATTGGGGGCTGGTGTGTATATGTAGTGTTTTACCCTTTATTTTGTGTAAGTGTAGGGTAATGTAGTGTTTTTAGGGTACATTCACATGGTGGGGGTTCACAACTAATTTCCTGCTGGGAGTTTGAGCTGTGGCGGAAAATTTGCTGCAGCTCAAACTTAAAGCGGGAAACTCACTGTAAACCCCCGCCTGTGTGACTGTACCCTGTACATTCACATAGGTGGGGGCAAACCTTCAACTGTTGCAAAACTACAACTCCCAGCATGCACTGACAGACCGTAGTTATGCAACAGCTGGAGGCACACTGGTTGGGAAACACTAAGTTAGGTAACAGACTACGCAGTGTTTCCACACCAGTGTGCCTCCAGCTGTTGCAAAACTACAACTCCCAGCATGCATGGTCTGTTAATGCACTGTGGGAGTTGTAGTTTTGCAACTGCTGAAGTCACACGGGTTGGGAAACACTGAGTTAGGAAACAGACAATGTTTCCCAACCAGTGTGCCTCCAGTTGTTGCCGAACTACAAAGCTCAGCATGCCTGGACAGTCTTGGCATGCTGGGAGTTGTAGTTTTGCAACATCTGGAAGTGCAGTTTGGAGACCACTATACTGTAGCCCTACAGATGTTGTAAAACTACAACTCCCAGCATGCCCAGACAGCCTTTGTCTGGGCATGCTGGGAGCTGTGGTTGTGAATATACAAGGCAGCAGTGAAGATCACTTACCAGATCTTCACTGCTGCCTGCCTCTGTCTCCCTGCCATCACCGCCTGCATTCTCCTGCCACCGGTCCTCCCCACCGCTGGTCCCCCGCTGTCTGCTGCCGTCATCTTTACCCCGCTCTGCCCAGACTTCCAGCAGCGTGCAGAGTGGGGATCTCAACTTTGACCCCCCACCCCTGTGATTCGCCGGTCAGTCCTGACCGGCCAATCACAAGGGATAGGAGGAGGTGGCACCCCTGCCACCTCGCTCCTATCTTTTAGGATGATCAGGGCTGTCTCTGATAGCTCCGATCATCCCTATTTTCAGGGCTATCGGGTCACCAGAGACCTAATCAGCCTGGAAAAGCCATGATTCGCCGGTCAGAGTTGACCGGCAAATCACGGCGATCGCAGACAAGGGGGGTCTCAGTACCCCCCTGGGCGATATGTCCGGATGGCTGCAGTCACCCCGGTGATCAAGGAACGCAGCACCGTAAATGCGACACTTTGCAGCGCCGTACATTTACGGCGCTCGTTGTTAGGGGTTAATATACATAGGTAGTCCTGGTTACCTCCCTCTACACCTGTATATAAGAGCACTTAGAGTGAGAGGATGTGAGAGGCCAGAAGAAGCGTCGTAATGACTTAACATGGACTGTGCCTCTCTCGCGCCTCTGCACTTACACAATACTTCCTGGGGTCAGTCGTTTTAGTTGTTGTACCATTTTTAAGCCACAATAAAATGCACACATATATATAAAAAAAATCCCCGGTGAGTGCTACGTTTTATTTTTTCTTCTACAAAGTTTTTTTTGAAAACTGCTACCTGTATAATGTATAAGCACCCCGAGAATAGACTGACTGACTTATAGCTGTTGATTGTCGCTAGGAGCCTGTGGTGCCCATGTTTGTTCCCTTCTTTGTGTACACATTTCTAACATTCTGTTTTCACTTCGTCATTATACGATATTGAGTGCAGAATGAGGAAAACATAACAAGATGAGAAAAAAGTGAAAGGGTCTGAAGGCTTTCCCAAATAGACTTTTCCCAAAGTGACAGCATATAATAAATAGATGTAGCAAGAGTTGCAAGCTTTATTCTAGTGTTTGTACACCAGTTTACATATGTCTTTATGTTAATAAGAAATGTTAGAAGTATTCTTGTTCATTTGAGTGTAGGCTGTCAATCGTCACCCGCTATATTTATATAGTAAAAGTCTAAAGACACATTATTTTGTTTGGAATCATTTTCACTGTAAAATAAGAAACAATCAACAAACTTCAATTCTATGAACATAAAAAGCCCCTCTCTTGTATTGGAAAGATACAATCCTTTAAACAGCTGTAATAGTTGCTTCAGTTCTTCCGACAAGTCACAATTATCTTGTAATTAAAGATTCAATTCCTCTCCCTTATTATACTCAATGAAATGGCCTCATACATTCACTATAAACAGCAGTTTACTGTCAAAACTATCAAATGTTTCCTTAGGAACAGTTTGCTGGGAAATGAAGCCTTCCCCAGTGAAAATGTATAACTAACTGCTCATATTAGAATGGAAGTACCTAAAGGAAAAATGTATATGATTGGTTTTGGTTAAACAAAGGTGGTCAGTGGGCTAACAGTCCTAAGTGTCACAAGAGGACTTTTATTAACCTGAGGAAGAGTAGATTTGATCCCTCCCAATGTGTTTTGTCCTTTTTATTTATTTATGGTATTTTTCGCCATATAAGACGCCCCAGCATATAAGATGCACCCAATTTTAAAGGATGAAAATCTAGAAAAAAAGATTCTGAACCTTCAACCTGCGGACCTCCAGATGTTGCAAAGCCACAACTCCCAGCATGCCCGGACAGCCGTTGGCTGTCCGGGCATGCCAGGAGTTGTAGTTTTGCAACAACTGGAGGTCCGCAGGTTGAAGACCACTGGTATGGGAGGTAATATGTGTCCCCGCCACTCCGGACCTGTCACCGCTCATCACCGCTGCCCTGGATGTCGCCCTCCATCTCTGTCACCACGTCCCCGGGGTGTCCCCGTTGCTCCGGAACGTCTCTGCTGCTCGGTATCCTCGCTCTCCGTTGCCGCCATCACGTCGCTACGCACGCTGCTCCTATTGGATGACAGGACGGCGTGCGCGACGTCATGATGATGATGAAGGAGAGCGCCGGCCAAGCAGGGGATCCCGGCATGGAGCAGACACGAGGAGGCAGGTATGGTCCCTCCCAGTGTCCTGTAAGCTGTTCGGGATGCCGCGATTTCACCTCGGCTGTCCCGAAGAGCCCGACTGAGCAGCTGGGTTAGTGTCACTTTCGCTTCAGACGCGACGGTCAGCTTTGATCGCCGCGTCTGAAGGGTTAATACAGGGCATCACCGCGATCGTCGATGTCCTGTATTAGCTGCGGGTCCCAGACGTTGATGGCCACAGGGACCGCCGCGATAGGAGAGGGTTTTAATGTGTATTTGCCGTATAAGACGCAGTTTTGGGGAAGAAAAAGTGCGTCTTATACGGCGAAAAATACAGTAATTCACGAACCTTTTAATGTTATATAAGTGACGCCACCGCATGTTTCACCTGGATGACCCTCAGAGCCTCTGTCTGGACCTTCCATTCTCCCTGTAACGTTTACGTAGCCATATCAGTGCATTGTTTTTATGTGCCTGTGTTGAGCTGTGTTACCTCCAAAAATTGTGCTTTTGGCAGAAAAACATAGAGCTAAATAAAACATAATTTGTACCTTTGTGTGTCTGCTATTCAGATCTGGCTGAATGTGATGTGCAGCCCTTTTTGTTGTCAATTGCTTCATATAAAGGCCCTCATAATGTGTTTGGTTGATCTGTTCTATGGGTTACATAGAATGCCACACAACACAAAAAACTAAACATCCACTGGGTGACACATGGGTTGTGTAGGGATTGCATGGGTTGAGAGTTATTGCAAGTAATTAACATCTTGGCCTTTATTTTTCAAACAGAGAGAACTTGGGACTGGTGTGGAGGGTTGGCATGGGAACTGAGCAAAATTTTAAATGTTTTTTTATTTTTTTTTAAACCAAAAGAACCTAATTTATATATCCTTAAAAATGTAGGGGGGGTTTCAAGCTTTAAACAATATAGAGTAGATTTACATGCTTGAATAGATAATTCTACCATTGTTACAAAGTAATTATTTCTAATTTCCAAAAAAACTGCCAAGCTCTGTGCAGCACAGTTCATTTTATGCTGCCAGGGCTTGCTGTCTAAGGGATAACAAATTTAAATAAATGTACAGTTCTAATGATTCACCTTCCCCCATCTAGACTTTGCCTCTATTAACTGTATCTCACATATATGAGTACGTCGCTCACATTTTGTGAATATTGTATTTTATCTTTTCCTGTGACAATACTGAAGAACTGACCCTCTGCTACAATGAAGTGAGTCCACAGCCTGTATAACAGTGTTCAATGTTGCTATCCCCTTAAAATAACTCAACACAGCCATTAATGTCTAAACCTTGGCAACAAAAATGAGTACCCCCTAAGTGAAAATGTCCAAAGTATCAATTTTTTGTGTGGCCACCATTATTTTCCAGCACTGCCTTAAGACTCTTGGGCATGGAGTTCACCAGAGCTTCAGAGGACGCCACTAAAGTTCTCTTCCAATCCTCCATGGAAACCTTGTACTCCCTTACCTTTAGACTGTAAGTATAAAAGACAGGACAGCACTAACCATTCAACTGAGCTTTACTGAAGCATTACAGTCTTGACGAACAGGTGCAGTGGTGGAGGCGGGGGACTTGTCCGGGACAGACTGTTTCACGCTTTCACAACGCTTCTTCAAGCAGGTATGCGACTTCCGCATAGAGCACGATGTCATAAATAGACGTCACGGTCAGCGGCATCATCAAATGTCAAAACAAATTGAACATGTGATCAGCACACGGAGCACGTGGTGTAGTCATGTGACTCAAATTAAAAACAAAAAACAACAGAAAGCTGACTAGTACTAATAAGGTCAGTAGCATTATGTCTATATGTCTCTAAGGCTGGCTCTAAAACTATATTAGCAGTGATAGAAGAGTTGCAAAAATGGTGCCAGTTCAATCCGATCATTGAGTCCCAAAACTCCTGCCGCTTCAAGTTTTAAAATCCAATAGGCTTCCTTACGTAATAAAGTAGTATGCCGATCGCCACCTTTTGGGAGCAACTTGACCCTCTCTATGCCGGCAAATTTTAGGACACTGGGGTCACCTGCATGGGTTTCCCCTACCTTTAGGATGCCCCACCAATGCTCAATAGGGTTAAGGTCTAGAGAATCCATTGCCTTAGCTTTGTCATTCTAATTGTATGCCCCAAAAATGAATCACTATGTTGATAAGTATGACGTCGGACATCTTGTATGTGTCCGCCATTTTGTGTATATTCTAAGTAGGCCTAAGTTTATTCTAAAGTTTCTTCTCTATAAATGTGCCAGTTTGAGAGAGGAATATACTTCTTGTCTCCTTAGATATTCATGACTGTTTAGATAAGACAGGAGAGGGGGCATTCTCTAGACACTGGTACATTTTGCCCAAGTGAAGGGGGGTTTACATGTAGAAACTGTGAAACTTATAATTATGTCTTATCCAAATGAACCTTACTTCCTGATATATAAGGTAATCAGTGGGGCATATGATCTTGTCATATATGTATTCAAATATTGTATATACATCATGTGTGGAATGTGGGTTTGAAATTAGTTTTGGACAGTTAACCCTTACTGCTAATGATGCTGATTGCCTATGAAATAGCACCCCCTAGCGTATGGATAAATTACACCAACCAGAAATGCATTCTGGGTATTATAATGATGTCATAGTCATTACCATATGTACACAACTAACCTACATTCATTGGTTAATCCCAATTTAGACTTAGACAGACAAAGACAAAGAAGTCCTGCCTCTGAAAGAGGTCCAACAAGATGGAAACCATAAGAGCCATGTAAGAACAATGTAGATCCCAGCAATTCGGACTGATCACATGGTACTGAACTATGGCTGCCCATGACGATGCAATGATGGACCAACCAGCTTTCCTAGGAGCAGAAACGAGATTCTTACATAGACTTGGTAAGAGACACAAAAATGGTTCCATATTGAGATTGTAGTCTTAGGATGTTCTGTATTATAGATTCTAGCTGCAGAAGGGTCTATTCTCCAGATCTCTAAGAAAGCATTGAACTATGGCTTTAGATGATAGAACTCCTATTTCACCAAGCTACATGTTATAAGTAAATTTCCCACACAGGAAACTTGCTTCAAGTTCCTTGCTTCCTCCTAAAATATAGTTTAGCGAGGTCAAATATCTCTGCTATCAGTCTTAATAATCTTACCAAAGTCATGTGTAGAAAATAGTCCAGAATGTGGTGGTATAGTATATCAAACTTCTTCCATGTTTATATCCTTAGATGGATTTGCTCATTCTTGGAGTCATGTGATGTGTAATTAGTTAGAAGGGGGCAGGGAGTGTATTTAGCATTCCATATTAATATGTCTATGATTAGATATTGCCCATCTTGATATTATGAGTAGTGTTGCTCGCGAATATTCGCAATGCGAATTTTATTCGCGAATATCGCATATTCACGAATTCGCGAATATTCGCGAATATAGCACTATATATTCGTAATTACGAATATATTTTTTTTTTTATCACAGTACACATCACAGTGATCATCCCTCTCTGCTTCCAGCTTGTGTGGTGTAATGAAGGCTCTAATACTACTGTGTGAGACTGGCATGCAAATTTTCTCATATGCGAAAATTTGCATACGCTAATTTTCGCTTATGCTAATTTTTGTATATGTTAATTTTCGCATACGCGAATTTTTTGCATATGCGAAAATAAAACACGAATATTACGAATATGCGAATTTAGCGAATATATGACGAATATTCGTCCATATATTCGCGAATATTCGCAAATTCGAATATGGCCTATGCCTCTCAACAATAATCATGAGGTTTCCTCTGTAACCATTTTCTTATATGATATTCCTAACCTATTATCTCATGTTGTATCGTAACCTAGTTGCTCACTACTCACATGTAATGTCCTACTATATGTAGTCAATTAACAAGCTTATAATGCTTACTAACATATCTAATTGATATTCATTTGCATATATCATTGTTTATTACTCATTTATGTTTATAACCTTATAACCAATAAACTTGCATCCTTTTATAACTGTGTATTATTGCATATTGCAAAACTACATCTTTAGCCTTAATGTCATCTCGTCATAAAAGAACTTGATATCTGAGGAACTCAGATGTGAATTGTATTGATTAGGTTTGTCCACAATTCACCAGGTCATAATTTTGATATTTTTTGTTAATTTTTATTTTTATTTATATAATTAATGTTTTAATGACAAATCATAACTGATTTATTGCCGCACGACAGCTTCTTCAGCTGTCTTGGAGGTGTGTTTGGGGTTGTTATCATGTTGGAATACTGCCCTAAAGCCCAGCCTCCGAAGGGAGGAGACCATGCTCTACTTAAATATGGCAAAGTACATGTTGGCATTCATGGTTTCTTAAATAAACTATAGCTCCCCAGTGTCAGTAGCACTCATGCAGGCCCAGACCATGAAACACTCACCACCATATTCGACTGTAGGCAAGACACACTTGTCTTTGTACTCCTCACCTTGTTGCCGTCACACACACACTTGACACCATCTGAACCAAATAAGTTTATCTTGGCCTCATCGGACCATAATCCATGTTCTAATATGTTTGTCTTAGGAAAAATGGGGGATTTCTTGTGCTTCAGTATGGTCTGGGCACTGATAGGCGCACATGCACTCAACTTCTTCAGTCGACCTAGGTAAGGCCTTTTCTGAGTGGAATCTGTCCTGTGAAACCACTGTATGGTCTTGCCTATCCTGCTGCAGCTCAGTTTCAGGATTTTCTGATAGCACAGGCCATCTTCATGTAGAGAAACAATTCTTTTTTTCAGATCCTCAGAGTTCTTTTCCATGAAGCACCATGTACACTTTCAGTCACTAGTATTAGAGAGTGTCAGAGCAATAACACCAAATATAAGACACCTGCTCCCAATTAACACCTGAGACCGTGTAACACTAACAAGTCACATGACATCGGGGAGAAAAAATGGCTAATTGGGCCCAGTTTGGATATTTCCACTTAGGGGTGTACTCACTTTTGTTGCCAAGGTTTAGACATTAATGTCTGTGTGTTGAGTTATTTTGAGGGGAAACAACATTAAACACTGTTATACAGGCTGTGCACTCACTACTTTACATTACAGCAGAGGGTAATTTCTTCCGACCACTGGAACCTCCACAATCTCCTGCTTTGGGACCCCGGCAGTCCTCAGGAAGAGGGCATGCTGACCCCCGCAGAAAGCCGTGGCAAACACGCCCCTCTATGTATCTCTATGAGGAGAGGGTGTGTCGGCCACCCCTTTCTGTGGATTGCCAGGGTCCTGTGCAGGAGATCGCTGGGGTCCCAGTGCTCAGACCCCAACAATCTCAAACTTATCCCCTATCCTTTGGGTATGAAATAAGTTTTATTTCACTGGAGTACTCCTTAGTGATTTGTGCTACTGTTATTTTCATCTTGCTTGTACAATGTTCTATACCCTGATATGCAAGTTAGCTCCCTTCCAAAAATAAGGAATGTAGCCCTATAGTGCACTATCCTTTGGAGAGGGGATACGTTTTATTTTACAGGAGTACTCCTTTAAGCACAAATGTACAAGTACAACTTAAGAGCAGAATGCAAAATGCTAGAAGTCTGTAGGAACCCCAGAATTTTTATGCAGGAGGCTACTGGTATCTCTTACCTCTCCTTTGATGCCAAAGTTATTGAGTCTGTGGTGACAAATTATCTTCCCAAATAAGATCTATGCAGACCTTGTGCCAGCTGAAAACATTTACTATATAGACAGGACATCACTGAATGAGATACGGCTGCAATATACAGCACAGTCACTACTAAGTGTATTGTGTGCGGAAGTTTGTTCTCATGTAGTCAAAGAAGTGGCCACTGTACTCAGCCAAGTGCACGTGGCCCCTTTAAACAGCTGGACCTACACACCCAACATGCTTTTCTTGGAAAACAGCTTTATATTGAACTCACCATCACTTTCGTGCTATCTGAACCATGAGTTATCACGGCGTTCCCCGGTAGCTTCTGTTTGTCTTGACTGTTGGATCTCTCTAAAAATTAAGGCTGGTGGTGTGAAGAGAAGACACTGGCCATCCTGATGACAGTTATGGTTAACCTCTTATATGAACTATTCAGTTTCAGAGTATTTATTGTACCCTTTTTGCATACAGTACAAATACTGTTGCACTCCACAGTCTTGTCCACTGTCTTGAAGTAAAAAATCTTTAACACTTCCAACCCAACCCAATCATGTGACATGTATCACAAAGAGTACAACAGTACAACGTGTGCTAGTTCCATTTCAACAAAAAACACAAATCATTTTACCAGCTGGGAAAGGCAAACTGCTGGTTGGCCTTTTTCTGAGTTTCAAAGTAAATTATGTGTAATTTTCAGGCCCATGTGATTCTTATCATTCATGAGGCACAACTGTTTTATGCAAAATACCGAGTGAGGGTCTTTGACTGTACACTTCATAAAGCTTCAGAAAGCTAGTGGATGGAATGGCTTTGATGAGTGATTTAAATGGTAAAAGCGCTGGTTAACGAACAACAAGCGAGCATAATAGTCACTTAACTAATCATTTCCTGCACAGCTCATTCGCCTGCTCTGCCAGCTTGATTCAGAATAAACCCACAATGGGGGTGATCAGATTTAGAGACAATTACAGGTGACCATGTGACTTGCCCAAACAATTTGCTCTGTGGGAAAATTCTTGTCTGAAGAGTGCTGTTCTTCTTTCTGAACCTGATTTATTCTACCCTTTTTACACAGCAGGGGAGGAAATTGATGTTATCACTATTATATCTGCAGTGGATGTGCTGAACCATGGGCCAATATTAAGTATATATGCTTTTCAAAAACACTGAAAATAAGATAACAAATTGAAACAGATTTATTGCTGGATGAATGCAAAAGAATTGTACATATTAATAGTGCAGTCACTAAGTGATAATAATTATTGATAATCTCTCTTATTATTGTCATCTCTTTGATACTTCATACGTTTCTACTTTTATTATACACAAAATACATACAATTTGGATGAAAGAATATAAAGAATTATTAAAAGAATTGAAATGAAATGACTAAACCAGTGTTAAGCAGGAAGCGACAACACAAGGGTTAAATCCTGTGTAGAAAGAAAACTGTGATCTAAAGAGTAATTACAAAGAAAAATTGGGGCAGATTCTGATATGGCACAATGGGAGCGATAATGGGGCAAGCTTTGACAACAAGGTATTAGGGAACAGAGGGAAAACCCCAGACATGACAGGGGACACAGTGGAACAGGTCCTGAAATGACATAAGACAATTTGTTGGTACCACTTCTGGTAGTCTTAGTCTATGTTCCCACTCTAGAAGTGGAACTTTTTTTGGACCCATACTTGGTTTTGGGGAAATGATCAAAATAAGGCTAAAAAAAAAAAACTGAATGGAAGCATAGTTTTATGTTTACATTTGTAACATTTATCCAATTTATTGATGCAATTATATTTTTGTTTCTGTAGTAAACACAAACTTATACATTGAAGGCACATATTTGCATAACATTTCTTTAGGTTATGACTGGATAGCAGTGGCGGATCCAAGGGGGGAGGGGCAACGGGGCAATTTCCCCTGTCACATTCAGGACATCCCTGTGTCTCTAAAGATCTTTTTGGGACACAAGGATGTCCCGGATGTCCCGGTTAACATTCAAAACGCACATGCCGCCGGGAGGTAGCACACGCAGGGACGTCAGTGACGTCCCATGCGTGCACCCATAGGAGCAGGGCAAAGCGGAGCAGTGAGGTAAGTTACCAGCGGCACGTTATCTTCAGTGCTCCGACCACCGCTTCTCCGGTCCGGGACTTACTGTTATGGCCCATAGGCCATAGCAGTAGGTCCAGAGACCGGAGGAGCGGTGGTCGGAGCAATGAAGTGGGGCAGTTTACAGACATACAGCCTCCAGTAATACACTGTATATGGCTGGAGGCTGTATGTCTGTGGGGGTCACTGCCTACCTAATGTGGGGGAACTCCTCCTCCCATAGACCTTGATGCAAGTCTATGGGAGGGGGCGTGTCGACCACCCCACGATACACTTCAAGTGCCCCTACCGAGACTAGACTCTGGATCAGCCCCTGCTGGATAGTTGCTTTAAAAAAAAAAAAACTTATTAGCAGGAATTTACATATGCAAGATCCCCACTATAATAGCACAACATTTTGGTGTGGCCTCAATCACAGCTTTAGTTTACTACTAAAATAAGGAGCCAGTAAATAGAAAGAGGGACTTTTTTTGGGGGGGGGGGCAGCTATAGGGACTTTTCATGTTGGATAATGTGGTTTGAGAATATAAGAAACTACAGAGTAGAATGGAACAGGCTGGCAGAATTTTTTTGGGGGGGAGTTTAGGGGTTAAAAGACAATTTTCGGTGAAGAAAAGTCGCAGAAGCCCTCAATTTGTCACAAATCTACACCAGCCCAGACCTGGCTGTGAAGATCATATTGTTTTTTTTTGCTTATGTGCGCCAAATTTACCAAACCTCATGCAATATTATGGTTCACAGGATCACGAAAACTGAACAGTATAGGATTAGCAAATTATTACCAAAAAAACTTTATTCATTTAGTTATTGCATAAATCTTAAGTACACAAGTGAAAGAAACCTTGTAACAAATCCTAATGCCACTTTCTCCACATATCAGGCTCCTTTACTCTTTCCTCTTTCAGGCCCCATAAACATTAGAGAAACTTTGTCTGAGAATGAGCATTTTAGTGAGGGTGGCCAACTGTCTAGTGGCTTCCTGACTCTACCCTGACAGATATTGTCACATTTATGTATTTGGAGACATCAGGAGAGATAGCTGTTGGCCAAACAAACATTTGGTTAACAGCTAGAAGCTTAACCAAATGCAAAATGGGCCCCAATGCAAAATGTGCAACAGGGCCCCATGTTCCAATTAAAATACAGACTTATGGGGCAGATGTGCTTTGGGGCCCCCTTAGGCACCAGAATCTGGGTGCGATTGCTACCTCTGCACCTCCTTTACCTTGGCTCCAGTTAACAGCTATCCCATGTGTATGAGTTACCTTTACTTTTAAACTCATCAATTACCCTAAATTCCATATACAAGTTATATAATAGCCAGAAATAGTGCAGTTGCCCATGTTCACACCACAACTTATCCTGAAAAGTCACCTGAAAATACAACTACGCTTCACATACTACAATCAGGACTGCATTTATGGCTGGTGCTTCCCTTCATCCAGTAAATCTGTTATGTAAGCCAGTGGTGGGGAACCTTTTTTGTGTGGAGGACCATTTGAAAATTTATAAAATCACCCGGGGTATATGAATTTAACATCTTAAAAATTAGCTGCTTCATTTGCGGGATGTACGAAATGATTAACTTCAAATTATTAAACATTCCATTAACTCCCCCCCCCCCCCCCCCCCAATGGGATGGCTGGTATTGCTTCTCTTTGCTGAGGCTTGGAATGGTCGCTGGACTGATGATGTTGCTACTTTCAACTGATTTTCCAGGTTCTCATAAGTCAGTCTGGAGGACAGTTGACTTTTTGCAATGGTGAGCTTTGAAAAGGATTGCTTACTCAGTAAGTTGGGTCATGGTGCCCATTTACTGTTTGATGTGCTGTTTGGCCAGGTGGAGATAGTAGAGTCTCACAGTGGTGAGGAATGGTGATGGCTGGGGAGAGAGTGGAGAAGAATCAGTTGGGAGGCCCAATGGGGAGACACAGTGGAGAGGTAACAAAGGGGGAGGTGGCCCATTGGGCAGGTTGCCCAGTGGGGAGGTAGCTGTGGAGGTAGCCAAATGGGGAGGTGGCTGTGGAGGTAGCCCAGTGTGATGCACATCACATGGTTTTTCACTCACTGCAGGATGCAACAAGTTCATTCATGAGGAGGGTAAAGACAACCAGAAGTGCCGAAGCCTGTGACATGCTGACGTGTCGAGGGCTGTAACATTAAAGGGGTATTCCGGGCAAAAAACATCTTTTCCCCTATCGAAAGCATAGGGGATAAGATGTCTGATCACGGGGGCCTGCCGCTGGGACCCCCCGCGATCTCACTGCAGCAGCCCGCATTCTATGAGAAGCTGCGTCTGCAGTTTCGAAAAACCGCCTGGCTTCCGAGACGGGGACGTGACGTCACGCCACGCCCCCTCCATTTATTTCTATGGGAGGGGGCGTAACGGCCGCAACGCCCCCTCCCATAGACATGAATGGAGGGGGTGTGGTGTCACGTCCCCTTTTCGGAAGCCCGGCGGTTTCCGAAACTGCAGACACAGCTACGCATAGAATGCGGGCTGCTGCAGGGACCCCCACGATCAGACATCTTATCCCCTATGCTTTCGATAGGGGATAAGATGTTTTTGCCTGGAATACCCCTTTAACAGCCCATTTTGCACATCACAGCCCTGAATGTGGCATGCAGCCTAACTGTTTACCATGGGCATGACTTTCGTAGTGAGTCTGGTACTGTTTAGCAGAGATCCCAGCGGCAGCCCCCAAGTAATGTATCAGCGGCCAGTATCACATGGGCCGCCATTGGTAATGCCATATGAAGCCCGTAGGTAGAGGTTTCCCGCCCCTTATGTAAGAGATCGAATGTTTAAGTCCCCTTGTAGGCAGTGGCGTTGCTAGAGTTGGTGTTACCTGGTGTGGTAGAAAATGGCATCACCCCTCACAACCCCCAAAGTAATCTTATAGCCTTTTGTGATGGACGCCAGTGGTGTAGCGCATTGCAGAATTTTTTTCTCCGGAATAATAATCAAATATGCCAATTGACACATAATGGGGAAGTGCTAAAGATGTTTTACCATGTAAAACTACAGCTTCCAGTATGACCTTAGCAGTGGTGTAAGGGGATGCTGGGAGTTGTTGTTTCATCCATTATAACTGCAGAACTCATAAGTGACTCCAGCTCTGATAGAACATAGTGAGAAGAATGCACAATGATATCAGTGACTACAAGTGACATCTTCTCTATAGTCTTTCCTAATTAAGATGGTATATACCGCCAAGACTTCATCCAGCAAAATCTTCTCTCAGTAGAACTTGACGCCCAGATGGCTCCTCACTATGTCAGCGGAGTCTGATCCTCTATATGAAAATGATAATTAATATAATGCTGCCAGAAGCTGTATCCTCTTAATATCATACTGCCAGACACTGTATTCTGTGAATATAATAGTGCCACACGCTGCGCTCTCTGAATATAATACTGCCGGACACTTTATTCTGTAAATATAATACTGCTACACACTGTGCTCTTTGAATATAAACCTGGCACACATCCTCTGAATATAATACTACTGCACACTGCGCTCTCTGAATATAATACTACTGCACACTGCGCTCTCTCAATATGATACTACCGCACACTGTACCCTCAGAATATAATACTACCACACACTGTGGAGAAGAGAGAGCAAGTCCAGCTCACCACCTAAACCGCCGTGTCTCGGACACGTGTAGACCAGCGCGTAAGAAATAGGCAAAGGAGAAGAAGGCATCCAGCAATCGGCATGCGGTAAAAACGACTGCTTTATTCTTTGTCAATAGGACACAAACACTGTGGCATGGACAATAGTTATGCGCTCTCTGAATATAATACTACTGTACACTGCGCTCTCTCAATATGATACTACCGCACACTGTACCCTCTGAATATAAACCTGGTGCACACTGTACCCTCTGAATATAATACTACCACACACTGTACCCTCTGAATACAATACTGCCACACACTGTACCTTCTGAATATAATACTATTGCACACTGCGCTCTCTGAATATAATAATACTGCACACTGCACTCTCTATGTGATACTACCACACACTGTACCCTCTGAATATAATACTACCACATAGGGCTGAAACTGAAAATTTAGGCTGTGTTTGTCCGAAAGCCGAAACTGAAAATGCATTGCCCCGCCCACTTTTTTCAATATAGTTTTTACACGCCTCCTGCATCCCCGTGGCCCCGTGCAGATCGTGGGGTGGGGGGTTCCACGATCAGAGACTGAGGATAGGGGATAAGTTGTTTTCGACACATATTTCCTTTAAGTGAACAAAAATCAGCAATTCTGGCCATTGGTATTTTTATTTACATCATTGACCGTGCGGTTTTATTAACGTTATATTTTAATAGTTCGGACATTTATGCACACGGCATTCCCAAATATGTTTATTTTATTAACTTTATTTTATTTGAAAAAGGGGGGAAGGAGGTGACTTAAACTATTATTTAGGGGGAGGGGCTTTTTTTTTACATTTATTGACTTTTTATTTTTTACAAAGTTATTTTTACAATATTGTTTGTCCCCATAGGGCAGCGTTTTACAGCCAAGGGCTGTAGGGCATGCTGGGAGTTGTAGTTTTGTAACAGCTGGAGACACACAGATGTACTTTTTTAATTCTAGACACTGATCAATGCTATGCTATTGGAGCCTATAGCAGAGCACTGATCAGTGTTATTGGCTGCTAAGGCCTGCGTTATTGGAGTGCCGATCAGACAGGAAGGACAAGGTAGGGAACCTTCGCCCGTCCTCTCAGCTGATCGGGACCCCGCAGGTGTCCCAATCAGCTCCACTGAGCTACCGCAGATTATTTTCGGCATTTTAGATGCCACGATCAATTTTGATCGTGGCGTCTAAAGAGTTAATGCCGGACACCACATGGGTCTGGCATTAGCCAGTATGAAGCGTCAGCGAGCTCAGCTCCTGAGCTCGCTTCATATGCCTGCCGCACGGCTGCGCCGTATACACACAGAGGCCGGCCGTGGAAGGGTTAAAGGGCTACTTTTTTTTTTTTTATGAACTGGGGCCAGAAAGTTAGACGGATTTGTAAATTACTTCTATTAAAAAATCTTAATCCTTTCAGTGCTTTTTAGCAGCTGTTTGCTACAGAGGAAAATCTTAATTTTTTTAATTTCTTTTTTGTGTTGTCCACAGTGCTCTCTGCTGACACCTGTAAACCGTATCGGGAACTGTCCAGAGCAAGAGAAAATCCCCATAGCAAACCTATGCTGCTCTGAACAGAGGTGTCAGCAGAGAGCACTGTGGACAACACAAAAAAATAAATTAAAAAATAAAGCATTTCCTCTGTAGCAAACAGCTGCTAAAAAGTACTAAAATGATTAAGATTTTTAGTAGAAATAATTTACAAATCTGTTTAACTTTCTGGCACCAGTTCATTAAAAAGAAGTTTTCCACCGTAGTACCCCTTTAAGTCACCTCCCCCCTGCTCTCGGAACTGCTGGGAGGAGTGAAAGTGGGCCCGGAACAGAGGGCCATACATGACTGGGGGGGAGGGCCTGAACCGCGCCGCACAAGACAGGGGGGGGGGGAGGGCCTGGACTGCGCCACACCAGACGGGGGTAGGGGCTCACCTGGATCAGGGAATGCAGACTGCCTGAGTTCCCTCCCGTGGCACAGAAAGGATAAGGCAGTGTGGTGCCGGTGTGCAGTTCTGCACCTCACACCGGAGAGTGTAAGTTGAAAGCCACACCCCTATTTTAGGCCATGCCCATATAAATTATCGGCAGGAAATTCCCTTAGCCGAAAAGTAATAATTTTAGGTGGCCGAAATTTCGGTGCTTCCATACTGCCACACATTATATCCTCTGTATATAATACTACCACACACTGTTCCCTCTGTATATAATATTACCACACACTGTACCCTCTATATATAATATTACCACACACTATACCCTCTGCATATAATATTACCACACACTGTACCCTCTGTATATAATATTACCAAACACTGTACCATCTGAATATAATATTACCACACACTGTGCTCTTTGAATATAATACTATTCCACACTGCGCCTCTGAATATAACATTGCCATACAGTGCACCCTCTGAATACAATACCACAACATATTGTGGCGCATTAAACCTGTACCACGCCAGAAATTCCTTTATAATTTACACAATACTCTGAAATGCAAAACACTCAGTGCCCCTTATATATAGTAATGATGCCCACTGTCCTGTCACAGTACAGGGATAATACAGCCAGTGATGTCATAATACAAGCATAATACACTGAATGATTTCACAGTACAGTGATAATACACCGAATAATGTCAGAGTACAGGGATAATACAGCCAGTGATGTCATAATACATGGATAATACACTAAATCATGTCACAGCACAGGGATAATACAGCCAGTGATGTCATAATACATGGATAATACACTAAATGATGTCACAGTACAGGGATAATACAGCCAGTAATGTCATAATACAAGGATTATACAGCCAGTGATGTCACAGTACAGGGATAATACAGCCTGTGATGTCATAATACAGGGATAATACACCCAGTTATGTCATAATACAGGGATAATACACTGAATGATGTCACAGTACAGGGATAATACAGCCAGTGATGTCATAATACAAGGATAATACACTGAATGATTTCACAGTACAGTGATAATACACCGAATAATGTCAGAGTACAGGGATAATACAGCCAGTGATGTCACAGTACAGGGTTAATATACACAGTGACGTCACAGGACAGGGATAATATACACAGTGATGTCACAGTGCAGGGATAATACACACAGTGATGTCACAGTACAGGGATAATACACACAGTGATGTCATAATACAAGGAAAATACAGCCATTGATGTCAAAGTACAAGGATAATACACACAGTGATGTCACAGTACAGGGATAATACACACAGTGATGTCACAGTACAGGGATAATACACACAGTGATTTCATAATACAAGGAAAATACAGCCAGTGATGTCACAGTACAGGAATAATACACCCAGTGATGTCATAATACAAGGATAATGCAGCCAGTGATGTCACAATACAGGGATAATACAGCCAGTGATGTCATAATACAAGGATAATACAGCCAGTGATGTCACAGTGCAGGATAATACACCAAATGATGCCACAGTACAGGGATAATACACCATATGATGCCACAGTACAGGGATAATACACCGAATGATGCCACAGTACAGGGATAATACACCAAATGATGCCACAGTACAGGGATAATATACACAGTGATGTCACAGTGCAGGGATAATACAGCGAATGATGCCACAGTACAGGGATAATGCACCGAATGATGCCACAGTACAGGGATAATACACTGAATGATGCCACAGTACAGGGATAATACACCGAATGATGCCACTGTGGTGTCCCAGTACCGCATTTCATACGGTACTTATTTATCTATGGGTCCCCGTAGCCAGAGTCCCTAGGACTTAGTAATATCTGTTAGTCAGTCCGCCCCTAGTCGCCTCTATTATAGTGTATAGATTCCTAATTTATCCATAGAATAATGTATATAGTATTATTTCTGCATATAAATGGTACATTACTTGTTTCCATGGTGTCGCAGGGCCTTCGGGTCATGTGATGCGTTCCAAGCCTCATTCTGGATGCGTTCCAGGCCTCACTTTGGTATCTCTAGCCTCATTTTGGGTTTTGCAATGTATATAGATCCTGTGATGTAAGCAATCCCATGATACCATGTAAAGTGAGTGGCAGACGTTTGGACCAATCAAAATCGCCACGCCCCCTGCCCATATAAGGGAGCGGCGGCCATCTTATCTCTCTCTTGTTCCTGGGATAGCAAGCAAGCAAGACCTGTATAGCAGTAATCGCAGTGAGTTAGGTCTGAGCCTTGCGGCAACGGCTGAATGATCTAAATTATAGAGTGTGTCATCTCCTAAGCACTCTGCAGTATCACCGGACCCAATATTTCCCCTAAATCAGGACGGATCTGCACATCCCTCCCTAAATTCAGAGACTATAAGTTTAATGCAAGGTCCGCAACTTCTGCCAGTCGCTAAGCAACCTAAGAACTGTTATATGAGACTGTTACTACGCATTGAATATTGCAAGCACTGCAGTAAAGTTATTCAAGTTCAAGTTAAATCTGCTTGTGGACCTTCAGTCATTTCATTGCACCTATTGCTTCTGGGAAGGGCGGCGATAGGCCGGAACATAGATTCAGCATACCAGCCCTCACCATGGCGTCAAGAGTGACTGGGTTAATATTAACCCCTCATATACCAACCTCATACCATCCCTACCATACACCCCCAAGGGCTACCACACCACATTACAAGGATAATACACCAAATGATGCCACAGTACAGGGATAATACACCAAATGATGCCACAGTACAGAGATAACACGCAGTGATGTCACAGTACAGAGATAACACACAGTTATGTCACAATACAGGGATAACACACAGTGATGTCACAGTACAGGGATAACACACAGTACAGGGTTAAAATGCAACCACAGGAAAGTACAGGGATATAATTCACAATGGGGGGGGGGGGGTGGAGTGAGGATTGGCAGGGGTCAGGGCACAGTATTTATAGTCATGCCTGTCATGCCATCATCCACTGTTCTGCACGCAGGTCCTTCCTCTGACCCCAGCAGGCCTCTGTAGGAGTCTGTGATCACATGACCAGCAGGGGGAGGAGCTGAGCAGTAGGCAGAGATCGCTATGTGTATGGTAGTGTTTCCCAAGCAGGCGCATTCAGATATAGCAGAACTACAACTCCCAGCTTGTCCTGACAGCTTTTGGCTGTCTGGGCATGCTGGGTGCTGTGGTTTTCAACAGCTGGGTGCACACTGCTTGGGAAACACTACTGTATGGGGCAGTGAAGGACTATTTGGTGTCACCTCCCTGGCAATGCTAGTGCTTGTAGGACTAATATTTTAAAGAGAAAGTAAAAAAAAAAAAAAAGGTTGGGGGGGGGGGGAATCTACAAAAGTTTTTCAGATTTTATATGTCTTTCATTGTTTAGATGCATTTACTAATCAGTTGTGGTGTTTTTTCTGAAGTGGGGCTTGGTTTACCTGTCATGTTTTTAGACACATTATTAATTTTAATTTTTAGACACAAATTATTATTTGTAACTTTTTCCACTCAATGGGGTTGATTTACTAAGAGTGGAGTGTACTTTTCTGTGTGTTTTTTTTCCTGACAGGTACTTTTCCATGATATTTGCACATTTCTCTCTACGCTTGCTTTTTTTTTTTTTGCAACAGTTCTAAACTGTCCGGTTTCCCAGAGCTCAAATCCACCACATTTTATGTGGAAACCTTAGTAAATATTTTGAGAACACACCCTTTTTGTCAGGAACACACCACTTTTGCAGCCAAACCCCTTTTTCATTTTTTTTTTTTTAGGGAAAATGGAGTGATGGTAGGGTTTGAAATTTTTTGGGGGCGCAAATTTTGGCATACATAATGTGCACCCAAAATCAACCACAAAGCCCAACAAAAAACCATCAGAAACACATTAAATAACCCCCTATGGGTGTTGTAAAATCCACAAAACAAAATAGTGCATTGAAAAAATGCATCATACATCATGCTACAATGTGATAACTTATTCACACTTCGTTTTTACATTACGGGTGCTAGATCCGGCTGGGGTAGGGGCAAATCGGGCTCTCCTGCACCCCAGCTGGACCAGCCCTGAACTCTGTTTTAGGTCCGGTCACAAAACCAGATAGGGGTCAAAAATGAGGTGACCGGAGTCACCGTTTGACTCCGGTCGGCTCATTAAAGTAAATGTAGTTCAGCGCTGGTCCGGCTGGGGTATGGGAGAGCCCGGTTTGCCCCTCCCCCAGCCAGATCCGGCACCCATAATGTAAAAACGAAGTGTGAATGCAGCCATAGAAAGAAAGTGCATGCTAGAAAATAGGGATAAAAAAGGTGAAATTGTAAATTCCTCCCCAAAGAGGCTGCAGGGGAGGGGTCCTTGAGCTGCTGCAGGATTCATCAGAGGTCATTCCCTCTCCAGAGATAGGACTTGGGCTGCAGCTATACATGTCATCAAGAGCCCACAGACAAAGAGCTGTATGTTGATGAATAGCTGCCTGTACACTGATCTATTTGTAGAGTGGCTGTTATGTGGCTGCTTAGGGAGCCCCTGATATACAAGTGTCGCCCACTGGGTAACACTGATGCCAGATTTCTCAACAATTATAAGGTAGCAGCATCAAATGACAAGAAAAAAAAGAATTTCTAGCGAAATCACGTGCCCCTTCCAGAATCCCAGTGCTGCCTTATTACAACTACAGCTTGACCTTAATGTGGAGCATTGTTGTTGACCATGGTTATCCCTTTATGGCTACAGGCTAACAATCTTCTTATGTTAAAGGGGTACTCTACCCCTAGACATCTTATCCCCTATACAAAGGGACCCCCACGATCTCCCTGCTGCACCCGGCGTTCGTTTAGAGCATTGGGTGCAGTGCCAGAGGCTCGTGACATCACGGCCACGCACCCTCAATGCAAGTCTATGGGAGGGGGCATGACAGCCATTTTTTTTTCCTCTCGCCTTCAAAAAATCATAACTCTTTTATATTTTCATCCACAGACTAGTATGAGGGCTTGTTTTTTGCGCGACCAGTTGTCCGTTGTAATGCCATCACTCACTTTACCATTAAATCTATGGCGCAACCAAAAAAATACTATTTGTGTGGTGAAATTAAAAAGAAAACCGCAATTTTCTAATTTTGGAAGGTTTTGTTTTCACGCCGTACAATTTACGGTAAAAATTACATGTGTGCTTTATTCTTTGGGTCAATACAATTAAAATGATACCCATGATAATATGCTTTTCTATTACTGTTGCGCTTAAAAAAAATCACTTTTTAACCAAATTAGTATGTTTAAAATCCCCCTATTTTGAAGACCTATAACTTTTTCATTTTTCCGTATAAGCGGCGGTATGAGGGCTCATTTTTTGCGCCGTGATCTTTAATTTTTATTGATACCATATTTGCTTATATAGAACTTTTAATCCATTTTTTATAAAAAAAAAATTGGGAATAAAATGTTATAAAAAAGCATCTATTTTGGACTTTTTTTATTTTTACGTTCACGCCGTTCACTGTACGGTATCATTAACATTTTATTTAAATAGTTCAGATATTTACGCACGCGGTGATACCAAATATGTATATAAAATATTTTTTTAACACTTTTTGGGGGTGAAATAGGGAAAATGGTACAATTTATGTTTTTATTGGGGGAGGGGGTTTTTAAAATTTTTTTAACTTAAATTTTTTACTTTTTTTACTTTTATCTTTACACTTTAATAGTCCCCATAGGGAACTATTTATAGCAATCACTCGATTGCTAATACTGTTCAGTGCTATGTATAGGATACAGCACTGATCAGCATTATCGGTCATCTTCTGCTCTGGTCTGCGGGAAGGCATATCAGAGCAGAAGACGCCAAGAAGGCAGCGGAGGCAGATGAGGGGACCTCTGTCTGCCGTGCTGGATGATCGGATCGCCGCGGCAGCGCTGCTGGCGATCCGATCATCCATTTTAGTGACCGCAATGCTGCAGATGCCGTGATCTGTATTGATCACGGCATCTGAGGGGTTAATGGCGGACATCCGCGGGATCACGGGTGACCGCCATTACGGGTGGGTCCCTGGCTGCAATCAGCAGCCGGGACCTGCCGCGCATGATCCGGGCATCGCTCCGATGCTCGCGGTTATGCTTAGGACGTAAATGTACGTCCTGGTGCGTTAAGTACCACCTCACCAGGAGGTTCATTTACAGCACTCGTCGTTAAGGGGTTAAACCAAGGTATGCACAATACTGTAATATCTCTGAATGCACAACACATTGAACCTTGAAGAAAATGGGCTACAGCAGCAGAAGACCATAGTGGGTGTCACTGTCGTCAGCTAAGCCCAGGAAGCTGAGCCCACAATTCGCACAGGCTCACCAAAATTGGACAATGGAAGTCTGAAAACTTTTAAATACAAGGAGGAGAATATATTTAAAAGAAGAAAAACTACCAAAAGAGGACAAAGGGGGACATTTATCAAAACCTGTTCAGAAGAAAAAGTTGCTGAGTTGCCCATAGCAACCAATGAGATTGCTTCTTTCATTTTTAACAAGGCCTCTGCAAAATGAAAGTAGTGATCTGATTGGTTGCTATGGGCAACTCAGCAACATTTCCTCTAGACAGGTTTTGATAAATCTCCTCTGTAGTTTTAAATTAGAGGGGCAAAGGTTTCTGCAGTAATATGAGGAAGTATTACTCTACTGGATGCATGGGATAGACTTCCTGTAGAGGTGGTAGCTGCAAATACAGTGCAGGAGTTTAAGCATGTATGGGATAGGCATAAGGCTATCCTCTATATAAGATAGGGCCAGGGACTATTCATATTATTCAGAATATTGGGCAGACTAAATTGGCCAAATGGTTCTTAACATTCTATGTTAATATGAAAACACGTTGGTCTAGGCATAGCATTGACCAGTTATATCAGCAATCTACTTCTGCAGACCACAGAATATCACTGTCTTGACTCATCGGATCCCCGCAATCACACTGCCTGTCCAATGAGCCCCCCTGAGCCCTGCCCATACTTGAAATGCTGTCATCAGTATTGATCACGATATCTAAAAGGTTAATGGTGGATATCAGCGGGATCGCTGATGTCTGCCATTATCTGTGAAGTCCCAGCTGCTGATAACATAAGCCAGCATGTTCTGATCATCATATTTGTGTACTTTCAGGCACAACTGCAGAATTAGTGCTCATGCACATGGCCAAGGTACTGTTCTATTTTACATGGAGCTATAAGAGGGCTCTGATACAACTACTTGATGCCTTCACTGCACCTCAGTATGCCTTTTTTTATTTTTATTACAAAGTAAATGAAATCTAACAGAAAATGATATCATACTCCATCAGACAGTATGTAATGAAGCATTCTTTTTTAGAATCACTGTTATTGTATTGCCAAAAATTTTGTAAGTTTGGCTCTTTGTAAAGGAACTATATGGCCTCTGAGCAATGACCTCAACCATGTGCATGAGCGCTTGCATCCAGCTTGTCACCGGCACAAGTCTTAGGCTATGTTCACATGTAGGTTTTGCTTGCCACTTGTTTTAGGCAGTAAAATTGCTCTTCTACAGTTTCAAAAACGTGCAAAAAACTTAATGCTACAACTATAACAAGTGCCCCTTACAGTATAATATTGATGTCTTCTTATGTAGAAGAGGGGCCTTTGGACCTCTCCCTCAAACACCAGGCCCCAGGTACAACTGTTAATTCTGCACCCTCATAACTACACCCTTGCCATTTGCTATGTCAGGCATATATTCTATGGGATCATTTATTCCAAAATAAGGCAATCACCGTTTCCCACATCTTACTACCATTCGCTCCTACATTTGAGACCCATCTCCACCATATCTTTGAATACAAAACTCTTTCTGTCTCATCTAATTTTATAGTTATATACTGCACTGGATCCTGAGTGTATAGATGTTTGTGCATGATCCTGACCTAGTATATAGTAGACTGATGGGCTTGCTAACATCCTAAATGCTAATTGGTTGTAACGTACCACATGACCTAAAGATCAATTTGACAGGTTTTGGTTTACATTGTCCTTCCTAAAAACCAATTACATCATTTCTTAGTCTTTTCCCTGACTGGTTACAGCAGATCACATGACACGTATCAATGTCCTGATCGGTTCCCTAATTTTACTTTTGAATTCCCTCCACATAACCTTCTGATTTGTATCAGTTAATTGACATACCTATGTTTTCCCGCTAGTCCCGCCTGATCCTGGTAAAACTATTCCATGTTCATTTATTAAACTTTTACACTTACAATTACAATTTTCTGTGGAGGTTCTCCGCCACGGCAAATTTGTTTGTTTACCATCCAAGCCTCATTTTCACCAGGCTCACCTGGAGTTAGAAGTTGTGCCCAGTTACTCGTCAACTACCTTAGGAATTCTTATGGATTTTTTATGAAACGACATTACTATTGATATGTTTGAAGTTATACAATGTTTGTTGAATATATATTTTTGTTTTTATGTGTTTATTATTTTTTCCATTTGTGGGTATTTATGCCCTTTTTGACCTTTGCACCTGTCATTTCATACACTTGCAATCTGAGGAAGGGAGCTGTATCTTCCGAAATGTGTCAGTGTGTGTATTAGTTTATTATTGTTTTATATGTGTCAATAAATTTATAGATACTTATATACATACTTTTTACATTACAGATGAGTTCTGAGGATATTTCCAATGCAGTGCCTAATCCAGTGTCCATTTTCCTCTTTATCCACAATTGCCTTCAACGTGTTCCCCCCAAGGATACCAGTTTTAGATACTGACGGACTGCGGCTTCAATTCATACGTACCCGGGTAGGGGTGATATGCATCAACTCAAGATGTATACAAGGTGAGAGTCCATTTGTATTTTTAATGTCTCTCCTACACAGTATACCCGCAAAATTACACAAATTGCTGTATTCCCTGTTTTTTCCCCTTCTTTACCTCTTTTCTCTTATCTCCACCATATCTTTAAATACTACAAAATGTCTGTCTCATCTGATTGTATAGATCTACCGCTTGTAAGGGTACTTTTATTAAATGGCAGCTCAAGCCAAGTTAGATAAACTTTGATTGAAACTTTCTTTTTTATTTTGTAGTTTCTTGTTCTTAAATATTCTTTATTCATATACGCCAATAAACTCCTTTTCTCCTAGTGCAATAACATAACATAAAGAAAGCACACACACAATGCTATTGTTGTCTGGTGATTATCTAAGACCAATATCACAATTAGCATTATTTTGCTATTGTATAAGTGTCATCTGAAACATTTCATTTGATCCTGATTTTCCACTCTTCTTCACCTGTGTACGATCTGGTAAAAGTTTTTTTTTTCTTCTACCATTGAAGCTGTTATCCATCGCTCTTAGCGGAGTTCTTATTAAATGTCTGTGTTATTGTGTAACACAGAAAAGTCTCTCACCACTTTCCTGTAGATTGCTGCTAAAATTACGTTCCTTGAGTTGCATTTTCAAAGGAAAAATGACACATATTGATCTGGAGTCTTGGGAGCAGAGTTCAGAATGCTGGTGGAGAGGCTAATTGCTCCATTAATTTAGACACTTCAAGTTGAAGAAATGTTGAATTGTGAGTCATTGGTCCTTTTAGCCGACATGTTCTAAAACACGTTGATTGATTACCCTGTAGTTACCACCACCAAAAACTTCAATGAAAACTAGCTACTGTAACCTAAATAAAGATATTTTAGTACTTATTGTAACTAGCAGATGGATGCAACTTCCATTTCGGAGAGTTGCATGGTGTGGATGGTACTTATTGAGTCTCAGCCTATGTGCATGTTTAGTGGAGGTGAATGCCAAATGCTTTTTAGACATTTCCATTAGATTGCTGGAATAGACGTATGGTAACAACACGTTTATCTGTTATTTTGCATTTCAATAGCATTAGAGTATTCTTTGCTTCTCGCTAATGAAATCTAGGCAGATGAAAGGGTAGAACGGTTACTTTGAAAATCGTGTTTATGACAGAATAATTTCAGACATTGAATGTTTGTCACAGTAAAATGGTCAAACACTGGGGTGTCTTTGCTTTCTTGAAGGTATAGCTAGTTGAAAAAAATGACAATTGAAAAATTGGACCCTAATAGAATGTTGGAGATAAAACGTACGGTTTCAAAATGCCTTTGTGTCTTGTGTTGTGACAACTGAAGGCTACTTGTAACACATTGCAGTTTAGACTTTTCTCTGGATGTCCTTGCCTAACATAATGGCAGACTTTCTATGTATTATCTGTAATTGGCCTGAACTTTGTACTGTGCAGTTTTCACTAAGGCAACCAATCTTCAAAGAGAAGTCGGTGAGACAACGAACAAAGGTGTTTGTATTGTGAGACAACCCATTAACTCCTTCCTGCTGCAACTATTTTTTGGCAATACTATTTTTTTTTCCATCCCCACTTTCTAAGAGCTTAGCTTCTCGAATTTCATAGATGTAGCCATAATATGGATTATGTTAGATCACGGGGGTCAGACCGCTGGGACCCCCCGCAATCTCCTACCCAGTGCCCAAGCTCTCTGCATGAATGACATGTGTCGACCATAGCACGAAGCTGTGGCCGACATGCTTCCTCCATGTAACTCTATGGGATAGTCATAGATAAAGTATTCGTGTATCTTCGGCTCTTCCATAGAGATGCATGGAGGGGGGGGGGGGGGTGTCACCACAGTGGATAGGGGAAAAGTTATTCTATACTGGACTCCTCCTTTAATGCTACTTCCAAAATTAAGCAACTGTTTAAATGCGTCCTGTTTTTGTAATCGCACTTCTTTGATCAATCAGACATTCCCATCCCTGCTTCCACAATGAGACCACCATTTTGCTATGTGAAGTTGTACATCATCACTGGGAGTGTTAATATAGCAGAAAAGAGTCTAGGGAACAGGAGAGCTGAGCTCAGATACAGCCAGGTGGTGCAGGCTAAATGAGTGTTTAGGCCTGGTCGACAATCCAGGTCAAACACTGAAGAATCAAGCAGGTACAAAGGATCAGACAGAAGCAGGGTCATGATTTTAGGCTCAGGTCAGACAGGGTATGCAGATCAGGAACAGCAGACAGACACCTTCACTTGTAGATACTACAATTTGCTCAGACACCAACTATATTACAGTATTTCCCTCATTCAATTGGTGCCTGAGCAAAATTGTCAGGGAATGGAGGAGAACAGGAATCTGGAGCATGCACTGGCTGTAGGAGGGTTGTGCACACGCGCAGCCCCTATGGGACAGGCCAAACCTGTTGCAGCATGTGACAATACAGGAGAGAAAGATGTCCGGAGCCTACAGCAAGGTGGGGGAGCCACGCACACAGTGTGGTACTGGTAAGTGATGGTACACGCCTCAAGCCAACAAACTCTAACCGCTGGCATTACATGGACAAGGTGGAAGGTGAAGGCTGGCACTGGTACAGTTAAAAAAGCATGATAGGAAGTGTAGTCTTAAGGAGCGCACGCCGAGCTGCTGAAGTTGGCAGTGAGATGCTTTACAGTGAAGATAGATGGGCATGTGCAGGGGGCACAGATCATGCTTTTTTGGTAGAATGGGATCTATTTGGCTTAGTAAGAGAAATCCTATACTTTTCTGCTCTTTTTGATTATGGTCCCTTTGGTTGGATAATCTGTTTAACTTTATTCTGAAGTGTGATACCAAATTTATATAGAAAATGGAGAATGGAGTCCAGCTCAGTTGCAAGTAAAATCCAATTTATTGGCAGACAAATGCAGGAACACAAGGGGTTACGTGTTTCAAGCGCTAAAAGCGCTCTTAAGAGTGCTTTTAGCACTTGAAACGCGTAACCCCTTGTGTTCCTGCATTTGTCTGCCAATAAATTGGATTTTACTTGCAACTGAGCTGGACTCCATTCTCCATTTTCTACATTCTCCTCGGCGTTGTCCAGCGCCAGGAGTCCGTGCTCCATCTGTCTGGGCGGGGTGAGCTGGTTGGACTGCCTTTGTCTCCACCAAATTTATATAGTTTTTAGATATTTTGCATGCATCACCATAGTATGACTGGGCTAAGCGCTTGTTTAATTTCAATTTTAGCTGGTCTTTCTTCTTCCATATTTAATTATATAGGACTTTCAACAACATCTTTAGTCAGTTATCCATACAGTGATAAAATATCTCGATACAGGGATGTAACTAGAATCCCACAGGCCCCAGGGCAAATTTTGGACTCTGTATTTACTATTTTGAAGCACGGTTGTTAATAAAATGTAACTATTAACATGTGTTCTGTTGTTTTAGCATGTTTTTTTACACCACCTTCCTTGAGGTGTAATTTGTCTTAAAAAGGTGGAGCCGAACTTAGTAAACATCCCTTTTTTGTTAAAAAACTAATTAAAAAAAAACCAATTCTGGTCCATCTTTTTAAAAAATGTTGGCATTTAAATATGTGTCGCATTTTGGCACAACATAAGACAAAAATAAGGGGGCAGCAGCCTAAGTAAATCTACTCCATAGTATTCAGCTGGTGGAGATGGCAGTATCTACTGGTGGCAATAGGTAAAGAGTTCCAGAAGATTGAAGAAGTTTGTAGAAATTTCTAGTGAAAGGAAGGAGTTAGGATAAGTAGTTCTCTATACATAACTAGCTTTGCTGAACCACATGGTCTTCAAGTAGAGTTAGAAGAACGTTATTATTTAGTGCCATTGATTTAAAAACACTTTAAAGGGGTACTCTGGCCCTAAGACATCTTATCCCCTATCCAAAGAATAGGGGATAAGATGTATGATCGCGGGGGTCCTGCCGCTGGGGACACCTGTAATCTCTCATGCAGACACCTGTGGCAACTGCACAGAGCAATGTTCGCTCTGTCTGAAGAGTCACAACTATGGGACGGAGTTTTGTGACGTCACGGCTCGGCACCATTGTAATGTCACGCCCCACCCCCTCAATGCAAGTCTATGGGAGGGGGCATGACGGCCGTAGCTTTCGCCTGGTATATAAAGTGGGCCTACAGCCGGGACCAGTACTTTGTGGCTATCAATTCACATCTTCGTTCATACCTGCGTCCTCTGACAGGAAACTGCAGCTCTACTGTGCTACAGTTACAAGCAAGTCTAACCACCAGGAGTCAACCAGCGCAATCATCTTTTAAGATAACCATGTGGTGTAATCATCCTACAGAACAGGACCAGGAGTAATGCTAGACTTTACACAACCTGATTACAAACTGTACAAGTCAACCTCTTGTGGAATAAGTTACTTTTCTTCTGGAAACTCCTGGAGTCCTGGTGTCTTCGCTTCTTCCACATCTCGCCAACATCAAGAGCACCGAAAAACACAATTAGCCAAAATACCTTTACCAGGATGTGTCCCGGGGGAATCTCTCTATCAACGTCCAGTATGGACTGCCTCATTACTGCACCCGACCTAAAGGGAGCGTAGGACTTACAATATCACCTCTGTTATCATGATAAGCCTGTGGCACCCCACAAGGCCCAACCTGCTTCAGGCGCACATTCCCCAGTGTGTGCTATCAGCATGCGTTCCTCTCCAGACGGTTACTGCACATCTAATGGAAACTAGAATATAATTTACATCCAACAGAGATATATTCAAAGAATGGAGCACTCACCCGGTCTATCTGTGCAAGTAGCATTCCTCTTTATTTTGTAACATCATGATAGCGTACAAACACATGCGGGAGAGCGGATAGAAACAGAGAGGTAGGGGAGTGGGATGGGCAACGGTCCGTGTCGCGCAATCAGCGCTTCGTCAGTCCCCTCGACGAGCAGGGGCCTGACAAAGCGCTGATTGCGCAACACGGACCATCGCCCAACCCACTCCCCACCCCTCTGTTTCTGGACACTCTCCCGCATGTGTTTGTACGCCATCATGCTGTAACAAAATAAAGAAGAATGCTACTTGCACAGATAGACCTGGTGAGTGCTCCATTCTTTGACTATATCTCTGTTGCATGTACCTTTGATTGTTATATATGAGCCAGAAGAGCTTAGCAGCAACTAATATAGTAGAGTAGTAGTGGCGGGGGTCATCTGTTGTGGATCAGTTAGAATATAATTTTGTAATTAAACAAAAATGATCAGTAAGCAATACTGCATCTGCTACAATGGTGGAACAGTGAATGCACATCACTGTGCATCATACTGATCCTTTACAATGTCTTAAAATGGAAATTGCAAGAAGAGTAGTGTATTAGTTAAATTTTTACATACATACATGTTTATACAGGTATTTTCATGAAGTAATTTACTTATATTTTAGCTGCTCTGTAATAGAGTTGTCTCTGTAACGTAATGATGTATATCAATAAGCAACAGAAAAGCTGTGAACTGTGTGCCGGTTGCTGTAATTAAATATAGATTATTGCCTCTGCACATAGTTTGCCGACAGTTATTTAGTTCTGGCTAATGAGAAAAACATTTAGCCAGGACTTCTGAACTGATATGCATGCTTGTTAGTCACAGTGCAAATTGATGCACATTTGGAAGCCCGAATATGAACTTTAGTAATGAGCGCTTTGTTGTACTGTATACCAAAATATAAAAGAATTACAGAATGCATGCATCTAAACCAATTAAATGAGGGCCATAAATGTGCACATAACTTAAATACCAATGACTTGTGCTTTATGAAACAGGATCGGTCTAATGCCAACTTCATAGCGAATCATCCTTTACCGATCAACCAGAAGAGAGGTTTAATGAAGCAAATACTGATAGCCATCTAGAGGATAACAAACAAATAGGAAAAAATAAAGATATTATGCACAGAATTGGCAGAACAAAAGATAGCGACTATTAAAGGAAATGCATTACGAATTGTAGCTCAGTGCTTGCACAGACCAGCTGGTGAGTGAAAGACAAGGCCTTGGCTGGCTTGGTAAGTGACATGAACACAAGATGCTATTTGATTTTTAATCTAAAATTGTGTCCAGTAAGTCAATGTACATCTGTCATTTGTGTGGTAAATAAAATGACTAAAAGTAGAGTGTAAGTGTAGAGTTTCTTTACTATAGAAAATGCTGTATATCTGTTAAAGTTTTTAGGCACCTACAATACACCAAGCATATTTAACACATGACAAATTTACAGCTAGTCAATGTACTTTGCATGTCATACTAATGCTATAAATAAGTAAATAGCCAATAACCAATTGTTAGTATTACAAATTTGGTAAGTAGTTACATACAGAGGAAACCATAGGCAAAAAGTGTATACAGTTATCTGGTTAGCAATATCCAGATTTAAGAACAGATCTGTAAAAAGAAAAAAATAAATTAAAAATACAAAACAAAAACCTTTCATTCCTTCATGATTGGCTATGACGAACTTTTGTTAGTATATGGCTAGGGCTACACAGCAGCACATTGTACAACAGAAAATCATATCTAAGTTGCACAACCAAAATACTTTGTCACATGACTTTATCACAGTTGCGATGTAGCTGTTGAAAAAAAAAATCGCCAAAATTTCACATTTAGGATTTTTTTTTAAATGTGCTAATATATGTAATGTAATGTGTGCAAATATTATAGAGACTACACAGATGGCTGCTCCAGGGCCTCTCAAGAAAGATGGCCAGTTCCAGATTGGCCTTATCCATCATTTTAATGGTTGGTGAAAACATGTGCAGGGATTCCTTCCCACTCTTTAAAATGTTAGCAACCTTGGTTAGAGTTGTTGTGGTGTCAGAAGGGGCACCCATTTTAGTCTTTGCTATGAGGAACTCCATTCCTTTAGCACGCCCTCTTAGTATAATAAAGTAAATTACCCCACTTACCCAGAAGTGTGCATTTTTTCACATGATGCATATCGTCACCTCTAAGCTTTTTTTTAAATGTATAACAAATCACACATTAGCCATATTAAATACATAGCACATGCTATTGATGTCACATTGCCATGGTTAGAGGGATTATCCAGGAAAAGAAAACCAGAGCTCCCCCCCCCCCTCAGCACCACACCTGTTCTCATGGGATGACCCTTATGTTTCTAATGACTGATTAATATATTAATACCAATATGCCATTGCTGCTGGAAAAATATATCTGTTACCTGCCCCTTAACCCACATACTTCAGCTTGCTATCTGCTCATGACTACGATGGAGGCCTTGGGATGACTCCATGCAGGAGTAGAAAGACAAAATATCTGACGAACAGAGAGCTCTGGAATTCCCCAGTAGAGAAACTTCTGCCAAGAAATTAATGGACATTATGCTAATATATACGGACACAATAATCAAACAATCAATCAAATTGTAACATGCTTATTCTGACATCATAACTAAACCTCCTTCTTTGTCAAATGTTAAAACTTAATGTACTTCCTAAATTAAACAGAACTCTTTTGGGGAACAGCTGAGTTTCCTGCTAAGAGAGGGTTATACCAACATCCTGTCTGGTGTACATTTTCTTATGTCGACACTTGGCAGTATATAACAGCACAGTCAATCACATTTGAAAGCCTCACCCTCGGCCATCCTTAACAATACCACTTGGCTGCATTTACTTTATTGGAACTAAGCTGCAATACCACACACAACCTGAGGGCAAGCGTGGTGCTGTTTTCTTTGATAACATTTTCTTAAAGTTTTTCTTATCCTTGATATATACCGTATATACTCGAGTATAGGCCGAGTTTTTCAGCACGATTTTTCGTGCTGAAAACACCCCCCTCGGCTTATACTCGAGTGAACTCCCCCACCCGCAGTGGTCTTCAACCTGCGGACCTCCAGAGGTTTCAAAACTACAACTCCCAGCAAGCCCGGGCAGCCATCGGCTGTCCGGGCTTGCTGGGAGTTGTAGTTTTGAAACCTCCGGAGGTCCGCAGGTTGAAGACCACTGCGGCCTTCAACATCATCCAGCCCCCTCTCACCCCCTTTAGTTCTGAGTACTCACCTCCGCTCGGCGCTGGTCCGGTCCTGCAGGACTGTCCGGTGAGGAGGTGGTCCGGTGAGGAGGTGGTCCGGGCTGCTATCTTCACCGGGGAGGCCTCTTCTAAGCGCTTCGGGCCCGGCCTCAGAATAGTCACGTTGCCTTGACAACGACGCAGATACGTCGTTGTTAAGGCAACGGCTCTATTCCGGGCCGGAAGCGCGGAGAAGAGGCGCCCCCGGTGAAGATAGCAGCCCGGACCACCTCCTCACCGGACCACCTCCTCACCGGACAGTCCTGCAGGACCGGACCAGCGCCGAGCGGAGGTGAGTACTCAGAACTAAAGGGGGTGAGAGGGGGCTGGATGATGTTGAAGGCCGCAGTGGTCTTCAACCTGCGGACCTCCGGAGGTTTCAAAACTACAACTCCCAGCAAGCCCGGACAGCCGATGGCTGCCCGGGCTTGCTGGGAGTTGTAGTTTTGAAACCTCTGGAGGTCCGCATGTTGAAGGCCGCAGTGGTCTTCAACCTGCGGACCTCCGGAGGTTTCAAAACTACAACTCCCAGCAAGCCCGGACAGCCGATGGCTGCCCGGGCTTGCTGGGAGTTGTAGTTTTGAAACCTCTGGAGGTCCGCATGTTGAAGGCCGCAGTGGTCTTCAACCTGCGGACCTCCGGAGGTTTCAAAACTACAACTCCCAGCAAGCCCGGACAGCCGATGGCTGCCCGGGCTTGCTGGGAGTTGTAGTTTTGAAACCTCTGGAGGTCCGCAGGTTGAAGACCACTGAGGGCGAATGATGAGAAGAGGATGATGAAGGGGGGGGGGGGGGGGGATGATGAAGGGGGGTGTGTGGGATGATTACAAGGGGATGATGAAGGGGGGATGTGTGGGATGATAAGGGGATGTGTGGGATGATGACAAGGGGATGATGAAGGGGGGATGTGTGGGATGATAAGGGGATGTGTGGGATGATGACAAGGGGATGATGAAGGGGGGATGTGTGGGATGATGACAAGGGGATGATGAAGGGGGGATGTGTGGGATAAGGGGATGTGTGGGATGATGACAAGGGGATGATGAAGGGGGGATGTGTGGATAAGGGGATGTGTGGGATGATGACAAGGGGATGATGAAGGGGGGATGTGTGGGATGATGATGAAGGGGGGATGTGTGGGATGATAAGGGGATGTGTGGGATGATGACAAGGGGATGATGAAGGGGGGATGTGTGGGATGATGACAAGGGGATGATGAGGATGTTAATGACGGGTCTGGATGATGACAGGGGGGGATGAGGTATTTCCCACCCTAGGCTTATACTCGAGTCAATAACTTTTCCTGGGATTTTGGGTTGAAATTAGGGGTCTCGGCTTATACTCGGGTCGGCTTATACTCGAGTATATACGGTACTTCAATAAACATCTCACAGGACGAAATAAGGCATCTTGCTTAGGGCATCTATAAACAATTTGGAGAGAATACAGTACAGTAGTAAAATAAAAGTACTTAAAAGTCATACCAAAGATAATATTTTACTGTATGAAGATTAAAATCTCATACTCCTGATTAGAGATGAGTGAATTTTTGAAAAATTTGATTTGGCCGGTTCGCCGAATTTTCCAGAAAAAATTTAGTTTGGTCCGAATTTATTCGCGGTGAATCGCTATTAAAAACTGTTATTTCTGGGCTACAGAGAGCCTCTATAGGGGTGTAGAACACTTTGGGTGTGTGCTGGATTAGTGAAATAACACTTTTATTCAGTATGACATGCAGATCAGAGGCGTCGCTATCACTGTCGCAGAGCGGAACAATGACAGAGCCTGGAGGGGGCATTAGTATGAGGAGACCATATAGCGGCTGAATGACACAGTGTGGAGGTGGCTGCAGCATGAGGAGAACATATAGAGGTTGAATGACACAGCATGGAGGTGGCGACAGCATGAGGAGACCACATAGTGGCTGAATGGCACAACCTGGAGTTGGCGGCATTATATAGTGCAGCAGCATGAGGAGAACATATTATGGCTGAATGACACAGTGTGGAAGTGGCGGCAGCATGAGGAGAACATATAGTGGTTTAATGACAAAGTGTTGAGGTGGCGGCAGCATATAGTGCCTGAATGATACAGCCTGGAGAAAAGAAAAGATTAAAGATATTTTGTAAAATTTAAATTGAATATTTTAGATACATGAACATTTTTAAAGTTTAATCTAAGGTGCCAACAGCATAAGGAGACCATTTGGTGGCTCAATGACACAGCCTGGAGGTGGCAGAAGCATGAGGAGACCATAGGTCCACACAATTCCTAAGATTAAAAAATACATTTTCAAATTTTAATCGAAGATTTTTGGTAACTAGTGCTGCCATAAAAATTTTTAGGTAATGCCCCAACAGCATGATGAGACCATAGGGCCTCACAATCCCTAAGATTAAAAGATACATTTTCAAATTTTTATTGAAGATTTTTGGTAGCTAGTGCTACCATAAAAATCTTTTAGGTGATGTCCCAGCAGCATGAGGAGACCACATAGTGGCTGAATGACACAGCGTGGAGGTGGTGGCAGCGGCAGCATGAGGATATCATATAGTGCATAAATGACACAGCGTGGAGTTGGCGGCAGCATATAGTGGCTGAATGGCACAGCCTGGAGTTGGTGGCAGCATGAGGAGAACATATAGTGGCAGAATGAGACAGTCTGGAGGTGGCATCAGCATGAGGAGAACATGTGGTGGCAGAATGAGACAGCCTGGAGGTGGCATCAGCATGAGGAGAATATATGATAGCAGAATGAGACAGCCTGGAGGTGGCAGCAGCATCATCAGGAGTCTTTATTGTGACCCGGTGACAGAGTGGTGCGGTTGATGGCAATACCAGTAACCGGTGACGAAGGTGGGTGAAAAAAGGAGGACTTGGCATCAGATGTGTGGTATTAGGCGGGTTGCAGGATCAGAATAGTAGCTGAGGCAGGTAGGCAGAAGAAAACGGTCTCTTTTGTAAAGTGTTAGTTTGCACAAGTAAGTATTGAAGATATGCATTGCGTAAAACGTAACTTTTAATAATATGCTTAGGATAAAATATATATATTTTTTAAGTCAAACAAAAGGAAAGGTGTTCAAAAAACACCATGTGCCACCTACACCACCAAGTATTGATGTGATTCAAAGACCTCTAAAAGGTGGAAGGGAACAACGTATGGTCCATTGTAGCTGGTGAGCGTAAAAACATCCCTTGTAAGGCCCTACTCTTGCCCTATTAATACCCTTCTTGGCAACTGTTACTCACCCTAAAAAGGGTGGCCCCACACAGGAAACTCTCTCTATTTCCACCTAAAAACCCTGGGAAATGGCAGTGTTTGTAGGGGGGAAATAGGTAGAGTTTCCTGTGTGGGGCCGCCCTTTTTAGGGCAAGTAACACTTGCCAAGAGGGGAATTAATAATGCAAGAGTAGGGCCTTACAGGGGAAGTTTTTACCCCCACCGGTTACAATGGACCATACGTTGTTCCCTTCCACATGGTCCATTGGAAATCAAGGTATGCCATCACCTGCTGGTTCAGGTCCTGCTCCAGGTCTCCCTGCTGCTGATGAGTTGTTTCACTTATGCGGGTGAAGAAAGCTACTCATAAGCGACTGTAGATTTAGGCTGCTGCAAAGTGTATGAATGTAGTACGCAGTGTAGGACGGACATGCTCCTCCTCCATACCTCCCCTGTAGCATGTGCGGCGTGTTCAGTGATGTCAAGCGGAGGCGGAGTCACGGCATTGCAAGGGTGAGGGCGGCACGGCCGGTGGTTCCTGCGCAAAACCAGTGCATTACTCTCTGTATATCCCACTCTCCCAGATTGGCTTACGGCAGCCAATATCTGCTAGAGGTGATTTTTTCCTTTTTAAATCATCAATTTGTAATAAATTGTGTAATCTATTGGTTAATTACTACCATCTTTCTGTGGATTTTCTAGTTAGTTAGTCACCTTAATGTTTTAGTTTAACAGCTTTAATGAAAACAGCTATTGTTTATTTATTTTATATATATTTTTCAGATTTTTTTTTCCCTCAGCCATGTACACTAAGAGTTTATTTCTTCTTCCTTCATGCTGCATTTTATTTCATTCGTTCAGCCTCAGTCAGACCCATCTGTGTCACATATTAAAGGGGAAAATGGCTACCTACTGATAGTTTAGATTCAAATTCATACTGATACTGATTTATTGTTTTAAACTTGAACTCTAGGAAAATCTAGAAAAATCACCAATAAGGCCCAAAATGAATATAAAAAATGTTTACTAATAGTTACACAATGATATAGACACATGTATGTGCTGGGATGGGGAAATAGGGTACTGGTGAAAATCTATACTGGAGGCCCTGCCTATCTAGGAAGGAAACTCCTGATACTAAGTGTGGATAGGGTAAAGGGAAAATGCAACAACAACATACAATAGGTGAGTAGAACCTCTCTTTCCAACGCGTTTCGCAAAGGATGGTAAGGGCTCATCAGGGAGTGAGATGAATCCACAGTGGGATATAAAACATGAAACAAAGACTGACAAAAATAATATATAATAGATAGTAGCACATACAAGATAATGTTAGTGATGTTAGTGCAACGTCCGTAAGTTTCCCCATCCCTGCACATACATGTGTCTATATTATTGTGTAACTATTAGTAAACATTTTTTATATTTATTTTGGGCCTTATTGGTCATTTTCCTAGAGTTCATATTTAAATTGTCTCACCAAGGGACATACTCATCGTACTGGTATTGGGCGCCAGGTATCTTATACCCACACTGTGTTTTATTGTTTTAAACTTGCATGATTTGTTCACACTACATATTGTTCACACCTGACCTGGGCTGGTTTACTGAGTGCAATTCACATAGAGATCACGAGCAAATTGTGCAGGTCTATTTATGTATGTGTGCATGCTAGCAAGAGTGTATTTGTGTGTGTGTATATGTGTGTGTATTTATGTACATATATATATATATATATATATATATATATATATATATATATACACACACGCACGCGCACAGCGTGAGTTTGTGCAATAGGCTTATTATGGACCTCTGCCTGATGAATTTAGGCCTCTGACACTCCTCTGTGCATGTCCTGGCACTTCTCTGCCTGACATACTTAGTGCGTAAATGAGGGGAGTACAATGTGCTGCAGTATGCTTGAAAAAGTATTCGTGTACAACACCAGCCGGTGAGTACTTTTGCCTGGCCTTTCACAGTATCTAGGTCCTTAAGACTTTAACAGGAACAAAATAGTACACCACTGAGATGTACGGATGTGGTATGCACTTATGAGGGGAGTACAATGCACATCGGTACGCTTAAAAAAATATTTGTGTACAACACCAGCAGTACACACCAGTGTACACACACAGTGTACACACAGCAGTACACACACAGTCGCTGTGTACTACACCCAAAATTGCACTCTCTCTCAATCTCACTCCCTTCTCTATCAGTGCTTCTAGGCAGGATTTGGGCTTGAGCTGAATCACTGCTGTTCTGTGCAACACACTGCTTTCTGTCCCTCTGTGCAACAGAACGCTGATGTTATTAGGAGGTGAATTGCTGCTGGAAAAAAGCTTTTCTGGCCAACACACAGCGCTGCCTGTCCCTATCTTTATCTCTGCAATGAAAGAATTAAGTGACGTAATATGGCTGCTGATTATATAGGGCTGTGACATTACAGGGGTGACTGGCTGCTGATAGGCTGCATTTTGTATGTGATTCAGGGTCATCCCGCCTACCCTTATTCCTGCCATTCCCAGGATTCCTTGCCCCATGTCCTCACATGTGGATCCGCCATTTTAGATTTTCTGGAGCCAGGACCGCACTAAATGGAGTTTAATGAAGTGATCGCACAATCGAACTGTGGCGATATTTGCATTTGTTTCAAATCAAATTATTCCTGAAATTCATAACGAATTTGGATTCTTCATATTCGATTTGCTCATCCCTACTCGTGATTCAGACCCAAAGTATGGAGGTTATGAATCCAAAATGCCTCCTTCTTAGTTAATTAATCAATTGCCTCCCCTACATTTTTATTTGCTTAATCATTTCAAAGTGTATCAGCATGATTGTATAATGGTGTTTCTCAAAACAGTATGGCATCAGTAAGCGCAGTTTTTTTTTGGCAAATCGTAAACTTATGCTTTTCAAAATCTGTCAGCTTTTTTAAGGATATGAATGACAAATGTAATGTCACATGTAAAGAAAAGGGAGTGCTATACCTCTAATTGGGTGTAAAAAAAATATTTCTTGATTGTTTGTGACACATTAATGGGGGTTATTGGAATTCCTCTCTTGTGGGATACGGCATATGTAAAACATGTCAGTGTCTTTTAACTATTTATTTTATCTTGCAAGAATAAGGAAGGAACTTATTTACAAAAGAATTGCATATTAAAGGGGTACTACCGTGCTTACAACTTATCCCCTATCTAAAGTATATGGGATAAGTTGTCTGATTGCGCGGGGTCCCACCGCTGGGGACCCCCACGATCTCGCACGCAGCACCCCGCTCTCATCAGGTTGCGGAGCGAACATCGCTCCGGGTCTGATGACTGCTGATCACGGGGCCGGAGTATCATGACGTCACGCTCCGCCCCCTCAATGTAAGTCTATAGCAGGGGGCGAGACAGCTGTCTCTCCCTTGCCATAGACTTGCATTGAGGGGGCGGAGCGTGACGTCACACGGGGGTGGAGCTGTGACATCACAATTACCGGCCCCGTCATCAGACCCGGAGCTCCGGGGCCTGATGAGAGCGGGGTGCTGGGTGCGAGATCGCGGGGGTCCCCAGCGGGTGGGACCCCGCGTAATCAGACAACTTATCCCCTATCCTTTAGATAGGGGATAAGTTATCAGCACGGTAGTATCCCTTTAACCTGTGCTTTACCTAGTAAATCAAGCAAGTAAATCAAGCCACAATCTTGAATTTTCTCTATCATCTCATAAAATCCCATAGTTAAATCTTCTGGATTCTGGATTGGTCACTATCCTTTGTAATCATTAAAGGAGTACTCTGGAGCAGACTACTCCTGCTCCGTCCTGCCCGGGCTGCAAAAAATGTAAATAAACCATCACTCACTTTCCTGCTTTCCCGCGGAGCGCCACTACAGCTGATCGGTCCTCCGGTCCATCTTCTTCATACTTCCATGTGAACGAAGCATCACATGGCGCTCAGCCTATCGCAGGCCCCCGCGATGTTCTGCCTGGGCAGGACGGAGCAGGAGTAGTCTGCTCCATAGTAATATTGAGACTGTGAAAAAGACCTTTTTTACAGTAAGTGGATGGCTATTTGTTTAATGTAAAATTCTGTTACAATCTGGCTTTTTTCACATGTAGATCAGAATATAGTCCACCCTCATGTAGATCAGATCGCTTCTTTCATTTTTTAAAAGGCCTCTGAAAAATGAAAGAAGCAATCTGATTGGTTGCTATGGGCAACTCAGCAACTTTTTCTCTTGACAGGTTTTGATAAATCTCCCCCTATATCCATGAAATTTGCAGATTCTGTACAAAAATGTGCACCTTTTGAGGATATATGCCACTCCTGCCAGGGGAAGGTGGTAGATAGAGGACTGAAAGGGGGCACAGCTTTATATGGAGAGAGTGTGAAGCTTGAACCCATCACAGTACCACACCGCTGTAAAAAAAAAATATTATCCTGGAACATAAAATAATAATCTTTCAAAATAATACACAACAAAGTATATAGGGTACATACATTGAATGTAATCAAAATGCACTGTATAATATTTAATAGACATGTGCAATTCGGTTCGGCACGAATGTCTAAATTAACGAATTTTACCGTTTTCGTGCATTCGGACCGAACCGAATGCAGGAAAACATATTTTGAACATTCCCGAATAGCCACGATAATACGAATAGCAAAGTAACGAATACATTCGTTATTTCCCAACCATAATGCTGTAAATAACGAATGCATTCGTTATCTGTAAACGAACGTGAAGAATTCATTCTGATAACAAATATAATAAAAAGGATACAGATAGTTTGATTTTTCGGATACATTCGGTATTCGGGTACATTCGGTAAATCTTTTTATTCTTTTTTTGGACTTTAGCGATCCTAAAAAATTATGGAGATACCTTTTTTATAAAAATTTCGTAGGGTATCATAAGAAAATCATAATAAAAAAGATACAGTGGTGATGGAAAAAATTGTATCTAATGAAATGTATCATTTTTATTATGAAATGTTTATTCATTTTTAAACAGGGATCAATTTATGTGAGCGGGTAAAGCACTAAAAATGTAGCCGACAATAATGAAAATGTAGAGTGTGCGTGTTTTTCACTTTTAAAAAAAACATTTTTTAGGTAGTACTACTACTCCCAGCATGGAACACACTCTTCCATGATGGGAGTAGTAGTTACCTGTACTAATTGACAGATTGCAGGGGTCCCTTGCGATCCTCTTGTATAATGTATAGATGCACCGGCTGCTCTTCTATGGTCCCCTGCACTCACGTATATGTACACATATTCATATTTCCCGCAGAGCTGTGATTGGCCAGATGGTTCCAGCCAATCACAGCTCTCTGTGAGAAATAGGAATATGTGTATATATATGGCCGTGCAGGGGTCCATAGGAGAGCGGCCGCCGCATTCATACATTATACAGGAGGATCGCAGCGGCTGTCAGGAGTGATACCCGCAGTGATCTTCCCTTTACTACAAGTACTAATACTCCCAACATGGAGCACACTCTGCTCCATGCTGGGAACTGTAGTACCTGTATTAATAGACAGATCGCAGCGGTTACACTCGCTGCCATATGTCTATTAATGCAGGTACTACAGCTCCCAGCATGGAGCAGAGTGTGCTCCATGTTGGGAGTATTAGTACCTGCAGTAAGGGACAGATCCCAGGGATGTCACTCCTCCTGACACCGCTGCGATCGTCCTTATGTGAATGTCGGGATCAGCTGTTCTCAGGGCTTCAGAGCCAGGAGAACAGCTGACGCTGAGCCGTAGGTATACATCGTATATCTACTGCCCAGCAAGAACTTACAGTGAGCCTGCAATGTGTATACAGTATACACATTGCTGGCTCACTTAACCCCTTGCTGAGCTGTGCGCTATGCGCAAGCCCAGCAAGGGAAGAGTTAACTTACACTGCTGGACAGTGTAGGTTAACCCTTTGGGCGGTACACACTATATACAGCTATCTATAGATAGCTGTATACAGTGTATACAGAAGACGAAGTCCAGCTTACTTCCCTCGAGTCCCGGGCGGGGTTCGTGTAGCTCCGCCCCCTAGTGATGACGTCATTAGGGGGAGGAGCTACAGAAGGGAACAAGGCTAATTAATCTGAAGCTCTGTTCACATTGTACGTTTTGTATAATGTGAACAGACCCTTCTGGCAGTGTCCACCCAGACAGGGAGACTCCAGCTGTTGCTAAACTACAACTCCCAGCATGCCCAGACAGCCAAAGGCTGTCTGGGCATGCTGGGAGTTATAGTTTTGCACCAATTGGTGGCTCCCTGTTTGGGTAGACATTGCATCATGGGTGCTCTCCCCAGCGGACAGCGCCAAAAATGTCATAACCAATTTTTTGTGTTTTTTTCTTCTCGTTTCAGATCCGTGTATGCAGAGGATTACTGCGGATTCGATGGATTACGGCGGATTATTTATTTTTTCCTTTAATAAAATGGTTAACGAGGGCTGTGGGGGAGTGTTTTTTTAAATAAAATAATTTTTCCAATGTGTTGTGTTTTTTTTTTTTATTGAATTTTCAAGGTTAGTAGTGGACGCTGTCTTATTGACGGAATCCATTACTAGGCCAGGGCTTAGTGCTAGCCCCAAAAACAGCTAGCGCTAACCCCCAATTATTACCCCGGTACCCACCGCCACAGGGGTGCCGGGAAGAGCCGGTACCAACAGGCCCGGAGCGTCAAAATGGCGCTCCTGGGCCTAGGCGGTAACAGGCTGGCGTTATTTAGGCTGGGGAGGGCCAGTAACAATGGTCCTCGCCCACCCTGGTAACGTCAGGCTGTTGCTGTTTGGTTGGTATTGTGCTGAGAATGAAAATACGGGGAACCCTATGCGTTTTTTTATTTATTTTTTTATTTAAATTTAAAAAAAAAAACGTGAGTGGGGGGAGGATAATAAAGCAAAGAAAGCAGACAGTGGGATGGATAGGTTAGAGAGGGGTCAGGACATAATGGCGGGTGGAGAGGAGTCCTGTGGGGGGAGGTTAAGAGCAGTGGATAAGGAGATTCATGCGTTACAAACCAGCTGTAAAAATAAATGTAGCCCGAAAAATTGTAATCCCAATAATTCAAAAAATTCCATTAGCCCCAATAACTCAATAACTACAATAAGCCCCATTAACTCAAAAAATACCGTTAGCCCCAATAACTTAAATAACAACGTTAGACGCAATAACGCAAAAAATCCCATTAGCCCCAATAACTTAAATAATAACGTTAGACCCAATAACTCAAAAAATCCCATTAGCCCCAATAACTTAAATAGTACAATTAGCCCTTATAACTCAAAAAATGACATTAACCCCAATAACTCTGAAAATCCCATTAGTGAGACTACATGTGTAAAACTTAATGGAAATGTAAAGTGTATGTTCACAAATGCCAGAAGCCTAGCAAATAAAATGGGGGAGCTTGAGGCCTTGATACTGGAGGAACATATTGATATAGTTGGGGTCACTGAGACATGGCTGGACTCCTCGCATGACTGGGCTGTCAATCTGCAGGGGTTTACATTGTTTCGCAAGGATAGAATGAACAGAAAAGGTGGTGGAGTCTGTCTGTATGTAAGAGGTGGTATGAAAGTCAATGTGAACGATGCCATAGTGTGTGATGATTCTGAGGATGTGGAATCATTGTGGGTAGAATTACAAAAGGAGGGAAATACTGAAAAAATAATATTTGGTGTAATCTACAGACCCCCTAATATCACTGAAGAGATAGAAGGTCGGCTGTATAAACAAATAGAGAGGGCCGCCCGGGCAGGTACAGTGGTAATAATGGGAGATTTTAACTATCCAGATATAGATTGGGGCCGGGGGTTGGCTAAAACTACAAAGGGGAGAAAATTCCTAAATTTATTGCAGGATAATTTTATGGGCCAGTTTGTGGAGGACCCAACAAGAAGTGATGCCTTGTTGGATCTGATCATTTCCAACAACGCAGAGCTGGTTGGTAATGTAACTGTGCGGGAAAACCTTGGTAATAGCGACCACAATATAGTTACTTTTGACTTAAAATGTAGAAAACAAAGACAGACGGGGAAAGCAAAAACATATAACTTTAAAAAGGCAAACTTCCCTGGGTTGAGGGCTGCACTACAGGACATAGACTGGGGGGAGGTGTTGTCAAATACTGATACAGAAGGTAAATGGGACATCTTTAAATCAACTCTAAATAACTATACAGCTAAATATATACCAAAGGGGAACAAATATAAACGATTAAAACTAAATCCTACATGGCTGACAAATGAGGTTAAAAGAGCAATAAACAACAAAAAAATAGCCTTCAAAAAATACAAATCTGATGGGTCAGCTATAACATTTAAACAGTACAAGGAGCTTAATAAAATCTGTAAAAATGTAATAAAAACAGCAAAAATTCAAAATGAGAGACAGGTGGCCGAAGAAAGCAAAACTAATCCTAAATATTTTTTTAGATATATAAATACAAAAAAACCAAGGACAGAGCATGTAGGACCCCTTAATAATGATAATGGGGAGGTTGTCACGGGCGATCAAGAGAAGGCGGAGCTACTGAATGGGTTCTTTAGTTCTGTATATACTATGGAAGAAGGAGCTGACATTGGCCAGGTCAGTGCTGGTAACACATCATATAATGTACTGAACTGGCTTAATGTAGAGATGGTACAAGGTAAGTTAAGTAAAGTAAATGTAAGCAAATCCCCAGGGCCGGATGGACTACACCCAAGAGTTCTTAGAGAGGTAAGTCCAGTAATATCTGTACCCTTGTTCATGATATTTAGAGATTCTCTGGTGTCTGGTATTGTGCCAAGGGACTGGCGCAAGGCTAATGTGGTACCAATCTTCAAGAAGGGCTCTAGGTCTTCGCCAGGCAATTATAGACCGGTAAGTCTAACGTGCATTGTGGGTAAATTGTTTGAAGGTCTTATAAGGGATTACATACAGGAATACATAGGGGATAATAGTATTATAAGTGATAGCCAGCTTGGGTTTACTAAGGATATAAGTTGTCAAACCAATCTAATTTGCTTTTATGAAGAGGTGAGTAGAAGCCTTGACAGAGGAATGGCTGTGGATATAGTGTTTCTGGATTTTGCCAAAGCGTTTGATACTGTCCCTCACAGACGTCTGACAGGTAAGTTAAGGTCCTTGGGCTTGGAAACTTTAGTTTGTAACTGGATTGAACACTGGCTCATGGATCGTACCCAGAGAGTGGTGGTAAATGATTCGTACTCTGATTGGTCCCCGGTTATTAGTGGTGTACCCCAAGGTTCAGTACTGGGCCCGCTGCTGTTTAATTTATTTATCAATGATATAGAGGATGGTATTAACAGCTCTGTTTCTATCTTTGCAGATGACACCAAGCTTTGTAGCACGGTACAGTCTATAGAGGATGTGCATAAGTTACAAGATGACTTGGATAGACTAAGTGTCTGGGCATCCACTTGGCAAATGAGGTTCAATGTGGATAAATGTAAAGTTATGCATCTGGGTACTAATAACCTGCATGCGTCGTATGTCTTAGGGGGGATTAAACTGGCAGAGTCACTGGTAGAGAAGGATCTGGGTGTACTTGTAGATCACAGACTACAGAATAGCATGCAATGTCAGGCTGCTGCTTCCAAAGCCAGCAGGATATTGTCATGTATCAAAAGAGGCATGGACTCAAGGGACAGGGACATAATACTCCCCCTTTATAAAGCATTGGTACGGCCTCACCTGGAATATGCTGTTCAGTTTTGGTCGCCTGTTCATAAAAGGGACACTGCAGAGCTGGAAAGGGTGCAGAGACGCGCGACTAAACTAATATGGGGCATGGAACATCTTAGCTATGAGGAGCGATTAAAGGAGTTACAATTGTTTAGTCTTGAGAAGAGACGTTTAAGGGGGGATATGATAAACGTATATAAGTATATTAATGGCCCATACAAAAAATATGGAGAAAAACTGTTCCAGGTTAAACCCCCCCAAAGGACGAGGGGGCACTCCCTCCGTCTGGAGAAGAAAAGGTTTAGTCTAAAGGGGCGGCACGCCTTCTTTACCGTGAGGACTGTGAATTTATGGAACGGTCTACCTCAGGAACTGGTCACAGCAGGAACAATTAACAGCTTTAAAACAGGGTTAGATACATTCCTGGAACAAAATAACATTAAAGCTTATGCAGAATTATAAAACTACATCCCTTTCCCTTATCCCCTTACATCCTTCCCTTCAATCCCCTGGTTGGACTTGATGGACATATGTCTTTTTTCAACCATACTAACTATGTAACTATGTAACTATACACGGATCTGAAACGAGAAGAAAAAAAAACACAAAAAATTGGTTATGACATTTTTGGCGCTGTCCGCTGGGGAGAGCACCCATGATGCAATGTCTACCCAAACAGGGAGCCACCAATTGGTGCAAAACTACAACTCCCAGCATGCCCAGACAGCCTTTGGCAGCTGGAGTCTCCCTGTCTGGGTAGACACTGCCAGAAGGGTCTGTTCACATTATACAAAACGTACAATGTGAACAGAGCTTCAGATAAACTAGCCTTGTTCCCTTCTGTAGCTCCGCCCCTAATGACGTCATCACTAGGGGGCGGAGCTACACGAACCCGGCCCGGGACTCGAGGGAAGTAAGCTGGACTTCGTCTTCTGTATACACTGTATACAGCTATCTATAGATAGCTGTATAAAGTGTATACCGCACAAAGGGTTAACCTACACTGTCCAGCAGTGTAAGTTAACTCTTCCCTTGCTGGGCTTGCGCATAGCGCACAGCTCAGCAAGGGGTTAAGTGACCCAGCAATGTGTATACTGTATACACATTGCAAGCTCACTGTAAGTTCTTGCTGGGCAGTAGATATACGATATATACCTACGGCTCAGCGTCAGCTGTTCTCCCGGCTCTGTAGCCCTGAGAACAGCTGATCCCGACATTCACATCAGGAGGATCGCAGCTGGTGTCAGGAGGAGTGACATCCGCTGGGATCTGTCCCTTACTGCAGGTACTAATACTCCCAACATGGAGCACACTCTGCTCCATGCTGGGAGCTGTAGTACCTGCATTAATAGACATGTCGCAGCGAGTGTAACTTCTGACACCCGCTGCGATCTGTCTATTAATACAGGTACTACAGCTCCCAGCATGGAGCAGAGTGTACTCCATGTTGGGAGTGGTAGTACTTGTAGTAAAGCGAAGATCACTACAGGTATTACTCCTGACAGCCGCTGCGATCCTCCAGTATAATGTATGAATGCGGTGGCCGCTCTCCTATGGTCCCCTGCACGGCCGTATATATACACATATTCCTATTTCTCACAGAGAGCTGTGATTGGCTGGAACCATCTGGCCAATCACAGCTCTGCGGGAAATATGAATATGTGTACATATACGTGAGTGCAGGGGACCACAGAAGAGCAGCCGGCGCATCTATACATTATACAAGATGATCGCAAGGGACCCCTGCAATCTGTCAATTAGTACAGGTAACTACTACTCCCATCATGGAAGAGTGTGTTCCATGCTGGGAGTAGTAGTACTACCTAAAAAATGTTTTAAAAAAAAGTGAAAAACACGCACACACTACATTTTCATTATTGTCGGCTACATTTTTAGTGCTTTACCCGCTCACATAAATTGATCCCTGTTTAAAAATGAATAAACATTTCATAATAAAAAAGATACATTTCGTTAGATACAATTTTTTTCATCACCACTGTATCTTTTTTATTATGATTTTTTTATGATACCCTGCGAAATTTTAATAAAAAAGGTATCTCCATTATTTATTAGGATCGCTAAAGTCCAAAAAAAGACTAAAGATTTACCGAATGTACCCGAATACCGAATGTATCCGAAAAAACAACACGAATACCCGAACACCGAATGTATCCGAAAAATATAAACCGAAAATATTGCCGAACCGAAATTTTTTTCCAAAACGAAAAAACGAAACGAAATTAAACGAAAATTTTTCTAGTGCACAAGTCTAATATTTAAGTCTTTGATGGTCTCCTGAAAATGATTGGTATCTAATAAAAAGGCTGCTGTCTTATTGACCAAAGATGTTAACACATTTTCCAAAAGGATGGCTAGAGTCCATTGATACCACTATAGGCCTCCCAAGTGGTTTTTCCATAGACTTATGCACTTTTAGAAATGTATTAAAAGAGTAACAGGATATTTATGTTTTAAGAATTCTCCTTTTTTGCAATAATGGTTCCCATATTTAAATATTTTTCAACCACTTGCTACAATTTTTGCCAAACCTTCCTATGTAAAGGATCACTATCTAGTTTCTCATATGTATTAACATCAGACAGTTGGGTTGAAATTTCACTAACACAGTAGCTATTATCTGTTCTCCCTTGTCTGTGAGCTTGGTAACTTTAGAGGTATCATCCAACAAGGATTTTATCGACAGTTTCCCTAATTTACTGGTATATCTAGTCAAAAATGTCCTTCTCTTATAATCCTATAATCCTGTCCGATACATGTTTCCACCAGATGATAGACATTTGGTGGCAGATATGTACTTTTTAATTGAAACCAAATGTTTGTAATATAAAAATTCAGAATTAGCGGTAGGTATTACATTAACATCAATATCATGCATAGGACAAACTTTCAATTTCACAATATAAAGAAGGAAAAAAAGCTTTAAATTCATCTCAAGTTCTCAACCTGAAAACATAACTTTTATAAATCGATACAACTAAAACAATAAAGTAACTGTGATCAAGTTAAAAACCCTGTTTTGCTGAACTAATGTTATACAGTCATGGTCCTAAATGTTGGCACCCCTGAAATTTTTCAAGAAACTGAAGTATTTTTCACAGAAAAGGATTGCAGTAACACATGTTTTGCTATAGGCATGTTTATTCCCTTTGTGTGTATTGGAACTAAATAAAAAAAGGGACGAAAAAAAGAAAATTGGACATAATGTCACACCAAACTCTAAAAATGGTTTGACCAAATTATTGGCACCCTTTCAAAATTGTGGAAAAATAAGATTGTTTCAAGCATGTGATGCTCCTTTAAACTCACCTGGGGAAAGTAACAGGTGTGGGCAATATACAAATCACACCTGAAAGCAGATAAAAAGGAGAGAAGTTCACTTAGTCTTTGCATTGTGTGGCTGTGTGTGCCACACCAAGCATGGACAACAGAAAGAAGAGAAGAGAACTGTCTGAGGACTTGAGAACCAAAATTGTGGAAAAATATCAACAATCTCAAGGTTACAAGTCCATCTCCAGAAATCTAGATTTGCCTTTGTCCATAGTGCCCAACATTATCAAGAAGTTTGGAACCCATGGCACTGTAGCTAATCTCCCTCGGTGTGGACGGAAGAGAAACATTTATGAAAAGTGTCAACGCAGGATAGTCATAAGCAGGTAAGTCATAAGTGGATAAGCAGCCCCAAACAAGTTCCAAAGATATTCAAGCTGTCCTGCAGGCTCAGGGAGCATCAGTGTCAGTGCGAACTATCCGTCAACATTTAAATAAAATGAAATGCTATGGCAGGAGACCCAGGAGGAGCCCACTGCTGACACAGAGACATAAAAAAGCAAGACTACATTTGGCAAAATGAACTTGAGTAAGCCAAAATCCTTCTAGGAAAATGTCTTGTGGACAGATGAGACCAAGATAGAGCTTTTTAGTGAAGCACATAATTCTACTGTTTACCGAAAATGGAATGAGGCCTACAAAGAAAAGAACACAGAAACTACAGTGAACTATGATGGAGGTTCAATGATGTTTTGGGGTTGTTTTTATGCCTCTGGCACTGGGTGCCTTGAATGTGTGCAAGGCAACATGAAATCTGATGATTACCAAGGGATTTTGGGTCGCACTGTACAGCCCAGTGTCAGAAAGCTGGGTTTGTGTCTGAGATCTTGGGTCTTCAAGCAGGACAATGACCCCAAACATATGTCAAAAAGCACCCAGAAATGGATGGCAACAAAGCGCTGGAGAGTTCTGAAGTGGCAGCAATGAGTCCAAATCTAAATCCCATTGAACACCTGTGGAGAAATCTTACAATTGCTGTTGGGAAAAGGCGCCCTTCTAATAAGAGAGACCTGGAGCAGTTTGCAAAGGAAGAGTGGTCCAACATTCAGTCTGAGAGGTGTAAGAAGCTTATTGATGGTTATAGGAAGCGACTGATGTCAGTTAATTTTTCCAAAGGGTATGCAACCGAATATTAAGTTAAGGGTACCAATAATTTTGTCCATCCCATTTTTGGAGTTTGCTGTGACATTATGTCCAATTAGCTTTTTTTCCCTTCCCTTTTTTGGTTTAGTTCCAATACACACAAAGGGAAAAAAAACACGTGTATAGCAAAACGTGTGTTACTGCAATCCTTTTCTGTGAGAAATACTTAATTTTCTTGAAAAATTTCAGGGGTGCCAACATTTACGGCCATGACTGTAACTATTATAATTATAACTATTTGGATAATAACATTAATGCAGCAACAAAGAGGTTTTAGCTTGATCACAGTCACTGTATTGTTTCAATTGTATTGATCAATAAAACTTATGTTTTAGGGGCCAGTTCATTTCTAAGGTATTTTTTTTTTTTTGTCCCAGGCTCCATGCCCTGGGTAATTAGATTACATTAAGTTCGGGTCCCCTGGCCCACTTATTGAGTTTTTTGTAGAATAGTTGTCTTAAAAAACAAACTGTATATGCAATGGCATACCTACTATAGTGGTCAACGATAGAGAGCCCATTCCTGGTTGTTCCCATTCTTTTTCCAATTGATAAGAAACTGTGCAGAATTCCTCTCTCAAGGGAACTGCATTGTCAGCAAATTATTGGAGGAGTATTGACCGATGGGTCATGGAAAGCTAAGGGAGATAAACACCAGAATGTTTTGTCCCGGGGGTCAAAATTAGATGCCAAAATAGTAGGCCTATTATGACATTTGCTATAGGGTCCCCTTTTTCTAAGTACACCAGCATGCTAAACTCTCACAAAACTGTACTTTTTTAAATTAATGTTTAGGAATAAGACTTATAAAAAATGTAAGGTAAAACAATCCAAAGAAATACACTTATTATTGTGTCTAGCTTTAGGTGACTAGCATTTTTTGTCTGTAAAACTTAGCAACAGGATTACTGTGGGCTCAGTGGGGGTGATACCTTACTTTTTTTTCCCACCATAGACTGCAATGTCTCTAATATTCACATACTGCTTTATTATATTGATAATATGGCTTTATTTTGGTTAAGTTTTTTATTGTTTCATCCTAACATTACACACATTTTACTCCTTATTCATTCAGAAAAATAGTATTTTTGTATGTAAGCAAAATTCTGCTGAAATTCCTTATTTCCAGATTCTCTGGCCCCTCTCGCCTCTAAACCAGTTAACCCCCTACTCTTTGATAAAAATAAAAAAAACAACATGTAATGGTGAACTGTCATAAGCCAGAACTCAGACCCAGTGTTGGTATAACACCAGTCAAGGCCATGTACTTGGAAGTTGAGATAACTATTATAAGTGATATGAATCATGTGTTCATACTTGAAGTCTCGGGTTTGGTCTCTTTATCGTAGTGTCACAAGCCAACTGTGATAAAAAGCATTAGGAAAAGTTATTGTAGGCCTTACAAACTTTATGTCCCGGTTTATTTGTAGCATTACATTTTCCTCTTGCTTCTTTAATGAGGCTTCTGCACAATATGAGAAGTAAACCTATTCTGTGAATATGCAGATTTAGTGCCTTTTTTACACTAGATGTAGCATAAACTGACTGGGGCTTGTAAAGAGAGTTAAAATGTTAATTATTTCTCACCCCCTCCAGAGGTATTTGGATTTAGCCAATCTTCTTTGTTCTGAAAAGCGGTAAACACAATACCATCTCCAGCGAAAATGCTCACAACTGATCTCATAATACATGAGAAACCATCCAAATATTTCAGCATAAATGACTTTACATTCAGGCAAGTAAATTAACCATAAAAATAAAGGGAGGGAGGGGCTTCGGTGAGGGGGGGGGGGGGCAGAAACAAAATATCACAAGAAAGAATAAACTGCAGATAATAAGCACCAATCTGGTGTTGAATGCAGCCCAAAATACCAATTGTTTTAAGTCACGACAAAGACAGCTGAATGCTCATCTTGTGCGTACAGGGAACGGATGATTGCCTGCGATGAGTATCTTCTCTCACAAATAACAGTTTTTTCGTTCTTAATTTTCTGCTAAATTGGAAGCTAACTGCTTCCCACATTGTCATTGGAACACCTGCAGCTGCGCTGGATCTCCACACACCATTTCTTTTAGGTAAAACAGCACCCCGCTTCCTTCATCTCATCATTATGCCTCTGTCTTGCTTTCATTACTCGGCAGCGCTAATGATTCAGGCAGGCTGGACAGTCATTAAGTGACAAGCAAATGATACTGTATGCAACGTGTGACTAATCGGTCTGAACAAATGAAATCACAGACTTGCCTTTCCCATCATTCAATTCACAAACAATAGCAATGTGGTGCACAGCAGGTAGTTCAGTTAAAACCAGCCTTGTAAAACAAATTTCCTGCAGCTGTTTAAGTGCGCTGCCATGGATTTGATGCCTCCACTAGTGCACGGAGCCCAAAAGAATGAAGAAAAAAAAGAAAAAAAGAATGCTTTGGAATGGCACGGCGCAAGAGAGAACAATCTTCTATACATATATTAGAATAATGAAGGGTTTAGTGTCGTATTGGTGTGTTTTTCATCTTTATAGATCTTGTGGATGACTATTGGATTAGCAAAACATGCATAATCATCCCTAATAATGAAACCAATGGGTGGAACAGTTTGGAACAAGCATTCTATTAGGAGGCCTTGGTGATCCTTGCTAATTATTTTTATTGGGACACCAAAGGGATACTTACAGAGAACCTCTGTGTTTAGTGCATTCCAGAGTGCCAACGGCCCAGAATCTATTCGTTTAACCAGATTACCCCATCCGTTTACAGGTTCTCAATTGTTATGAAGAAAATAAAATTGATTTAACACAGAAAATAATTTTTGAAGTGGTATTATATTCCGATTACAGTATCTATTGGTCTGCACTCCTAGTTTTTTTTAATCTACAACACATTATCTATTTTGACTAAATTTAAAGGGAAGCTATTGGCAGATTCATGTTGCCTTAACCATTGCAGTGTGAATTTACATCCATTTCCCTCATGACTCAACTATATTTGATTCTGAAATGCTACAATGTTTCAAAGGAGGTGTCATTTGAAATAGCCATACACTGGCAGAAGTGTCCACTAAGTGCCCCCCCCCCTCCCCATCAGGCTCCTCCCACCTGGCTAAGCTTGACAGATCTCTCCTTATTTGCATTTTAGGGAGAGACCTGCTGACAGTTAATTCTTTATCCTTATGTTGATAAAGCTTAAAGGGAATCTGTCAGCTGCGTATGAGGCACAGAGCTGCAGACACCAGCAGATAGGTCCCAGTGGGATAAAACTAACCATCCCTATGTTTGTTCTAATTTGTAAAGTTTTATAATTGCCATAGAGGTGGCACCAAGACACTGCAGCATTTCTCCTTTCTCCTACAATTGTTAATTATACAATTAACATTGCATAATGAAATTAACTCTTCTGTTTCTTCACAATTTTTGAGCTTTCTGCTCAGCAGTAGTAGATGGAAAAACTACTGTTTCCTCTAAGAGGCCAAAAATGTCTAGTACTATTATCATGCAATGTTTGTCACAGTGTATCAGAGTAAGAGTCTTTGTACAAGGGCTGACTAGCTGTAGTAAATGAGCGCCAATTTCAGTGATCGATGCTCATGTACAGAACGTTCACAACAAGGCTCGATCAATCGTGCGGCCCTTCAAAAGCATCATTATTGGGTGTACATCACCTGTTTACACACCACGAGATGTGGCTGATAATGATTATATTATTGGCTGCACAAAAGATGCAAGCTTATTTGTCAACGGATCGCTGTCACTTTTAAGAGCCAATTATGGTGGAATGAGTATTTTTATGAAAACTCATTCACCCAATAATCAGCTATTGTGTAAGGACTTTACTTAAGAGCTTTCAGTCTGAAATTTAGAACAAAAATTATCATTTTAAAACTTTCATTTATCTGTTTTGTTCAGGACATTCTGTAAAAGTTAAAAAGTTCCAGGTAAACTTTTCCAAGCAGCTTGATGAAACTTAAAGGGGTATTCCGGGGAACTAAATCTATAGCCCATCCTTTCCCTCTCACCAACCTATTTATTGGTTTAAAGGGGTACTCCGCTGACACCAGTTTTTAATCAACTGGTGCCAGAAAGTTAAACAAATTTGTAAATGACTTCCATTAAAAAATCTTGATCCTTCCAGTATTTATTACCTGCTATTATGAACCACAATGCTCTCTGCTGACACTTCTGTCCATTTTAGGAACTATCCAGAGTAGGAGCAAATCCCCATAAAATTTTTTCCATTGGAGTATCCCTTTAAATATCACTCATTAGCTATATAGAGCAGTTTCCCTCTTTCAGCTGCCACATGCAGGGAGTGAGAGAAAGACGTCATAATCAGATCCTGCTTGTCTCTGTGCAAACCCCTCCATGAGACTAGCCCCCACCCTCTTGGAAGATAAACACCATGTGATTTCTGTCTTCACAGCCACACCTCCCCTCCCTCTCCCTGTGTGATGATCTTGCCGGCAAAGAAGCCCAGTCTCCTCAGCACATAACGCTGCTCTTTGCCTGCTGTAGATCTAATCACTGACTGCTGTCATTAAGAGCATAGCATGATTTATTGCTGGGGGGGGGGGAGGATAGTTTGAAAGAAAAGACATGTACAGTGTGTGCTGCTGACAACAACACAGCATGCACACAGATAGTAAGAGCAATTGGCTGGCAGCCATTACACAGAGCCACACTGACTGCTGGGAGTTGCAGTCTGGGCTGCAAGCAAGGAAAAATAATATTTAGGATACAACAGGGGCCACAGGAGCTGGCAAAATCACATGGATGACTACAGGGGACACAGAACAGGTATTGTAGTGGCTTTGAGGCATTTTTATTTTTCTTAACTTCCCCAAAGCACCCCTTTAAATATGACAATGTCTGTGTTTTAAATTTTTCGGGCTACATTATAGTTGCAAATGTTGCTGTTTTATTACCATAACCCCTTAAAACTTCACATCTTTAGCACTAGTAAAACATATTGAAGATAAACAATACAAAGTACAAAAAAAAAACATATTTACTACAGTAAAAAAAATTTTTGCAGCATTGCACATGGCACCATAAATTAAAATGCTGGCACACAGGTATACTGGACATGGGGAAACAACGCTGGACAACTGACATTTGTAAAGGAGGCCTAATCTATTGAACCAGTTGACAAGATGTGACTTTTGACAAATTAAAGTATAGCAATACATATTATTGATTATCTTGTGACAACGGTACACATAAAAGCATGGCATATATTAGAAAGGACATGAATGGAAGTCTATTGGGGTGTCCACAATATGCACTGCTTACCTGCCAAAAGTTCCAAGAAAGGACCCACAACAGGGTGCCCTAAAGTTAACTGATGGGCAAGGGGTACGAGGGCTAGTTGTTAGGTTCAATTCTACAGAAGAACTACTGAAGCACAAATGTGGGATAAAGGCAATGTTGGTTATCATTGAAAGGTGTCAGAACAATGAGCCTAACCACTTGCTGCTTATGAGGCCATATGGCCACTGACCAGTCAGAATGCTTAGGCTGGGCGCGCTTCGTATCTGCAGAGTCCCAGTTGATAGCAACCAGGACCCGCAGATACGAAGCGCGCTCGGCTTCTGAGCACGCTTCACAGATTGGGAGCTGGCCATTTGATGTGAATATACATCCATGGTCATTACGGGGTTAAGTGGGTGTTACATGTTAAAGTAACATCCAAATGAATGCCAGAACATAATGTCTTATCACAGAAAATTGCCTAGAGTATAACACTGCATTTTCCCGGTTTGCTTTTTTTCCCATAGTTCAACACGCGGCTAATACCAGACATCGCCGATCTGGCTTATGTCCGGTATTAATCCTCTATTCACCGCGATCAAAGTTGATCGCGGCATCTGAAACGGGAGAATATGCTGCCGGTTAGCTCAGCTGAGCTGTTCGGGACCGCTGCGGTGAAATCGCTGCATCTCGAACAGCTGAGAGGACATTTTCTGTATATGCTAATTAGGTGCTAACTGGCACAAGCCCGGGCTAACTGGCACTCTGACGTCAGCACCGCTTGCCGCAGCTCCGCCCAGCTCATCAATATTCCTCCCTGCCCTCCGCCTCTCCCTCTTCTCCCCACTCTGTAATGAAGAGGGAGAGGCGGAGGGAGGGGAGGAATATTGATGAGCTTGGCGGCGCTGCAGCCAGAGGCGCTGACGTCAGAATGCCAGTTAGCCCGGCCTGTGCCAGTTAGCACCTAATTAGCATATACAGAAAATCGAAGATTTCGGCCGAATGACGATCTGGGCACGGTAGGCATCAAACTGATCAGTGTCAACCGCACTACCAGCCAGTACCACTGGTTAGTGCAGGGGGAGCAGGCTGACAGTTTTCCTTTAATAAATGTGATTTAACCCTTTAACCCTATTAAAAGTTTGAATTACCCCCCCTTTTTCCATAAAAAAAATTACTGTGTAAAAAAATTAAAAATAAATAAAAATAAACATTTATGGTATCGCCATGTGTGTAAATATCCAAACTATAAAAATATATTGTTAATTAAACCACACAATTAATGTCGTACGCGCAAAAAAATTCCAACATCCTATATAGGATATTTTTGGTCACTTTTTTATACCATAAAAAATGAATAAAAAGCGATCAAAAAGTCTGATCAAAACAAAAATGATACTGATAAAAATATCACGTCGCAAAAAATGAGCCCTCAAAACAGAAAAACGCTTGATCCTTAAGGGGTTAAACATTGTTCCGAACCAAGCACGCCTGTTTATAGCAACAGTATTTCATAGTGGCAGTGGCCTTTTTCAGTAGGGTAATGCCTCATGCCATACAGCTAAAATTGTTCAGGTGGAACATGATTAAGTGTTCAAGGTGTTGACCTGGCCTCCAAATGCCCCAGATCTTAATTGATAGAACATCTGTGGTTCCATTTTAGGCGTGACGGATGCCCACAGTGAAGGGCAGGGGTAGGCAACCTATTTTTTTCGATGTCACTTGGTGTGCCAACAATATGGGTGTGGCATGTTATGGGTGTTGTGGCTTGTCGTGGGTACGTTTCAACGACCTTTGTCAAGCATGAGAGGCAAGAAAAGGTGGCCTGCTCTGTAACACTGTTTGGAATAGAATAAACTCCACGGAATTCTGCACTTTATACTTTTGTTTTCTGGGATTTTCGGCGATATATTCATACATCCTTTCACTTTTTCCTCTAGGACAGCTCTCATGTTGTACCCATCCTATGAAAGGCTATGTTACTTCACCATGATCCTTGCTCCTAATATTTAAGCATGCCTAGAAAACACATTTCTTCAATGAGGACTTGTGTAATGGTCCATCTACAATGTAAATTGGTAACAAATCTCTTCCCACAACTCTGCCTTGAAAATGAACAAAGCCCATTAATCTACATGCTTGGTTCCAGTGCCACATTCTGGTGGACAGCCACAGTTCCGGGCTCCATAGACAACTTCAGGCCAGGTTTACTGTTAAAGGGGAATTCTCCGTGCTTTACATTTATTTCTATGCATTGCTATTGTCTACTGACTCCTGAACCTTGGCTTTGTCACCAACCAGGTGTGATAGCCTGGGGGAGTAGGGTATATGGGAGTGTAGCTGTGTGGTTACTAAGGGTGCTTGCTTAACCCTTTCTATTCGTGACGCAAGAATGATAGGGAGATAGGAAATAATTGATTGTCCACAATCGGAGATTTGCAGAAACTTGTCTGAACTTTTACTGAAGATTTTATAAAATGATGAACAGGAACAGTCCATATAACAGAGTCTATTAGAGCTTGACAAGTGGTTGGGACCTCGTGAGTCTATTGAGCTTAAGAAGGTAATTGTTGCGGTGATCCACTGGATTTAGGGGTTTAGATTCGGTCCAGTAATCACGCTAGCTTTTGTGGGGATTGAGATTTCAACTCACGGATTCGTTTTATGCTGAGGCCGGCAAACTTCTGGCCTAGCTTGTCTTTGAAAGTTGCACAGATCCGTCCTCGAGAGCAGCAACCCAAGAGAGCGATAATTGGCTACAGCTCCCTTATATGGGCAGGGGCTGGACTAAAGCTCACTGGTCCATACAACTGTCAATCTTCTGTACAGAGAGTTATGGGTAAACATGTGACCCAAGGACCTCCAAAATACCATAGAGGGATTAACATGGTCACATGAACGAAGGTCCTGCGACGCTAAAAATGTAAGTATACTAATATACACTATATTAAATATACACATTATTAAATATATATATAATAGCATTATGAAATTAGAAAAGGAGGAGGCGACTAGGGGCTGTCCCACCTGGGGGACCCTACCTGAACGTAGTAACTCTGACTTTGGGGACCACCATACAAGGTACAGTATACAATACGGTACCGGGACACCACACATGTTCCTGCTATGTCCCTTGGTTTGTTTGCTTGACCCTAAACTTGCCACCACTCCATAAGCACTACCACTGCCAATATATGCTGCTATCAGGCCTACACAACCACAGATCAACCAGATGATCCGGAAAAGGATAATTTTATCAGCTTTTCATCTGTAAAAAAAAAAAAAAAAAAAAAAAAAAAAAAGCCATTTCTTTAATACTTTCCAGGCGCATATCCCATTGGAAAATGGCAAAGTTTTTGCTTTTTCCAGTACCTCTGTGTGCAAATAAACACTGGCAGGCATCTGTCACCAAAATGGAATCATTTTTAATTTCAAAAAGCATAAAATATCTGCTAGTATGGTGTTCTATTTAAACTGTTAAGCTGTAAGTTACCACCAGGTACCATCCGTTTACCCATAGCCATATATGTTACCGTAACCCTTTGGTTTTTATTTTATTTTTTTAGAATATTTCTTTTTCCTTTATCAGCAATAATTATACATTCCTTGTAAAATTACATTTCCATTTTCTTTACCTACTATCCACATCGCAAAAGTTTTTTTTGCCCTCCCCCCGTTATACATTTCTCAATTCATCTGGTTCCAGTGTCCTGTCCGACCCTCACCATCTGTGTATTCTTTTAACTAATTCCAATAATACATCTCCTCCTCCCCCCCCCTCCCTCCGTAACCTTGACATTAAATTGATCAAAAGTACTTAGATACACTCCTAGGTGACCTAACAGTGTTATATGGCCCACCCTGTACATTGATCCAAAGGGTATTTTATAGTGGACCAGTACTGCAAAATAAGTCATTAAATACATTTAAAATCAAGAACTTACACAGCAAAGTCAGTGAATGTGGAAAGGCAAAGCTAAAAATGTGTTGCTGAGTGCTGTCGGCCAAAAAGCTTGTTTTGTCAAGTGAGAGCAAAAGAACTCTGATAGCAATATGGCAACTTTCAAGAATCGCTGTCATTTAAAAAACTTTTTGCATGCCTTCCTGCCATGTCATATGTTTAGATCGCATTGGGCCTCAGTCTTCAGAGTTTCCCAACCAGTGTGCCACCAGTTGTGGCAAAAATACAACTTTGTTGTAGTTTTGCAACAGCTGGAGGAACACTGGTTGGGAAACACTTCAATAGGCTAATGTAGTAAAGAAGTCAGATGTGATTGACAACCGAAGTGTGAGGCGTCTGCTGTTACGCACATAACCAGCTTATAACTTGTGATTGAACAGGGTCTCAGTAGTGAGACCAGAAACGATCTAAACTTTTGACATGTCTGGGCAACAGATAACAAGTTTTTTTTAAAGGGCAGCGACGCTTTTAACTCCACGGTCTCCTAATTGAGAGCTATAGTAGTGTTAGTAAGTCTATTACAGGAATATGCAAGCTTTTTACCAAGTATCCTGTGCACAATAAAATATTATGGTAGTTATGTTTCATTTATGAGTGTAAAGCAGTGTTTCCCCCAACTAGGGTGCCAGCATGTCTGATCAGCAGAAGGCATGCTGGAAGTTGTAGTTTTGCAACAGCTGGATGCACCGTAGTTGGGAAACAATGGTGTAAGGATTCCTCCCACCTCCCTACATTTTCATTTCCATACCATGTAAATATAGTATAAATGTTTCTTGTACAAAATGTTTTTATTTTTTATTTTACTAGTGACTAACAATTTTACAAGTCGAGAAACAGTCACCTAGGAAAAGTTTAGGCCACAGTTTTCTTCAATGTGATTATTGACAAGAAATCATCCAGAAATCCCCAAAATCTTTTCCATGTTTATTTGAGATAATCTGCACCCTTCAAGGGTATATGTCGGTTCATTTCAGCTCATCCTTTCTTTATGATCACTCCTATCAAAACTTCTTACCCAATAACTGGGGGCACCTCACATTGGGGTCATTGTACTATACTATAAATACCATAAATATATATAGTGTCTGTTTTTTGTTTTTTTAAATTTTAAGATTTTGGTTTTCATAGTGTACGGTAACAGGGTTTTAGGATTTCTTGGTAACTGTAACAAAGTCATGTATCCATCGTAATCCTCAGAATCCCAGCAAAGAGTTCACACAGCTGTATTATTATAGTAATGAGTTGGGTGGCTTACAGGCTCATTACATTAATAGTGTTTGATAAATAGGTTGCAAAAGTTTGGCGGCCAAATGGAACGGAGCCAGAGCTGATTTAATTTCTATTCATTAATCTCAGGGACATGGTACACGGTGTATTATTACCTGCTTCCCACCCACAAAAGAAGATGTACATATGTGGATAATGTAGCTATTATAGCGGCTAACATTTTGGAAGAATCAGAAGTTATTGCTAACTATTTCTAACCTCTAAATGGTCCATTATGCAACTTTACATTAAGTTTTGCAGTGCTGTAATACATTGTGCCATACAGCCATACAAGTGTGATCAGATGCTCACCTAGGCAATCCCTAGTGGGAATGTGCTGTTATTTATATCCACACCCCCGCTGTAATGTCAGGATCAGAGATCACCCTCATCTCGCTTGTCAAACCCCTAAAAGGGGTACTCCGGTGGAAAACTTTTTTTTTATTATTATTCAACTGGTGCCAGAAAGTTAAACAGATTTGTAAATTACTTCTTATAAAAAACGTAATCCTTCCAGTACTTATTAGCTGCTGAATACTACAGAGGAAATTATTTTGTTTTTGGAACACAGAGCTCTCTACTGACATCTCTGTCCATTTTAGGAACGGTCAAGAGCAGCATATGTTTGCTATGGGGTTTTTCTCCTACTCTGGACAGTCCTTAACCCCTTAACAACGAAGGACGTATATTTACGTCCTCTGCTGGCTCCTGCGATATGACCCGGGACCCGCGGCTAATACAGGACATTAACCCTTCAGACGCTGCTATCAAAGCTGACCGCCACGTCTGAAGCGAAAGAGAAAGTATCCCGGCTGCTCAGTTGGGCTGTTTGGGACCGCCGCGGGGAAATCGCAGCGTCTCTAATAGCTTTCAGGACACCGGGAGGGCCCTTACCTGCCTCCTCGGTGTCCGATCGGCAAATCACTGCTCCGTGCCTGAGATCCAGGCAGGAGCAGTCAAGTGCCGATAACACTGATCACAGGCGTGTTAATACACGCCAGTGATCAGCATGAGAGATCAGTGTGTGCAGTGTTATAGGTCCCTATGGGAGCTATAACACTGCAAAAAAAAAAGTTAAAAAAAAGTTAATAAAGATCATTTAACCCCTTCCCTAATAAAAGTTTGAATCACCCCCTTTTCCCATAAAAAAAATAAAACAGTGTAAATAAAAATAAACATATATGGTATCGCCATGTGCATAGATGTCCAAACTATAAAAATATATTGTTAATTAAACCGCACGGTCAATGGCGTACACGTAAAAAAAATTCCAAAGTCCAAAAAAGCGTATTTTTGGTCACTTTTTATACCATTAAAAAATGAATAAAAAGTGATCAAAAAGTCCGATTAAAACAAAAATGGTGCCCATAAAAACTGTGGGGAGTTACACAGTAAAAACTGCCATCTTGATCTCATTTCAATTAAATCCATATCCTGCAGACAGAAATGTAGTCAAATTCTATGGTGGAACAGGGAGCCATCAACTACTTGCCCTGCTGCAGGCCTGCTGTCTACTAGACTGGGTTGGTGCAATACACTTTCCTGCCCCTTACCCTCTGGGCTAGAAAAGACCTATGGCATGAACTACTTTAGTTGAGGTTGTGGTGAGGATTGTTTTTTTCAGGGAACATGTACTGTATAGAGGCACCTCAACTGTGTGTGGTAAGCACTTTTAATGTTAACCCCTTAAGGACCATTTGGGCCTTAAGGACAATTTTTTGTTTACGTTTTCGTTTTTTCCTCCTTGCCTTCTAAAAATCATAAGGACATAGTACTGATCAGTGTTATCGGTCATCTTCTGCTCTGGCCTGCTCGATCTCAGACCAGAGCAGAAGACCTGTGGAAGGCGGCGGAGGCAGGTGAGGGGACCTCCATCTGCCGTTCTGGATGATCGGATCACCGCAGCAGCGCCTTGCGGGCGATCCATTCATCCATTTTAGTGACCGCAGATGCCGTGATCTGTATTGATCACGGCATCTGAGGGGTTAATGGCAGACATCCACGCGATCGCGGATGTCGGCCATTACTCGTGGGTCCCTGGCTGATATCAGCAGCCGGGACCTGCCGCGCATGACCCGAGCATCACTCCGATACTTGTGGTTATGTATAGGACGTAAATATACATCCTGGTGCATTAAGTACCAGCTCACCAGGACGTACATTTACGTAAATGTTTTTTTGGAAGACAACACTTATTTATGAGGGCACCAAGAGCAGAATCTGGGGAAGAGGGAATTTCTGGGTGAAATAACAGGATGGTACTCTTAAAAATGTTTGTCCACAGGGTGAAGAATAGTGCTGGAAAATCAAGGAGTCAAAGTCAAACTCTGCAGAGACAAGTTGCGGTGTCACTCGGGTTGGGAGCCCATTCAGTCTCAGATGTGTTTTGCTTCCTTGTGCTTAAAGAGGATATCCAGGAAAATACTTTTTTTTATACATCAACTGGCTCCAGAAAGTTAAACAGATTTGTAAATAACTTCTATAAAAAAATCTAAATCCTTTCAGTACTTATGAGCTGCTGAAGTTGAGTTGTTCTTTTCTGTCTAAGTGCTCTCTGATGACACCTGTCTCGGGAACTGTCCAGAGTAGAAGCAAATCCCCATAGCAAACCTATTCATAGTAGTTCCCGAGACAGACAGAGATGTCAGCAGAGAGCACTTTTGCCAGACAGAAAAGAACAACTCAACTTCAGCAGCTGATAATTATTGGAAGAGTTAAGTTTTTTTAATAGAAGTAATTTACAAATCTGTTTAACTTTCTGGAGCCAGTTGAGATATATATATATATATATATATATATATATATATATATATATATATATATATATATATATATATATATCTCAACTGGCTCCAGAAAGTTAAACAGATTTAAATGTATATACACACTCAGTACACTTGTATGGCTTAAAGGGGTATTCACATTTATGCCATATTCACATGCCAAGCATCTCTATAGTGTGATTAATAATGCTCAAAGCAGAAGCTCAGGCATGATGGCTACCCCATGATAATGTGCTAAAAATGAAATAAAAAAAATTACAATCAGAAAGCAGAAACAGATTAATAAAAAGAACATGTTTCAGTATCCGGCTCTCATCAGTAACAATAAAAATCGAAATGACATATTCCCTTTAAAGGGGTACTCCGTCCCTAGCATCTTATCCCCTATCCAAAGGATAGGGGATAAGATGTCAGATCGCGTGGGTCCCGCCGTGGGGTACCCCCAGGATCTTTGCTGCAGCACCCTGCTATCATTACTGCACAGAGAAAACTCGCTCTGTGTGTAATGACCGGCGATACGGGAGCCGGAGCATCGTGACATCACGGCTCCGCCCCCTCACAAAGTCATGGACCACAGCCTTAATGCAAGTCTATGGGAGGGGGCGTGATGGCCGCCACACCCACTTCCATAGACTTGTATTGAGGGGACGGGCCGTGACGTCACGATGCTCCGGCCCCTGTATTGTCTGATCTGACATCTTATCCCCTATTCTTTTGATAGGGGATAAGATTTTTAGCGCCGGAGTACCCCTTTAAGGCTATGTTCACATGGCCGAATATCTGCTATTCCACTCAAATTCTGCACAGAAAAGCAGACTGTGGATATTTGGCATTTTTAGTGTATTTTAAGTGGAATTCAGACAGAGAATATATTATTTATATTTTTGTAGAATGCTGAATTTTTGCCACGGAAATTCCACTGTGTGGGACAGTGGAATCCCATTGAACATAATGTGCAGTAAATTTATGGCGGAATTATTCAGCAGAATTCTGCTAAAACATTTAGCTGTGTGAACATGGGCTAAGGGGCTCAGATCAGCACTTCAATTTTGCACGATCTACAGCAAAAAGTTGCAGCCCCAGGTGTGCTCTATTATTCAGGATTCATGTATTATAAGTTAAATGATTTGACTCTTATTATCAGTTCTATTTAACTTTTCCTTAGAGTATATATTTGAAAAAGTTGTTATGTATTCATACAAATACTTGTTTTTTATCAAGCTAAAATAGCTTTTATGTGTTAAACTTAAACAAGGGCCGGGTCTGGCTGGAATACAGGAGCGTCTGATTTTCCCATCTCCTAGCCAGATCTGGTCCCTGTATGTGATAAACGTACTGTGAACCCAGCCTAACAGCCTTTGGCTGTCCTCACATGCTGGGAGTTGTAGTTTTGCAACAGCTGGAGGCACCCTGATTGGAAAACACTGACCTAAGGAAAAAAACTTTATATATATATATATATATATATATATATATATATATATATATATATATATATATATATCAACTGGCTCCAGAAAGTTGAACAGATTTGTAAATTTCTTCTATTAAAAAATCTTAATCCTTTCAGTACTTATGAGCTGCTGAAGTTGAGTTGCTCTTTTCTGTCTATGTGCTCTCTGATGAACTGTCCAGGGTAGAAGCAAAACTCCATAGCAAACCTTTTCTACTCTGTGCAGTTCCCGAGACAAGCAGAGATGTCAGCAGAGAGCACTAGAAAAGAACAACTCAACTTTGCAGCTGATAATTATTGGAAGGATTAAGATTTTTTTTCATAGAAGTAATTTACAAATCTATAAACTTCCAAGACGAGAAAGAAATCCACAAGGCACTCATCAATGCTGCAAAATGTGTCCTTTATTTCACGGGTCCATACATCAGTGCGGAGACGCTCATACAGGTGTGCTTCTACAAACTACAGTCCGTTTCTCGCGATAATAGGTTTGCACATCACTGGTCTTAGAGCCGTGTCTTAAATAGTACCTGCCTCCGCTGTCATGGAAACTCCACAACAACAATCAAGCAGGTGAGTGATTTAAAACAAATCTAAAAACAATATAGAACTGTGGGAGTTACAAAAGTGCATTTAATTCTGTCTTATCATTAAGACCGACGCAGCCCATTGCATCTAGGCGTAGAACCCACCTAGTTTATTTCCTTAGCAAAATTTCATCCTTGTTCCATCCGTCGCTAGCACACTCCACCCTTTCCATGCCGGTGAATTTAAAAGGTTCAGTTTCATTCTTATGTGCTTGCATTATATGTTCAATGAAGCGTAGGGCTCCTACTCCGGTTTTTAAGGATCGAGTGTGCTCACGTATACGATGGAACAAGGGTCTCTTGGTTTTACCAATGTAAAACCGCTTACATTTACAAGTGAGGGCATATACAATATGAGATGATCTGCATGTGATAAGTGGTTTAATCTGGATATCATAACCATTTAAGGTTAATATTTTGGCTTTAGAATTTAACTGGCAGAAAGAACAGGAACCACATGGGTAAGTTACCTGTTGGTCTCTGTTCAGACAACCAGCTTTTATTTGTATTCCTCCTATTTAGTTCTTTGTGTTTTTTTAGGATGTCCCCAATTGTTTTGTTCTTTTTATAAGTTATTAATGGTCTTTCTGTCGTTAACTTAGCTAAATCTTCATCATTCTGTAATAAATTCCAATTGTTATAAATAGCTTTTTTGATTGTATCATTTAAGGGTGAATTTTCAAAGGCAAAAACTATTCTTCTCTGTTCATTCCTCTCATTTGTTTTTTCTGACTTTTTTCTTTTTAATAATTGTTCCCTTGGGATTTTAGTTGCTCTTTCTCTGCCTTTTTTTTTTTTTTTTTTTATTAATCCTTTGGGGTATCCCCTGTCTATGAACCGTTTTTCTAATTCAATAGCTTGGGTATTGTATTTTTCCTGGTAACTATTTACTCTTCTTAATCTTAGAAACTTGCTATAAGGTATGCTGCGTTTCACATGGGCCAGGTGGGAGGAGTCAAAGTACAAACAGAACATTTTTAGCGATTGTGTTCCTGAAGCCAGACGTAACGATAATGTCATCAATGATATCTATCTGAACGTCCAGGAATTCAAGATGTCTATTCCCATATTGGGATGTGAAACGCATATTCATATCATTTGTTTCATTTAAGAAACATACAAAATTATTAAACTCATTTTGCGTCCCATCCCATATGATGAATAAGTCATCCACAAATCGTAAATACATTTTAATCTTGTTGACAAAGGGGTTTTGAGTAGAAAAAATAAACTTCCTTTCCAGCATGGCGAGGAATATATTGGCATAGACACATGAGGTCGGAGACCCCATTGCTGTTCCAAGTATCTTCCTATACCATTCCTCGCCATACTGGAAAGTATTGTTTGTCAAAATGAACAGAATTGCGTCAGAAACAAAATTTATGAATTCATTTGATTTACTGGTGTAAGACAGGAACAGACGGACAGCCTCTATACCCGCATTGTGCGGGATGCGGGTATAGAGGCACTCAACGTCTATGGCTGCAAGGCTATAAGTAGGTTGCCACTGAAATTCACTGAGAATTTCGATCAAGTCTCCAGTATCTTTTAGGAAGGACGGTATACTGCTCAAAAGTGGAGATATTAACCAATCAATGTAACTGGACAAAAATTGTGTCGGAGAGCCAATCCCCGAGACGATGGGTTGTCCCGGGGGCTGGCTCTCCAATTTGTGGATCTTAAGCAGTATATACCTGGAGGGCTTCCTGGGTTTTTCGGGAGTAGGCGTTCCGCAGTTTTATCCGATATTATTCCTTTAGCAGAATTGTTTTTGCCTTTGAAAATTAATTCTTAAATGATACAATCAAAAAAGCTATTTATAACAATTGGAATTTATTACAGAATGATGAAGATTTAGCTAAGTTAACGACAGAAAGACCATTAATAACTTATAAAAAGAGCAAAACAATTGGGGACATCCTAAAAAAATGCAAAGAACTAAATAGGAGGAATAAAAATAAAAGCTGGTTGTCTGAACAGAGACCAACGGGTAACTACCCATGTGGTTCCTGTTCTTTCTGCCAGTTAAATTCTAAAGTCAAAATATTAACCTTAAATGGTTATGATATCCAGATTAAACCACTTATCACATGCAGATCATCTCATATTGTATATGCCCTCACTTGTAAATGTAAGTGGTTTTACATTGGTAAAACCAAGAGACCCTTGTTCCATCGTATACGTGAGCACACTCGATCCTTAAAAACCGGAGTAGGAGCCCTACGCTTCATTGAACATATAATGCAAGCACATAAGAATGAAACTGAACCTTTTAAATTTACCAGCATGGAAAGGGTGGAGTGTGCTAGCGACGGATGGAACAAGGATGAAATTCTGCTAAGGAAATAAACTAGGTGGATTCTACGCCTAGATGCAATGGGCTGCGTCGGTCTTAATGATAACACAGAATTAAATGCACTTTTGTAACTCCCACAGTTCTATATTGTTTTTAGATTTGTTTTAAATCACTCACCTGCTTGATTGTTGTTGTGGAGTTTCCATGACAACGGAGGCAGGTACTATTTAAGACACGGCTCTAAGACCAGTGACGTGCAAACCTGTTGAAGCGCGAAGTATCGCGAGAAACGGACTGTAGTTTGTAGAAGCACACCTGTATGAGCGTCTCCGCACTGATGTATGGACCCGTGAAATAAAGGACACATTTTGCAGCATTGGTGAGTGCCTTGTGGATTTCTTTCTCGTCTTGGAAGTTTATAGAAGTGAACTGTTTGTTGGATTGCGGTGAGCACCACCTATATGCTGAATATTTATCACGGGATCTGTAGGAAGGTGTCAGCGTGCATCGAATTAGTGCTTGAGTCGGGCAGTGCCGGGTGCCTCTTTGTGGATTGCATAATTTACAAATCTGCTTAACTTTCTGGTGCCAGTTGACATATATTCAAATTTTTTTTTTTTCCTGGAATACCCCTTTAACGAATAATGGCTATTTGGCTGTCCGAGAGGAGGACTTCCAAAGGATGAATGGATTTGAACGGCGCTGATCAGGACCAAAAGCATGAGGTAAAAACAGCAGGTTTATTTGGATTCCCCACAATGCAACGAGTTTCACCGCACCTGGGCGGCTTCATCAGGCCTGATGAAGCCGCCCAGGTGCGGTGAAACGCGTTGCATTGTGGGAAATCCAAATAAATCAGCTTTTTTTACCTCATGCTTCTGGTCCTTATCAGCGCCGTTCAAATCCATTCATCCTTTGGAAGTCCTCCTCTCTATTAGCCCTGTGATTGGGAAGGCTGCAGACCAGGCATTACTACCCCTCTACGCTTACCATTGTTGTGTGTGGGGTCACGCAACCACCGATGGTAAGAGCTCCTAGTTATTATACTAGATTACCTGAAGGTGGTTTCATGCTATGGAGCGCTCTCCTCTTTTCCTTTGATTTGGCTGTCCGGGCATGCTGGGAGTTGTAGTTTTGCAACATCTGGAGGCCCCCTGGTTGGGAAACACTGCCTTAGGTAGTTTAAATAACTAAAGTGATATGATGGGAATTTTTTTTCTTTGCTAGAAAGGCCCTTTACACAATAATGTTTAATTACATTCTTAATATTATTAGAATACATTCTGTTTCTCTTGTATTGTAATATTGTTCTACTTAAAAACTAATACATTCATTATAATTACAAAGAATTATTATGAAAACAGGTAACATTATGGTCACTACAATGCCAGTTGATTTCTATTTCTATTTAGAGTACACTATAAAATAAATTTATGAATTTGGGAAAAATTGGGAATGTTCAGCAATGAGGAGAAAGATAGCTTTTTTTTACGGTTTTAGCTCACATATGAATCTAATATGGAACTAGAGCTCCCACTAGTGTTGTAGTGTGATCGGTGCACCACTATTTACAGCTAAATGAGAGAGGCAGCTTTCTATACAATCCTCATTATTAGAATAATTAGAATTAGAAATATACATAACCATATAATATGTGCATAAAATTGTGTTTTAAATTAAAGAATATAGAATTACAAAAGAAGTAGTGTAAATGGGATGGGAGTCTAACAACTGTGCAGGGCCCAAAGGCACTAAGAGGAGCACTATTACTATATAGGGCCTAAAGATGGTGCTATTATTGTGTGTTTTCTGTGTATGGTACTATTATTTCTTGGAGTGCAGTATTACTGTGTGGGGCAACAAGTGGGGCATTATTTGTGTTTGGAAGAATATAAAGGAGGACTTTGTATAGAAGTTGCCAAAAGGCAGGGGGAATGCTATAAAAGCATCCAGCATGTCAAGGACATGTTCACACAGCGGAATGTCTGCAAAAAAAATCTGCACGGACATTCTGCTGCAGCATTGATTTGTTATGTTTTGAGTGTTTTGTACTTGTATGTATGTGTGCCTCTAGGTGGGGAACTTACTATGGGGCAACTTACTTTTAGAGGGTAAAAAACTACAGTGACCCTTGACCTACGATGGCCCCGACATACGATAATTTCAACATGCGATGGCCTCTCAGAGGCTATCGCATGTTGAAGGCAGTGTCAACATACGATGCTTTTTTATGTCGGGGCCATCGCATAAACGGCTATCCGGCAGCGCAAACTGCTACAGCTGCCACCGGATAGCCGTTTACGGTGCCCCATGCGGTCCCCTGACGATCACTTACCTGTCCTCGGGGCTCCGGCGCGTCCTCTTCGGGATCCCCTGCATCGTCGGCGCTCTCCATCGACGTCATCACGTTGCTGCGCACGCCGTCCCGTCATCTAATAGGAGCAGCGTGCGTAACAAAGTGATGGCGGCGACGGAGCGCGCGGATGCCGGGGAAGCAGGGGCCTTGCTGGAGCGTCAGTGACGCAGCGACAGCGATGGACGGCGACATTCCAGGGCAACGGTGACGAGCGATGACGGTCCGGAGCGGCGAGGACAGGTGAGTACAACTTCCTCTAACAGTGGTCTTCAACCTGCGGACCTCCAGATGTTGCAAAACTACAACACCCAGCATGCCCGGACAGCCAACGGCTGTCCGGGCATGCTAGGTGTTGTAGTTTTGCAACATCTGGAGGTCCGCAGGTTGTAGACCACTGTCCTATACTTTACATTGCACGGATCCCTCGACATGCGATGGTTTCAACAAACGATGGTCCGTTTGGAACGGATTACCATCGTATGTTGAGGGACCACTGTACTTGTTAGTGAGGTATTTTTGTTTTTAGTGGGGACAACCCTCTACCAGGGCAGTTTTTAGACTAAATGTTGCCCTGGTCAAAATAAAAAATTGGATCCGTTGATTGTGCTGTTAGAGTTTAACATGTCCCGTTCCCTGAATAATGTTGCAACTGAGTAAATGGGGTTGCATTGCAAACTGCAAATAGCCGTGACCATGTATTGACAAATATGATAACTTGTGGATCACTGAATGACCCCATTCACATACATTAACTGCTATGCAGCAAGATTCAGGGAGCCATGTCCATGGTCTTTGTCCATGCAGTCCATGTCACGATTATCTTATAATGGCACCTTTTGAATTACATACAGTAATAGTGCCCACACACCACAACAGTGATCTCCTATCAGTAATAGTGAGGTGGATAATTGGGGTGATGGCGTGTGTGTAGTACTGGTGGGGTGATGTGACTGGAAAAAAGTTTGTGACACCAGGGTACTGTTGACCTCCACACTCCAGATGCAGGGTTATGAAAACTTTTCAATTTCACTCAGGAACTTGCAAAATACACAGGAACAGATGCTTCTAGGCACCATGAGACTTATAGTTCACGTTGACCGACTAGCTTCTTGCTTGCTGAGATTTACTTTGGACAGGTCTGAACTTGACGTAGGAGCTGACAAACATTAACTGTTCTCCATTCAGGAATCCCTGTATCAGGGCTTACCACCAGGTTTGGACTGCAGACTTATGGACTTACTCCCTGAAGCTTTCTTTCTCCTGTTATTCTCTGCTTTGCAAATGGGGTCCATGGCTCTCTTGGCTCCATTGCAGACCTGCTTCTGACTGGAATGGACGACCTGGTTGGCGAGATCCTGTGAAGGGTGTTATCGCTCTGGAACAAATTAGTGCTGCAAATGAATTATCTTAGGCCTGTCCTCATGTGGTGAGGTACAGGTCTACGGCAGAGGTCTAGAGGTGACCTTCACTCACTCTTCTCCCTCTCCTTGAACTAAATTAACTCAGTCCAGTCTAGCCAGACATAGGGGAGCAGGGCAACAGCCCTGATTAGCTGAAGAAGACATGTGATCCCCTCAGCATCCTCTTGCACAGACAGGTTAACCCCTTAGGGCACAATAAAGCATAAAAGTGCATTGACAATATATATCACAGTGTAATAAATTGGACATTTAAACCTGAGTAGTGGGCCTGGAGCAGACATGCTAGGTGACATCCTCCTGACAGGTCAGGAAGACAGGTGTGTTTCTCATTGGGACACCACAATAGTGCCTGTTTTAGGCCTCACGCAGTAATTATTCTTCTCTTAATGCCCCAAACCGTAATAATTCCCCCTTTGTGCCCCTTACAGCATAATTGCCTTTACACCTTACACCTCTGTATGTCTTTATTCACACCACTATATGGTTGTCAGCCTGAGCGCAGTATACCATATACCAAGAACAGATTGGGAACCTTAACTGGAAAGCACAGCAACCGACCCCAAAACTTTCCATTGGAAACGGCTATCCTGGTTTCCTCTTCTGGTATCTGTTTTGTGATACAAAATACACATCGCTTATTTACCGATCACACGCCATGTGTGTTTCCAAAAGAAGGGAAATGTATATAAGGTCAGAACACAAATGTATTATAGGGACCAAATCTCAGATTTGTAGTGAATGCTAGACCATAAAATACCTCTGTAATCTGGCCATGTTAGGGCTGATCTGACCACAAAATACAGGACTATTACATACAGTGACTACAGGGGGCGTCTTCTCTTATTGTAGATGTTCTCTTCTCTTTCCTTCTCCATCCAGCCCAGACAAATATGACAATATATTTTTACAACCCCCCACTGATGATTACAACAGAGGTCCCTTATCCTCTGGGTAAATGACATAGCAGCCCATATGATTACTCACCACTCCATTAACCCCTTAAATGGGCACTGTCATGAAAACCAAAAATTGATATGTTGTAGTACTTCAGTACTACAACATATCTCTAATATAGTTTAATTAAAAAAAGTGATTTTAAAACAGTTTAAAATCACTTTTAAATTCGGCCACTAGTGGTTGCCCTCCTAGTGGCCGAATGCATTCAGCAGTGACGTCACCACTGAATTTCGACTCGTTGAAGCCTGGCAACGAGTCGAAATTCAGGCACTGCAGTGCTCGCTCCCGCCTGTCAATCAAACAGGCGGGAGCGAGCGCTTTGAAGGAAGAAGACGCGCGCAGGCTCGGGGACAAGGTAAAGTATTATGTTCACTGTATTATGTATACTGTTCACCTATACAGTATGCCTCCAGTTCCCCCACTACAACTCCCAGCATGCCCTGGGAGTTTTAGTGGGGAAGCCTGGAGGGACACTGTATAGGTGAACTGAGGGGTAGTGGGTTGAGCGGAGCAGCGGGGCCGGGGGGGGGGGGGGGGGGATTTGCGAGCTGCTCGGCGTGGAGGGAGTACTCTGGGTGAACTAAGGGGGAGGGGGAGGGAGTTGAGTGGCGCGACGGGGGCGGGGGAGGGTTTGCGGGCTGCACGGCGGGTGATGTGCTCCGGTGTTCATCTATACAGAGTGCCTCCAGTTGTTTCCCCACTACAACTCCCAGCATGCCCTGACAGCCAATAGATGTCAGGGCAAGCTGGGAGTTGCAGTGGGGAAAAAGCTGGAGGCACCCTGTATAGGTGAACTACGGGCGGAAGTGCCGGCCCCAGCAGGCATCAGTGACGTGGTGCCTGCTGGGGAAGTCTGCCTGGTAGTGAGCACACTACCAGGCAGACAAAAAAGCGTTTTTAATATGTAAAAAAAAAAATTAAAGGCAGGGAGGGGGTTAGGGATAGATGGGTAATAGGCAGGGACAGAAAAGAAAAAAAAAGTGATGGTGGGAGCTACCCTTTAAGGACTCAACCCATTTTCACCTTAAAGGGGCACTCCGGTGGAAAACTTTTTTTTTTATCAAATGGTGCCAGAAAGTTAAACAGATTTATAAATTACTTCTATTAAAAAATCTTAATAGATTAACTTTCTGGTACCAGTTGATATAAAAAATAAAAAAAAGTTTTCCACCGAAGTACCCCTTTAACCCCTTAACCCCTTAAGGACTCAGCCCATTTTGGCCTTAAGGACTCAGATAATTACATTTTTATGTTTTCACTTTTTCCTCCTCGCCTTCTAAAAATCATAACTCTTTTATATTTTCATCCACAGACTAGTATGAGGGCTTGTTTTTTGCGTGACCAGTTGTCCTTTGTAACTCATTATATCATAAAATGTATGGTGCAACCAAAAAACACTATTTTTGTGGGGAAATTAAAAAGAAAAACGCAATTTTGCTAATTTTCGAAGGTTTTGTTTTCACGCCGCACAATTTACGGTAAAAATGATGTGTGTTCTTTACTCTGAGGTTCAATACGATTAAAATGATACCCATTATTACATAGGAAAATGCAAGAGATCAGATCCAGCTCAATGCAGGTAAAATCAGGTTTAATCCATAGGACAAGGAAGGAACAAGTAACGCGTTTCAAGCGCTGTAAGCGCTCTTAGTCAGCCATGTCATGACTAAGAACGCTTACAGCGCTTGAAACGCGTTACTTGTTCCTTCCTTGTCCTATGGATTAAACCTGATTTTACCTGCATTGAGCTGGATCTGATCTCTTTCATTTTCCTATTGGCTGGTGCCGTCCAGCGCCTGGATCCGTGCTCTACTGTCTGGGGCGGGGTGAGCTGGCTTTCACCTTGTTTGCCTTCCCATTATTACATAGTTTTATATTATTGTTGTGCTTTAAAAAAATCACAAACTTTTTAACCAAATTAGTACGTTTATAATCCCTTTATTTTGATGACCTCTAACTTTTTTATTTTTCCGTATAAGCGGCGGTATGAGGGCTCATTTTTTGCGCCATGATCTGTACTTTTTTTTTGATACCACATTTGCATATAAAAAACTTTTAATACATTTTTTATAAGGTTTTTTTATAAAATGTATTAAAAAAGTAGCAATTTTGAAAAATTTTTTTTTTTTACGTTCACGCCGTTCACCGTACGGGATCACTAACATTTTATTTTAATAGTTTGGACATTTACGCACACGGCGATACCAAACATGTCTATAAAATTTATTTTTTACGCTTTTTGGGGGTAAAATAGGAAAAACCGGACGTTTAACTTTTTTATTGGGGGAGGGGATTTTTCACTTTTTTTTACTTTTACATTTTTTGAAATTTTTTTTACACTTGAATAGTCCCCATAGGGGACTATTCATAGCAATACCATGATTGCTAATACTGATCTGTTCTATGTATAGGACATAGAACAGATCAGTGTTATCGGCTATCTTCTGTTCTGGTCTGCTCGATCTCAGATCAGAGCAGAAGACGCCGGGAGCCGGAAGGAGGAAGGTGAGGGGACCTCCGTGCGGTGTTCTGAATGATCGAATCCCCGCAGCAGTGCTGCTGGCGATCCGATCGTTCATTTAAATCGCGCACTGCCGCAGATGCCGGGATCTGTATTGATCCCGGCACCTGAGGGGTTAATGGCCGGCGGGTCCCTGGCTGCGATCAGCAGCCGGGATCAGCCGCGCATGACACGGGCATCACTCCGATGCCCGCGGTTATGGACAGGACGTAAATGTACGTCCTGGTGCGTTAAGTACCACCGCACCAGGACGTACATTTACGTCCTGCGTCCTTAAGGGGTTAAAGGGGTACTCCGGTGCTTAGACATCTTATCCCCTATCCAAAGCATAGGGGATAAGATACCTGATCGCGGGAGTCCCGCTGCTGGGGACCCCCAGGATCATGCACGTGGCACCCCGTTTGTCATCAGCCCCCGGAGCCTGTTCGCATCGGGACTGATTACCGGCGACTACAGGGCAGGCGGCGTGTGACGACACGCCCCCGCCCCCATGTGATGTCACGCTCCGCCACTCAATGCAAGCCTACGGGAGGGGGCGTGACAGCTATCATGCCCCCTCCCGTAGGCTTGCATTGAGGGGCGAAGCGTGACATCACACGGGGGCGGAGGCGTGACGTCACATGCCACCCGCCCTGTAGTCGCCGGTAATCAGTCCCGGAGCGAACACGCTCTGGGGACTAATTACAAACGGGGTGCTGCGTGCATGATCCTGGGGGTCCCCAGCAGCGGGACTCCCGCGATCAGGCATCTTATCCCCTATCCTTTGGATAGGGGATAAGATGTCTAAGCACCGGAGTACCCCTTTAAGGACCAGGCCAATTTTAACTGTAGGACCAGAGCGTTTTTTGCACATCTGACTACTTTCACTTTAAGCATTAATAACTCTGGGATGCTTTTACCTTTCATTCTGATTCCGAGATTGTTTTTTCGTGACATATTCCAAAATTCCCAAATTTGATGAAAAAATTGAAAATTTTGCATTTTTCTAGCTTTGAAGCTCTCTGCTTGTAAGGAAAATAGACATTTCAAATAAATTATATTTTGATTCACAAATACAATATGTCTACTTTATGTTTGCATCATAAAGTTGACATGTTTTTACTTTTGGAAGACATCAGAGGGCTTCAAAGTTCAGCAGCAATTTTCAAATTTTTCACAAAATTTCCAAAATCGGAATTTTTCATGGACCAGTTCAGGTTTGAAGTGGATTTGAAGGGTCTTCATATTAGAAATACCCCACAAAAGACCCCATTATAAAAACTGCACCCCTCAAAGTATTCAAAATGACATTCAGTAAGTGTGTTAACCCTTTAGGTGTTTCACAGGAATAACAGCAAAATAAAGGAGAAAATTAAAAATCTTCATTTTTTACACTCGCATGTTCTTGTAGATCCAGCTTTTGAATTTTTACAAGAGACAAATCCTCCCAAAATTTGTAACCCAATTTCTCTCGAGTAAGGAAATACCTCATATGTGTATGTCAAGTGTTCGGCTCAGAAGGGAAGGAGCTACAATGGGATTTTGGAGAGTGAGTTTTTCTGAAATGGTTTTTGGGGGGGCATGTCACATTTAGGAAGCCCCTATGGTGCCAGGACAGCAGAAAAAAACCCAAAAGGCATACTATTTTGAAAACTACACCCCTCAAGGCACGTAACAAGGGGTCCAGTGAGCCTTAACACCCCACAGGTGTTTGATGACTTTTCGTTAAAGACGGATGTGTAAATGAAAAAAAAACATTTTTTTCACTAAAGTGCAGTTTTTTCCCCATATTTACAATTTTTAAAAAGGGTAATGGGAGAAAATGCCCCCCAAAATTTGTAACCCCATCTCTTCGGAGTATGGAAATACCCCATCTTAGGACGTAAAATACTCTGCGGGCAAACCACAATGCTCAGAAGAGAAGGAGTCACATTTGGCTTTTTGAAAGCAAATTTTGCTGAAATGGCTTTTGGGGGGCATGTCGCATTTAGGAAGCCCCTATGGTGCCAGAACAGCAAAAAAAAAACACATGGCATACTATTTTGGAAACGACACCCCTCAAGGAACGTAACAATGGGTACATCGAGCCTTAACACCTCACAGGTATTTCACGACTTTTTGTTAAAATTGGATGTGTAAATTAAAAAAAAAATTCACTAAAATGCTGCTTTTTCCCCCAATTTAAAATTTTTACAAGGGGTAATAGGAGAAAATTACCTCCAAAATTTGCAACCCCATTTCTTCTGAGTATGTAAATACCCCATGTGTGGACGTCAACTGCTCTGCTGGCGAACTACAATGCTCAGAAGAGGAGGAGCGTCATTGAGCTTTTGGAAAGGGAATTTGTTTGGAATGGAAGTCAGGGGCCATATGCGTTTAGAAAGCCCCCCGTGGTGCCAGGACAGTGGACCCCCCACATGTGAACCCATTTTGGAAACTACTCCCCTCACAGAATTTAATAAGGGGTGCAGTGAGTATTTACACTCCACTGGCATGTGACAGATCTTTGGAACAGTGGGCTGAGAAAATAAAAAATTACATTATTCATTTTCACGGACCACTGTTCCAAAAATCTGTCAGACACCTGTGGGGGGTAAATTCTCACTGTACCCCTTATTACATTACGTGAGGGGTGTAGTTTCCAAAATGGGGTCACATGTGGGAGGGGTCCATTGTTCTGGCACTATGGGGACTTTGTAAACACACGTGGCCTTCAATTCCTGATAAATTTTCTCTTCAAAATCCCAATGGCGCTCCTTCTCTTCTGAGCATTGTAGTTCGCCCGTAGAGCATTTTACGGCCAAATATGGAAATTGCGTTACAAGTTTTGGGAGTCTTTTTTTCCTTTTACCTCTTCTGAAAATTAAAAAGAAAATGAAAAAGAAAAAGTATGGGGCAACACCAGCATGTTAGTGTAAAATTTATTTATTTTTTACACTAACAGGCTGGTGTAGACCCCAACTTTTCCTTTTCATAAGGGGTAAAAGGAGAAAAAGCCTCCCAAAATTTGTAGTGCAATTTCTCCCGAGCACGGAAATACCCCATATGCGGCACTAAACTGTTTCCTTGAAATACGACAGGGCTCCGAAGTGAGAGAGCGCCATGCGCATTTCAGGACTAATTTAGGGATTGCATAGGGGTGGACATAGGGATATTCTAAGCCAGTGATTCCCAAACAGGGTGCCTCCAGCTGTTGCTAAACTCCCAGCATGCCTGAACAGTCAGTGACTGTCCGGAAATGCTGGGAGTTGTTGTTTTGCAACAGCTGGAGGTTCCGTTTTGGAAACACTGCTGTGCAATACGTTTTTCATTTTTATTGGGTGGGCCAGTGTAAGGGGGTGAATATGTAGTGTTTTACCCTTTATTTTGTGTTAGTGTAGTGTAGTGTAATGTTTTTAGGGTACATTCGCACTGGCGGAAATTTACAGTGAGCTTACCGTTAGGAGTATGCGCTGCGGCGAAACATTTGCTGCAGCTCATACTTGAAGCAGACAACTTACTCTAAACCTGCCCGTGTGACTGTACCCTGTACATTCACGTGGGGGGGGGGGGGGGGCAAACCTCCAGTTGTTTCAAAACTACAACTCCCAGCATGTACTGACAGACCGTGCATGCTGGGAGTTGTACTTTTGCAACAGCTGGAGGCACACTGGTTGGAAAACCTTCAGTTAGGTTCTGTTACCTAACTCAGTATTTTCCAACCAGTGTGTCTCCAGCTGTTGCAAAACTACAACTCCCAGCATGTACTGATCGCTGAAATGCATGCTGGGAGATGTAGTTATGCAACAGCTGGAGGTACGCAACTACAACTCCCAGCATGGCGAGGCAGCTGTTTGCTGTTTGGGCATGCTGGGATTTGCAGTTCTGCAACATCTGGAGGGCTACAGTTTAGAAACCACTGCACAGTGATCTCCAAACTGTGACCCTCCAGCTGTTGCAAAACTGCAAATCCCAGCATGCCCAGACAGCAAACTGCTATGTGGGCATGCTGGGAGTTGTAGTTTTGCAAGATCTAGAGGGCCACAGTTCACTGCACAGTGATATCCAAACTGAAGCCCTCCAGCTGTTGCAAAACTACAAATCCCAGCATGACAGGTGTCTGGGCATGCTGGGAGTTGTAGTTTTGCATCATCTGGAGAGCAACAGTGTAGTGGTCTGACTGTAGCCCTCTAGATGTTGCTAGGCAACTTACCGGCTTCCGTCGGATCCACGGAGTCAGCTACACGACATCACCGCACACCGATCTCCGACACCGATTGTCACCCGTAGCCTTGCCCGCAGGGTAAGTGGACTTTGGCGCCGGTCCTCTGTCTTTTCCCCATTCTGCCCCGCGCCCCCCGATCTGCTATTGGACGTCGCTTCTAGACACCCAATAGCATGGATAGGAGGGGTGGCACCCCTGCCACCTCACTCCTATCCCTTCAGGGGGATCGTAGGTGTCTTAGACAACCACGATCCCCCTTATAGTCTGGGTCACCGGGTCACCATAAACCCGTAATGACCCAGAATTGCGCAAATCGCAAGTGTGAATTCACTTGTGATTTGCGCCGATCGCCGACATGGGGGGTCTAATGACCCCCCTGGGCATTTGCGCGGGGTGCCTGCTGATCGATATCAGCAGTCACCCTGGTCCAATCCCTGCCCGGCGAGGACCGAAATTCCCACGGGCGTACAGGTACGCCCTTGGTCCTTAACCCCTTAAGGACCAGGCCATTTTACACCTTAGGACCAGAGCATTTTTTGCACATCTGACCACTGTCACTTTAAACATTAATAACTCTGGAATGCTTTTAGTTATCATTCTGATTCCGAGATTGTTATTTCGTGACATATTCTACTTTAACATGGTGGTAAACTTTTGTGGTAGCTTGCATCCTTTCTTGGTGAAAAATCCCCAAATTTGATGAAAATTTTTTAAATTTAGCATTTTTCTAACTTTGAAGCTCTCTGCTTGTAAGGAAAATGGATATTCCCCCAAAAAATTTTTTATTCACATATAAAATATGTATACTTTATGTTTGCATCATAAAATTGACAAGTTTTTACTTTTGGAAGACACCAGAGGGCTTCAAATTTCAGCAGCAATTTTCCAATTTTTCACAAAATTTTCAAACTCACTATTTTTCAGGGACCAGTTCAGATTTGAAGTGGATTTAAATGGTCTTCATATTAGAAATACCCCATAAAAGACCCCATTATAAAAACTGCACCCCCCAAAGTATTCAAAATGACATTCAGTCAGTGTTTTAATCCTTTAGGTGTTTCACAGGAATAGAAGCAAAGTGAAAGAGAAAATTCACAATCTTCATTTTTTACACTTACATGTTCTTGTAGACCCAATTTTAGAATTTTTACAAGGGGTAAAAGGAGAAAATGTATACTTGTATTTGTAGCCCATTTCACTCGAGTAAGCACATACCTCATATTTCTATGTAAAGTGTTCGGCGGGCGCAGTAGAGGGCTCAGAAGCGAAGGAGTGACAAGGGGATTTTGGAGAGCACGTTTTTCTGAAATGGTTTTTGGGGGCATGTTGCAACAGCAAAACCCCCCCACATGGCATACCATTTTGGAAACTAGACCCCTTGAGGAACGTAACAAGGAATTAAGTGAGCCTTAATACCCCACAGGTGTTTCACGACTTTTGCATATGTAAAAAAAAAGTTCACTAAAATGTGTGTTTCTCCCCAAATTTCAAATTTTTGCAAGGATTAATAGCAGAAAATACCCCCCCCCCAAAATGTGTAACCCCATCTCTTCTGAGTATGGAGGTACACCATAAGTTGACCTGAAGTGCACTACAGGCGAACTACAATGCTCAGAAGAGAAGGAGTCATATTTGGCTTTTTGAGAGCAAATTTTGGTCGGGGAGCATGTCGCATTTAGGAAGCCCCTATGGTGCCAGAACAGCAAAAACTCCCCACATGGCATATCATTTTGGAAACTAGACCCCTTGAGGAACGTAACAAGGAATAAAGTGAGCCTTAATACCCCACAGGGGTTTCACAACTTTTAGATATGTAAAAAAAAAAAAAAAATTCACTAAAATGTGTGTTTCCCCCCAAATTTCACAATTTTGCAAGGGTTAATAGCAAAAAATACCCCCCAAAATTTGTAACCCCATCTCTTCTGAGTATGGAGGTACCCCATAAGTTGACCTGACGTGCACGGGGGGCATGTCGCATTTAGGAAGCCCATATGGTGCCAGAACAGCAAAAAAAAAAAACACATGGCATAACATTTTGGAAACTAGACCCCTTGAGGAACGTAACAGGGAATAAAGTGAGCCTTAATATCCCACAGGGGTTTCACGACTTTTGGATATGTAAAAAAAAAATAAAAAATTTCACTAAAATGTGTGTTTCCCCCCAAATTTCACAATTTTGCAAGGGTTAATAGCAAAAAATACCCCCCAAAATTTGTAACCCCATCTCTTCTGAGTATGGAGGTACCCCATAAGTTGACCTGACGTGCACTACGGGCGAACTACAATGCTCAGAAGAGAAGGAGTCATATTTGGCTTTTTGAGAGCAAATTTTGGTCAGGGAGCATGTCGCATTTAGAAAGCCCCTATGGTTCGAGAACAGCAAAAAAAAACACATGCCATACCATTTTGGAAACTAGACCCCTTGAGGAACATAACAAGGAATAAAGTGAGCCTTAATACCCCACAGGGGTTTCACGACTTTTGCATAAGTAAAAAAAAAATTTTTTTTCACTAAAATGTGTGTTTCCCCCCAAATTTCTCATTTTGCCAGGGTTAATAGCAGAAAATACCCCCAAAATGTGTAACCCCATCTCTTCTGAGTATGGAGGTACCCCATAAGTTGACCTGAAGTGCACTACAGGCGTGTTACGCCGAGCGCTCCGGGTCCCTGCTCCTCCCCGGAGCGCTCACGGCGTCTCTCTCCCTGCAGCACCCCGGTCGGTCCCGCTGACCGGGAGCGCTGCACTGACATGGCCGTCGGGGATGCGATTCGCACAGCGGGACGCACCTGCTCGCGAATCGCATCCCAAGTCACTTACCCGTCCCGGTCCCCTGCTGTCATGTGCTGGCGCGCGCGGCTCCGCTCTCTAGGGCGCGCGCGCGCCGGCTCTCTGAGACTTAAGGGGCCAGTGCACCAATGATTGGTGCCTGGCCCAATTAGCTTAATTGGCTTCCACCTGCTCCCTGGCTATATCTGCTCACTGCCCCTGCACTCCCTTGCCGGATCTTGTTGCCTTGTGCCAGTGAAAGCGTTTAGTGTTGTCCAAAGCCTGTGTTACCTGAACTCCTGCTATCCATCTTGACTACGAACCTTGCCGCCTGCCTCGACCTTCTGCTACGTCTGACCTTGCCTCTGCCTAGTCCTTCTGTCCCACGCCTTCTCAGCAGTCAGCGAGGTTGAGCCATTGCTAGTGGATACGACCTGGTTGCTACTGCCGCAGCAAGACCATCCCGCTTTGCGGCGGGCTCTGGTGAACACCAGTAGTCTCTTAGAACCGGTCCACCAGCACGGTCCACGCCAATCCCTCGCTGACACAGAGGATCCACTACCTGTAAGCCGAATCGTGACAAGGCGAACTACAATGCTCAGAAGAGAAGGAGTCATATTTGGCTTTTTGAGAGCAAATTTTGGTCGGGGGGCATGTCGCATTTAGGAAGCCCCTATGGTGCCAGAACAGCAAACCCCCCCCCACATGGCATACCATTTTGGAAACTAGACCCCTTGAGGAACGTAACAGGGAATAAAGTGAGCTGTCACGATGCCGGCTGGCAGGTAGTGGATCCTCTGTGCCAGAGAGGGATTGGCGTGGACCGTGCTAGTGGATCGGTTCTAAGTCACTACTGGTTTTCACCAGAGCCCGCCGCAAAGCGGGATGGTCTTGCTGCGGCGGTAGTGACCAGGTCGTATCCACTAGCAACGGCTCAACCTCTCTGGCTGCTGAAGATAGGCGCGGTACAAGGGAGTAGACAGAAGCAAGGTCGGACGTAGCAGAAGGTCGGGGCAGGCAGCAAGGATCGTAGTCAGGGGCAACGGCAGGAGGTCTGGAACACAGGCTAGGAACACACAAGGAAACGCTTTCACTGGCACGATGGCAACAAGATCCGGCAAGGGAGTGCAAGGGAGGAGACTAGATATAGCCAGGGAACAGGTGGGAACCAATTAAGCTAATTGGGCCAGGCACCAATCATTGGTGCACTGGCCCTTTAAGTCTCAGAGAGCTGGCGCGCGCGCGCCCTAGAGAGCGGAGCCGCACGCGCCAGCACAAGACAGCAGGGGACCGAGACGGGTAAGTGACCTGGGATGCGATTCGCGAGCGGGCGCGTCCCGCTGTGCGAATCGCATCCCCAACGGCCAAGACAGTGCAGCGCTCCCGGTCAGCGGGACTGACCGGGGCGCTGCAGGGAGAAAGACGCCGTGAGCGCTCCGGGGAGGAGCGGGGACCCGGAGCGCTAGGCGTAACAGTACCCCCCCCCTTAGGTCTCCCCTTCTCTTTGTCCGGTAACTGCCTCCCCTGGGATGAGGACACCTGGAAAGAATGGAGGGTTTCCTCAACGGCAGGCAGTACAGCAGGAGTGGGAATGGGGAGGGAGGGCAGAGGGCGAGGCCTGGCACGGAGCAGTGTGACACCAGGACGGGGACCATGGGGAGGCACAGAGGCTTGCCTGACGGGACTGGGAGGGGGGGAGAGGCACTTCCTGTGGCAGGCAGAGTCCCAGTTCCTGATCTCCCCGGTGGTCCAATCAATGGTGGGGGAATGAAGCCGGAGCCAAGGCAGACCGAGGAGGACCTCAGAGGTACAGTTGGGGAGAATGAAGAACTCAATCCTCTCAAGGTGGGGTCCAATAGACATGAGGAGGGGCTCTGTGCGGTAACGCACGGTGCAGTCCAATCTGGCTCCGTTGACCGCGGAAATGTAGAGCGGCTTGACGAGACGGGTCACCGGGATGCTGAATTTATTAACAAACGACTCCAAAATAAAATTTCCTGAGGCACCGGAGTCCAAGCAGGCCACGGCTGAGAGGGAGGAGTTGGCTGAAGAAGAAATCCGCACGGGTACCGTGAGACGTGGAGGAGCAGACTTGGAACCAAGAGACGCCACACCCACGTGAGCTGGGTGCGTGCGTGCGTTTCCCAGGCGTGGAGGACGGATAGGGCAATCCACCAAGAAATGCTCGGTACTGGCACAGTAAAGACAGAGATTTTCTTCCCTGCGGCGATTCCTCTCTTCCTGGGTCAGGCGAGACTTATCCACTTGCATGGCCTCCTCGGCGGGAGGCCCAGGCGTAGATTGCAACGGATACTGTGGGAGAGGTGCCCAGAGATCTAAGTCTTTTTCCTGGCGGAGCTCTTGGTGTCGCTCAGAAAAACGCATGTCAATGCGGGTAGCTAGATGGATGAGTTCTTGCAGATTGGCAGGAATCTCTCGTGCGGCCAGCACATCCTTGATGCGACTGGATAGGCCTTTTTTAAAGGTCGCGCAGAGAGCCTCGTTATTCCAGGATAATTCTGAAGCAAGAGTACGGAATTGTACGGCATACTCGCCAACGGAAGAATTACCCTGGACCAGGTTCAACAGGGCAGTCTCGGCAGAAGAAGCTCGGGCTGGCTCCTCGAAGACACTCCGGAGTTCAGTGAAGAAGGCCTGGACTGTGGCTGTGGCAGGATCATTGCGGTCCCAGAGCGGTGTGGCCCAAGACAAGGCCTTTCCTGAAAGAAGGCTTACTACGAACGCCACCTTAGACCGTTCTGAAGGAAACAAGTCCGACATCATCTCCATATGCAGGGAACACTGAGACAAAAATCCACGGCAGAGTCTGGAGTCCCCATCAAATTTGTCCGGCAGGGACAAGCGGAGGCTAGGAGCGGCCACTCGCTGCGGAGGAGGTGCAGGAGCTGGCGGAGGAGATGGTTGCTGCTGTAGCAGAGGCAGAAGTTGCTGTAACATGGCGGTCAACTGCGACAGCTGCTGTCCTTGTTGGGCAATCTGCTGCGATTGCTGAGCGACCACCGTGGGAAGATCAGCGAGACTTGGCAGCGGCACCTCAGCGGGATCCATGGCTGGATCTACTGTCACGATGCCGGCTGGCAGGTAGTGGATCCTCTGTGCCAGAGAGGGATTGGCGTGGACCGTGCTAGTGGATCGGTTCTAAGTCACTACTGGTTTTCACCAGAGCCCGCCGCAAAGCGGGATGGTCTTGCTGCGGCGGTAGTGACCAGGTCGTATCCACTAGCAACGGCTCAACCTCTCTGGCTGCTGAAGATAGGCGCGGTACAAGGGAGTAGACAGAAGCAAGGTCGGACGTAGCAGAAGGTCGGGGCAGGCAGCAAGGATCGTAGTCAGGGGCAACGGCAGGAGGTCTGGAACACAGGCTAGGAACACACAAGGAAACGCTTTCACTGGCACGATGGCAACAAGATCCGGCAAGGGAGTGCAAGGGAGGAGACTAGATATAGCCAGGGAACAGGTGGGAACCAATTAAGCTAATTGGGCCAGGCACCAATCATTGGTGCACTGGCCCTTTAAGTCTCAGAGAGCTGGCGCGCGCGCGCCCTAGAGAGCGGAGCCGCGCGCGCCAGCACAAGACAGCAGGGGACCGGGACGGGTAAGTGACCTGGGATGCGATTCGCGAGCGGGCGCGTCCCGCTGTGCGAATCGCATCCCCAACGGCCAAGACAGTGCAGCGCTCCCGGTCAGCGGGACTGACCGGGGCGCTGCAGGGAGAAAGACGCCATGAGCGCTCCGGGGAGGAGCGGGGACCCGGAGCGCTAGGCGTAACATGAGCCTTAATACCCCACAGGGGTTTCATGACTTTTGCATATGTAAAAAAATAATTTTTTTTCACTAAAATGTGTTTCCCCCCAAATTTCACATTTTTGCAAGGGTTAATAGCAGAAAATACCCCCCAAAATTTGTAACCCCATTTCTTCTGAGTATGGAAATACCCCATGTGTGGACATCAAGTGCCCTGCGGTCGAACTACAATGCTCAGAAGAGGAGGAGTGCCATTGAGCTTTTGAAGAGTGAATTTGTTTGGAATGGTAGTCAGGGGCCATGTGCGTTTACAAAGCCCCCCGTGGTGCCAGAACAGTGGACCCCCCACATGTGACCCCATTTTGGAAACTACACCCCTCACAGAATTTAATAAGGGGGGCAGTGAGTATTTACACCCCACTGGCATTTGACAGATCTTTGGAACAGTGGGCTGAGCAAACGAAAAATAAAATTTTTCATTTTCACGGACCAGTGTTCACAAAAATCTGTCAGACACCTGTGGGGTGTAAATGCTCACTGTACCCCTTATTACATTATGTGAGGGGTGTAGTTTCCAAAATGGGGTCACATGTTGGGGGGGTCCATTGTTCTGGCACTATGGGGGCTTTGTAAACACACGTGGCCTTCAATTCCGGACACATTTTCTCTTCAAAATCCCAATGGCGCTCCTTCTCTTCTGAGCATTGTAGTTCGCCCGCCAAGCACTTTACATTCACATTTGGGGTATTTTCTTACTCAGAAAAAATGGGCTTACAAATTTTGGGGGGCTTTGTTTCCAATTTTCCCTTGTGAAAATGAAACATTTTGGGTAACACCAGCATTTTAGTGAAATTTTTTTTTTTTTTTTCATTTTCCCATCCAACTTTAACAAAAAATTGCCAAACACCTGTGGGGTGTTATGGCTTACTATACCCCTTGTTACATTCCATGAGAGGTGTAGTTTCCAAAATGGGGTCACATGTTGGTATTTATTTTTTTGCGTTTATGTCAGAACCGCTGTAAAATTAGCCACCCCTGGGCAAATCACCAATTTAGGCTTCAAATGTACATAGTGCGCTCTCACTCTTGAGCCTTGTTATGCGCCCGCAGAGCATTTTACGCCCACATATGGGGTATTTCCATACTCAGGAGAAATTGCGTTACAAATTTTGGGGGTCTTTTTTTCCTTTTACCTATTGTGAAAATAAAAAGTAAAGGGCAACACCAGCATGTTAGTTTAAAAAAAATTTTTGTTACACTATCAGGCTGCTGTAGACCCCAACTTTTCCTTTTCATAAGGGGTAAAAGGAGAAAAAGCCTCCCAAAATTTGTAGCGCAATTTCTCCCGAGTACGGAAATACCGCATATGTGGCCCTAAACTGTTTCCTTGAAATACGACAGGGCTCCGAAGTGAGAGAGCGCCATGCGCATTTGAGGACTAAATTAGGGATTGCATAGGGGTGGATATAGGGGCATTCTACGCCAGTGATTCCTAAACAGGGTCCCTCCAGCTGTTGCTAAATTCCCAGCATGCCTGGACAGTCAGTAGCTGTCCGGAAATACTGGGAGTTGTTGTTTTGCAACAGCTGGAGGCTCCGTTTCGGAAACACTGCCATACAATACGTTTTTCATTTTTATTGGGGGAGGGGGGACAGTGTTAGGGTTGTATATGTAGTGTTTTACCCTTTATTATGTGTTAGTGTAGTGTAGTGTAGTGTTTTTAGGGTATATTCTCACTGACGTTTACAGTGAGTTTCCCTCTAGGAGTTTGCACTGCGGCGAAAAATTTGCCGCAGCCCAAACTTGAAGCAGGAAACTTACTGTAAACCTGCCGTGTGAATGTACCCTGTACATTCACATGGGGAGGCAAACCTCCAGCTGTTTCAAAACTACAACTCCCAGCATGTACTGACAGACCGTGCATGCTGGGAGTTGTGCTTTTGCAACAGCTGGAGGCACACTGGTTGGAAAACCTTCAGTTAGGTCCTGTTACCTAACTCAGTATTTTCCAACCAGTGTGCCTCCAGCTGTTGCAAAACTACAACTCCTAGCATGTACTGATCGCCAAAGGGCATGCTGGGAGATGTAGTTATGCAATAGCTGGAGGTACACAACTACAACTCCCAGCATGGCGAGACAGCTGTTTGCTGTTTGGGCATGCTGGGATTTGCAGTTTTGCAACATCTGGAGGGCTACAGTTTTAGAGAACACTGCAAAGTGATCTCCAAACTGTGGTCCTCCAACTGTTGTTGCAAAACTACAAATCCAAGCATGCCCAGACACAAAACAGCTGTCTGGGCATGCTGGGAGTTGTAGTTTTGCAACCTCTGGAGGGCTACAGTTAGAGACCACTGTATAGTGGTCTCAAACTGTACCCTCCAGATGTTGCTAGGCAACTCACCGGCTTCCGTACGATCCAGCCGCACAACCTCGCCGCTCGCCGATCCCCTTCGCCCGCTGCCTCCGACGCCCGCCCGGATGGGTTTCCCCGTCCTGCCCCGCCTATTGTGGGTGGGCAGGACGGGGAAAACGAAAGTTAACCCCCCCGCCCCCGATCTGCTATTGGTGGTTGCGTCTAGACCACCAATAGCAAGGATAGGAGGGGTGGCACCACTGCCACCTCACTCCTATCCCTTTAGGGGGATTGTAGGTGTCTTAGACAACCGCGATCCCCCTTATATTCTGAGTCACCGGGTCACCATAGACCTGTAATGACCCGGAATCGCGCAAATCGCAAGTGTGAATTCACTTGCGATTTGCCGTGATCGCCGACATGGAGGGGGGGTCTGATGACCCCCCTGGGTGTTTGCACGGGATGCCTGCCATCCCGGTCCGGTCCCCGCCGTACACCTACGTCATGGGTCCTTAAGTACCAGGGTGTCATGACGTAGGCATATGTCAAGGGTCCTTAACCCCTTAACGACGCAGGACTTATATTTACGTCCTGCGCCGGCTCCCGCGATATGAAGCGGGATCGCGCCGCGATCCTGCATCATATCGCTTCGGTCCCGGTGCTCATCAACAGCCGGGACCCGCGGCTAATACCACACATCGCCGATCGCGGTATTAACCCTTTAGAAGCGCTTCTAAAGTGAAACTGAAAGTATCCCGGCTGCTCAGTCGGGCTGTTCGGGACCGCCGCGGTGAAATCGCGGCGTCCCGAACAGCTGATCGGACACCGGGAGGGCCCTTACCTGCCTCCTCGGTGTCCGATCGACGAATGACTGCTCCGTGCCTGAGATCCAGGCAGGAGCAGTCAAGCGCCGATAATGCTGATCACAGGCGTGTTAATACATGCCAGTGATCAGCATAGGAGATCAGTGTGTGCAGTGTTATAGGTCCCTATGGGACCTATAGCACTGCAAAAAAAATGTAAAAATAAAGTGTTAATAAAGGTCATTTAACCCCTTCCCTAATAAAAGTTTGAATCACCCCCCTTTTCCCATAAAAAAAATAAAACAGTGTAAAAAAAAAAATAAATAAACATATGTGGTATCGCCGCGTGTGTAAATGTCCGAACTATAAAAATATATCATTAATTAAACCGCACGGTCAATGGCGTACACGCAAAAAAATTCCAAAGTCCAAAAAATCGTATTTTGGTCACTTTTTATACCATTAAAAATGAATAAAAAGTGATCAAAAAGTCCAATCAAAACAAAAATCATACCGATAAAAACTTCAGATCCTGTTACCTAACTCAGTATTTTCCAACCAGTGTGCCTCCAGCTGTTGCAAAACTACAACTCCTAGCATGTACTGATCGCCAAAGGGCATGCTGGGAGATGTAGTTATGCAATAGCTGGAGGTACACAACTACAACTCCCAGCATGGCGAGACAGCTGTTTGCTGTTTGGGCATGCTGGGATTTGCAGTTTTGCAACATCTGGAGGGCTACAGTTTTAGAGAACACTGCAAAGTGATCTCCAAACTGTGGTCCTCCAACTGTTGTTGCAAAACTACAAATCCAAGCATGCCCAGACACAAAACAGCTGTCTGGGCATGCTGGGAGTTGTAGTTTTGCAACCTCTGGAGGGCTACAGTTAGAGACCACTGTATAGTGGTCTCAAACTGTACCCTCCAGATGTTGCTAGGCAACTCACCGGCTTCCGTACGATCCAGCCGCACAACCTCGCCGCTCGCCGATCCCCTTCGCCCGCTGCCTCCGACGCCCGCCCGGATGGGTTTCCCCGTCCTGCCCCGCCTATTGTGGGTGGGCAGGACGGGGAAAACGAAAGTTAACCCCCCCGCCCCCGATCTGCTATTGGTGGTTGCGTCTAGACCACCAATAGCAAGGATAGGAGGGGTGGCACCACTGCCACCTCACTCCTATCCCTTTAGGGGGATTGTAGGTGTCTTAGACAACCGCGATCCCCCTTATATTCTGAGTCACCGGGTCACCATAGACCTGTAATGACCCGGAATCGCGCAAATCGCAAGTGTGAATTCACTTGCGATTTGCCGTGATCGCCGACATGGAGGGGGGGTCTGATGACCCCCCTGGGTGTTTGCACGGGATGCCTGCCATCCCGGTCCGGTCCCCGCCGTACACCTACGTCATGGGTCCTTAAGTACCAGGGTGTCATGACGTAGGCATATGTCAAGGGTCCTTAACCCCTTAACGACGCAGGACTTATATTTACGTCCTGCGCCGGCTCCCGCGATATGAAGCGGGATCGCGCCGCGATCCTGCATCATATCGCTTCGGTCCCGGTGCTCATCAACAGCCGGGACCCGCGGCTAATACCACACATCGCCGATCGCGGTATTAACCCTTTAGAAGCGCTTCTAAAGTGAAACTGAAAGTATCCCGGCTGCTCAGTCGGGCTGTTCGGGACCGCCGCGGTGAAATCGCGGCGTCCCGAACAGCTGATCGGACACCGGGAGGGCCCTTACCTGCCTCCTCGGTGTCCGATCGACGAATGACTGCTCCGTGCCTGAGATCCAGGCAGGAGCAGTCAAGCGCCGATAATGCTGATCACAGGCGTGTTAATACATGCCAGTGATCAGCATAGGAGATCAGTGTGTGCAGTGTTATAGGTCCCTATGGGACCTATAGCACTGCAAAAAAAATGTAAAAATAAAGTGTTAATAAAGGTCATTTAACCCCTTCCCTAATAAAAGTTTGAATCACCCCCCTTTTCCCATAAAAAAAATAAAACAGTGTAAAAAAAAAAATAAATAAACATATGTGGTATCGCCGCGTGTGTAAATGTCCGAACTATAAAAATATATCATTAATTAAACCGCACGGTCAATGGCGTACACGCAAAAAAATTCCAAAGTCCAAAAAAGCGTATTTTGGTCACTTTTTATACCATTAAAAATGAATAAAAAGTGATCAAAAAGTCCAATCAAAACAAAAATCATACCGATAAAAACTTCAGATCACGGCGCAAAAAATGAGTCCTCATACCGCCCTGTACATGGAAAAATAAAAAAGTTATAGGGGTCAGAAGATGACATTTTTAAACGTATAAATTTTCCTGCATGTAGTTATGATTTTTTCCAGGAGTGCGACAAAATCAAACCTATATAAGTAGGGTATCATTTTAACCATATGGACCTACAGAATAATGATAAGGTGTAATTTTTACCAAAATATGCACTGCATAGAAACGGAAGCCCCCAAAAGTTACAAAATTTGGTTTTTTTTTCGATTTTGTCGCACAATGATTTTTTTTTCCGTTTCGCCGTGCATTTTTGGGTAAAATGACTAATGTCACTGCAAAGTAGAATTGGCGACGCAAAAAATAAGCCATAATATGGATTTTTAGGTAGAAAATTGAAAGGGTTATGATTTTTAAAAGGTAAGGAGGAAAAAACGAAAGTGCAAAAACGGAAAAACCCTGAGTCCTTAAGGGGTTAAAAAACTACATGCAACAAAATTTGTATGTTTAAAATTGTCATCTTCTGACCCCATTAACTTTTTTATTTTTCCTGCATACGGGGCTATATGAGGGCTAATTTTTTGTACTGTGGTCTGTAGTTTTAATTGGTACCATTTTTGTTTTGATGGGGCTTTTTGATCGCTTTTAATTAATATTTTTAATTAATTTCGAACGGTGCGGTTTAACTAAACTTATATTTTAATAAAGTGGAAAAATTGGAGAGGCTCCTACCACACTACTTACCTGCGACCTGATCTACCCAAATGACGCCTATACCTACGGTGTCCAACAGAGCATACAATAGTAAAGAAATTGGGGCTCAAGGTCAATTAATACTGGATATAAATGTATTGATTATTCAACAATATGGTAAAAAATACAAATGGTGGTATGTGACCTACAGGGCCCTTGTTGGTCAACTGTACCACCAATAATATGTGTAGAATAAGGAATATATATAAAACTGTAAAAATCTGTTTATTTGAATGGAAAAAAATATACATTTAAAATAACCACAATAGAATATCACAATAAAAATATAAAATATAGGTGACTTGGAAAAAATGTTAGGATCCAATAATAGCTATTAATCCAAGTAGGGAGATAACTGTCTCTTTAACCCCTTAAGGACTGAGCCCTTTTTCACCTTAAGGACTGAGCCCTTTTTTTGCAATTCTGACCACTGTCACTTTATGCATCAATAACTCTGGGATGCTTTTACCGATTATTCTGATTACGATATTTTTTTTTTGTGACATATTCTACCTTAACACAGTGGTAAATTTTCGTCGTTACTTGCATCCTTTCTTGGTGAAAAATCCCCAAATTTCATGGAAATTTAGAAAATTTAGCATTTTTCTAAATTTGAAACTCTCTGCTTGTAAGGAAAATGGATATTCCAAATAAATTATTTATTGATTCACATATACAATATGTCTACTTTATGTTTGCATCATAAAGTTGACATGTTTTTACTTTTGGAAGACATCAGAGGGCTTCAAAGTTCAGCAGCAATTTTCACAAAATGTTCAAAATTTTCAGAATTTTTCAGGGACCAGTTTAGATTTGAAGTGGATTTGAGGGGTCTTCATATTAGAAATACCTCATAAATGACCCCATTATAAAAACTGCACCCCCCAAGTATTCAAAATGACATTCAGAAAGTGTGTTAACCCTTTAGGTGTTTCACAGGAATAGCAGCAAGGTAAAGGAGAAAATTCAAAATCTTAATTTTTTACACTCGCATGTTCTTGTAGACCCAGTTTTTGAAATTTTACAAGGGGTAAAGGGAGAAAAAGACCCCCAAAATTTGTAACCCAATTTCTAAATTTCTCTCAAGTAAGGGAATACCTCATATGTGTATGTCAAAATGGTATGCCATGTTGGTTTTTGGTTTGCTGTTCTGGCACCATAGGGGCTTCCTAAATGGGACATGCCCCCGAAAAAGCCATTTCAGAAAAACTCACTCTCCAAAATCCCATTGTCGCTCCTTCCGTTCTGGACCCACAGAGCACTTGAAATGAAAAAGAGAACAAGGATGAGCTCCATAGTGTGACACCGAGAGATAAAATAGATAACGTACTGTGTGAATTGCGCTTACCAAAGGAGGTTGTACTACATCCAAGTACAACCATGGATAAAGGTGCAATACAGAGTGGTCTCTGCAGCTACTCCACGCCGAGAAAATCCAAATAAAACCAATTTCTCCAAGCAACAGGGCGGGATGAACAGGAGCGCTGAGACCAGGTACTAAGGTAAAAAGATTTATTTCCCACAATGCAACGCAGCGTTTCGCGGTGATCCGCTTCCTCAGGCATATCAGAGGGTGCTTAACAAAGAGTATATATAGGAAAAAGGACTTAACACCTTCATGGGAAAAAGTAAAAACTTAACCCTTTCAGGGGAGAAGCCCTTTTTACCTGGAACATCTAGATACATGGAATTCATGCTATATAGACATACAAATAATATAATTCAAGAATATACTACATATTAAAAAAAAATGTTCATATATATAAAAAATGTATATAAAAATATATATGAAAATATATATAAATATATGAAAAACAATAAAAATAAAGTTTCCTGATGAGCTCAGCGAGCGTTTTCAAGTGTCTCATTGAGACCATCAGGAAACAAAGTGACTAGTGAAAAAATCCAAAAGGACTCCCTATTATTTAGTTTCTGTATACGGTTAGGAATATGAATTGGGATAGTTTCTAAAATAATAAGTTTTAAATGGCTGGTACATTTATCATGTTTTAAAAGTAAATGTCGGGAAACACTATGTAAAGCAAAACCTTTCTTGATATTAGATCTATGTTTGTTCATACGTGACCGCAACGTATTGAAGTCCACATGAATAAGTTAAAAGATATATGGCAAATGAATTATCGCAAGAATAGGGATTTTTTATTTTGAAGGTCTTTTTGGATACTGAGGAACTAAAAGAAAAAGAGGGACTACCAATCATATCACAGTACATACACCTCGGTCGTCCACATGGATAAGTACCAGGGACCATCGGGGTCGAATGCTGATCTGTGGGAAAAATTTCTGATTTCAATTTGCTCGGAGCTACCATATTTCTAAGATTTAAAGAGCGCCGAAAAACCGTATTGCGTTTTTGCACTAAAGTGTCCTGTGAAATATCTTTGACTTTATTGTATGCGTCAGTTAATATCACAGGACACTTTAGTGCAAAAACGCGATACAGTTAGAACAGCTCCGAAAAAAGATTATAAATATAATTTTATTACTGATTTCAATTGCAGTGCAGCAAATATCTGTAAAATATTAAACAAAAATTGGTCTTTCCTATTAGATGACCCTATTCTAAAAAGTCTTTTACCTTCACAACCAGCACTCACTTTTCGTCGCTCTTTAAATCTTAGAAATATGGTAGCTCCAAGCAAATTTAAATCAGAAATTTTCCCACAGATAAGCATTCGACCCCGATGGTCCCTGGTACTTATCCATGTGGAAGACCGAGGTGTATGTGCTGTGATATGATTGGTAGTCCCTTTTTCTTTTTGTTCCTCAGTATCCAAAAAGACCTTCAAAATAAAAAAATCACTATTCTTGCGATAGTTCATTTGCCATATATCTTTTAACTTGTTCATGTGGACTTCAATATGTTGGCCAAACATAGAACAAACATAGATCTAATATAAAAAAAGGTTTTGCTTTGCATAGTGTTTCCCGACATTTACTTTTAAAACATGATAAATGTACCAGCCATTTAAAACTAATTATTTTAGAAACTAACCCAATTCATATTCCTAACAGTATACAGAAATTAAATAATAGGGAGTCCTTTTGGATTTTTTCACTAGTCACTTTGTTTCCTGATGGTCTCAATGAGACACTTTAAAACGCTCGCTGAGCTCATCAGGAAACTTTATTTTTATTGTTTTTTTATTTTTATTTATTTTTATATACATTTTTTATATATATGAACCTTTTTTTTATTTTTATATACATTTTTTATATATATATGAACATTTAAAAAAATTTTTTATGAGGAAGCGGGTCACCGCGAAACGCTGCGTTGCATTGTGGGAAATAAATCTTTTTACCTTAGTACCTGGTCTCAGCGCTCCTGTTCATCCCGCCCTGTTGCTTGGAGAAATTGGTTTTATTTGGATTTTAACGGCGAGGAGTAGCTGCAGAGACCACTCTGTATTGCACCTTTATCCATGGTTGTACTTGGATGTAGCACAACCTCCTTTGGTAAGCGCAATTCACACAGTGCGTTACCTATTTTATCTCTCGGTGTCACACTACGGAGCACATCCTTGTTCTCTTTTTTATTTCAAGTGCTCTGTGGGTCCACTAGAGGCCTCAGAAGGGAAGGAGCGACAATGGGATTTTGGAGAGTGAGTTTTTCTGAAATGGCTTTTTCGGGGGCATGTCCCATTTAGTAAGCCCCTATGGTGCCAGAACAGCAAACCAAAAACCAACATGGCATACCATTTTGGAACATAACAAGGGGTCCGCTGAGCCTTAACACCCCACAGGTGTTTGACGACTTTTTGTTAAATTTGGATGTGTAAATTAATTTATTAATTTTTTTCACTAAAATGCTGGTTTTCCCCCAAATTTTACATTTTTACAAAGGGTTATAGGAGAAAATGCCCCACAAAATTTTTAACCCCATCTCTTCTGAGTATGGAAATACCCCATGTGTGGATGTCAAGTGCACTGGGGGCGCACTACAATGCTCAGAAGAGAAGAAGTCACATTTGGCTTTTGGAAAGCAAATTTAGCTGAAATGGTCTTTGGGGAGCATGTCGCATTTAGGAAGCCCCTATGGTGCCAGAATAGCAAAATAAAAACACATGGCATACTATTTTGGAAACTACACCCCTCAAGGAATGTAATAAGGGGTACAGTGAGCCTTAACACCCCACAGGTGCTTGACAAATTTCCGCTAAAGTTGGACATGAAAATGAAAAATTAGATTTTTTTCACTAAAATGCCCATTTTACCCCAAATTTTTCATTTTCACAAGGGGTAATTGGAGAAAAAGCCTCCCAAAATTTGTAACCCCATTTCTCCTGAGTATGGAAATACCCCATATGTGGATGTAAAGTGCTCTGCGGGCGAACTACAATACACAGAAGAGAAGGAGCGCCATTGAGCTTTTGGTGAGAGAATTCGGTTGGAATAGAAGTGGGAGGCCATGTGCGTTTACAAAGCCCCCCCCCCCCCGTGGTGCCAGAACAGTGGAACCCCCCCACATGTGACCCTATTTTGGAAACTACACCCCTCACAGAATTGAATAAGGGATGCAGTGAACATTTACACCCCACTGGCGTTTGACAGATCTTTGGAACAGTGGGCTGTGCAAATGAAAAATAAAAATTTTCATTTTCACGGACCACTGTTCCAAAAATCTGTCAGACACCTGTGGGGTGTGAATGCTCACTGCACCCCTTATTACATTACATGAGGGGTGTAGTTTCCAAAATGGGGTCACATGTGGGGGGGTCCACTGTTCTGGCACTATGGGGGCTTTGTAAATACACATGACCCTCCTTCTCTTCTGAGCATAGTAGTTCGCCCGCACTTGACTTTACATCCACATATGGGGTATGTTCTTACTCAGAGGAAATAGGGCTACACATTTTGGGAAGCTTTTTTCCTATTCTCCCTTGTGAAAATGAAAAATGTAGGGTAACACCAGCATTTTGGTGCAAAAAGTTATTTTTCTTCATTTTCACATCCAACTTTAACGGAAATTTGTCAAACACCTGTGGGATGTTAAGGCTCACTATACCCCTTGTCACATTCCCTGAGGGGTGTAATTTCCAAAATGGGGTCACATGTGGGTATTTATTGTTTTGCATTTGTGTCAGAACTGCTGTAAAATCAACCACCCCTATGCAAATCACTAATTTACCATGGCACGCTCTCACTTCTGAGCCATGTTGTGCGCTCGCAGAGCACTTTACGCCCACATATGGGGTAGTTCTGTTCTCAGGAGAAATTGCGTTACAAATTTTGGGGGTCTTTTTTTTTCCTTTTACGGCTTGTGAAAATTAAAAGTATGGGGCAACGCCAGCATGTTAGTGTAAAAATATATATTTTTTTTTACACTAACATGCTGGTGTAGACCCCAAAAGGAGAAAAAGCCCCCTAAAATTTGTAATGCAATTTCTCCAGAGTAGGGAGATACCCTATATGTGGCCCTTAACTGTTTCCTTGAAATACGACAGGGCTCCAAAGTGAGAGAGTACCATGCGCATTTGAGGACTAAATTGGGGATTTGAATCTGCCACAAAAATACCTTACGTCAGTGTTTCCCAAACAGGGTGTCTCCAGCTGTTGCAAAACTCCCAGCATGCCTTGACAGTCAAGGGCTGTCCTGCAATACTGTGAGTTGTTGTTTTTCAACAGCTGGAGGCTCCGTTTAGGAAACACTGCCATACAATACTTTTTTTTTTTTTTTATTGGGGGGGGGGGGTGACTGTGTAGGGGTATGTGTAAATATAGTGTTTTACCCTTTATTATGTGTTAGTGTAGTGTAGTGTTTTTAAAGTACATTCACACGGGCAGAGGTTTACAATGGGTTTCTTACTGGGAGTTTGAGCTGTGGCGGAAAATTTTCCGCATCTCAAACTTGCAGCAGAACTCGCTGTAAACCCGCCCGTGTGAATGTACCCTGTACATTCACATGGGGGGGGGGGGGGGGCAAACCTCCAGCTGTTGCCAAACTACAACTCCCAGCATGCACTGACAGACCATACATGCTGGAAGTTGTAGTTTTGCAACAGTATTGGCACATTGGTTGCGAAACACAGTATGTTACTTAACTCAGTGTTTCGCAACCAGTGTGCCTCCAGCTGTTGCAAAACTAGAACTCCCAGCACGTACAGTCTCTCAGTGCATGCTGGGAGTTGTATTTTTGCAGCACCTGGAGGCACACTGGTTGCAAAACACTGAGTTAGGTAAAAAACTCGGTTTCACAACCAATGTGTCTCTAGCTGTTGCAAAACTGCAACAATCGGCATGCATTGACAGTCGAAGGGCATGCTGGGAGTTGTAGTTTTGCAACAGTTGGAGGCATGCTGCTACAACTCCCAGCATGCCCTTTGGTAGTCTGTGCATGCTGGGAGTTGTAGTTATTCAACAGCTGGATGCACTCTTTATCATAGAAAAAAGTGCCTCCAGCTGTTGCATAGCTACAACCCCCAGCATGCACAGACTACCAAAGGGCATGCTGGGAGTTGTAGTTGGAACTCCAGCTGTTGCAAAACTACAACTCCCAGCATGCCCTTTGGCTGTGCATGCTGCGAGTTGTTGCTAAGCCTCACCTCCTGCTGTATCCTGCCGTTGCTGCTGCCGCCGATCCTGCTGCTCCTGTAGCCGCCACGGATCCCGAGAGGACCCCACCGGACCAGGGCAAGGTAGGAGACCCCCGCCGGCAGCGAGCGCCGCCATCTTCGCCGTCCCGATCGCCACCCAGCAGGGTCGTGATTGGTCGGTCGTTCCGTGCCATCTCACTCCTGCTGGGTAAGGGTAAATGAGGTATTGTTTAAAATGTGATGATAATGGATGTTTGTCATTTTGTTTGTCAAAAATGTGTTTGTCAAAATGACAAACATCCATTATCATCACATTTTAAACAAAACCACCAAGGCAATCCTAACAATCTCAAATATGCAGCCATTCAAACAATTCAACAGGACTGGAGAGGGGGGAACTTTATAAATAAAATGTCCAGAGCTGAGTCTAGAAAAATATTTGAATTCGATTCCTTGGCACCCAAAGGTCTAAACAGTGAGTTGGAGGTATTCGGTTTCCTGGACTAGGAGGTGGTCCCTTCCAACGACACGTAATAGTCAGGGTGTCTATCACCACTCCGACCTGTTCTTGATCAGGACCCCTCCCCGACTTCATCCTGATCCTACTTCACGCTGTGTGTAGCTTCGGGCAGCTACCCTTTTTACATTTAGCCATGTATCTCTGGATACAATTACTATTCATCACACACAAATCTATTTTATATTTAGACATTATATTTATATATATTTTTTATATTTCCATATATATATATTGAGCATATACTCACTTTTCCACATTTGTATGCAATCACACTATTTCTCATTCATAAATATGGTTTAGTGTATATTAAAGGGGTATTCCAGGCCAAAACTTTTTTATATATATCAACTGGCTTCGGAAAGTTAAACAGATTTGTAAATTACTTCTATTAAAAAATCTTAATCCTTCCAATAGTTATTAGCTTCTGAAGTTTTCTGTCTAACTGCTCAATGATGATGTCACGTCCCGGGAGCTGTGCATGATGGGAGAATATCCCCATAGGAACTGCACAGCTCCCGGGACGTGACATCATCATTGAGCAATTAGACAGAAACAACAAATCAACTTCAGAAGCTAATAACTATTGGAAGGATTAAGATTTTTTAATAGAAGTAATTTACAAATCTGTTTAACTTTCCGGAGCCAGTTGATATATAAAAAAACAGTTTTGGCCTGGAATACCCCTTTAATAATGTCACTGACACGTATGTACAATACGCAACAGACATATTTGCTCTTTTTTCCCATTTCTGCTTTTTCATATTTCCATATTTTTATCACCCCACATATACTCTTCATTTTCAGCTTTATATGTTCTTCACAATACTCTATGTACATTTGAAATATTCACTTTCCTACAAATAATCACAACCTGACTCATACTGTTTCCTAAACCCAAACCACATTTTCCAAATTTTTTACCACTAATTGAATGTGACGCCCCCTCACCTAAAAGGGAGGAGTTATAACTATATATATCTTAAGAAATGACCATCTCACGATCATGTCTAGCTGCTGAGGAAAGGTCCTATGGGGGACCTGAAATGCATCCAGCCATAGCCATTACCACATGTACCACAATACCAAGTCTCTTCTAATAGGATACAACGCTCCCAATCTTACTGGACAAGGGTGCAATCCCTGCCACGAGGACACAGCTTGTCCATTCAATCATCTACAAAAGAAGCACTGCAGTCCACTAAAGGTGAGACCACTACTACCACTGTATACCTGAGATGGCCGAGTCTCCAGCAGCACGCTCCCCGCTCAGGGAGCCGGGACCTCACCGGGACCTGCACATACCAGTAATATATTCTATATTGACTATTTGCCTACTATGGTATCCACTATCTGTGTCCACCGAATTTGTTCACTGCTGCTTCACTGTGAGACTGCCGAGTCTTCTGCAGCACGCTCCCCACCCAGGGACCTGCACATGCCCGTAATATATTCTATATTGACTATTTACTTACTTCGGCATCCACTTTCTGTGTCCCCCGAATCCGCTCACTGCTGCTTCACTGTGAGACCGCCGAGTCTCCTGCAGCGGACTCCTTGCTATAGGAGGCAGGTTTGACATGTACACCAGCGAGAAGTCATTACGGACATTTATGACATTATAACTAACTAACACAAACCGGATACAATTTTGGCACTACCAGCACTGTTATCCCATATATTTAAAGAGACAGTTAACTTGGATGAATACCTATTATTGGATCCTAACATTTTTTCCAAGTCACCTATATTTTATATTTTTATTGTGATATTCTATTGTGGTTATTTTAAATGTATATTTTTCCATTCAAATAAACTGATTTTTAAAGTTTTATATATATTCCTTATTCTACACATATTATCGGTGGTGCAGTTGACCAACAAGGGCCCTGTAGGTCACATACCACTATTTGTATTTTTCACCATATTGTTGAATGATCAATAAATGTATATCCGGTATTCATTGACCTTGAGCCCCAATTTCTTTACTATTATATTTTAATAGTTGGGATGTTTACGCAAGCGGCAGTACCACATATGATTGTTTTAAATTACATTATTTTATTTAAAAAATAGGAAAAGGGGGTGATTCAAACTTTTATTAAGGGGGAGGCTTATTCACATTTATTCCCCTTTTTTTAAACACTTTTAACTTTTCTTTTTTGCCCCCACAGGGGGCTATACCATGCTGTCTGTTACGGAGCTGGATGTGGACCCTCTAACCTGTGTGGCTGATGACTTGGACCGTATCGGGTCTTCACCAGAGCCCGCCTCAAGGCAGGATGGACTTGCTGCGGCAGGCGACACCCAGGTCGCTACCCCCAACACGGCTCGACCACACAGGGAGCTGGGCTAGGCGAGGTACCAAAGGATAAGGCAGTAGCGTAGTCAAACGTAGCAGAAGGTCAAGGCAGGCGGCAAAGGTGCGACGTCAAATAATGTAGCGTTAGGTCTGGATACACAGGAAAGGCAACAGGCAATATGGAACGCTTAATCTCAGGCTAGAGGCACTGAACATGCGGCAAATAAGTGTGGGAGGTGCAGGGACTTTATAATGTAGTGTCAGGTGTAACAACTAATTATGGATGTACTGGCCCTTTAAATTTCAGAGCTCTGGCACGCGTGCGCTCTAGGAGACGGGGACACGCCTGCCGGAGCTGAGACACAGAGGAGGAGGCGGCAGCGGAGCATGGTGAGTAACTGACTGGGATTCGCATGCGGGCGCCTCCCGCGATGCGGATCCCAGCACTGCTGTCAGTCGGGGATTCAGAGACCATGCGCTGCAAGCCGGTGCTTGCGGCTGGAGCGCAGTGTGTGACAGTACCCCCCTTTTGGTCTCCCCCTCTTTTTTGAGGACAAAAACTTGTGGATAAGGTCATGATCTAGAATGTTGTCCTGTGGCTCCCAAGACCTTTTCTCAGGGCCAAATTCTTCCCAGTTCACAGGCAAAAAACATTTTCCTCTGACAAACTTGGAATCCAGAATTCTTTGATGATATAAACATCGGAGGTACCAGAGATGGAAGTAGGAGTGATGTCTTTTTTTGAGAAGCGGTTATGGATAACAGGTTTTAAGAGAGATACATGAAAAGATTTCTGGATCCGGAGAGAGGAAGGCAGATGGAGAGAATAAGCCACGGGGTTTAAAAGTTTTTTGATCTTGTAAGGACCCAAATAGCGAGGACCCAGCTTATAACATGGTACCTTAAAGCAGATAAACTTGGAAGACAACCACACTTTGTCCCCAGGAGAGAATTCGGGAGGAGGGCGTCTTTTCTTGTCCACTTGCGTTTTCATACGAGTAGCAGCATGTAGAAGAGACAAGTCTTTTGCCAGATGGAGACGAAATTCCGCACTTGTTCATTGGCCATGGGAACTCCGGAGGAAGTAGACCAGGGTAGAGGAGGACGAGGATGAAGTCCATAGACCACAAAGAAGGGTGAAGACCCAGTGGATTCAGAATCCTTATGGTTGTAGGAAAACTCGGCCCAGGGTAGTAAATCGGCCCAGTCGTCTTATCGTGCAGAAACAAAATGGCAGAGATAGTCTCCCAAGACCTGATTCACCCTTTCGACCTGTCCATTGGATTGTGAGTGGTACCTCGAAGAAAAATCTAATTTAACTTGAAGACGTGAACAGAGTGCCCTCCATAACTTAGAGACAAACTGGACTCCACGGTCGGAGACAATATGAGAGGGCAATCCATGCAGAAGATATGGCAAAGGAACAACTTGGCAAGCCGTGGTGCAGATGGTAGTCCGGGTAGAGGCACAAAATGAGCCATTTTAGAGAATCGGTCCACAACAACCAAAATGACCGTATTTCCGCCAGAAGAGGGAAGGTCAGTCATAAGAAGCAACACTGTGTGTGGACAGCTCTCTCCCTCGTGTTTCCAGCACCAGCGCACGGGCTAGCCAGCAGCGTCCCCGGACCGGATCAATGGTATAACAAAGGAATGTCCAGCGCAAAATGCGGTAAAACGACAGGTACTTTATTGTAGGATCTGCGGATACAAACTTGCATCAGGCAGGAGCCGACGCGTTAACATAGTAACATAGTTCATAAGGTTGAAAAAAGACCAGAGTCCATCAAGTTCAACCTATATCCCTAATGAGTCCCTACTGAGTTAAGTTGATCCAGAGGAAGGCAAAAAACCCTCATACTAGAGGTAGAAATTCCTTCCTGACTCCAAATATGGCAGTCAGAATAAATCTCTGGATCAACGTTCTGTCCCTATAAATCTAATATACATAACCAGTGCTGTTATTATTCTCCAAAAATGCATCCAGACCCCTTTTGAACTCCTTTACAGAGTTCACCATGACCACCTCCTCAGGCAGAGAATTCCACAGTCTCACTGCTCTTACAGTAAAGAACCCCTGTCTGTGCTGGTGTAGAAACCTTCTTTCCTCGAGACATAGAGGATGCTCCCTTGTTATAGATACAGTCCTGGGTATAAATAAATCATGGGAGAGATCTCTGTACGGTCCCCTAATATATTTATACATAGTTATTAGGTCGCCCCTAAGCCTTCTTTTTTCTAAACTAAATCACCCTAATTCTGATAATCTTTCTGGGTACTGTAGTCCTCCCATTCCTCGTATTACTCTGGTTGCTGGTCTTTGAACCCTCTCCAGCTCCACTATATCTTTCTTGTACACTGGTGCCCAGTACTGTACACAGTATTCTATGTGTGGTCTGACTAGTCATTTGTACAGCGGTAGAATTATTTCCTTGTCGTGGGCATCTATGCCCCTATTGATGCACCCCATTTGCCTTGGCAGCAGCTGCTCGACACTGGTCACTACAGCTAAATGTAACCCCTTAAGGACTCTGCGTTTTTCAGTTTTTGCATTTTAATTTTTTCCTCATCACCTTCTAAAAATCATAACGCTTTCAGTTTTGCACTTAAGAGTCCATATGATGGCTTATTTTTTGCGCCACCAATTCTACTTTGCAGCGACATTAGTCATTTTGCCAAAAAATCCACGGTGAAACGGAAAAAAAATTCATTGTGCGACAAAATTGAAGAAAAAATGTAAATTTCTAAGTTTTGGGGGCTTCCGTTTCTACGCAGTGCATTTTTTGGTGAAAATGACACCTTATCTTTATTGTGTAGGTCCATACACTTAAAATGATACCCTACTTATATAGGTTTGATTTTGTTGTACTTCTGAAAAAAATCATAACTATTAATTTATACATTTAAAATTGTCATCTTCTGACCCCTATAACTTTATTTTTCTGCGTACGGGCCTGTATGAGGGCTAATTTTTTGCGCCGTGTTCTGAAGTTTTTATCGGTACCATTTTTGCATTGATCAGACTTTTTGATCGCTTTTTATTCATTTTTTTATGATATAAAAAGTGACCAAAAATACACTATTTTGGACTTTGGAATTTTTTTGCGCGTACGCCATTGACTGTGCGGTTAAATTAACGATATATTTTTATAGTTCGGACATTTACGCACGCGGCGATACCAATATGTTTATTTTTATTTACACAGTTTTTTTTTATGGGAAGGGGTTAAATGACTTTTATTAACTCCCATAGGGACCTATAACACTGCACACACTGATCTTTTACCCTGATCCCTGCAAAGCCATAGCTTTGCATGGATCAGCGTAATAGGGGCTTGATTGTTCAAGCCTGTAGCTCAGGCTTGGAGCAATCAAACGGCGATCGGACGTGATGGAGCAAGGTAAGTGGGCCTCCGCTCGCTCGCATCGGGACCGGACGCAGGGCGTACAGGTACGCCCTGCGTCCTTAAGAGGTTAAGACTCCCAAGTCCTTTTCCATGTCAGTCGTCACAAGTGTTCTCCCATTACATAATACCAGCCCGGATTTTTCTTCCCCATGTGCATAACCTTACTGTCACGATTCGGCTGGCTGGAGGTGGATCCTCTGCGCCAGAGAGGGATTGGCGTGGACCGTGTCGGTGGACCGGTTCTAAGTTGCTACTGGTTTTCACCAGAGCCCACCGCAAAGCGGGATGGTCTTGCAGCGGCGGTAGCAACCAGGTCGTATCCACTGGCAACGGCTCAACCTCTCTGACTGCTGAGATAAGCGCGGTACAAGGGAGTAGGCAAAAGCAAGGTCGGACATAGCAGAAGGTCAGGGCAGGCAGCAAGGATCGTAGTCAGGGGCAACGGCAGGAGGTCTGGAACACAGGCTAGGAACACACAAGGAAACGCTTTCACTGGCACAATGGCAACAAGATCCAGCAAGGAAGTGCAGGGGAAGTGAGGTATAAATAGGGAAGTGCACAGGTGAAGGTACTGATTAAAACCCATGTGCCAATCAGTGGCGCAGCGGCCCTTTAAATCGCAAAGACCCGGCGCGCGCGCGCCCTAGGGAGCGGGGCCGCGCGCGCCGGGACAGCACAGACGGGGAACGAGTCTGGTAAGCGGGTCGGGATGCGCATCGCGAGCGGGCGCGTCCCACATCGCGAATCGCATCCCGGCTGGGAACATTATCGCAGCGCACCCGGTCAGCAGGTCTGCGAATGGGAGAACGCTGTGAGCGCTCCGGGGAGGAGCGGGGACCCGGAGTGCTCGGCGTAACACTTATATTTATCAGTGTTGAACCTCATCTGCCACTTCCCAGCCCAAACTTCCAATCTATCCAGATCCATTTGTTTAGTATCATCTGCAAAGATTGCTACTTTACTATTCAACCCCTCTACAAGGTCATTAATAAATATATTAAATAGAATGAGTAGAAGGTTGCAGGAGGCATAAGTTTAACTGGCCGGGGAAAAGCCCCCACCAGTTGATAGTTAGGGCATGCTGGATTGTTTAGTTAGTGACTAGACGGTCTAGCGTTTTGTTTGTTCCTGTCTTATGTTTTTTGTTTTTTATTCTGCAACCTGTCTAATAAAGCTGATGAGGGGCCGGATTTGCATAAAGTACTTGTACTTGTTTGCCTGCTGATTAAAGTGGAAGCTTTTCCTGTGGCAGTGTCAAGGATGATCCCAGAGCTATAACCAGGTAGAAATCCTTACAATTATCTCCTTAACGATGAAGGACGTATATTTATGTCCTGCGCTGGCTCCCGCGATATGCCGCAGGGTCACGAGGTGACCCCGCATCATATCGCAGCGGTCATTAACGGCCGGGACCCGCGGCTAATATAGGACATCCCCGATCGCGGTGATGCCCTGTATTAACCCTTCAGACGCGGCGATCAAAGCTGACCGCCGCATCTGAAGCGGAAGTGAAACTATCTCGGCTGCTCAGTCTGGCTGTTCAGGACCGCCGCGGTGAAATCGTGGCATCCCGAACAGCTTACAGAACATCGGGAGGGACCTTACCTGCCTCCTCGGTGTCCGATCGGCGAATGACTGCTCCGTGCCTGAGATCCAGGCAGGAGCAGTCAAGCGCCGATAACACTGATCACAGGCGTGTTAATACATGCCAGTGATCAGCATGAGAGATCAGTGTGTGCAGTGTTATAGGTCCCTATGTGGGCTATAACATTGCAAAACAAAAGTAAAAAAAAAGTGTTACTAAAGATCATTTAACCATTAAGAAAATAAAACAGTGTAAATAAAAATAAACATATGTGGTATCGCCACGTGCGTAAATGTTTGAACTATAAATATATATCGTTAATTAAACCACACGGTCAATAGCGTACACGTAAAAAAAAATCCAGAGTCCAAAAAAGGGTATTTTTGGTCACTTTTTATACCATTAAAAATGAATAAAAAGTGATCAAAAAGTCAAACTACAGATCACGGCACAAAAATGAGCCCTCATACCGCACTGTATGTGGAAAAATTAAAAAGTTATAGGGTTCAGAAGAGGACATTTTTAAACGTATACATTTTCCTGCATGTAGTTATTAGTGTTGCTCGCGAATATAGCACTACATATTCGTAATTACGAATATTCTATTTTTTTTTTTATTTCTTTTTTTTTTTATCACAGTACACATCACAGTGATCATCCCTCTCTGCTTCCAGCTTGTGTGGTGTAAAGAAGGCTCTAATACTACTTTGCGAGACTGGCGTGCGAATTTTCGCTTATGCTAATTTTTGTATATGCTCATTTTCGCATACGCAAATTTTCGCATATGCGAAAATAAAACACGAATATGCGAATTTAGCGAATATATGACGAATATTCGTTCATATATTCGCGAATTCGAATATGGCCTATGCCGCTCAACACTAGTAGTTATGATTTTTTCCAGAAGTACGACAAAATTAAACCTGAAAGTAGGGTATCATTTTAACCGTATGGACCTACAGAATAATGATAAGGTGTAATTTTTACCGAAATATGCACTGCCTAGAAACTGAAGCCCCCAAAAGTTACAAAGTGGCGTTTTTTTTTGTCGATTTTGTCGCACAATTATTATTTTTTTTCGTTTCGCCGTGGATTTTTGGGTAAAATGACTAATGTCACTGGAAAGTAGAATTGGTGACACAAAAAATTGGTGACACAAAAAATAAGCCATAATATGGATTTTTAGGTGGAAAATTGAAAGGGTTATGATTTTTAAAAGGTAAGGAGGAAAAGAAAGTGCAAAAACTGAAAAACCCTGAGTCCTTAAAGGAATACTCCGGTGGTCAACGTGTTTTTCCGTTTTTGACTTACCCTTTTTGTTTTGTTTCATTTCTATTCTTGTTGTTTAGGCGACTCTATTTCCGTTCTTTGTTGTCTTTTTATCCCCCACTTTGTTTTCCTATCTTTGCTTCTATTTCCTGTTTCTTGCTGTGCTGAAAACTACAAATCCCAGCATGCCACATGCCTTGCGGCTCCTTTTTTTTTTTTTTTTCCGCCCTTTACCCACCCTACTATTTTCCCGGGTCAGCCCCCTTATACACAGCACACTAATATAATCAGCCTTGGTTGGGATACACTGTCATATACACACAAAAGGCACTACAACTCCCAGCATGTGTCATTCAGGAGTCTTCAGTCTGTGGTATAACACCAGCATGCTGCCTCTGTAGTCTCCTTGCAAAACTACAACTCCCAGCATGCCCTGACAGCCTTTGGGCATGCTAGGAGTTGTAGTTTTGCAACAGCTGGAAGCACACTGGTTGGAAAACACTGGTGTAACATGATGTGTAGTGTTGAGCGGCATAGGCCATATTCGAATTTGCGATATTTCACGAATATATGGACGAATATTCGTCATATATTCGCTAAATTCGCATATTCGTAATGTTCGCGTTTTATTTTAGCATATGCGAAAATTCGTACGCCAGTCTCACACAGTAGTATTAGAGCCTTCTTTACACCACACAAGCTGGAAGCAGAGAGGGATGATCACTGTGATGTGTACTGTGAAAAAAAAAAAAAACGAATATTCGCGAGCAACACTAAGGATGTGTATGCAGAATAGGCTAGAACAGTGTTTCCCAACCAGTGTGCCTCCAGCTGTTGCAAATCTACAACTCCCAGCATGTGTCATTCAGGAGTCCCCCCTCCCCCTTCACATATAGAGATCATTCCCAGTATGAGATTTATTACCCTGCAGTCCATACATCCCCAGCCCGTGCACCTTCTCATCCTCCCCTTCAGATAACACTTATCTTCTCTGTGAGGTCCTTCTCCTGTGCAGACCTGTGTCCTTAGAATACAGAGCAGGGGGGAGGGGAGAAGCTGTGTACTCAGCTGGATGAGATGAGGGGCGTGGCTTATTCCTCTCATGCAGACAGAGGAAAAAAAAAAAAAGCTGTGACATCTTGTCCACAACAGACTCAGAACTGTGGACAACAGTAAAAGAAAACCCTCTGAACTACAGAACTTCCTGCCCAACAAACAAGTACGAAAAACACACACATGCTGCCAAAACATATAACACATGTATATTGCAAAAAAACTAAACTTACAAAGAAGATGCCATATAGTCAAAAAAATGTACCACCGGAGTACCCCTTTGAGGGGTTATATATATATTGTGACGAACCGTCTCAGGGATTAGCTCTCGGATCATCCTGGTCACTTGTCACGGGACACGTTCCTCACAATAACACAGCAGACCACAGTTCCGCATACAAGTCTGGCACCTTGCCAGCTTTATTTCCACAGGTTGCAGGTAAAAACAAAACATAAACAGGAACAAAATAAAGTCCTAGACCGTCTGGTCACTGACTATAACTCTCAGCATGCCCTGTCTATACACTGGCGAGCTACCCTCATCCAGTTAAAACCCGTGCCACCTGCAACCTGTTTTACTACCAGTTTACACCCGAACTTGGACCACTCGTAGCGCCTTCTGCGTGTTACCTAAAAAGGGCCTGTGTCTCCCCCTCTAACAGCCAGCATACTGTTTCCAAGGGAGAGCACAGATTAGACTGAGTCTCCATCTCCCTGCTGCCTCATTACTTAAGAAGAAGGGTGAGAGATTCTCCAGGGTGAGCTAAGGAAATACACCCTTTCCTTGCCACCTTGTCACAATATATATATATATATATATATATATATATATATATATATATATATGTGTGTGTGTGTGTGTGTGTGTGTGTGTGTGTGTGTGTTTTCAATTTGTCTGCACTTTATTTTTCTTCTATGTTGTTTTTAAAGCTAGTGCTTTAACCCCTTAAATGGGCACTATCACATAAAAAAACTTTTTATATGTTGTACATCTTGGCAAAATAATAGTTTTTCTAATATACTTTAAAAACAATTCACATTTTATTAAAGAAAACTGCCTTTGAAAATCCCACCACTATGGGTCCCCATACCTCCTGGCACACTGATGAGTCCCACAGCATGAGGGTGTCCAAGGGTTATGGACACAAGATGGCTGATTGACAAGGCTGCAGGAGGAACACAGCCAGCAGCAAAACTGCTGAAATACAGATTTTTACCAAACATGTGCCTCCAGCTGTTGCAAAACTACAACTCCAAGCATGCCTGGACAGTGAAAGGATTTCTGGGCATCCTAACTACAGTGGTGCCCTATACACAAGGCACTACTTACTTGCCTCCTGTGTATAGGACTGGGGGCACATACTACCTACTAGGGGCATTACCTATCTGAAAGCACTACTTACTGAGAGCACAACCTACTAGAGGCATTACCTACCTGGGATGCACTATCTACAGCGGGAATTAATTATGTGGGGGGCACTATCTACTGGGGGCTTTACCTACCTGGGGCACTTCCTACTGGATACATTACCTACCTGGGGCACTAACTACTGAGAGCATTACCTACTACCTACCTTCTAGGGGCATTACCTAGCTGGGGGCACTACCTGTTTGGGTATTACATACTACCTACCTACTGGGGACATTACCAACCTACTGGGGACTTCTACCTACTCTTCCTACTTTACTACCTACTGGGAGCATTACCTAATTGGGAAGGGAAAATTACTTACCCACCACCACCCAATCCCTCTACACCTTCCCCTAACACACTTACCTAGGGCAAGACAGTGAAGAAACGGAAAGAAAACAACTACAAGAAGACACCTCCTGTGAGCCAGTAGATGTAACTGCACTGAAATCACTTATACAGTCTGCAGTTACTGTGTAGAGCCAGGGCTACCATTATATAAGTTTTGTATGGTGTACAGTATGTTCATTGGTTTTTATACAGTCACTGTGTGGTGGTAATGGTAGTGCCCATGGTGTGGTAATATTATTCTCTCTTGTCTACTGGTATTTTTGGTAATATTGGTCACATATATATATATATATTGTTGGAGGATAAGACTCCAGCAAAGCAATTTTCCATTGTTACCTGACACTCGGTCCAACCAATGTAGAGGGTTGTGATCAGTTATGACAGTAAAATCCCTGCCGTACAGGTATGGCTGTAATTTTTGCAAAGCCCAGAACACAGCTAGACATTCCTTCTCTATGACCGCATAGGCCACTTCTCTAGGCAATAGCTTCCTACTAAGGTAGAGTATGGGGTGTTCTTCTCCATTGGAGTTTACTTGGCTAAGAACAGCCCCCAGCCCAAAATTGGAAGCATCTGTTTGTACTACAAACCTCCTACTGAAATCTGGGGCCTGGAGGACCGGAGAGTTGGACAATGCTGTCTTTAGGGCAATGAAGGACTTATCACAATCCTCAGTCCAGGTAATTTGCTTGGACACCTTCTTTTTTGTCAAGTCTGTGAGAGGTTTTGCTATCTTACTATAGTCTGGGACAAATCTACGATAATACCCTGCGGTCCCCAAAAAGGACATGACTTGCTTTTTGGTCTTAGGAATTGGCCAGGCCATAATAGACTCCACCTTACAGGGCTCAGGGCGTAGGGACCCTCCTCCTACCCTATGTCCTAGATACTGCACTTCTGTCATGCCAACTTGACACTTTTCTGGTTTTATGGTAAGCCCTGCCTCAGCTATTTGCTTCACCACCTTGCCCAGGTGAATCAGGTGCTCCTCCCAGGTCTTGCTGAATATGGCAATATCATCTAAGTATGCCACGGCGTATTCCCTGTGGCCCTCTAGCAGCTGATCAACCAGTCGTTGGAAAGTGGCTGGGGCATTTTTCATCCCAAAAGGCATGACACAGCACTCAAAAAACCCAAAGGGAGTGATAAAGGCTGACCGCTCCTGGGCCTCTGGGGTCATAGGGATCTGCCAGTACCCTCAGCTTAAATCCATGATAGTCCCATATTGAGAACCTGCTAGCTGATCAAGTAGTTCATCTATTCTGGGCATAGGGTAAGCATCAAAGGTAGTCACAGCATGTAACCTTCTGTAATCCCCACAGAACCTAGTAGATTTGTCTTTTTTAGGCACCAGAACTACTGGGGAGGCCCAAGGGCTTTTTGACTTCTTAATTACCCCTAACTTCAACATGTCCTCAATCTCCTTGTGTATATGGGACCTTACCTCTGGGGATACCCGGTAGGCTACCTGTCTTAGCGGTGGCTGGTCCCCGTATCAACATGATGGGTGGCTAGAGTAGTTTGCCCTGGCTTCCCAGTAAAGGTGGCACTGAAGCGGCCTAGTACCTGACTTAGCTGCCTCTTTCTTTCCTCTGAGAGCTGTGGATTGATCTCCACTTCCTGAAGGGATCCCTGGCTCTTAGCTTCCTCCACTAGGTCCAGTAGGGGATCACTACCCAGCCCTTCCTCTGGTGCACTGCATACACTGAGTACCCCCTCCTCAGGGTCATAGTATGCCTTTAGCATATTAATGTGGTACTGTCTCTGCTTCTGACCTTTCTCATCAAGAGCAACTACATATGTGGTGGGTTCTAGGCGCTGCAGAATGGGGAAGGGACCCTCCCAGGCGGCCTGCAACTTATTCTGCATGATGGGGTTCAGAACCATTACCTTCTGTCCCAATTCATAGACCCGGTCCCTTGCATTGCGATCATACCAATACTTCTGCCTGGACTGTGCTGCTGTGAGGTTGTCATGTACCAGCCCAGTCAGTGCCTGCATCCTGTCCCTGAATCTCAGAACATACTCCACCACAGAAGTCTCAGGGGCAGGTATCCCCCCCTTCCCATTCCCCTCTTACTAAATCTAGGGGTCCCCGCACTTTGCGACCATACAATAATTCAAAGGGCGAGAAACCTGTAGACTCTTGGGGTACCTCCATGTAAGCGAATAACAGATGGGGTAAATACTTTCCCCAGTCTCTGCCCTCTGATTCTACAAAGGTTTTTAGCATTTGTTTCAAGGTGCCATTAAACCTCTCACAAAGACCATTTGTTTGGGGGTGGTATGGGCTTGCTACAAAGTACTGTACATTCACCTTCTTACAGAGACTTTGCATGAGATTGGACATGAACTGTGTGCCCTGATCAGTAAGCATTTCTCTGGGGAACCCCACCCTGCAGAAAATACTGATCAGTGCATCTGCCACCTTATCTGCTCGGACAGAGGATAAGGCAACAACTTCAGGGTACCTGGTTGCATAATCTACAACAGTAAGAATAAATTGTTTCCCTGTGCTGCTGGGTATAGCTAGAGGTCCCACAATATCCACTGCCACTCGTTCAAAGGGTACAGATATGACTGGTAGGGGCACTAGGGGAACACGATTTACATCCCCAGACTTACCCACCCTCTGGCAAACCCGACAAGATCTACAGTAATTTGCAACAGCAGTACCCATACCCGGCCAGTATAAATTGTGTGCCGACCTGGACTTTGTCTTGGCCACTCCCAAATGTCCTGCCAGGGGGGTCTCATGGGCCAACCTCAGCAGCTCTTTCCTGTACGGCCTAGGAACCACCAACTGCCTTTCTCTCTCCTGGGGCCCTAGCATGCCTTTGGAAAGGGACTCCCAGTACAAGATATTGTTTTCCCAATATCCGATGCCCATCTGTGTCAGCACCAGGCTGTTCAGCACTTTGTCTCAGCCCTTCAAGGGAAGGGTCACTGCGCAGAGCTTCCCAGAAATGCTCATTTCCCTCCCCCCATCTTGTGGCATCAGGGAGCACATTTCCCCCAGGTGAACTAGCATCTCCACCTTCCTCTGCTGCGGCTTGCAAGTCACACAGCTTGCCCCTTGCATCATCATCCTCCCTTCTTTTTAAAGCTGCAGCCCTGCACCACTGCCACCATTGGTATTCCTCCCTGGGGTTTACCTTCCTCCCCCTCAGTTCCAGACATAACAATACAGGCATCATACACAGGGCAATCACTCCTTCCCTCCTCCTCCTTAGGCTCACAGGATTGGGACATATCACTCACTGCTGGTCCCTCATCCTTAAATGTCACCAGGGGCACACCAACCCCTCCCCCTAGCCCATCTCCACTAGGTTTTGGCATTGGCAATTCATTGTCACCACATATTACAATACACCCCATTTTACTTTTGGAAAACATTACTGGTTCAGTCACAGGTAAACATTTATCAATCCCTTGCACTCCCTCCCAGTTTCCACATTTCACAGTGTCTCCCAAAGTCTCGCACAGTACCTCAGAATGAACAGGGCTCTCTCCTAGCCCATCCGGTGTGCAGGTAGTGTCTTCTGGAGCATAATGATAGAGCATCCGACCCAAATCATTCCCCAGCAGAACATTAACAGGGATATCCTCAGAGACCCCCACCTCCCGCAAACCTTTGCCTGTACCCCAATCCAGGTACACACGGGCCATGGGCACAGCAGGCCGCACACCTCCAATTCCTTTTAAAGCCATGGTTCTTCCAGGGATGATGTCCTCTGTATCCACCACTTCAGGCCGCACCAAGGTAAAGGAGGCTCCAGAATCTCGCAAACCCACTGTCCCCCGGTCACCCACAGTTACACTCTGCAGGTTTTTCCGCTCTTTTCTCCATCGCTCCGGACACGAGAAGAATGGCTGTGTGTCCTCCAGCTACTGGTGAAGAATTCTTTTTGTTGGGGCAAGTGGCACTCAGGTGCCCAATATTGTTGCATCTGTAATATCGACGGGTGTCCCCCTGACCCAATGTGGCTCCTGTTGCTTTTGGTGCTGATGGCAAGAATTTTCCGGCTGGCTTGGTGCTGCTGGTGGTGCTCTGTGGTTGTGTGGCTCCCCTCCAGGTACTTGCTCCAGCTTGTGCAGATCCACGCTTTGCTGTTGGTGCCCGGTTGTTGGCAAAGTCGTCTCCAAGTTCTGCTGCTTCCATTGCTGTCTTGGGCTTGTGGTCCAATATCCACTCTCTGGCTTCAAAGCTCCGTGTTTTGAGAAACTGATCCAGGACCATCAAGTCCTCCAGGGCCTCATAGGTAGTGACTTGTAGGCCCCCAGTCCATTGCCTGAATGCAGTCCTTAGCTGACCTGCATGTTGAGTGCAGCTTTCTGTGGCACTTTGTTGCAAAGTCCGAAACTTTTTCCGATAAGACTCTGGAGTCAGATTAAAACTTTTTTGCAGGGCAGATTTTATTGCCTCATAGTCCTGGTCACTCTCAGAGGGAAGCGAAGCAAACACATCCAGAGCTTTACCTCACAGCCGTGGGGTTAGATATGGTCCCAACTGTTCCTTAGGTAGATGGAACTGCCGGCAAACCTTTTCAAATCCCCTCAGGAACACATCCAGATCACCATCTTTCTCCAACATGGGGAAATATTCCAAGCGAGGTTTGTGGTCTCCTTGATCCTGCACATCACTGCGTGCAGATAAAGCATCCCCTCTCAGCCTCAGAACCTCCAGTTCATGCATCCACTGAGCCTCTCTCTCTGCCACCTCTCTCTCTGCGGCTCGTGCCTGGGCCTCCGTCTCTGCAGCTCGTGCCTGGGCCTCTCTCTCTGCGGCTCGTGCCTGGGCCTCTCTCTCTGCGGCTCGTGCCTGGGCCTCTCTCTGCGGCTCGTGCCTCTCTCTCTCTGCAGTTTGGTACTGGAAAAGCAGTTGGAGTTTCATATTTTCATCCACATTCCCAAGGTGTTGTAAGGCAGTCCGCATATAAGAGTCCAAGGCCTCATGTGGAGTACTGTCCTGATGGGGAGTAATGTTGTATTCCCCAGGAGATATCAGTCCTTGGATGGCAGTTCCAGCTGCAGGACTTTGCCTCATGTTACTCAACTCTTCTGCACGGGCATCATACTCCACAAGATCAGCAATAAGTTGTTTCTTGTTCTTTCCTGCAATAGGGATCTCCTTTTCTTGGCACATTAGCTCCAGTGCAGGCTTGGACTGCTTGCGATATGCCTCCATATTTCCGAGATGAGACAGAGGAGGTAAAACAGGAGATGGGGAGGACAGAACTGTCTTGCACTCTTTTTGTATGTCTTTTAAACCAGCACTGAGCTCTGTCTTTGGAATTTACACACACAAATATGTATGCAATTTCTTTTTAGTGCTAAGATTTCCTTACAGGTAAAATCCAGCAAGCACTAAAAATCTCTAAATATATCCCGACGCTGCCACCAGTTGTCACGATCACACCCTATCGGTCAAGCGAAGACACTAGAGAGAGTGTGATGGTGCAAGGGTTAAAGCCGCCAGACCTCTGGGTATCCACTACTAGTCCCAGCAAGTCACCAAATTAACCCTTAGATAAACATGTTTCACCAGAGCTTCCTTCAGAAAGGTGAATCCTCCCCCCCCCCCCCCCCCCCCCCCATGATCCCATCTCATCTCTTATCTCATACATGGGACCAGAGACCCCTTACATCCTGCTGCTTCAAAGGGCCTTTGACTTCAAAAGAGCAGACAGACCCCAATTGACTGCAATACACAAACACACAGTCTGAATGACCCTCACCCCCAGGTCTTAGTTTATACACAGATACAATTATAAAACACATGTATGTTTCCATAATCAGGCCTTCGGCCTAACAGTTGGTCACACTACATGGAGCCTCAGAGTAAGGGTTAATCATTGCTCAAAAGTGAACAGAGGGTTTGCGTTACATAGTGTTTCTAAACAGGCAACCCTCCTCCATAATAATGATTTTTCTGGTTTTAAAATTACACCTAGTTTTTTTTTTTTAAACTTAGATTTTATTAATCATTTTCCCACCTATTAAACATGTATCAAACAATATTCCCAATAGGTTTGATACTCTGAGAAGAAGAGAGAATTATTGGATTTTTAAACTAAACACTTTAATTCCAGAAGGTGTTAATACTAATAGTAATATAGATAGTAATTTTTAAATAGGAGTGATATTACATTTTATGTATATAGTTCTATTATGTTTTTATTTCTATGCTCATTTTACCTTATTGTATTTATTTTGCATTGCTTTTACTACTAATATGCCAGTAATCCATATGTAACCCTGTTGCTCTGTGAGTAGTGTGAATCTGTGGTCCATTTACTATCTATGTGGATTCCATTAGATCATGTGACCGGGACGTTGGTCAGGGAATAGGGAGCCGCGTCACTTCCTGTCTCAGAGCAGCATGGGACGCCAGGGCGAATGCTTGTGAGTAGTCTATGGAAATACATTATATGCATAATTTATTCTTTGTGAATGTGTACACTTTAGAGATATTTAATATGATTGCAATGGGTGGTGCCGAAGGAGGGAAGTAGGCAGGCACTTCATGAAGTTTTTTATCATACGTGTATTTAAATATATGGTTGTTGGCAATGTTGCACTTGTAGTCCTTGTAACTGAAGGAGGGGATTTTTTGTCCCTGAAAGCGGTTATATTGGACAATAAATGTTTTTTTTCTTTTACCTATGGGGATTGCAACAGGGGATTAGTTTTTGCTTTTTGGTTCAGTCCTGTATGCAGATGAAATCTTGATGTTTCTTAAGGAGTCAGCATCACTATCCTAGGTAATGGAGTTTATTCAGGAACAGGTATCACATTCAGGTTTAGAAATAAGTTGGACAAAAACAACTATCTTGCTAAATTGTGAGCACACTCCATTGGATGAAAAGGAGCCCCACACATGAATGGTCTCAGAATGCTTTACCGTTGGCATTACAGTACTCATTGTAGCATCACTTTTTTTCTCTGAATAATCATTGTTACAGATGTCACAAACAGTCTGAAGGGGGCTCTATCAGAGAAACTAACTTTACCCCTTTACAAAGAATGGACTGCAGAGGACTAGAAGTTATATTGATTGATGAAGGCCCCTTTAGACTGTTTGGGACATCTGGAAGAATGATTGGAGAAGAAAAGGTGTAGGCTACCTAAAGCTAAAGACCTATGTCATGCCAACAGTAAAGCATCCCGAAACCATTCATGTGTGGGGTAGTTTTTCATCCAAGAGTGTGGACTCACTCACAGTTTTGCCTAAGACCGCCATAAATAAAGAAAGGTAGCTAAACATACTCCAACAGCAACTTCCCCCAATGACTAAGAAGCAGTATGGTGATGAACAATCCTATTTCCAGAATGATAGAGATGTCACAAGGCAAAAGTGATAACTAGGCTGCACTTGTTCACAATGTGTATGAACAGTGCAGGAATGAGATTTGGAAACAGGGCTCGGCTTCCAGCTATCAATCAAGCGGAGATGGGGCATGGAGGGGCAGCGAGGAAGTGTTCCAGTCCTCAGCACTTCAGAGGTTTGGGAACACCTCTTTGAACAATGCTTTATTCTCTGGTTCCAAATGTCAGTGTTATGGAAGAAGGGGGCTTGGTCAGGCAGCAGTGGGGCTGCCTGGCCACTGGGTCATTCCTCCTGTGGGTTTGGTGTCGCGGTGGCAGTGGTCACCACCCGGCGCTACGCCAGTGTTAGGTTAGGAACCCACTCTGACTAGGTGGCCTTGACGTGGCAAGTGGGCTTGTAATTTTTGATCAAAATGTATACTAACAACTTGTTAGTTTTTGAAATTATGCTGAGAAGCAAGTAGATCAAAATACAAATGGGGGGGGGGGGGTACATGACCGGACGCTTAAGAGAGCAGATGCAGGGCTAGAGCTCTCTCGCTAAAGCCCTGAATAAAGCGGCTCAAAGCAACACTGAATCCTAAAATTTACTTTCTCACCCATCACTATCACCCCCAAGAGCTGCAGAGCAGTTTGACATCCCTCCCGCACGGATCCGAGCTCTGGGAGGCTGGGAGAAACCATTGGGGGATCCTCTGACTCTCGAGAGAGCGGCCTCCATTACACCAGCCCCTGCCAGCGCAAGCAAAGAGGACTGCAACGGAGCACACAGCTAATCAACGGAGCGGTTCCTCTATCCCCAAGGAAAAGGTACCTGCCCTACCTTATATTGAAATCTGCTGCCCCGGGGACCTGCGGTACAGTTCAACACCTACCCCAGACTGGTCCGTGCTCTGGGGAGTCGGGGGAGACAGCCGGGGGGCCTCTGGCTTCTGAGAGGGCGCCATTTTACAAGCCTCCTGCCTGCACACGTGAGGAGGTCCGCAACGGAGCGCGCAGATGAGCGGCTCCTCCATCCTCGGGCTGCACACTACACAGGGAGACTGTTTCGTCTACTGCCGCAGCCTGCTGTCACCTGGGGTCCTGCGGTAAGGACCTTCTGTAGTACTCACTTGGCCCCCTGCTGCAATACAGGGGCCAAATCTACATAACCCCTCACTGCCTGGGGGAAAACACAGCCGCCATCTTGAGGTACGGGGGTATCTTGGACTTCCCCGTCCATCTTCAGTATCTCACAAAGGAGGTACTTCTATGACAGGAGGATTAATGCAGATATTCCATATACCCCAACTCCTGCAAAAGCTAGACACTAAAGCTGCTATCATTGAGCAACCTGATTACATCTATCATTTCAGCTATATGCATCACTTACTAACTACTGATTAGAAAGTGCACAAATATGTTCTCCTTTTATATCCTACAAAGGATACTACGAAAACAAAGAGTGCTTTTTGTTCTCACTTTCTGGACTCTAACTATATTTCACTATTGCATTTGTGAACTTTTCCTCCTGAGATATCTAAACTGCAGTTACTGGAATTTTCTGTATATATGAAAGTGACTTGCATAGATTGATCTTGCCACAAGAGGGCAGCATTGCCCCACTGTTGATTTTACTTATTGCATCAACTCTGACTCCTACCTGTTGAAGCTCTTATTACAAATTGCCATGTTCATGCCTTCTGATAAGCTGTCTGTACTTTCACTATTGGAGTTTTGAATTATGCTCAATAGATGCTCAAAAAGACAACAACCTCTAAAGCTCAGAGAATTTTATTCTTTGAGGAACAAACCTTCCTACACTGACCTAACAACAGAGGAAGACTTCCCTACTTCAACCAAACCTGCTGACTTCAGTGACAAACTACCTGTTCGCTCTTCTTTCACTAACTCTCGCACGTATTCTGAGTGTCTCATAGATCATTTGGTTACAAACCTGACTACCAGCCCTAACGTAATGTCTTCACAGGACTCTGCAAAGTTGTGCTGATAAAACTGACACCTCCTCCAACATGGAGACTACACTCAGAGCACTCTTTCAAGAGTTCAGAGAATCATTACAAATCGATTTCATGTCCTCCCTAAGTACCCTATCCAAAGAAGTAACTCAAATTGGTGAGAGGACAGCTCTTGACAGCAAATTGGTGAAAGGACAGTTTACGGTGGCCCACAATGCCTTAGTTGATCGCCAAAATGAAACCACTGATGACATATGCTCCATACAATTGAAATTGGCCGACTTGGAAGACAGGTCAAGAAGAAACAATATCTGCTTCAGAGGTATTCCGTAAACAGTTACTAATACTGATCTTAGGGAATTTCTCACATACTACTTCAGTATTCTCTTACCTGAAGCCGACCATGGTGACTTAATAATGGATAGAGTTCACAGGCTACCGAAACCATCTCATCTTCCCCATGAAATTCCTAGGGATGTGTTGGCAAGGCTATGTTTTTACCACGTTAAAGAGGACATTCTGAGGGTTTCAAAAAAACCTCCAAGACTAGCAGAACGGTTTTCCAATATATCCCTATACGCTGATTTGTCAGCCGCTACCCTAAAAAGACGGAAGGCTTTCTCTACTTCCACAAGCATCTTAAAAGAAAAAGGTATCCCGTACAGGTGGGGATTCCCAGTCAAGTTGCTGGTGACCAAAAACGGAACCACCCACACATTCCTCACGCCTAATAAAGCTCTCAATACCATGAGGAAGTGGTTTCCTGATTTGATTAAGTCCTCTATGTTGGACTCTCCTAAAGATAAACGTGTTCCTGCCATACACCAAGAATGGAAAGTAATAGGAAACGGATCACCGAAAACTCCTACTCGCTCTTCTAATGGATCTCACCACCGCTCCAGATCACCAACCTGAAAGCTCTGTTCCTGACTGACTGACTGGTGCTTATGTTACCAACCTGGAGACATTCTGTTTCCAGAATAGACGTTACCACGACGTCTCACCTACATTACTTCTCGGTGCCTACCTAGCCTGATTGGGGGCACTATGCTTCCAGAAGACACGTTATCCTGCCACCTCTCATACACTCAATCAACTACTCATACCCTTCCTTTTCTTTTCTTCAATTTCCTCATTTCCCCCTTCAACCCCTAACCCTTGGCTTCTCTTCTTCGTCTTTACCTTCTTTTTCTGTCCTACTATTAACTTTCTCCTTGGTCTTGTGACCTGATGATACTGTTGTTTTGCTTGTGCATGTTTGCTGCCTTTTTTTTTATTTCTTTTCAGGGTTCCAGACTTCAATTCTTCGTACCTTGGCAGTTTGAAAACTCCAGATACATATGATGCCCGTCAGTTTCTCCTTTGACTGTGGGCGAGAAATGTAATGTATTGCATTATGCTCTTTTGAGCTTGTCTTTTTTGTTCACATTGGGTTTCTGTACTTTTCAGGGTGTGACATACGTTTACACTTAGTTTTTTCCACCCTCCTGACACCATGACTTTAATTAATGTGTCCAACCCCTTGTTGGCCACGGAGAACCCTCGGGTTCAGGCCTGTTCTAATAGAACACAATTGTTTAATGTTAATTTATTATTCTTGTTTAACTATGCACTAGTTATATTTGATTGCTGGGTGAGCAAGCCACATTGGGGACTGTGTTATGGATCATACGTCTGTAGTTGTGGGAGGCGGACTTCGGAGTAGGGATCGACCGATTATCTGTTTGGCCGATATTATCGTTCGATAATCGCGATTTTGGACATTATCGGTATCGGCAATTACCTTGCTGATATGCAGATAATGCCCCCCGGCCAGAGGCGACCATTGGGATGGGGGGAGGCAATGGGGCAGTGGCGGCGGTATGCGGGCAGAGGATGGGGGGGGAGGCGATGGGGCAACTGTGGTGGTAAGACTCAGGACAGGCAGGGGGAGAGAAGCGGGCAGTGGCGGCAGTCTCTGGCACCACAAAAGCCGCTGCAGTTCATTGATTTAAAGCGCCCGCTTGAAAGCATTGATCTGCAATGGCTTCTGCCCTGCCTGGGTGGGGGTTGAAATAGCCGATAACTTATACCGGAATATCAGTATAAGTTATCGGCTATGGGCCTGAAAGGCCACAGATTATCGGTGTCGGCCCTAAAAAATTGATATCGGTCGATCCCTCCTTTGGAGGATGGGTCTCCCAGGAGCAAATTATTATATATGTAAAATATGGTCCTTAAGATATCTACTTAATGTTAAGGGTCTAAACAGCCCTTTCAAACGTAGGTTATTTTGGAAAGAATGCCGTAACCTCAACTGTGATGTTATGTGCGCGCAGGAGACCCATCTTCTGGAGGCTGACATGCATAGAGTCAAACATAGGAAATTTCCCCACGTTTATTTGACTCCCAATAAAAATAAAAGTAGTGGGGAATGCTTATAGCTGTCAAAGATACAGTGGTGTTTAAACTAGTGGATGTTTCATATGATAAGTATTCTAGATACATCCTACTGAATTGCGAGATTAATTCGGTGAAATACACCATTGTCGCATTATATGCCCCTAATAAAAAACAAGGCAAATTTCTCTCATTCTACAAGCAGTCTCTAAAAAACAATATAGAGCCCTAATACTCATTGGGGAGTTTAACAAAGTATTATCCCCTATTTTGGATAGAAATCCCTGTAAACCGCATGATAAAAATACCGACATGTACAACATTTTATGGAAGATCTAAATGACTCATGGAGAACTCTCAATGCGAACGATAGGGATTACACATTTTCGCACTCCCACAATACTTACTCTTGCATTGATATGATCTTAGTTGAGAAGTGGCTACTTCAAAAAGTAACGTCTTCTTCCATTGGAGTAATCAGCTGGTCTGATAATGCACTGGTGACGGTTACGAGTACAGAAGAATTTAATAATCCTCCAACTTCGTTATGGAGACTCAACAACTCTCTCCTTTCTGACCTAGCCACTTGCACCACTATAGAAAAAGATCTTATAACTTTCTTCTCATTGAATGATCCAAAGGACACTAACATTTTTACCAACAGGTGTGCTCATAAAGCAGTCTTGAGGGGCACCTGTCTCAGATTAGCTTCAACCCAAAAGAAAATGAGACTTAGAAAAACGGCTGACCTCCTTAAGAATATAAAATCTTTAGAGGACATACACAAAACCACAAGAGACCCTAAATTGCTACAAGAATTGACCACACTTAGATTCCAATTACACCAACTCCTTCATTATAAATACGACTTCTACCTCAAACAAATGAAAAATAGATTTTATTGGCAAGGAAATAGAGCAGGCAAACTTCTTGCCAATCGATTCAAAACTAAACTAGCTAAATCTAAAATTCCTTTCATATTTAACAAACAGGGAGAGAGGATTGTGAACCCCCAAGCGATTGCGAATGTTTTTTCGCTGACTTTTATACTGATTTATATAATTTGAGGTCAGCTACTATGATGCCTCAACCTCGACATATATCTATCTATACAGTCTTTCTTGGATAGTTTTACCCTCCCTAAAATAGATACCGACACATTAAGTCTACTAAATAAACCCATTTCTGAAGTAGAACTCTCTAATGCAATCTCCTCATTGAAACCCAACAAGTCCCCTGGCCCTGACAGCTTTACTGGAGAATATTATAAAACTTTTCAGGCTGTTCTTGCCCCCCATCTATTAGCTACCTTTAATGAAATATTTCTTACGGGTGCTCTCCCGTCTGAGATGCTTAAAGCCATTATTGTTACACTCCCTAAACCAGGTAAATCCCCAGATAAACCTGAAAATTTTAGACCAATCTCTCTACTGAACGTAGATCTGAAATTTTATGCAAAAATATTGGCTAATCGTATAAATACCATTCTCCCTTCATTGATTAAAAAACGATCAGGTGGGCTTCGTAAAACATAGACAAACAACTGACAGAACAAGACGTTTTATTGACCTGATATATCATGTTGCGACCTGTCGGGTGCCTTCTTTGCTCCTTACGCTTGATGCGGAGAATGCAATCAACAGGGTACACTGGGGGTACTTGGATGCAGTGTTGGCTAAATTTGGTTTTCTGCACACCATTAGAAAAGTGATATTGGCCCTATATTCTTCCCCATCAGCTTCAGTCTTCACCTTGGGATTTATCTCCAAAAGTTTTCAAATACAAATGGTACCTGTCAGGGATGCCCCTTGTCACCTCTCATCTTTGCGATAGTAATAGAGCCTTTGGCTGAGAAAATTAGAACTAACACATCCATTCACGGAATTGATGTAGGCGGTGTGGATCACCGCATAGGCCTCTTTGCCGATGATGTGATTATTATCTGCAGGGATCCATTAGCTTCCCTACCTCAAATATGCCGTGATTTAGATGAATTTGGTGACTACTCGTACTACAAAATTAATTGCAACAAATCACATATTCTTAATTTAGGGTTACCCTCTAAAATGGTTAATGTCATTAGGTCCCATTTTCCTTTTCCCTGGGCAGATGGTTCCATTACTTATTTAGGGATAAAATTGGCCTACCCTAGTTCATTTGAAACAAACTACTCCCCCCTATTGACTAATATTAAACACATCACGTCTACTATCCCAGCCCAGGGTATCTCATGGGTAGGCAGAATAGCTGCTATTAAAATGATGGTCCTACCTAAGATCCTGCACATCTTTAGAAATGTCCCAATATGTTTGCCTCTTTCATACCTTCAAAAGCTACAATCAGCGATAACTAAATATATATGGCATGCTAGAAAGCCAAGAGTCAAAGCGTCTTTACTCTTTCCACCATTTTCTGAAGGAGGAGTTGGGTGCCCATCTATTACTCAATATTATATTATAGGGCCGTGATTTTAGACCAAACTAAATCAGTGTGGCTGCCAGACAACAATAAACTTTGGGTACTAATTGAAACTTCTTTAATGAAAGCGAAACCAATTAAAAATGTTCTTATAGCAGCCTCTGTGTTCAATATACCAATCAGCAGTCCCCATCCAACTATAAAGGCGATATTTCAAGGGTGGCAAACCTATATTTGCCCAAATAAGTTGTGTCGAGTGGATTTTTCAGCTCTACCTATTTCTATAATGGAAGCTGTCATTCCTGACCTCTCTATTTCCCAATGGTCTGATCAGGGTATCCATACATTATCAGATGTTTGGGACGGTGAGAGATGTGTGGCTTTTCAAGATCTACATGACAAATACTCTGTTTCTCACAGGGACTTTTACAAATACTTACAAATTCACCACACTCTTGATTCCTTAGCATATCCTAATGATGGGGAATGCTCTGAGTTGCTCAAATGGCTCTCGAGACTCTCTGAGCCGATTAAAGGAATAACTTGGAATTACGCCTTTCTAGTGGCCTCCTCTTCTTATAATCCCAACCCACACACTGTTAAATGGGAACTAGAACTTCAATACCATTATACAGATCACCAATGGCACCAAGCCTTCTCAGCCATCCACAAACACACTAGATGTGCCAGCCATATTGAAATTTCCAAGAAGCTCTTCTTTCATTGGTACCTTACACCTTCTAGGTCAGCCACTTTTTCTGAATCTTCCAACAAATGTTGGTGCTGTAATGAACTGTTGGTTCATTTCTCCACATTTGGTGGGAATGTCCCAGGATACTAACCTTTTGGAGACATTTAGGCACATTCCTATCACAATTGTGCGGCTTCCCAATAATACTTACTCCGGCTTTAGCCTCGTTAAATTTGAACCTAAATGTATACTCATATTTCCATCGTACCATTATTATGCATTCTCTAATTGCAACTAGACATATCATTACTAGGAACTGGAAAACAAGTAAGATACCAGTGATCAGGGAAATTAAAAAAGAGATTAATTCCAATTGCTGGCATGAATACAAGGCCTTTTGTGCCCTAAATACAGAGAGACGATTTTTGGCTACATGGGACGTTTGGCTCCAAAGCCCCCACAATACAGTCCAATTCTAGGTAGTATATGATGAAAAATTTAGAGATCACCTTACATTAATGCACGCTAATAGACGGTAATTTTACTCGCTCATCCACCCAATACAAGATATGATTCTGCTATTCACTGTCAAATTGACTTATTAGTGCCTTGTTCAGGTTTCTTGTTTATTCTTTATTAAAGACTTCAAATGTAAAAAAAAAAAAAAAAATACAAATGGTGGATGTGCGGGTGTGTTTCTCTATTTTTGTTGTACATTATGGAAGCACAGAATTGCAGCCTACAGATCCTTTTAAAGGTTCTGTTGGGAACCAGACCAGAGCACACCTTCTATTTTAGGGTCCAGGTCCCAACTGGTCAGAAGCTGTTGTAGCAACATTGACCTACACCATGTTATATTAGGCTAGTAGTTTTTATGATATTGTTGTCTATAGTGCAGAACTCCAGAATATAAAAATTGTCCCCCATACTGCCAGCAGTAAAAAAAAATAAAGATGTACATACCTTCCTCCGCTCCCCCGGGGCCTCAGGTAACCGACTCCGGTCTCCGCCGCGATCCTCTTCCTGGTTGCCGGTGGTCGGCGAGTCATACTGCGCTCAGCCAATCACCGGCAGCAGCGAAGTCCCGACTTGGCCGGTGATAGGCTGAGCGGCAGTGTGACGTTTTCGGCCCCGGCAGCAGGTGCCGGTGTAGTGAAGAATTTTGTGTCTTGAAGAGTTCTCACACTGCCGCTCAGCCTATCGCTGGCCGAGTCGGGACTTCACTGCTGCCGGTGATTGGCTGACCACAGTATGACTCGCTGACCACCGGCAACCAGGAAGAGGATCGCAGCAGAGACCGTAGCCGGTTACCGGAGGCCCCGGGGGAGCGAAGGAAGGTATGTACATCTTTATTTTTTTTACTGCCGGCAGTATGGAGGACAATTTTTATATTCTGGAATTCTATTTTAATATTTAGCATTTCTCCCAGGTATGTTCATTGTTTCCTATCATAAGTCTTAGGGGCTTTGCAGCTTACACTGGACAGTTTATATTGCAGTATTAGAGGGAGGTTAATAACATGACAATGTATTAATGACATTTGTAAAACACTTACCAAGCTGAAATCTTATGGGGATTATGTTGTCTAAATGTATTCCTCAATATTAGACACAAGTAGAATATATTAAATCTGGACTGTAAACTGTGTTTGTGTTTTTTTTTTTTTGCATTTAACCCATAATGCTACATTATGCTGCACACAGCAAGTGGTGCGGGCTCAGCCAGTTGTGTTAAATGCTCATCCTAGGTGTTTAACCCCTCAGATGCCACAGTCACTAGCTGTGACATATGCAGGGATAGACAGTGGGGGTGGGCTCTCTCCATCACACCATGAAAAGGCGTGGAGCTGTTGCCATGGCAGACAAGGTACTAGTTCAGACTCCTATTTTACTTTGCCTAAGAATATTGATATCATCATTACAATACCAATCTTGGATGAGAGGTCCTGTATTGCAATCTCTGTTCTAGTTTATCCCAAAGGTGACGGATGGGGTTAAGGTTCAGGCTCTGTTTGGGTCAGTCAAGTTCTCCTCACCAAACTCACCCAACAATTACTTTATGGACCTTGCTTTGTGCACTGGAGAACAGTTATTCTGAAACAGAAAAGGGCCAATCCCAAACTGTTCCTACAAAGATGGAAGCATACAACTGACCAAAAGGTCTTGGTATGCTAAAGTATAAAAATTTCCTTTTACTAGTACTAAGGGGCTTGGTTGACCCCTGAAAAACAACCCTTCACTTCTATCCTTGATTCTAAAGAACCAGAAGAGTTCTGTTCAGTGTCTAGTGTGGGCACCCCATGTTCTTCTTACCTCAATATCGTGTAAAAACACCCACTACTTAAGAAGAGCTGGCAGCAAAAGAAAACATTCATTTATTAGTAAAAAAAAAAAAAAAAACACTGCAGTAAGATGTTGGTTTTCAGTCTTAAATGAGAATATTGTGAAGTCTACACAACAACAGTTTGAGTTTTGATTTTTTTGTTGTTGTTGAATTTTGGGGTCAGTGGCATTGAAAGCACTGAAATGAAGCAGGTCTAAGTATGTTAAAGGGGTACTCCGGTGGAAAACCTTTTATTTGAAATCAACTGGTGCCAGAAAGTTGAACAGATTTGTAAATTACTTCTATAAAAAAATCTTTACTCTTCCAGTACTTTTAAGCATCTGTATGCTACAGAGGAAATTATTTTCTTTTTGAATTTCTTTGACACCTGATGCCTGTATCAGCAACTGTACAGAGCAGCATAGGTTTGCTATGGGGATTTTCTCCTGCTCTGGAGAGTTCCTGATAAGTGCATCAGGTGGGTGTCAGCAGAGAGCACTGTAGACTAGACAAAAAAGAAATTCAAAATAAAATAATTTCTTCTGTAGTACAGCTGCTAAAAAGTACTGGAAGGGAAAAGACTTTTAATAGAAGTAATTTACAAATCTGTTTAACTTTCTGGCACCAGTTGATTAAAAAAAAAAAAAAAAAAAAATTCCACTGGAGTACCCCTTAACCCCTTAAGGACTCAGCCCATTTTGGCCTTAAGGACTCAGACAATTTAATTTTTACGTTTTCATTTTTTCCTCCTCGCCTTCTAAAAATCATAACTCTTTTATATTTTCATCCACAGACTAGTATGAGGGCTTGTTTTTTGCGCGACCAGTTGTCCTTTGTAATGACATCACTCATTATATCATAAAATGTGTGGCGCAACCAAAAAACACTTTTTGTGGGGAAATTAAAACTAAAAACGCAATTTTGCTAATTTTGGAAGGTTTTGTTTTCACACCGTACAATTTACAGTAAAAATGACGTGTGTTCTTTATTCTGAGGGTCAATACGATTAAAATGATACCCATTATTATATACTTTTATATTATTGTTGCGCTTAAAAAAAATCACAAACTTAACCAAATTAGTACGTTTATAATCCCTTTATTTTGATGACCTCTAACTTTTTTATTTTTCCGTATAAGTGGCGGTATGGGGGCTCATTTTTTGCGCCATGATCTGTACTTTTTTTTGATACCACATTTGCATATAAAAAACTTTTAATACATTTTTTATAATTTTTTTTTAAATAAAATGTATTAAAAAAGTAGGAATTTTGGACTTTTTTTATTTTTTTTCGTTCACCGCACGGGATCATTAACATTTTATTTTAATAGTTCGGACATTTACGCACGCGGCGATACCAAATATGTCTATAAAAAATGTTTTTTACGCTTTTTGGGGGTAAAATAGGAAAAAACGGACGTTTTACTTTTTTATTGGGGGAGGGGATTTTTCACTTTTTTTTTACTTTTACTTTTACATTTTTTTTTACACTTGAATAGTCCCCATAGGGGACTATTCATAGCAATACCATGATTGCTAATACTGATCTGTTCTATGTATAGGACATAGAACAGATCAGTATTATCGGTCATCTCCTGCTCTGGTCTGCTCGATCACAGACCAGAGCAGGAGATGCCGGGAGCCGCACGGAGGAAGGAGAGGGGACCTCCGTGCGGCGTTATGAATGATCGGATCCCCGCAGCAGCGCTGCGGGCGATCCGATCGTTCATTTAAATCGCGAACCGCCGCAGATGCCGGGATCTGTATTGATCCCGGCACCTGAGGGGTTAATGGCGGACGTCCGCGAGATCGCGGGCGTCGGCCATTGCCGGCGGGTCCCTGGCTGCGATCAGCAGCCGGGATCAGCCGCGCATGACACGGGCATCGCTCCGATGCCCGCGGTTATGCTTAGGACGTAAATGTACGTCCTGATGCGTTAAGTACCACCTCACCAGGACGTACATTTACGTCCTGCGTCCTTAAGGGGTTAAATATATGACATATTTGATACAAAAATATCTGCAAGCGTACCATTCGACTTGCAGAAATCCATTCACATGCAGCCGAAACAACTCTTCAACATCACAGAACCACTAGAGACGACGAGTCAGTAAACAGATTTTCTACTTTATTCTTAAAAGAGAGATAAAAAATTCTAACATTTGAAATGCAAGAGAAAATTACATTGGCTTACACAAATTAAATCCGCATATTGCTTTGCAATTATACATTTAAATTATTGCTTACAAGCTCTAATAAATACACAAACAAGATTCTGTACAGAGGTGAGAGCAACTTCTTACAAAACCACCTGTAAACGCTCCCAGGGGAGATCCACAGTCACACTGCTTCATGCCCTCCAGGACAATTAGAGTAGGTCAGGCCTTGGAAACAGGAGGTCCCTGAGAACTCCCTGATGGTGGAGGATGTGGGTCATTTTACTACAGTATGTACATGGGCAGACAGCAGTCATGGCACTCTTCAATTTCTCCACCTGCCATATACAGTTGATAGATAGTCTGACCTTTTATGAATTGGCATCTGATGAAGCAGAATCCAACATATTGAGGTTCTGCATTATAATCCGGAATCTTACTGGCCGACATTTATCATTGTCTTTAGACTGTTTTTTGTGTCTAGAAAAGGCGCAAGCAGGGTTTATTTGCGCCTTTTTGTTTACACATTTCTGCTGATTTTGAGTTGAAATCCACTGATTTTGGCAATACACATGATATAAAAGGGATTTATGAACTGAAAAAAGGTGCAAAGTCACAAAAAATTCTCTAAAACTGCACCAGCCCAGACTTAGCTTAGCTTTTTGGTGTATGTGAAGAGAGAAGTTTCAGAAAATGTGACTTGCACAAAATTGATCAAATGCTCTGCGACCATTTAATAAATTTGGTGCTCCTACACATTCCCAGTACACAAAAAAAGGTGTAGAGAAATGCTTCACTTACACCTACAATGATAAATGCTTCACTTACACCTACAATGATAAATGCTTCACTTACACCTACAATGATAAATGCTTCACTTACACCTACAATGATAAATGCTTCACTTACACCTACAATGATAAATGTCGGCCAATATGTTTTTACAATGCCGGCCTCATTCCTGTTATCTTCTTGTACACAGGATAATCACACTGCAAAAAATGTTGTGCCGAATCATGGCTAATATGAAGATAAAAGGGTAAGCTAATACCCAGATATGTTATCACTGTAAGACTGAATTATGATATATATAACCAGTATGAGAATCTCCGGGTATTGTAGTAATTCACATATAAGCCTTTAAACAAAGTGCTATAGGGGTAATGTGTTAATATGACTTCCACGTTTATACACACACATTGTATTTGGCAGCTAAAGTAAACGAGAGATGAATAGTATGGCATTATATATTATAGTTCAGAACCCGCACATGAATACATACATAAACCGCTGTGTATATATATATATATTAGGTTGTGGTAGGTATAATTTCTGACAATGACTTTCCATTGTGTTCTGGGGGTTCCACTACAAATCCCAGCAGTGCTCCAACAGCATTTGCGGTTTGTGCGTCTCTAATCTGAGACTGAGTGTTTATAGAAACAAGAAGCTGAGTATATAAATAGAATTATAATGGGGAGGATAATCTTAGTTTATGTGTAGTTTTATGATAATGATAGTTACAGGTCCTCTCTGTATTCTGGCTGCATCAAAGGGGTACTGCAATGAAAAACTTTTTATTTTTAAATCTACTGGTGCCAGAAAGTTAAACAGATTCACTTCTATAAAAAAAATCTTAATCCTTCCAGTACATTTTAGGGGCTGAATACTACAGAGGAAACTTTTTTTTTTTGGATTCTTTTCTGTCACGAGTACAGTGCTCTCTGCTGACATCTCTGTCCATTTTAGGAACTGTCCAGAGCAGCATATGTTTGCTATGGGAATTTTCTCCTGCTCTGGACAGTTCCTAAAATGGGCAGAGATGTCAGCAGAGAGCACTGTGCTCGTGATGTCAGCAGAGAGCTCTTTGGTCGTGACAGAAGAGAAATCCAAAAAGAAAAGCATTTCCTCTGTAGTATACAGCAGCTAATAAGTACTGGAAAGATTAAGCTTTTTAATAGAAGTCATTTACAAATCTGTTTAACTTTCTGGCACCAGTTGATTTAAAAAAAAAAAAAAAAATCTCTCTCTAGGTCAGTGTTTCCCAACCAGGGTGCCTCCAGCTGTTACAAAACTACAACTTAAAGCATGCCCACACAGCCAAAGGCCGTCCGGGCTTCTGGGAGTTGTAGTTTTGCAACAGCTGGAGGCACCCTGGTTGGTAAACTTGGTTCTAAGCCATGCTGGGGCTTGTAGTATCACTGCAGCTGGTGCAGGTTGGCACAGCTAGTTTTGCAACAGCTGGAGGAACCCTGGTTGGGAAATTTGGCTCTAGGTAAAGGGGAGATGTCTCAAAGTCTGGCAGTAACACTGAGGACCACCCTGATGACTTGCGGTACAGGCAGTATGAAAGTTATAACAGGTTCCCTTTAAACCAACTAGAATCTAGTTTTATGTTTTCTATACAGGTTATAAAATGAGGTGGGCACAGGGGAGGCAGCGGTGGCACAAACCTGGGCATTGATAGAGCTAGTTGTGGCCACAAATGTTGAAGAAGCAAGTATTAAAGTTTCTATGGCATATGGTGCATGCATAGGAAAATCATCCTGAAATTTGCTGACACAAAGACCAGGACAAAGACCAGGATGGGTAAACTTATGTCTCCAAAACAACAATTTAATACTGTTTACTTGCTTCACAGTTTGAGGGATTAGTGCCCTGATTGGAAACAATTGACCTAAAAGTTGAGACTGTCATACTGATTCAGGGCCACAAGATGGTGCCCTAAGCACTATTACTATGTACAAGAAATGTCACAGACTAATCAGGCATAAATGTGTTTATTCTACTTACAACCTGACACATTTATTGAAGGGCAAGGCAGAGAGGGAGAGCTTTGTATTCCTATTTGCTGAATCTGTCAGACATGAATGCAAGCTATTCTCAAAATTAGCTGAGGCGTTAGATCTGCAAACCTCCGAAAGGTTACCTTTTAGGGCCAAAGCGGCTTTAAAGGCCAGACAGGTTTACAGAAAGCCGGTTAAATGCAAAAACATACGAACATGCAATGTGGAATTATTAGTCTATAAACATGTAACAGCTCTAGTCTACTCCCATGTGAAGAATTGTCAATGCATTCATCTCATTATATGTCGGATTTACCAGCTAATTCTGTGACCACTATGAGAGGTACAGCAGTGTCAGCTCAGTGGGGACCGTCCTAGAAGCCGTCTGCAGTTTTAGTGTAATGACTACTAGAGTCATCTGCCTGGAAGTAAGAGCTTTGTGGGCCTAATAAAGGTGAATGCGCCATTGCGGTGTACATTTTACAGCGGATTAGCTAAGCTTTTGATCATGAAGCTTCTACCACTGAGACAAGCTGAAAGCAGCTGTTTTCTTTAACCCCTTAAGGACAGTTTTTTTTTTTCCCATTTTTGCACTTTCGTTTTTTGCTCCTTGCCTTTAAAAAATCACAACCCTTTCAATTTTGCACCTAAAAATCCATATGATTCCTTATTTTTTTGCGCCACCAATCCTACTTTGTAATTACGTCAGTCATTTTACCCAAAAATCTACGGTGAAACGGAAAAAAAAATCATTGTGCGACAAAATTGAAAAAAAAAAACGCAGTTTTGTAACTTTTGGGGGCTTCCATTTCTACGTAGTACATTTTTCGGTAAAAAATCCTTCTCTTTATTCTGTAGGTCCATACGATTAAAATGACACTCTACTTATATAGGTTTGATTTTGTCGTACTTCTGGAAAAAATCATAACTACATGCAGGAAAATTTATACGTTTAAAATTGTCATCTTCTGACCCCTATAACTTTTTATTTTTCCATGTACAGGGCAGTATGAGGGCTCATTTTTTGTGCCGTGATCTGAAGTTTTTAACGGTACCATTTTTGTATTGATCGGACTTATTGATCTTTTTATTCATTTTTTCATGATACAAAAAGTGACCAAAAATGCACTATTTTGGACTTTGGAATTTCTTTGCGCGTACGCCATTGACCGTGCGGTTTAATTAACGATATATTTTTATAATTCAGACATTTCCGCATGCGGTGATACCATATATGTTTATTTTTATTTACACTGTGTTTTTCTTTTTATAGGAAAAGGGGGGTGATTCAAACTTTTATTAGGGAAGGGGTTAAATGAGCTTTATTCACTTTTTTTTTTGCAGTTTTATAGCTTCCATAGGGACCTATAACACTGCACACACTGATCTTTCACATTGATCACTGGTTTCTCATAGGAAACCAGTGATCGATGATTCTGCCGCTTGACTGCTCATGCCTGGATCTCAGGCACTGAGCAGTCATTCGGCGATCGGACAGCGAGGAGGCAGGTAGGGACCCTCCTGCTGTCCTGTAAGCTGTTCGGGATGCCACGATTTCACCGTGGCTATCCCAAATAGCCCACTGAGCTAACCAGCAGTTTTTACTTTCACTTTTAGCAGCGTGGCTCAGCTTTGAGCGCGCGGCTAAAGGATTAATAGCGCGCTTCACTATGACGCCGGGCCCGCAGTGATATGATGCGGGGTCACCGTTGGACACCGCGTTATATGACGGGAGCGGGACCAAGGACGTACTCATACGTCCTTGGTCCTTAAGGGGTTAATCAAACTGAGTGTCCAAAACGGCACAATCGATGTGAAAACCGCATCTTGCTGTGCACATGGCACATTTTCACTAATACGGGTGACGTCTACAATGGAGAAGTTATACTGACCACAGATAACATAGCTAAGGCTGGGTTTACATCACGTTTTCTCCCATATGGGACGCATACTGCAGGGGAGCTAAAACCTTGCGCTCCCGTATGCATTCCGTATGTAATTCATTTCAATGAGGCGGCCGGAGAGAAACGTTCGGTCCGATCGGCTCATTTTTGCGCCGTAAGCGCTTTTACAACCGGCCTAAAACCGTGGTTGACCACAGTTTTAGGTCCGGGGAAAAGCGCATACGGCGCAAAAATGAGCCGACCGAATGTTTCTCTCCAGCCGGCTCATTGAAATGAATAACATACGGGAGCGCATAGAAAACGTGAAAACGTGAACCAGCCCTAACAATGACTATTGTTCACAACTAGAACCACTGGATTCCATCAACTGAACTCAAATTACGTTTTTGGCATGTATGTCATCTCATTGGGTGGGACACTGTTGGGAACCATGCACTTTGTGCTATTATGTTGTATAAGTTTGTAAAATTTTCATCATTGACTGAAGCCTCAAAAAAAAAAAAAAGAATAAAAAATATGGAGAGAAATAAAACCGCACGCTCCAAAAATCTTTCACAATATGTGCCTCACTCTACAAGGGGGCCTGGTTTACCTAAACAAGGGTGTGGCTTCATGGGAAAGGGGCATAACTTAAATGGGACAGGGTGCACCAAAAATCCAACAAAATTTTTGCGCACAACTTTGGCATGAAGTAAACCAACTAGTAGTTGGTCTAAATTTAGATTAGACAGTCTAAAGAAATCTTCTGATCTGTGTGTTTTTTTTTTTCTGCGCAATGCTATTTAAGCATGGTTTTTTAGCTTTTTTTTTTGTTCTATTAAAGGAGTAGTCCAGTGGTGACCCAGTGGTGAATAACTTAGCCCCTATCCTAAGGGGGGATAAGTTTGAGATCGCGGGGGGTCCGACCGCTGGGGCCCCCTGCGATCTCCTGTACGGAGCCCCGACAGCCAGTGGGAAGGGGGCGTGTCGACCTCCGCACGAAGAGGCGGCCGACACACCCCCTCAATACAACTCTATGGCAGAGCCGAAGCGCTGCCTTCGGCAATCTCCGACTCTGCCATAGAGATGAATTGAGGGGGCGTGTCGGCCGCCGCTTCGTGCTGAGGTCGACACCCACTATCTGGCCGGAGAGCCTGGCCCCCGTACAGAGAGATCGCAGGGGGCCCCAGCGGTCGGACCCCCCGCGATCTCAAACTTATCCCCTATCCTTAGGATAGGGGATAAGTTTTTCACCACTGGACTATCCCTTTAACTTGGTGCTTTTTCCAAACTTATCTTGGTAGAGATTTTGGATGCAGTGTTTACTATTTTATCATTTGCAAATAAACAAGTCACTGCAAAGCATGAAATTAAACCAGAACTGTAGACTACTCTCGGTGGCGCTCTAGAAACCTGCTTTACAACATGAGAAATGGTGTTGGGAAGTAATTTTGTTAGTACTGGCGGACTTGCACATTACTTATCGCACATCCTGAGACTATATGATAAGTTATGGTGCACGTCCGCCAAAATAACTGCAACAAAAGTGACTTGAAAAATGACATACAAAACAACTTCAGTGATAAATCTTCCCCATTTTGATAAATCTGAAGCACTTTTAGACTGTCTAAAATAAGTTTACACTGTCAATGAATTAGGCCATGTTCACAAGGTGGAATTTCTGAGTGGAATTTTGCAAAAAATATTCTGCTCGGAAATCCCACATGGGATTCTGCTGCACTGTGCACAAGGCGGATTTTCTGCGGCAGGAGTTTCCAGCATCCACAGAAACAATTAACAGGTTGCTTCTGCAGATTCTGCTCGGAAATCTATTGCTGTCTATGGAGACGGTTCATTTCTGAGTGGTCCTAGTGCCCTCGGAACATACAAAATGTGCGGAATGTCCGCCTAAAAAACACACATTTTGCACATTTTATGCCGTGTAAACATAGCCCTAGACATCATTTATCTCCCCTTATGTTTTTCATCCTGACAAAACCTTTATCATTTAAGGCCTGAGCAGTGATCAGATGATCTCCCTAGGTCTGGCGTTGGCTTTAGAAAAGCAATCAACTATTATCATTAGGACGAGCTTTCCCTGGCTCTATACTACCTCTATTGTGGTGGTAATATAGTATAACATGCAAATCAACACTAAATGGCCAACTTTGTAATACATTGATGGAATGAGTATACCACAGTTACAGGCTCGCAGGTCTGGCTCCCAGTAGGAGCTCCATATTGGGTCCACCCGTATGAGAAGAGACAGCCAGGATATGATCTTAATTTTGACATACAAAAAAATATACAGTACAGACCAAAAGTTTGGACACCTTCTCATTCAGAGTTTTCTTTATTTTCATGACCATGAAAATTGTAGATTCACACTGAAGGCATCAAAACTATGAATTAACACATGTGGAATTATAGACATAACATTTTTTTAAAATATGTCATATTCTAGGTTCTAGACACCTTTTGCTTTGATTACTCCTTTGCACACTCTTGACATTCTCTTGATGAGCTTCAAGAGGTAGTCACCTGAAATGGTCTTCCAACAGTCTTGAAGGAGTTCCCAGAGATGCTTAGCCCTTGTTGGCCCTTTTGCCTTCACTCTGCGGTCCAGCTCACCCCAAACCATCTCGATTGGGTTCAGGTCCGGTGACTGTGGAGGCCAGGTCATCTGGCGCAGCACCCCATCATGCTCCTTCTTGGTCAAATAGCCCTTACACAGCCTGGAGGTGTTTGGGGTCATTGTCCTGTTGAAAAATAAATTATGGTCCAACTAAACGCAAACCGAATGGAATAGCATGCCGCTGCAAGATGCTGTGGTAGACATGCTGGTTCAGTATACCTTCAATTTTGAATAAATCCCCAACAGTGTCACCAGCAAAGCACCCCCTCACCATCACACCTCCTCCTCCAAACCAGCACACCTGTGAAGGGAAAACCATTTCAGGTGACTACCTATTGAATCTCAACAAGAGAATGCCAAGAGTGTGCAAAGCAGTAATCAAATCAAAAGGTGGCTACTTTGAAGAACCTAGAATATGACATATTTTCAGTTGTTTCACACTTTTTTTTATGTCTATAATTCCACATGTGTTAATTCATAGTTTTGACGCCTTCAATGTGAATCGACAATTTTCATAGTCATGAAAATAAAGAAAACTCTGAATGAGAAGGTGTGTCCAAACTTTTGGTCTGTACTGTATATATTATATATTTTATGTTCATCGCTACTGACCCCCAATCTGTTTTAGTCCTTGACCTGGCAGCAAAAAATGTATTTCCTATTCACTACAAGAGGAACAGAAGATATCCTGTCCTTGTAAAGAGTGAATTCTGCACTGTGTACTGTATCCTGTTAAATGACATATATAATTCTTTCCTTGTATCTAATCCCATACTGTTGTTAGAACGACTGTAAAAATATGTTCGGCCTACGTTTAGAAGATTGTTAACCTGGACATAGAATAGACTGCCGTCTATTCTACCACAGAAAGGTTTTACTGGTTCTAGCACATGCCATAGTAACAAAATGTATGTGATGTAATATAAACAAATTATATTCTATAGGATTCCGTTAGATAATACAAGGCAGTGTTCTATGTTGTTGTACTGGACCTCCCCCCCCCCCCCCCCCAAGTGTAAAAGTCATTTGTCATTCTATGTACAAATAATACATTTCCAGCCACATAAAAATAGAGCTTCATAAATACCTGCGGGCAGAATAACTTAGTAGAAAATGCTGTTTTCTTCCTCGATTAATATTTAGAAACTCGTTTCTGCTTGTTTTGTTTCACGCTCAGTAGATCATGAAATAGGCTATTTCTGCAATATCTTTCGCTTAAAGAATATCAAGTTAGGCCCAAGATCCCAACCCCCACTGATCACTTCTGTAAACCTGACATCAGTGTTTCCCAACCGGGATTCCTCCAGCTGTTGCAAGACTACAACTCCCAGCAGGCCCGGACAGCCGTTGGCTGTCCGGACATGCTGAGAGTTGTAGTTTTGCCACAGCTGGAGGCACTCTGGTTGAGAAACACTTCCTTACATATAAAAACGAATGACATCCCATTGTTTGTTTGCTTCTTTTTATTTCTTTTTATACATGAGGACTCAAGAAGCTTGGCCCTAAACATGTTCCTGCATCCGAATTAGAAATTTATTTTTGCATATTTAATAAGACTGAAATCTTAACAGGACCCGAACTATCCAGCGTCACGGAACTGGCAGTAAGAAACGAGAAAGCAAAGGATGCTAAATACAGCCAAGGCATTACAGAACATATCATACCATACATAATGAAACTGGGCAAATCCAGGTCCCGCTACATCCATCCGAGATGCTATCAGTGATAAGCCATGAAAAACGGTTTAACCAATTGTCGCTCTGCCGCCGCTGCCCTCCATTTCACCTCTGCCCCGCAGCTATGAGGAATATTAATAAGTGCAGCTTGATGAGCTGTTTCCAGCTAATGTAATCATGGTGCCCACCGTGTCGTCTCTCCTTCACAGGCATCTTACACCGTGGTCTGCAAACCTTCAGAATGGGACAATTCTATCCTGTGCCACTGATGATGAGACATTCTACTCTGCGCGTATATTCTATGGGACATACGTGAACACAAGTAGCTGAAAAAGAAGAGGAGGACATTTGGGGGGGACATGATGCATCCTGGCACCAGTTTTATCCCCCTGCAAGGTGCAGATACAACAGAGGCTGTAAATACAGGGTATAGCTTCTTAATAGAAACAGTCACGTTGAATGTTCTTGGTTAATGCAGAATCAAAGCAAACTGGATTTCCAGAAGTGTCCCCCATTTCCTGCTGCTCCATTCTCATATCTCTTCCATGCTCGTATGGGTTTCTGCCGGCTACTGATAAAACTCAGTAAAAAATATTTTCCTTGTAAAGCTACATGCTTGGCATCGGCGGTCATTCAGTCCAGACTGGGCGTGTGTTTACGCCCGAGGCTCTATCCTGTGCGATAGCTCAAAGAGAGTCTGCTGGTTGTCAATCACAAGCAAGTGATTTGTGTAAAACTTTGCCTCCTGGTGCTCCTTCTGGGTAAGGTCGTTGGCTTTAAGTGGGAAAAAGAAAAGACAAAACATAAATACTAAATTGTAAAAAAAAAAAAAAAAAGCAAGAAAAATATCACCTATATGGACTAACTGATCTCATGTCATGAAGGTGTTAGTTATCTGGTAGGCCCCTTTAGCAGCTTGCCTTGACACTCAGATCCCCAGCTATGAACCCAAATGAGAAATGACTGACATCAATGCATGCAGAGCCATTCCCTATACAGGTAGGTTGCCAGGCGGGTGTTGACAAACGCTGCTTGTGACCTGTACACACAGGCAGGTTACATTAATGGCCAGCAGAAGACACTTCAGGATTCCCTGATCAGCAGAGAACATGTAGGTGACAGTTTGGGGATGGGGTGCACTGAATTATGACAATTGCTAGGAGTGTCAAAATAAAGAGGACCTGTGGTCAGAATAACAAAAAGATTATTTTTTATGTAATTTTGTAGCCTTGGACGCCCTGATTTCAAAGTGGCTAAAGAGATATAGGGATTATACTATTTGCTTGCCAATAGTCAGGTAGGCAGAGCTTTATTTAAAAAAGGCTCGAAGTGTGGATATGAAGCAAGCTGAGGGGTTGTATAAGGCTCAGAGGGGTATGAATTTAAGGCTCGGGGGGGGGGGGGGGGGGAGGTATAAGGCTGAGGGGCTTTCAGGCTCATAGATTATGAATATGTCTAAGGAGGCATGAATTTGGGGTTGCGAATAAAATGGAAAAAAATTGAGCATTTTACACCAATTTAGACAACTACCATAAATTTAGCTTTTTCTGCTAAATCGCATGCGGTAATTTGTTGTGGTACCACTAGTTAGTCGCAACGTGTGAACAGTCTTAGCACACAGTGAGACCCCTCCCCCAATGGATATGCACAAAAAGCTCCTAATGGAAATACAGTGGTCCCTCAACATATGATATTAATTGGTTCCAGGAGAACCATCATATGTTGAAACCATCATATGTCGAGTACATATGTCTATGTAAAAATGGTAATTGGTTCTGGGGCCTTGGAACCATTGTATGTTGAATACATATCTCTATGGGAAACTGCTAATTGGTTCTGGGATGACCATTGTATGGGGAGTGTTTAACAAACCAGGGTGCCTCCAGCTGTTGCACAACTACAACTCCCAGCATGCATGTACAGCCATTGACTGTCTGGGCATGCTGAGAGTTATAGTTTTGCAACAGCTGGAGGCACATTGATAGGGAAACATTGATGTATGGGATGTATAGTGTGTATATGTATTGTATGTGATGTGTGACATCGCATACAGTACTGTACAGTTCTTTAAATACCTTCAGGGGGGACAGAATGTCCTCCATTACCATCCTGCCGACTACAGCTCTATAGGAAAGGAAGGGGAGGGCAGCCAGCAGCTCATTGGATGCCTGCAGCAAGATGCTGCAGGCTATTGGCTATGGCTGCACTGGGGGGGCGGGGCTTACACGGAGCTCACAGTGGAAGCCTGCGTGAGATAGCAGGACAGCATGTGAGTAACAGGAGGCAGAACGGGGCACACGGCACATTAAAAAACTGTCTGTCAGTTGCGGAAGTTGTCAGCGCTGTCAGATAGCTGTTTGTACGATGGCCCCGACACACAGCAGCATCATATGTCGATATGGGCTCTGAGAGGCCATCATATGTTGAAATGATCATATGTCGGGGCCATCATAAGTCGGGGGGTCACTGTAGTATCACCTTGCTTATAGCACCACTGTAGCAAACAATCAGTACTCCTAGCAAACAAACCACTGAAACTTGATTGCAATATTCCTCCTATGGAAATTTCCAGTAAGAGCCAAACAGACATAAGAGATGTCAGATTAGGGAAGTCTCTTCAACAGAGAGTCTAAATGATGTCTAAAGAAAGGGAAATTGGAAATCCCTATAAAGTCATGATTTTTCTTCTACTGTTTATTCTCCTCTAAAGTCACAATAATGTTATTTAGCTGCTGGAAGAAAATGTGATTTTCTGTTGGCTTGGAATGGATCAGATACCCCCTCAGTCCTTGTCTTTAGGGGAAGGTGGCTTTAGGAATTTAGCAATTTACAGCATGACTGGCATCCTACTAAAATGCATTCAGCTCTTTAATTACTTTTGTTTTTGAAAGCGGATCAACTAAATAAAATATTTGCAAGAGGATTTCTAAAGGGTGATTACTGGATTTGGGGGGTTTAGTCAAGAATAAAACGTTTCTCTTCTGCTGGCATGTAAATGATATGAGCTCGGCACGTTCAGCCCACACTGTTCCACCTCACTGATTTCTGTGTAGTCTTCTGTAAAGACATAATATGTATCAGGCCTGGAGGTCATTTGCTTTCTTTGTCTATCTGAATGAGTGTTTTTAGCACCTTTTCTCAGTTACCCATAGTGGTTGAAGATAGTTAGAATCCCTCCGGAACTGCAATAGTCAACAAGGTATTAGGAATAGTTGGCAAATTAGCCTAATGTCTTCATAAAATTGACATTGGTGATATTCTGCCTTCAGGACTGCTATTTGCACTCGTTGGCCTTTACCATGCATCTCTCGTACAATGTTTCTGAAGCCACAGACGTGTAATGTCTTATTTCAGAGGATAGCAAGTGGATTAAGTATAATTTTATGCTGTTTTATGAACTTTGTAAAACGGAAATAAGCCCTAATAATAAAAATACTAATCACCAAGATTATTTTAGCAATCGGGGCAGATAAAGAGGTCAGCTTAGCACTTTAGACCGCCACATTAGTATTCATATGGTTTAAAGGCTATGAACTCTGTTAAGTGCATTTTTTTTTATTCTTGCTTAGTATTTATTACAGTGCAAAATCATTTTATCTATAGGTTCCTATCACAAATTTTTCTTATTTTCTCCTCTGCTGCAGCCTTTCTTTTTACATACATTTTTGCCGTTTACAATATAATCCATCAAAAAAGCAGCATGACAGCTCAGTTTCCAGCACTTATTTCTCCTCTTCTTAACACACTTCTAAATGTAATTATAATAACATTAAAGTTCATCTTTCATCTGGTCATAAGTCAGTTTAGAAGAGGAGGGATAATGGTTGAGACTGACCCAGTCAGATTGCTTATCTGATGGATTCCACTGTAAACAGGACAAAGCAGCTTACAATGTATGTGAAAACAAGGCATCTGCAGGAAACTGAGCAAAACTTGTAACATACCTAAAGAGAAAATGTTTCCGTACCATATTGCATATAAGAAACTTCTCATAGGTTCAAACTGAATATCTCCAGTAGTGAAGAACCTAAGGTATTACATGGGTTGACTGCTTTCTGATGCAAATACCGATCATGTAGATTGGTGCTTGGTTAGAAAGCCCATTAAACAACCACACTTTTTGTGCAGGAAGGGCCACATGAACGATTGCTGGATTGTTATATCCATATTTCATTGGCCGCACATCCTATATTACATGGTGAGATGTGTGTCTCATGAACAACCCCATGTAATAGGGCCCCAAGCAATAATATAGATTTAAAAAGTACCTGTCACCAAATAAACTTTTCTAAACTAACTCAGGCTATGTTCCCTAACTACTCCTAACACTCCTCACACCCTTTCTTATTGCTCACATAGTGCAATCTCCCAGCTGGAGAAAGTGGGTGTTTCCCAGCAGACATGACATCACTGAAGCCTGCTGGGGAACCACTTCCACCCTCACATGGTTGCAGTGCTGTGATGAATAGAAGACTTTTCAGTGAAGCTTTCAGTGAGGCTCTATGCAGCTTTCAGTGAGGCTCTATGCAGCTTTCAGTGAGGCTCTATACAGCTTTCAATGAGGCTCTGTGCAGCTTTCAATCAAGCTCGGTGCAAAGAGAAGCACTTCCTGAGTTTGGCCTCGTTCCAAGCCGCGAGGAGACCAAACTTATTGAATTAATTGTGGCAGGGAACAGAACAGAGCCACCTAGTGGACGTTTTTTCTATTATATTTTAAACATATTTATGTTGATAATTTTAAAAGCAAGTAAATGGGTAAGTGTCTGCTATTTACACAAGGAACACTATATTAAAAGTTTTATTTGGTTACAGGTTCTCTTTAAGTTCGGGCTTAAGGCTAGGTTCACATGTGTGTCAGAGGCTCTGTTTGAGAATACTTCCTAAAATCCAGAGAAATGAACAGACACCATGATGGAAGCCCAACTGACCCTATTAAAGTGAATGGGTTGTATGGTGTGCAGTACACTGGTGGGCTCTGTTTTCCACTTTTTATACAGAGTCTGTGACAGAGACCCTGAATGAATCCTCTGATGCAGATGTAAACCTAGCCTTAAAGTGTTGGTTTACAAACAAAACTTCACTTTTATGTTTAATGGTTTCTTTTAATGGACTATCCTGTTGCTTGAGCACAAAAACCAAACATGCACAGCCAGAAAGGAAGTTCTATATTGTACTGCTGTTTTATATAACACAGGTCATCAAATAATTTCTGCCATAATGTTTCTACTATTTCATGCAGCTTGTTAATTATTATATCAGCCTTTACTTACCAAACTGGTTATTCCGACAATATCTCAGTGATCTCACTGTGTCGGCTATCATGTGCTGAAAAAAAGAAAGAATGAAAGAGCTGTCAGTACAATATAGCAAAATCTGTCAGGCCATTAATATGCAGATATAAATCCCCAGCCTTCAGTCTCTTCCAAAGTTCTTCAAGTAAATGTGATTTTCTGTTTTTGAGAGATTAGCACAGCACTGTCACTTAAGACTTGGCTTAGAAATTACCATAATTATTACAATCTTACTACAAGTTCAGTTTCTTTTGTAGAACCCAGAAGTAAAGCATGATTTATTTTTTGGATTAGATGATACTTCCATCCATCCCCTATGTGGCAGCTCTGCTCTATACTGTAGTTTATCAATCTAACTAGTCAATGATCAGGTAAAGAATAGCGCACTAGCAGCAGAATGGCTTGTTAGTACACAGCAGTTCTCCTTTAATAAGGAATTTACTTGTTCCCTCTCTTGCACAGCCTGGTGGCTCTTTATCTGGGCCACACAGCTGTAGACGTGGCACAATACTTGGAGTAACACGCGCTGTGCTGTATATGATTTATACAAACATAATGCTCAGTAATGGGTGTTATTTGGAAAACTATAGGGATTACACCGGGTAAGTCGCCATGTGCTGGAAATAGATAAATTGCTGCCAACATACAGCAATGTCTGATGCTCCAATTGCCATCTCTTGTGCACATTCATTGCCATTATCCTCATGCAGTCCTATCATGATGGACAGGCAACACATTTGTGCCCTTCATCAGTTATTATGAATGACCTTCATCTAGTGGCCATTCAACATTTCTTCCTATTTGGTGAGTAGAAAGATGTTATGTTAAATGCTGAAAGTGTATGCCTATACAGATGCTTATAGCAGCTATTGGCTCCTATAGTAAAAAAAAAAAGTTCTGCTATACATACATTTCTACAGAAAGGGTAGTCAATTGTACTTTCAATACAGTTTAGGCACACCTTTGACAAAAACAGGCAAAACAAAATATACACTATATGGACATAAGTATTGGGATGCACCTCTTAAAGGGGTACTCTGGCCCTAAGACATCTTATCCCCTATCCAAAGGATAGGGGATAAGATGTCTGATCGCAGGGGTCCCGCCACTGGGGACCCCCGCAATCTCGCATGCAGCACCCACCCCGTAGTCGTGACCCGGCAGACTCTGAGGCTGTGAGGTTCTGAGGATGCGAGATTGCGGAGGTCCCCAGTGGCAGGACCCCTGCGATCAGACATCTTATCCCCTATCCTTTGAATAGGGGATAAGATGTCTTAGGGCCGGAGTACCTCTATAATGATTGAATGTTTCTTCAGTCCAATTGCCATAGGTTTATCAAATCCAGCCCCTACTAATGCAGTCGCCTTTACAAACATTTGTAAAAGGGTTGTTCTAAAGCTCACCGATAACAGTGTGGTACTGAAATATACCACTGCTGGGGCCCCAGCGGTCGGATCCCCCAAAAAACTTCTCTCCTATCCTGTGGATGGGGGATTCATTTTTCACCACGAGACTTACCCTTTAATGACTATGGATTTAGAATAGGGTGTCCTTAGGCTCCTCTTTGTGACATGTCTGGCTAAACTTTAGTCCATATTGCGTTTGTCTGATGTACATGTCTATTGTGCCTACAGATTTCAATACCCAGTCACCCTAGCACTTCAAGGCTCAAGCTCAAATCTGTACTGCCATATACATGTATAAAATATAACCGTATGGCTGACTTAAACCAGACTCATTTTACCACAATACAGAGCTTCAGATTTGGGGGACTTTAAAGGGAAATTGACAGCAGCATCCCCCGCACTTACCTAGATATAAAGGTTGAAATCTGTTCAGCTATTCCTGAGCAATCTTTGTTTTATTTCCTCTATGCAAATTTTATTTTCTGTGCCTTTAGTGCTCAGAAAATGAAGTTTGCATATGGAGAAAAGTAGGATTGGCTAAACAGATTTTTCTTTTTCCAGGTTAAGTGCATTTTAATCTGCTTCGCCTGGACTATAAACCTGTATATTAAGCTTGCTGCAGGTGATACTGCTGTTTTCCTTTAAATAATATATCTGCTGAAGTAACTTTTTCCACTGTAAGAGGTAACAATTCATATAACCATAGCGTAAGGAAGTGTTTTCCATACAGTGTGTCTCTAGCTGTTGCACCCAGCCATTGGCAGTTCTGACATGCTGGAAGTTGTAGTTTTGCAACAGCTGGAGAGATACTGTTTGGAAAACACTGGCGTAAAGTTTTGGATGCATTCACACCATGTTTTGAGTGCCGTATCCACACCAGACCCCATTCATTTTAATAAGCCGGACAGAGACAGATTGTGACTCCGGTCGACTAATTTTTGGGCTGTATCGGATTTTGTTGCCGGACTGAAAACCGTGGTCTGCCACGGTTTTTAGTCAGGCAACAAAGCGGGTACGGTTCAAATATGAGATGACCTTATACTCACAGTGTGGTGTAAATGCACCCTTACTGGGCTGGTATGAAGGGCTTGTTTTGAGTTTAGACTCTGCTGCCATGCTTGGTGAGTAAATCTTTTTGAACTTTTTGCTGCAGAAATTTTTTTTTTTTTCTGCTTAAACCAAAAACGATGTACCATGTGATTTTTCTCACCTGATATCCCTACTACATCTGAGAACTGGGGGTACTGAACCGCATTACAGGTATCCACTATGTCATATAGATATGCAGGAATAAGGACTTACATGAAAGCCACTACACCAATGTTTTAAACCAGAGTGCCTCCAGCTGTTACAAAACTACAACTACAAGCATGCCCGGACAGCCAACGGCTGTCCGGGCATGCTGGGAGTTGTAGTTTTGCAACTTCTGGAGACACTCTGGTTGGAAAATGCTGCTCTTCACAGAGCTATACTTTCATATTGTCTCTCCTACTATGCATAAAAAACGCTTTCGCTTATTTTTTTTTTTTTTTTGAGAGATGAAGGAGCAGAAGTGAATCATAATTTTTTAGACACAATACGGCACAGCTGATGCCAAGAAACATTTCTCAACGAGTCAACGTGAGGCTGAGATTCTTTGTTTTGCCCGCATCTGGACTTGAGGTCATCTGTATACACCACTCAAATGTCAATTTTCTTCCTGCTTTGGAACAAAGCTGCTACTACAGTGGAATCAAAACAATGGACACAATGCATAAAAACAGAAGACAATGAAAGCTGCAGGGTTGATACTGTTCCTAACATGTTGACAACCCTATTTCCATCCCCTCGGATGAGAGCTGGAGATACGACTTGCACATGGTGTGTTTACTGCTTCTGAAAAATCAAAACAATAGAAAGCGCCACAAGCAGGAAATGATTTCCCGATTATCAATCTTCCAGCTGCTTCGATTTTAGCCCAGGAGGAGAACAACACAAGGTGGATTTTTTGCATGGAAAACACAGGGGGGGGGGGGGGGGGGGGGTTAGACAAAGTAATGAGCCATATCACAGCAACGTGCCACACAGACAACGCAGAGACATCTCAACAAATGGATCTACAATCACCTAAAAATACTCAAATGTGCTCTGCTGTAAATACCAAAATAAAAGAAAAGCTTTCTATTTCTAAATTTTAACTTGTACCAGGGGCTGGGAGATTACAGAGGAGATGAAAGACACAGGCTTATATTCGAACTCCATTCACTGCTGTGACGGAGCCTTCAGAATGGCCAACACCACTCGCAGGAGCTAAATCTATAAATGTGTAAAATCTTCAATGACAGATCGCTTAGTCTGCAGATACTTAATAAGGATAATAAAACAATACATGTATTTGAATGGAGGCTATCTTCAATCTCCCAGAAAATGCATCTAACTATAGATTTACAATGATGCAAGAACATTTCTAAGACGGAGACCAAAGAACATGGAAAGAGGCCGCACTCACCAATCAGGTCTTTATTCAAGTCTTGACGACATGTCTGCAAGACTTGAATAAAGACCTGATTGGTGAGTGCGGCCTCTTTCCATGTTCTTTGGTCTCCGTGCTACATGCTGCTTGTCTGGCTTTCTGTGAATCATGTCCCGTGTGCCATCCTGCGGCCCACCCCAAGCTTAGTCTCGTATGTGCCGGCTTTCTTCTCTTCTCTGCTGATTGCCTATACATTTCTAAGACTAATAGCAAGCTTTAGTTTATCATTTAAAGTGGTTGCATGAGATAAGAAAAACACGGGTTTCTTCCAGAATAAGCTCCGCATACGGTTGTTTCTCAACCCCAATAACAGGTTAACCCTATGAAAAGAACCCCTGCCCATATGCCATACTGTTCATATAGACTAGACAGGGTGGATGGGTGGAGGTCCTTCACTTGGAAACCCTCTATATACTATACTGTGGAGCTGCTTTGTGAATGTAGATCCACCGTGTCCATGCATTACATGGATGACCATTTATTTCAATGGTAGACGTAGAATGCTCACTTTTCACAGGGGTTGCTGCAGAGAATATGTATGCCTAAACATAACTTCCTTCAGCGATAATAGTAGTGTGACAATCTTTACACTGGTTTCTTTACAAAAAAGTGTTATCAACACATTTATGTTAAAACAACAGCTGTATTTCCAGACAGAGCCCGTGGGCAGCTGTGCCACTGTTCCTGGAAGAAAGCAGCCATGATTTTCTAGTCTCATACACATTGGCCCTCATTTACTAAAGTCCAACCGACTCTTTTTCTCGGTTATTGCGCCAAAATGTTTGTCGCAACGTCTGTGCAACTATTTATGAGACCAAATTTGAGACGCACAACCGACACTTTAGAAACCACTCGGAGTGTTTTTTTTTCACTCTGAAATGGGCGTGTTTTATGCAAAAATGGGCGTTTTACCGACAAAAACAAAGAAAATACTCGGAGTACTTCCAAAATCACTCCAGAAAAAGTGTGGGTTTGCCTCACACAATAACCGAAAGCCAAGAGGCCGAGTGAAATTCCAAAAATGGAGTGATTTCTAACAAGGGACTGTTTACCATTGTGTTTTGTGTGAAAGTAACTTGTTTTATAACCTGAAAGCATTTTGTACAGTTCAACACTTTTATGAATAAAATATTGAATGCTTTTGTGATAGTTAAAGGGGTATTCCAAGCAAAAACTTTTTTTTATATATATCAACTGGCTCCGGAAAGTTAAACAGATTTGTAAATTACTTCTATTAAAAAATCTGAATCCTTCCAATAGTTATTAGCTTCTGAAGTTGAGTTGCTGTTTTCTGTCTAACTGCTTTCTGATGACTCACGTCCCAGGAGCTGTCCAGCTCCTATGGGGATATTCTCCCATCATGCACAGCTCCTGGGATGTGACATCATCATTGAGCAGTTAGACAGAAAACTTCAGAAGCTTATAACTATTGGAAGGATTAAGATTTTTTAATAGAAGTAATTTACAAATCTGTTTACCTTTCCGGAGCCAGTTGATATATATAAAAAAAAGTTTTTGCCTGGAATACCCCTTTAATGTTTATATATTTTTTTTCTTTTTAAAACATTTGCAATATTGGGTTTAAATTAATTTAACACCCAAGCTGATAAACAAGGAGAATTGTTGTAATGTTCGAAAAATTATATAACATGAATACTTTTGATTCATGGAAAAAATTTTAAACAAACAAGTCTAAATCATTTTGACACACAACTAATTTCTTTAGCTTGGAGTTTGTGCGACACAAAAAAAGGGTGACAGAAAAATAACCGACATGTGCGACAGAATAGTAAATAAGCCTGAAAAAAAAAAAAGACGAGTGATATTGAAATCACTGCAGAATAAACACTCCACTCTAAGTAAATCAGGGCCATTGTCTATATATTGTGATCAAGCCATCAGGACAGTATTCTATTGTTTATTTTTGCAGCACCCCGGTTGCTTCACAAAGTAATACTCACCTGCTCCAATCCTCCACCCCTGCTGCTGCCAACAGCTCCCTGTCCCTGATGCTCTCTCCAATACTCTTTGCTTCAGCTGACCCTGCAGGAAATGCCCATTCAGTCGATGACTGGCCACAGCGATTCCTGCAGGGTTGGCACATAATCAGAAGCAGGAAGAAGTGGAGAGCATCAGGATCTGCGGGGCAGCGGCAGCAGGGGATTGGAGAAGGTAAGTTTACGTTAATTTAATTTTGCAGCAAAAATAAAAAATATGTCCCAGGCAACACCTTTAATCCAATGTGTTAAAAAAGTTAGCTAAATAGGAAAACTTTAGAAAGAAATGGTTCAGAGAAAGTCTGCTAACATTAAAGGGGTACAGTTTTTTTCATATCAACTGGTTCCAGAAAGTTAAACAGATTGTAAATTACTTCTATTAAAAAATCTTAATCTTTCCAGTACTTATCGGCTGCTGTATGTTCCAGAGGAAGTTGAGTTCTTTGTTGTTGTTTTTTTTAGTCTGACCACAGTGCTCTCTGCTGACAAATCGGTCCATGTCAGGAACTGTCCAGAGCAGGAGATGTTTGCTATGGGGAATTTGCTCCTACTCTGGACAGTTCCGGACATGGACAGAGGTGTCAGCAGAGAGCACTGAGGACAGACTGAAAAGAACAACTCAACTTCCTCTGTACTATACAGCAGCTAATAAGTACTGAAAGGATTACGACTTTTAATAGTAGTACAACTTTCTGGCACCGGTTGAATTAAACAAAATTATAATAATAATGTTTTCCACCAGAGTACTGCTTTAATAGAGAGGTGGTTGTACAAATGTATAATTTCAACTAACTTCAATGATGTACAGTACATACATAGCTATTGTTGTACTATTATGTACAAATATAGAGGATATTTATATAGCATAAGCACTGAGTACATTCTTCACATATGGTATTTATTGTGCTTATAAGGAAACACAATACAAACATCTGACACATTGAATAGCGTGACAGCTTAAAGTAAAGCTGTCTCCTAGATTATTTTGTTCTACTGATTAACACCAGACACTAAAAATGTTCTTTGTTTCTAATTTGTTTCTATTTTCTGATTGTTATTTTTCTCTATTTTAGTACATTATTATGGGGGCAACATCTTGCCCCAGCTGCTTTTTAAAATGTGCACTCTCATTAAAACAAATTTTTGCTATTGCACTCCTTATGGTAAATAAAAACTATTTCTAATATACTTTGGTTAAAAAAAAAGAAGTTTTCTATGTTTTATTTGGGCTTAAAAAAGCTCAAGAGCACATTTTCCCCCATCTTATACACAGACTTAGGACCGAAGCCCAAACACAGGAAGTGCAGCCTGGAGTGCTGCGGGGGTGTGTCCAACCAACAGCATTTGGCAGTTAAGTGTGAGAGGAGCTATGATTGGATGAGGCTGGACACACCCCCCTCAGCACCCCAGACAGCACTTCCTGTGTTTGGACCTCGATCCTAAGTCTGTGTATAAGATGGGGGAAAATGTGCTCTTGAGCTTTTTTAAGCACAAATATAACATAGAAAACTTCATTTTTTTTAAAACAAAGTATATTAGAAATATTTTTTATTTACCATAAGGAGAGCAATAGCAGAGTTACCCTTTAAGTATTTAGATATACGCTTTACAGCAAGCCCCATAGACATCGCCACAATGAACATCCCCAGACCCTATATTTTGTATGGAGCAGACTTGTAAGCACGCTCTATGACCTCTTACCTGTGCAAAGGTCTACAGGGGAGAGGAGGCTGAGCAGCTATTGTCTCATCTACTGGTGTCACTTTAAACTGTGATGCTGTACAGATCACTTTCCAGCATCCTCTTTATCATCACAGACAGAACAGGGAGACTCAGCTTAAAGGGGTTATCTATTTGCTGCAGTGTGACTTATTGAGCCTAGGCACTAGTAAGAAGACCCTGTCCAGGGCTCAATACTAGGGATTCACCAAAATTTCAGCCGCCGAAAACTATCAGCCGAAAATACTCATTTCGGCATTTTCGGCTAATGGAATTTCAGGCCGTATATTTCGGGGAGTGTGGCCTAACCCCTAAATGACACAGGGCGTACAGGTATAAAAGTGTAACAAAAAAAAAATGTAAAAAAAAGTTTTAATAAAAGTGAATAAGTCCCTCCCCCAATAAAAAAAATGAAATTCCCCTCTTCCTATTAAAGTGTAAAAAATTTAAACAAATCATATTTGGTATCACCGGGTGCATAAATGTCTGGTTCATAAAAACATTATGTTAATGATCCCGTACGGTGAATGGCGTAAATATAAAAAAACACCAAAGTCCAAAAATATAGATTTTCATTAGAAAAAATTTATTAAAAGTGATAAAAAAACTAATTTATCAGAACAAGAAGGGTACCAATAAAAGCGACAGATCACGGCACAAAAAATAAGCCCTCAAACATCCCCGTATACAGAAAAATATAAAAATTAATGAGGTCAGAAGTTCTGCAAAAAAAGTAGGCGGGGCAATGGATTTTCGGTTTCGGCCCCAAATTTCCCTTTCGGTGCTTCCCTACTCAATACATCATATTGCTGTTCAGCCAATCACCAGTCGAGGCAGGACATCACTGGCTGGCGATTATCTGATCTGCACTGTGATGTGTCGACCACAAGAAGCAAGAAGAGGATCGCAGCAGAGGACAGGAATGGAATACCAGAGGCATGGAGGGAGTGGCGGGAGGTAAGTCCAGTTTGTTTTTTTAATGGCGGTATTTAGGGCATGTTTGAAAAAAATATTGTAATGCTGGACTACCCCTTTAATATTAAAGGGGTATTCCAGGAAAAAACTTTTTTTTATATATATCAACTGGCTCCAGAAAGTTAAACAGATTTGTAAATTACTTCTATTAAAAAATCTTAATCCTTTCAGTACTTCTGAAGTTAAAGTTGTTCTTTTCTGTCTAAGTGCTCTCTGATGACACCTGTCTCGGGAAACGCCCAGTTTAGAAGAGGTTTGCTATGGGGAATTGCTTCTAAACTGGGCAGTTCCCGAGACACGTGTCATCAGAGAGCACTTAGACAGAAAAGAACAATATTAACTTCAGAAGCTCATAAGTACTGAAAGGAATAAGATTTTTTAATAGAAGTAATTTACAAATCTCAGTCTATTAGAGATTACTCGGCACCACTTGGAATAACGGGTTGGTATCAGGATAGTAATAGTGTATGCCCCCTTTAACTGCTGTGTGAGCTCTGTATGCGGTGCTAACTCGCTGAAGATAAGGCAAATCACAATTCAACACTGAAGATGCAGAAAATGCGGAGCACTCACCCAAGCTTCTACTGCAGTGGTAGTTTATTGCAAACTTACAAACATGAGGGTACACGGATCAGGGAGCTGTGCTGGAGGACGCGGGGGTATGGTCTCGGTGATGGACCGTTGCGCGCTTCTGCGCTTCGTCAGACCGGGACTCCCGGTCTGACGAAGTGCAGAAGCGCGCAACGGTTCCGTGATCCGTGTACTCTGATCCGTGTACCCTCATGTTTGTAAGTTTGCAATAAACTACCACTGCAGTAGAAGCTTGGGTGAGTGCTCCGCATTTTCTGCATCTTCAGTGTTGAATTGTAATTTACAAATCTGTTTAACTTTCTGGAGCCAGTTGATATATAAAAAAAAGTTTTTTCCTGGATAACCCCTTTAATCCTAGTGGCCAGAATGAAAACTGCAAGATTTCAGAATAATTTTTATAATATAGACAATAAAATGGAAAAATAGAGAAAACTTTAAAGGAGTACTCCGGTGCACACTTTTTTCATTTTATCCCGTCCGGGCTGCAAAATAAAAGAAAACACACTTTATCTTACCTGCCAACGAGCCCCCGGAGCTCCGGTACAGGTGTTCGGTCCCCGGGCTGTATTCTTCTTACTTCCTGTTAGCCCGGCACGTCACACGGAGCTTCAGCCTATCACTGGCCGAGGTGGGACATCGCTGCGCCCGGTGATAGGCTGAAGCTCCGTGTGACGTGCCGGGCTAACAGGAAGCAAGAAGAATACAGCCCGGGGACCAAACACCTGTACCGGAGCTCCGGGGGCTCGTTGGCAGATAAGATAAAGTGTGTTTTCTTTTATTTTGCAGCCCGGACGGGATAAAATGAAAAAAGTGTGCACCGGAGTACTCCTTTAACATTTTTTTAAATAAAAAAATGTTTAACATTAAAAACTTAAAACAAAAGGTCATTTTTTGATGACACATTCCCTTTAACTATCAAAATGATGTTAAGACATTAACACGTTTTTAGGTCACTTCTTTACGAGTAAAAGCATAAAACTCAGATGCTATGGGCCAAGGATCTATATCTGCAGTAACAGCATAAAGACATCCTGCCCTTCAGGCGTGCAGGAAAGATATTTCATGTGAGTCTGCTATTAAATGGATGACTTGGCAATCCAACCAACCAACCACACAAGAATCCAATCGCCGACTAATTCACCTTCAGAAATGTCCATTCGATTACATTTAAATAAAACAGCTTTAGTTTTCCTTGTCCAGACTATTGCCGGGTCTCAAAAATAAGGTATAAATTTGGTGCATATACCTTAGTAAGTTAAGAGGTATAGGCCATATAAAATTGAATAGGGTGAAATGGCATTAAAGGCTACGTCTGCATTTGCAGCCATATTTTTACTTGCTTCAGTGCATCTAAAATAAAAATGAAGCAACATTGCACATCATTTTAGCTAAAAAATGTCCTACCGTTTTGTGTCTATAATTCCTATACAGACCTATACCTCTCCATGGCAACAGACAACTAACAAGCTATGTGTAGTCTGATCTCTAATGCCAAATATTGGAGGTAGCATCCCTGCTAGTAAATACTAGACCCTGTCAACCAAGCCAGTCTTCATCAAATGGAAGAGTTACTGATCTGCAGACAGCTGTTTTGGGATGTTTGATGCTTGTTGGTACAGCCTTTCTCTGTATTGATGAAAGGCAAGAAGCCCAAACCAGCTGTCAACAGATCAGTAACTTTATTTATTTTATTTTTTTAGAGGATATTCTTTCCTAACTAATAATTGCTTGTTCTAAAACTCTTAAATTCCCCAATAAAGCATTGCATGACTTATAAAACTTCTCTCCTTAAAGTGGTTCTCCACAGTTCAGCGTTTGGAATACACTGTTCTGAACGCTGTAGCCGGCGCCGGCAGCTTGTGACATCCTAGCCCCGCCCCATCATGACATCCCGCCCCACCCCCTAGACGTGGCGGCTCCCATAGACTTGCATTGAGGGGGTGGGGCGTGATGTCATGAGGGGGCGGGGCTATGACATCACAAGCTCCCGACGCCGGCTCCAGCGTTCTGAACAGTTTGTTCCAAATGCTGAGCAATGGAGTACCCCTTTACGGAGTAGCATTAACCAATTAGTCCAGCAAAAAGGCATAAACATATGTAAGGGAATATGATGGCAGGATCAGACTAAATTTTGTAGTCTGTTACCGTCAGACACTGTAGTCACCACACAAGCTGTATACATAAAATAGCAGGATCTTAATGACTATTTTAGTGTTGTTTGCTCTTTTTACATACATTGCTGCAATACAATAAATTGTTGCTAAGGCGTACATACCGGAAAAGGCTTATTTGAAAAGGTATGTTATGATACCTTGCTAGCATTATCATCTATTCTATACATTGCTTTATAGATAACCATTCATCTCTCTATATATATATATGACCCTATATTAATATTATAAGTCATTCATAAATAGGCACAAGCATACAGTAGGTAACTTACCAGCTTTTCAAAGTTGACAAGGTTGTCCAAGAAGGTTTTGTTTCCTTCGTGAATGAATGTAACATCTGAAATAATTAAGAGATATCAATATTTGTATGTGACTGGTATATTCCAGTGAGAATATATGGATGTTCATTAGCAGGGAAATGCTTACTATGTGGATCCCCTAGGTATTTTTATGGCATTTATATTCAGTAGCATAGATCCAGTAGAAAATCTAGGAAGACAAGTATTGTATGCAGCCAATGCAGTGACATAGAAAAGCTTTCTGCTTGGTGTATATAAACTGCATATGAATATTAAACACACTTACGATATATATTAATAACTACTAAACTATTTAGCATCCTTCAGTGCAGACAGACAGATGAGTCAGTGGGAAATAAGGCATTTAACATTCATAAATAGCGGAACATTCAGAGGAGCTAAATTTTCCTTTAAATTTTAATTACAAGGAATCCTTATGAGCTCCAGTAAAGCTTCAAAGCCTCTGAAGCCAGAATGTAATTTGCATTTAAACCAACACGGGTACAGCTGTCTTTGGAGCGACAGAGATGGTAAAATAATTGAACCACAAATAAAATACAGGGCTGCCACAGTTGTACACATTTTTGTAAAATATCGGGCATGAATTTAAACTATGAGTGAGAACAATGCTATGTCATTGAAAAAGTCACAGCATTTATTGATCATCGGATGATGTTTGATTTAATATTGTGCTTGTATTCTTATGGGTGTGCAGTCACATAACATGGCTGAATCCGCTCAGATGAACTATGATGCTTGAATGTTTCCACAATGTAGTGAATCAATTTACTTACCTTTTAAAAGTAACGGCATGAATGGAATTTTGGGTGGCTTCATTTTCTTGAAAGCATCTCTGTAAGCTTTGTGGTTTAGAGATGGATCCTGTAAAATTGCAATTAATTGAGTATGTTTCCATTTTACAAATGGTGTAACCCACGCATATATATATATATATATATATATACACACACACACATATATATATATATATATATATATATATATATATATATAGATAGATAGATATTGTACTGAATTTCCACATTTCATATGATTCTGTGACTATAAATGTTTCATACAGGTAATATGTAATAATGGGAAGGCTTACTGTTACTGCCTGTTGAGAAAGGAGGGTAATGTGATAACTAATCCTGCTGTGATGACTGGGAAATGGGAAGGGGAGCTTCTGTGACTACTGGGAAAGTGTTAAGAGCAGCTTCTGTGACTACTGGGGAAGTGGTAAGGGGAACTGCTTTGACTGTTGGGAAAGTAGTGAGGGGAGCTGCTGTGCCTACTTAGGAAGTGGTGAGGGGAGTTGCTACTTACTACTGTAATGAGGGGAAGCTGCTGTGACCACTAGGGAACTGGTAAGGTGGGGGTGCTGTGACTACTGGGGAAGAAGTGAGGGTAGCTTCTGTGGCTAATTGGGAAGTAGTAAAGGGGGCTGCTTTGACTGCTGGGAAAGTAGTGAGTGGGAGCTGCTGTGCCTACTGCACTGGGGAAATAGTAAGGGCAGCTTCTGGGAAAGTAGGGAGGGAAGCTGTTGTTAACAACCAGAGATGTAGGTAGGAACTGCTGTGAGTGCTAGGGGATGTAGTGAAGGGAAACTGCTGTTACTGCTGGGGAAGTGTTGAGGGGAGCTGCTGTGACTACTGTGTGCCAGTGGGGGAACTGCTGTACACCACTGGTTATGCCAAGGTGCAGTTCTCTTCTGCACCATTACCACCCTGTTTAAATGGGCCCTTACTATTAGGGGTGAGGGGGACATTTTTAGTATAAGTATAAAAGGTGCTGGTTCCTAAATATAAAGGTCAATAGTAAACAAAAGCTAAAGAGAGATACTCAATTATCATTGGTATTTAAATCACTGTTTTCTTAGTCCTTCACAGCAGCAATGTGCTCCAACAACACATAATGACAATAACTTCTCTCAGATCCATACATTAATTATGTTTTCAGTGGTAATGTGAATAGCATAACATTTCTGCTTCTACTTCCTTTAAACTAGTATTAGATATCAACCCTGTTATAAGAATGGCATATAAATGGTAAAAAAAAATGCAAAAAAAACTCACCGTCAGGCTTTCAAGTTCAGAGAAGAGTTTTTTGAACTTTCCTGGGATTTTCTTGGAATGAAAAGAAAGAGAATACATAATATTACCCCAAAGCACAGGAACACAAAAAGTTAGCCTTTGAACATTCTGAATAGATTTTGTGCTATGAATGTCAAGTATCTCCTCTTCCAGCTTATAACAGCTAGCTTAGAAGTCAATTTTGAAGGCTTGAAAATACAAAAGCATTTATACTCTACAGATAGCTAAAAAGTGTAGGCTGTCTTCTACATAATGGCCCTCATTTACTATTGCAAACCCAACATGTCTTGTCGGGCTGTGCACCAGGCATTGCTCCAGAAATTGTCTGCGCCTGAATTGAAGAAAACCTAACTAACTCTCCATTTTATTAAGAAAACCTGAAAAAGGGGCGTGGCAGTCAGGAAAAGAGGTGTGGTCACAAAAAGGGGCATGTTCCCAATATTTCTACACAAAAAACTACATATTTACTAAGGTTTCCACAGAAAATGTGGTGGATATGAGCCGAGGAAAAGCCTACAGATCAGAGCAGGTGTAAAAAAAAAGCAAAATGTAGGGAAACCCAAAAAGAGACCTACACTCCACTCTTAGTAAATCAGGGCCAATGTACGAATCGGGGGTAAAACTTGGTTGAAGCAAGTGCCAAGGATGTTAAAACATCCTTTGTTTGCTTTATGTATTTTATTACAGCATTCCTGTCAGCTTCTGTGCTCACTTCTCGTATCTGTACTAAAGTTACCATAAATGTAGAATCGGTTGGCTAATTTCCAAGTGGTTGGAAAGAAAAATCTGGTTGTCTGTAGGAAAAAAAAGTTTACCAATTGTTTGATATTCAGTAAAACTATTCCAAAAGATGACCTCAACTATCTAGACAGATTTTGTGTTCCTTCATAGATTATGCATACTCCTCATGTTCTTTAAGGAAGTGGTATTCCAGGAAAATACTATTTTTTTTTTTTGATCAACTGGCTCCGGAAAGTTAAACAGATTTGTAAATCACTTATATTAAAAAAAATCTTAATCCTTCCAATAGTTATCAGCTGCTGAATTTGAGTTGTGCTTTTCTGTCTGACAACAGTGCTCTCTGCTGACACATCAGTCTGTCTCAGGAAGTTTTCGGAGCATAAGAGACAGTTCCTGAGAGACAGTTTCTGAGACAGGTGTAATCAGAGAGCATTTAGACAGAAAAGAACAACTCAACTTCAGCAGCTGATAAGTACTGAAAGGATTAAGATTTCTTAATAGAAGTGATTTACAAATCTGTTTAACTGTTTAACTTTCTGATTTACAAAAAAAATTTTTTTTTCCCTGGAATACCCCTTTAAGGCCACCACTATAGAAAACACTAACTTAGACCTCCACACATTAGGCTGGTCACCTTGCCCCTCCTGGGAGCTTGATCTTACCTATCTCTTAAGGCCCCTTTAAAGGTTCTGTAAACGAGCGTCAATCGTCAAGATTAGTGCTTGTTCACTGATGCTAAAAGAGATTAGCCGCACAAATGATGCCATCAGCAAAAGAACATGCTTGTTCGATGGCTGATCACTGGGCCTTTTATATGACATTTTCTGTTTTAGTAGAAAAAGCTGATCCTATAGACTTCGAAGGAAGCGACAGCCCAAATGTTTGACAATCTCTCCATTTAACTAAAACCATTTTCTTAAAATTTCTTCATAAAAATTGTAGCCGGAGAAAAAGACGTGAAAGATCCAACTGATTGTGAATCTTTTTTCTTTAGCTCCACAGCAAGCTTACGGCACACTGTATACTGCTATGTCTGTAAGGATGGGGAGTTGACATGAGACCTGAAATTAGGTCCAATAACCCATCCATCAACAAATAAAGTACACTAATATATGACTGGCAGAGCCGCATTGAAAGTAGGATCAATGACAAGATTCCATTCTGTCTAAAGCCAGTCATGAAAATGTGCTTATCTGCAAATATTGATCACTAGAATACTCTACCTAATTATTAGAAACCCATTTATATCTATAAGTATGTTCATAATGTTCTAGAGTACAATTCCAAAGCACAAATTACCTATGTTGGATCATTTGAAAAAAAAATAAAAAAGTTAATTTTCAGAAACTCAGGGTCTAATATAGAAATATATGATGGAATTTACCTCCCAGGTCTGTGAGAGTCGACAGACTGATGCAGTATTAAGCCCCATTATAATGGCAAAGAAAGAATTCAGATTCCTCTGAGCTTTGCAACTAGGAGACAAAATAAATATAATAGATTTTACCTTTACAATTCACACTGACTGCATAGATGGCACATTTTTACTATATAAGGATATTTTCATAGTTTTTACTTCTTAAACCATCATTAACTCTGCAGGAGAGGAAGGAACAATACTACCAGAACAATGGGCAATGTCTTTGTTTTGCCTGTGATTGTCTAGTCGTATATAGAAGATATTGCTTGATTTACAGTTCCTCTAATGCAATCTTCTGTTAGATTACGTGACAGACTGAAACCCTTAACCAGAGTAATGCATTGCTTTTCTGGGCCGACTGTAATGGGAAAGATGATAAATTATTACTGACGGATGGAACTGGATGGAGCCTTGGAACAGTAAATCATCAGGGAGTCCAGTTAAACCTGGTTAAATCTAAGAAATATAAATAGACAGAGGCAGTCCTGAAAACACGTGCTGAGTCATAATAACAAAGGAGATGCGCTAAACCACAGCTTATACAATAAATACAAAATAAAGCTCTGGTTTCTGGGATTTGGACTATCGGTGTCTCACAAGAAAAAAAAAAATCTTGATTATGCTCCCCCCACGCCAGGAACAGAGTCGCTCTAGTCCATTGGCTGGGTCTGGTATTGTCGCTCAGTATCATTTAAAGTGTCTCATTAAAAAATAAACTTTTAAGAAGTCAAAAGTTTTCCTCAGTTAAGGGTTTAGTGCTGAGAATCACAGTTTTGTGTCTCACTCCCCAACTCCATTTCCGTCCTGCTTCACTAGTCTTCCACATAGACTTAAAATGGGGCCAACTAGCAAACTTGGACATAGATGCTGGAGATTGCATTGATCACATAGATGAGAGCTGGAGATTGAAGCGCATTAACAACACGTTTGGAGGAAAACCCCGATCAATCAAAACTTTTGACATGTCTCTTTGTCATGTAAAGAGTTTTTTTATTTTTTTATTACAGGGACACTTTAAGTGAATGGGACTAAATGCAACAATGAGACACATCCTATGGGCAGAGGTGGTACTAGCAGACTAGTAGCATTCCTCTAAGTCTTTGGGATGGTCCATGGCCTGATTGACAGATTTCTCTCCCTATAAGCAAATGGGGACAGTTCAGTCAATTAAGCCCTTAAAGACCCAGCCAATTTTCACTGTAGGACCCAGCCATTTTTTGCACATCTGACCACTGTCACTTCAAGCATTAATAACTCTGGGATGCTTTTACCTTTCATTCTGATTCAGAGAATATTTTTTCGTGACATATTCTACTCTATGTTAGTGGTAAAATTTTGTCGATACTTGCATCATTTCTTGGTGAAAAATTCCAAAATTTTATGAAAAATTTGAAAATTTCAATTTTTTTTTTAATTTGAAGCTCTCTGCTTATAAGGGAAATGAATATTCCAAATAAATTATATATTGATTCACATATACAATATGTCTACTTTATGTTTCCATCATAAAGTTGACATGTTTTTACTTTTGGAAGACATCAGAGGGCTTCAAAGTTCAGCAGCAATTTTCCGATTTTTCACAAAATTTTGAAAATCAAAATTTTTCAGGGACCAGTTCTGTTTTGAAGTGGATTTGAAGGGCCTTCTTATACCCCACAAATGACCCCATTATAAAAACTGCACCCCTCAAAGTATTCAAAATGACATTCAAAAGGTTTGTTAACCCTTTAAGTGTTTCACAGGAATAGCAGCAAATTGAAGGAGAAAATTCAAAATCTTCATTTTTTACACTCGCATGTTCTTGTAGACCCAGTTATTGAATTTTTACAAGGGGTAAAAGGAGAGAAATCTTCCTAAAATGTGTAACCCAATTTCTCTCGAGTAAGAAAATACCTCATATGTGTATGTCAAGTGTTCGGCGGGCGCAGTAGAGGGCTCAAAAGGGAAGGAGCGACAGTGGGATTTTAAGAGCGAGTTTTTCTGAAATGGTTTTTGGGGGGCATGTCGCACTTAGGAAGCCCCTATGGTGCCAGAACAGCAAAAAAAAAAAAAACCCACATGGAATACTATTTTGGAAACTACACCCCTCAAGGCACGTAACAAGGGGTCCAGTGAGCCTTAACACCCCACAGGTGTTTGACGACTTTTCGTGAAAGTTGGATGTGTAAATGATTTTTTCTTTTTTCACTAAAATGCTAGTTTTCCCTCAAATTTTTAATTTTTACATGGGGTAATAGGACAAAATGCCCCCCAAAATTTGAAACACCATCTCTTCTGAGTATGGAAACACCCCATGTGTGGACGTCAAGTGCACTGCAAGCGAACTACAATGCTCAGAAGAGAAGGAGTGCCATTGAGCTTTTGGGAAAAAAATTGTTTGGAATGGAAGTCAGGGGCCATGTGCGTTTACAAAGCCCCCCGTGGTGCCAGAACAGTGTACCACCCCACACGTGACCCTATTTTGGAAACTACACCCCTTATAGAATTTAATAAGGGGTGCAGTGAGTATTTACACCCCACTGGCGTTTGACAGATCTTTGGAACAGTGGGCTGTGCAAATGAAAAATTACATTTTTCATTTTCATGTACCCCTGTTCCAAAAATCTGTCAGACACCTGTGGGGCGTAAATGCTCACTGTACCCCTTATTACATTCCGCGAGGGGTCACATGTGGTTATTTATTTTTTTGCGCTTATGTCAGAACCGCTGTAAAATCAGCCACCCCTGTGCAAATCACCAATGTAGGCCTCAAATATACATAGTGCGCTCTCACTCCTGAGCCTTGTTGTGTGCCCGCAAAGAATTTTACGCCCCCCATATGGGGTATTTCCATACTCAGGAGAAATTGCTTTACAAATTTTGGGGGTCTTTTTTTTCCTTTTAACGCTTGTGAAAATAAAAAGTATGGGGCAACACCAGCATGTTAGTGTAAATTTTTTTACATTAAAAAGCTGATGTAGCCCCCAACTTTTCCTTTTCATAAGGGGTAAAAGGAGAAAAAGCCCCCCAAAATTTGTAGTGAAATTTCTCCCGAGTACGGAGATACCCCATATGTGGCCCTAAACTGTTTACTTGAAATACGACAGGGCTCCGAAGTGAGAGCGCCATGCGCATTTGAGGACTGAATTAGGGATTGACATAGGGCTATTCTACACCAGTGATTCCCAAACAGGGTGCCTCAAGCTGTTGCTAAACTCCCAGCATGCCTGGACAGTCAGTGGCTGTCCAGAAATGCTGAGAGTTGTTGTTTTGCAACAGCTGGAGGCTCCGTTTTGGAACCACTGCCGTACAATACATTTAAAATTTTATTGGGGGGGGACAGTGTAAGGGGGTGTATATGTAGTGTTTTACCCTTTATTATGTGTTAGTGTAGTGTTTTTAGGGTACATTCGCACTGACGTTTACGGTGAGTTTCCCGCTAGGAGTTTGCGCTGTGGCAAAAAATTAGCAGCAGCCCAAACTTGAAGCAAGAAACGTACTGTAAACCTGCCCATGTGAATGTACCCTGTACGTTCACCTGGGGGGGCAAACCTCCAGCTGTTTCAAAACTACAACTCCCAGTATGTACTGACAGACCGTGCATGCTGGGAGTTGTAGTTTTGCAACAGCTGGAGATATGCAACTACAACTCCCAGCATGCCGAGACAGCTGTTTGGGCATTCTGGGATTTGCAGTTTTGCAACATCTGGAGGGCTACAGTTTTAGAGAACACTGCAAAGTGATCTCCAAACTGTGGTCCTCCAGCTGTTGCAAAACTAAAAATCCCAGCATACCCGGACAACAAACAGCTGTTTGGGCATGCTAGGAGTTGTAGTTTTGTAAGATCTGGAGGGATACAGTTTAGAGACCATTAGAAAGTGGTCTCAAACTGTAGCCCTCCAGCTGTTGCAAAACTACATATTCCAGCATGCCCAAACAGCTGTCTGGGCATGCTGGGAGTTGTAGTTTTGCAACATCTGGAGGGCTACAGTTAGAGACCACTGTATAATGGTCTCAAACTGTACCCTACAGATGTTGCTAGGCAACTCACCACCTTCCGTAGGATCCTGCCGCACGATGTCGCCGCCCGCCGATCTCCGTCACCCGCAGCTTCCGGATCGGTAAGTGGATCTTCGGCGCTGGTCCCTGTCGGGTTTCCCCATCATGCCCCGCCTATTGTGGGTGGGCAGGACGGGGAAAACGAAAGTAAACCCCCCCACCCCCGATCTGCTATTGGTGATCGCGTCTAGACCACCAATAGCAGGGATAGGAGGGGTGGCACCACTGCCACCTCACTCCTATCCCTTCAGGGGGATTGTGGGTGTCATGGACACCCGCAATCCCCCTTCTATTCCGGGTCACCATAGACCCGTAATCGCGCAAATTGCAAGTGTGAATTCACTTGCGATTTGCCACGATCGCCGACATGGGGGGTCTGATGACCCCCCGGGGCCTTTGCACGGGATGCCTGCTGAATGATTTCAGCAGGCATCCCGGTCCGATCCCCACCCGGTGTGCGGCAGGGCCGGAATTGTCCATGACGTATGCGTACGTCATGGGTCCTTAAGTACCAGGGTGTCATGACGTACGCGTCATAGGATTCATAGGATTACTCTGAAATACATTGCTGAGATACAGTAGTTTGTCAGTTTTTGTCAAACCTAATTTTACATGATGCATAAATAACTTTTATTTATCAGTGGGCTACAAAATGGTGAAACCATTTCATTTACATATTAACAAATTCAGCTTTTTTTTTTTTGAGTTATCTAATTAAACAATTGCAACTTACTGAGCAGCGATCTTGATGAACTTTTTCATAAGCTGCACCCGTTTTCCCAGCTGGTTGCAAAGCAGAATCTCTGTGGCCACCCAAAGCTGAACCTCATTACATCTTTGAAGTAGAAGACTCAGGTTTAGAGTGTTCTCCCCTTTACCCTGTCTGCTGAAGGTGAAGTAAATCAGCTCTTGCTGTAAAACAATACACAGAATAAAATTGTATGGGTTATAATATTAATAATAAAAAATAACTTTTTATTTATATAATAACTCTTTTTTTATATAGCGCACACATATTCCGCAGCATTGTACACTTAAATTGGCCCCTGTCCCCATTGGGGCTCACAATCTAAACCTATCAGCATGTTTTGAAGTTATGGTCGGTTACTCTTGGATTTATCGGATATATGTCACTTAAACCCAGATACTCATAGTTACCTTTCTTTTTATCTGTTTTTATGTGGCGCTGGGGTGTGAGGTACAGGGCAGATGTTATAACCCATGGGGCAGATGTTATTAACCCCTTCTTGCCGTGACACCAGGGAGTGGTTTAGCCTTAACCCCCCGAAGGTAATAACGCTGGTCCTGGGGTAGGGACTGGGCAATGAAGACACCGATGCCAAGTTATGGACAACGGTAGCTTTACTGAGAATATACAGGTGACACAGTCTATGCAGTACAGCCAATATCCCAAGGAGGTGACCAGTGACACCGGGGGACCTCGCAGGCTTGCTGGGACTTGCAATAGGTAGAGACACTTTGTTGCAGAACACTGTAACAAGACAATTGACTTGACTGATGACTGACTTGTGACTGACAAGACGATGACTTTAGCTTACTTGAGCTATCTTTGTGGGTGCAGACTTTAGGCTTGAGGCCTCCAATGCTCTGGACACACACACTGAGACGACTGCACTGGACCTCAGCAGGAGAAGGAATACTGGAAGAGAGAGATTGCAGCCCCTCCCCTGGTTATGTAGGGGGGCTGTGCAAGGAGCCCATAGGTCACTTGGGGGGGTCACCTGGTCACTAGTGCCTCCTGGGTAACAATCACATGGTAAGAGCTATTAAAGAAACATTTTATTATACAACTTATGTACATAGGGGATAACACATAAAGGGGGCCCTGGGGACATGGAGAGACTCTGCCTGACAGGGCAGGAGAAGTATGGGGACACACCATCCCGTATTGGGCCACCACATTTATTTTTTGACTGTAGATGCATTTTTTCTATTTTCCGGACATGGTTACGGGAATCACCATCTAAGCTGCTGTCAACAACTTTTAGAGATATGCTTTACAGCAGCGACATTGTCCATTGGAATCTGTAGTCTGGAGTTGACTCATTGACTTATATTAGAGTGCTCTAGGCAAATTCTGTGACCTGTGCAGAGGTCAGTGTGCAGGGAAGGGAGCAGGGAAGTGGCGACCATCACCTATTGTGAGAGGTCTGCTCATGTGTTATCTATATAATGTTGGTAGTGGTTCTAATCCTGTTTGTGATGATGATGATGATGAGGAGGAGGAGGAGGAGGAGACTGCTGAAGAGTTTTCTCTACAGAAATGAAGTGTCAGTTTATTATGAGATGCAAGATTTCTGGGCTATTTTATAATATAGATCAGTGTTTCCCAAACAGCGTGTCTCTAGCTGTTGCAAAACTACAACTTCCAGCATGCTTGCACAGCCATCGGCTTGGAGTTGTAGTTTTGCAACAGCTGGAGGCACACTGGTATAGAAACACTGATATAGACCCTAACATTGAAAATAAAAAAAAACAATAAAATAATATGTTTGCCACAATAAATGGAATGCTCTTTTTTTGTTGTTTTTTTAGGGTAGGATCACACCGTATTTTGCTGCCCATTTGCCTACCCGTTGAAGGTAAAAGACAGTACCCTTAAAATTGGAGCCTATGAGTGACAGATGTCACTGACCTATAACTCCGACCAACACGGCAAAACACACTAAGATTCTAAGTGTCTACATATGGACATATAGTACATATGGTAAAACGTAGAAAAATGTTAAACAAAATTTCTCACATCATATTGTTAGATCATTTTAATAAATAATAATGTACTGGATGACACTTTTTAATATCCCCTTGGTGTAATTTAATATAACAGACACAAAATCTCACATTGACTAATAAGGAAGAAAAGCACAAGTGTGTGTGCTCCAATGTGTCTTCAACAATAGCAAAGATTAATAAGATAGCTAACCTACTGCTTCCACTTTGTAATGAAAGTACAAATCCCAGTAGGCAATCCTCCGCTTCAGTGTCTAGTAGATCCATGACAATGAATTACCAATTGTTGCTCATTTATCAAGTATGTCATCTAAGTGACCACATATGTCAGGGCATAACCTTGACAAAATGCTCATCTGTTTTGACTACTGGCAGCAAAGGCTATTTGATCTAAACTATACTCACATAGATGCTTAATATGACGAATTTAATACATTTCTATTATTGTACTGTACATTACGGTTACTGTACAAAAATTTCACGTGTTTGCTAGTCTACTGAAGATCCACAACCCCCTGTCCCATGATTTATGTTTGGACAATGTTCACACTATATATAATGTCCGCATATCGACCAACAGGTCGGACATTCCAAACATTTAAATAATCCGCTAGGACCCCTCGGAAGGACAAGTCTATTTTTTTTTATGGACGACAGAATTTTCCACAGTGAAATTAATGGGACTCTGCTGCAATGGAATGTCCGTGTGGAATATTCTGGCAGAATTCTGCATGGACATTCAGCCGTGTGAACATACCCCTAAATGTCTGATACATTTAGTGATCAAGGTATAACATCCACTTTCTCTGAAAAGCCCTCTTAGTTCATTTCGGTGCAATATGCTGTATAATAAATTACCTCGTGTATTGAATTGAAGAGACTCCAGTCGAAGCTAGTCAGTTCCAAGGCGATATCCCAAGTGTTCATCCCCAAGATCCTAACTGATCTGTGCTGCGTCTCTTCATTTTCTGCAAAAGGGTTCTGCAATACAGTCCATAAAAACCTTGTGTAAATATTTCCCTCTAAGAGGATGATTAAAATAGGAGTTTGTTAGCAAAGCAATCGAGATTGAGTGCACTTTATTTTCTCATGCTTGTTCACCTTCTACAAGATTATTCAGTCAATTTAGGAAAAGGCCTTGAAAGCGCATGAGTGTGATGAATTGACACTTATTGAACAAAGCACTCTGGGCGGAAATTCAATTATATAAAAACTGACCTGGCAGATAGGATAATGGAAATAAATACAGCACATGTGGTATTTAACTCACTGCTGGCCAAGACTACTAGTGAAAATTACTTGAAATGTTCACATAAAATAAATGACAGTAAAATAAATGAACACTAATCTGGCCCACACGATGCAGGATGTCTTCTTACAAATCTGTGTCTATTCCACAGCAAAATCAGTGAGTGATACATGAGGGTGCATTGAAGATTTCACTACACAGATAAAATCCATGACATTTTTAAAAACAGAATGCACACGGTGTCATGTTCTGGTTTCTGAAGTGATTTTTTTGCTGGTACATGTGGATGGAGTTTTAAGAAAACCCCGTCCACTTGTACTGCACTGTAAATAGCGTTTGATTTACAGTGTGTAATTCACGCTGAAAATCCCCGGCTTATGGGCCTGGACATAGGAAATGTCAGTCTATGTTTATTTAATCCGCTGTCAACTGACAGACAACAGTCATTTTGTATGCTGTTAAAAACAAATATTGGGGTGAAAATCACATAAGAATTGTACACACAATTACAGATACAGACACTATATTATGAACTACACTAACTTGCCTATGAAACCGGACACTTCTTACATGTGTGTTATAAAGTATTAGCACTTTGGTAATGACTTAAAGGGGTACTCTGCTGCTCAGCAATTAGAACAAACTGTTCCGAACGTTGGAGCCGGCGCCAGGAGCTAGTGACGTTATAGCCCTGCCCCCTGATGACATCACGCCAAGCCCCCTCAATGCAAGTCTATGGGAGTGGGCGTGGCGGCTGTCACGCCCCCTTTCATAGACTTGCATTGAGGGGGCGGGGCACAACAGCATGATGGGTGTGGCTATGACATCACAAGCCCCCGGCGTTGGCTCCAGCGTTCGGAACAGTTTGTTCTAATCGCTGAGCAGCGGATTACCCCTTTAAGTCATTAGCAAAGTGCTAATACTTTATAACACACATGCAAGAAGTGTCCGGTTTCATAGGCAAGTCCAAATAGCTCTGCTGTGTCCAAAGATTCCACTGCGTGTATGTGCAAGTGTAGACAAACATATCCAAATGAACATATCCATACAGAAGCAGTCTCTGAAATCATAACTAATTGTCATTTAGAACAACTTTTGACATATTGCCCAGACATGTCAAAAGTTTAGATCACACCAGGTCTCACTGCTGTGATCAGAAGTTATAACCCTGTGAAGTGCATGCCTCCCTCTTCAGCTGTCACTCAAACCCGACCCTTTCACTGCATAACTATATTAAGTAAGCTGGATTTAATATTGAGGCGGTGGAGCGCAACATCGCACACTTGACAGGGTTATTATTCACGACTGCAGTGGATCTCAGGTGTGAGACCTGGTGCGAGATAAACTTTCGATATGTCTGGGCAACATGTTAAAAGTTGTTCTAAATGACAGTGATGCTTCATTCAAAGTGGTATTCAGAAGTTTGGTAAGAAAAAAAAAAAAACTTGAAAGAAGGCTGCAGGGGCATTACATTCAAATCAACAGCCTAACACTAATTCTACATCCTAAACATGTATAATGACACTTTTGCCCCCTATGTGCTCATAGAATGTGTCGGCAGATAAGAACCATTTGGCCCATCTAGTCTCCCAATAATCTGAATCCTATCAATAGTCTCTGGCCCTATCTTATATGAAGGATAGCCTTATACCTATCCCTATCTTATATGAAGGATAGCCTTATACCTATCCCTATCTTATATGAAGGATAGCCTTATGCTTATCTCATGCATGTTTAAACTCCTTCACTGTATTTGCAGCGACCACTTCTGCAAGAAGGCTATTCCATGCATCCACTACTCCCTCAGTAAAGTAATACTTCCTAATATTACTTTTAAACCTTTGCCCCTCTAATTTAAAACTGTGTCCTCTTGTGGTAGTTTTTCTTCTTTTAAATATGCTCTCCTCCTTTACCGTGTTGATTCCCTTTATGTAATAGAAACACAGCAAGAGTAGACGGCTTCAGCAGCAGTTTATGTGGACAGCAGACTACAGTCCCTATCATGACTGCTGACATCTACTCCAGGCTGTCCTGCATTTGTATTCCCTGTGTTAATGAAGAATGAGTCTCCACCCTCTTGTGCAGTTAATATAGTGCCTCCCTCACTACTGAGCCTCTCACATTAGTTGCTTGTTCCAATCATCTGTTTTATAGACATACAGCTCACTTTCCTATAGCTCGTAGTGCTCACATTGAGCATGCTCAACCAGAAAGCTAAAGCTGAACTACAAGTTGCAACCTGAGGAAACAAACTATAAAAATCATAATAATGGGGAAATTATTTAATTATACTATAGATTAAAGGGGTATTCCAGGATTTTTTTTATTTGACTATGCTACAGGGGCTGTAAAGTTAGTGTAGTTCATAATATAGTGTCTGTACCTGTGTGTAACGGTTTTCTAACAATTCTTATGTGATTTCCACCCCAATATTTATTTTTAACAGCATACAAAATGACTGTTGTCTCAGATTTTTCCCAGCTTGCAATGCGGCCGAGACCTGACTCACTAGTCAGCTGATGACAGAGAGCCTGTCTGCTTCAATGGGTGGAGGGATCAATCTGCAACTAATGCAATAGCGGTAGGCACCCTGATTGAAAACCACAGGTCTTTTTAATGGATGCAGCTCATTGATGTTTCAATGGGTGGGGTGGATGATGTGTGGAAGGGAGGAAAATGGAATTATGGGATTTTTAGGCAAAAAAAGAAAAGTCAAACAGGAAATACCAGTTCACAAAAGCTAGTCACAGTGTTATGGTAATCTCACAACATAGCCATTTAGCCCCAAGACAAGCGCAGATCCTTCCTAAGCATGTCCATTACTGACTGCCAGGTAGGTACTAAAAATCACCTTATGGTGGATAACCCTGTTAAGGCTTTTTACTTTGTACAGCTTACTTTCAAATGAAGTTAACTTTTGTATACTGAAATATTTGACAAGTTAAAAATTTCTATAGCATGTTTGATTGATATAGTATTGTACATATTACCCAGGAAAGATAGAGAGAACATACACTTATTCCTTATTCCTATCTAACACAATTCACCTGTTAATTTGTCATGAAATGCCCACACACACACACACACACCAGAACAGATCAAATCAAACTATCATAATACTTAGGACAGAACTACTATAAAATACACTTCTTATTTTTGGCACTATGTCACTCACCAATGTGTCACTCTTACGGTAGGTGTAGATACGACTGGATGATTCCAAGGACTTGGCAAGGGCCATTTCTGTTGGCAAGAGTTCATGTTTTTCTAAAGAAAAGAGGAAAATGCAGATTTAGATAAGAAGACAGTGTTTGGGAAATAATAATCCATCCACTAAGGGAGGCTGGAGAGAATATTGTCAAGTTTTACAAAGGGCAGATCCACCAGATGTAATAGCTGTATTTAGCAGACAGCAGAATTCCCAAAAACGGGTATTAGTCCAGCAACAGAAATGCAGGACAAGCTGTAATTTATCTGGACCAGAAGCAAAAGACCGGTCATAGGTTAACAAAGTAGTGAACTTCTTTGATGTTAAAGGGGTAGTCCCGTTTAGGAAAATCTATATCCTATCCAAAGGATTGGGGATAAGTGTCTGATAGCGAGGTCCGACCTTGGACCCCTCTGGATCTTCTGCATGGTGCCCCGACTCTCCTCACACCTCCATGCATCTCTATGGGAGAGCCAGAGATAAAATGTATTTATATATATTTTCCTGACTACACTTGCTAGGTAATCTGAAATGTTTCACAATATGGAACTATAGCAGATAATTATTATATGTCCTAGATTTTTAAAATAGTTTTGCACCTTGCAAAAATATGACATTTTTCAAAACTGATTATGAGGGATCTAAAAACAAAACTCTAAATGGGAGTAATAGGTAAAAAACATTAAATTAAATAAGTTTTTTTAAGGAATCAACTGCAATGTAAACTATGTTGTACAGTTAAAACAGAAGTGAGAGTAGCTCTGCAGCTCTGAGTGTTGGAGAATCGACACATTGGCCCTCATTTACTAATGTCAACCTGACACAAATTTGGTCGCACAACCCGACAAAATATATCATCACTCCAAATGTTTTTTTAAACCCGTCAAAATGGGAGTGGTTATCACAAAAAGGGACGTGTTCCCAACAAAAAAGAAAAAACACTAGGAGTATGATAAAAAACTCACAGGAAAACCTGAGCTGTCGTGAAATTACTGAAAACCGAGTGAATCCTACCCCCATCATGGAACAGGGTCTGTTCCATGTTGGGTGTAGTAGTACAGGAGCTGAGGGATTGATCGCATCGGGTCTCACTTCTGAGACCCGATCCGATCAAAAGTTATTAAGAGGGGAGTGGGCGGCTTGCTCCCCAGCAATGTACGATGTGTTTTATTTTCATTTTCAAATTCCCCGCCAGGTTCCCTGAATGGCCAGTACTGAAGAGCCATTCAGGGATCCCGGCAGGGTTCTCAAATAGAAGAGCTGCGGTGGGGAAAGATATATAGAATCACTGGGGGGTTTTGTATATGTCTGGCTCCCACAGCTTCTATATTTCTAGCCCCCTGCTGCGCTATATGTCTTGTCATATCATATACCCACTGCAGCGCATGTATATATATATATATATATATACCCCTCGCATAGCACAATCATAAGCTCCTGGCAGCGCTTGTAGATATATATATATATATATATATGCCCCCGCATAGCACATCTATATACATATGCCTCAAGCACTATCAATGACAAGTATTCATTTAGTAGAGCATCGGGCAGCCGGCTTCCCGGCCAGATGCTCTGCTTGTCAATCATAGCGCTTCAGAGGCATATGTATATAGATGCGCTGTGGGGACCAGATAACGCTATATGTCTGGTCCCCACTTCGCATCTATATACATATGCCTATAGCGCTATGAATGACAAGTATTCTTTTACCAGAGCATCGGGAAGCCGCAGCCCGACGCACTGCTAATAGAATGCTTGTCAATCAATCATAGCCGCCGCTGCCCCATCGCCTCCCCCATCCCCGGTGTTATAATTACCTGTTCCCGGGGTCCGCGCTACTTCTGGCTCCTGCACTGTTGCTGTGCGCTGCGCAATGACGAGTGACGCCCCTAACACAACATCACCGTCAGTGCGCAGTGACAGCGCAGGACGCCGCCGGAGCCAGAAGTAGCGCGGACCCCGGGAACAGGTAATTATAAAACCGGGGATGGGGGAGGCAATGGGGCAGCTGTGGTGGTTGGACTCAGGAGGATTGTGTATAGAAGCGAATTGGGACCAGATAACGCTGTCTGGTCCCCACTTCGCTTCTATATTCAGGGAACGGGGATACCCAGAAAGAGTATTAGAACAAGCAAGAGCCCCCTCCACCAGAACCCCCCTTGACACACCACGTATCCCATTTGTCCGTAACTTTCATCCCCTCTCCTACAAAAAAGACAATGTAGTCAAAAAATACTGATATCTTCTCAATAGGAGATATCATGTATAGCAGACAATATACATGGACACACCCACTTTTACAAAACTGACATGAACTGACATGAATCTTCCCCTCTGTGCACTTTATGAAGATTTATGATTTTACTATTGTGCAGAGTTTTGTTCGGCACACACTGCTGCTCCAACACTTCTAGCTATGTGAGCAGTGTACTGCGGGAAAACGCCACAGCTCTGTGAAGTGTGAGGTAGAGAAGGAGTGCACGGTAGTTGCACAAAGTTTGTCAAATGAGTGCACTACTTTAGTAAATCTTGAGCAAGAGTGTAAATTAGACAAGCAGTGTAAAGGGGTAGATCTGTGTCTACAATTGACACCTAATGATAAATCTCCCCCATAGGTCTTAAAATTGAGCTTACTGACTATGGTAAAGGATATGCAGCTGTATACTGCCTATGTAACCCGCCATCAGCTATTAACGGTTGCAACACATTTTAAGAGAATCATTTGGTGGAAATTGAGTGAGATGTCGGAAGGAGATGACATATTGATCTTTCTACTGGACTTGTGACTGAAGGTCACTCTGGTCACTCTTGAGCTGTAATATGGTACATAATAAATATTTATACAGTATGAGACTAAATATATAGTTAGATCTTTTTAATGTGCCCCAGCAATATGTAAATGATCGGTTTCACAATCTATCCAATTCCCTATACTAAATTTTGTTTTCCTGGGGGTTATGATTTTAATCCAAGGCTCAACATCTATCTTCCCAATATGATTTTCAGCATTTCCTGACTCTGATATAACATATTTACCCCTCTGAATTATACTATGCCTTCTATCATCCCATGTCTTCTGTTCTTAGAGACATTGAGTGGTCAAAGCTAAAGCATTCTGTTTTAAGTTGTCTTCTTCTGTCAAGCAGTTAAACTGTATTCAGCAATTTCTTAAAGATACTGTATAACTGTTTATAAGACAGCTGAATGACAGCCAGTGTGTCTGCTATTAGATATCCGCCAGATGCTGTCACCATGCTTGTCCAACCTCCTGTATGGCAAATGTGCTGCAGTAATATATTCCAATCACCCATTGGGCGCTGTACCAGGCAAGTTTGCCATTTGGAAGACTGGGATTACTGGGAGATGGTTCATTTGGGAATTTTCAGGAGCCCTATAAAACAGTTCAATGAACTAAAAAAATTAAGGATTTAGCGATTCATGGAGCAAAAGCTTTAGATAGAAGAGATACCAAGAGCAGAATGAACAATATTGAGCTCACCTATTTTTATATATTTTTTTTGCAGTTTTTGAGCTAAAGGGTGGCGAGTGAAAATGCTTGCCCAGGGTCCAGTCTTTTAATTAAACATGGCCCTGGCTACAAACACCATTGAAATGCATTTTTTTATTCTTGCTTAGTACTTATTATGCACATTAACACTTCCTTCATAAGTCTTTATTACAATTTCCTTAGTTTCTCTTCTCTTCTACAGCTTGCTGTGTGAGCTTCTTTCTAAACAGCCCATGCGATTCTCCCCTGCAGACTGCCTTGCATCTATTCTCCTCCCTATCTACAGGCTATGTGAGCTGCCCTTAAAGGGGTACTCTAGGGAAGTTAAGAAAAAAAAAATGCCCCAAAGCCACCACAATATCTGTTCTGTGTCTCCTGTTGTTATCCATGTGGTTTTGGCAGCTCATTTGGCCCCTGATGTCTCCTAAATTGTTCATTGTTTGCAGCACAGACTATAACTCCCAGAAGTCAGGGCAGTTCTGTGTAATGGCTGCCAGCCAATTGCTTTCACTTTCACACTCTGTGTGCATGCTGTGTTGAAAACAGTCAGCCTCACACACTACATCTTTTCTTTTAAACTATATCCTTTTCCCCAGCAATAAATCATGCTGTACTCTGAATGGCAGTAGTCAGTGACTATATCTAAAAAGGAAAACAGCAGCGTTCTGTGCTGAGCTGTGACTGAGAATCTTTACTGAGCTTCTCACACGGCACACATGGAGAGGAGGGAATGGAGGGGGGCGGTAGGTGTGGCTATACAGCCAGAGCTCTAGACAAGACAGAATCAAGTGGTGTTGTCTTAAAGCGAGGGGACTAGCTCTCACTGAGGAGACAAGCAAGACCTTAAGATGATGTTTTCTCTCATTCCCTGCATGTAAGTTGACAGCTGAAAGAGGAAAACTGCTCTATATAGCTAATGAATGATATCACTTCTCAGCCTTTTGGCTAAGAACAAGTGTAGTATCTGTTCTTATCAGTTTCTGTCAGTGGACAGGAAACACTGGTGTGGGACTGGTGCGGAAGGGTGCTGCATGGAGGGGACTGGTATACCAGGGCATTCTGGGGCAGGTTCTGAGGAATCAGATCGACGGCTGCCCCGCTGTGACCTGTTCTCTCCGGGTCTCACCATGAGGCTGGGAGAGTCGAAAGCCGAGTTACTTTAGTGCCTTGTGGAGTGGTGACCCCGAGGTGTCGAAACTCACCTGGTGTACTGGCTCACTGAGTGGAAGCACTGGCACCATGAACTCTTCCCCTTGTGGCACTCACCTATTGATTCCTGGCCTTCTGGCTAGGATAAGAGACATTTTTTATAGATTGATGTCCGGGCAGTTTATCTGCGCCCATTCACTTATTTATTTCTGTTTGTCACTGTGTCACTTTTTGCGTGTTGTGTGTCCACAGGATTGTTAGGATGCGGTAGCCCTTCTGGTTGTCCCTCCTAGGGGAGGTGTGTGTGGCCATCAGGTTCCGCACCTCCCTGCAAAAATTCTGGGTACTCTTGCATAGGCAGGGTACTGACCATTAATGGCTCTGCAGGCAGATACCTTGGCTAATGCCAAGGGGGATGCCGGGAGCATTTGTGGACCCTTAGTAGCTTCGGCGAAGAGGGACATCGAACCTGGAACCTCACAGTTACCTTTTGGTCTGGAGGCAAAGAGTAAGGTTTGTTGGGGGCCTCTCTCCTGTCGGAAAAGGGCTTGCGATAGACCGCCTCCTTTGTGCATGTTTTTTTAGTGTAACACGTTTTGCACTTTTTCTTGAACTTTGGGTGATTCAAGAGCACGCTCCTCGGCTCTTAAAATGAATGATATTTAGACAAATACATAGCTTGGTGAGAGGGAAAGGATGGGCTATGGGTTTAGTTCCCCGGAGTACCTTTTTAAGGATTCTACCCCTGTTCACAATCTACGTTCTTCCTCCCTGCTGCTATCTTTAACTGTGAGAAAGCAAAAAGTCCATCTAAGAGACTTATCATTTGAATAGAAGCTAAATGGTAGGAAATTTCTAGTTGCTTCATCTTGCATTCAGGAAACAAAAGAAAACCAGTGCAGATGTGTTCATAGCCTTTAAAGGCGTCAATTGCTGCTCCTCCCTGGAGAAACCACAGCTGTCATAATAGTGAAACCGAAGGACAGATTTTCACACTGTGCAAGGGTGCTGCAGTCACCAAGCTAGACACAGTTAGATGATAGAAGGATTCATTTTATTTAAAATTATATCAGAATTCCATGTACAATTATCTTCAGTAAAATTATTTCTTCAGTCAGAGTTTTACTGTGTGTGTCAAGCCTGGTGACAGCAGCACCCAATGCACCCAAAAATGTTTTTTCTTTGGTCACACAGCTTTCATGGAACAGTAAGGAAAAAAAATGACTGAACAGAATTGTAACAATGTGATAGAAGTAGGCAACTAGTAATTTCCAATCATTTTAAAGAGAAATAACGATTACAATGTCAAAAGGGTGCAAACATCTTCATAAACGAACGCCTGCATGTAAGATTTTTACACTGTTTGGGTCTCAGATTGCATAAAAAGCATAAACTAGTGAAAATATTTACAAACACAGAACAGACCCCTGCCCAGGAGGCACATTGCATGTCATGAGTGTCGAATTAGCAGTCGCCATGGAAACAGAACTATACTAGAATAGGTCCGCATTAAGTGCGGTCACACAGCTGAGCTCGCTCCCCCAGGGGAGGATGAATACCTGCGCTCGAAATTGTCAACCATTATTCTTCAAAGATATTGGTAATTGTGGAATAATCATGGAAGTAGAATTACCCCCTGAAAACGTGACAGTGACCAAAGCCAGGTCCTCTTCTGGATGTTGTATCCTCTCAGCCACTATCTTCAAGATATCTTGTACAGAACTGGAAACCTTCGTCCTGATGCTGACGTAGGAGTGATCTGTTATGTAAACTCGGCAGAAAACTGCACAAAAAAGGCAGGGAGTGAGGTTAGACATTCCAAGAAGGACTCAATAAAACTCTGCTGCTGTCAGCTTGTGCTTTCCTGCTATGTATGGTAAATGAAAGCAAGAGGCTATCAAGCCAAACAGCAGCTATTCAAGCCTCCTACTGTCTATATTCTACAGCTTTAAGCATTATACAGTACTGGGAACAAAATGCAAACTCAACATTCATGAATCTGCTTTTTCTACCAGTACTGAAGAAAAAGATCTGAGAATAAAGCTACATCTTGAGGTCGCTGTGTGAAGCATGCAGGAGAAATAAAACCAGATATTCCTGATAATTCTCACTTTTTATTCTATTACCCATATTTAATGGCTCTCTGCATCCTTGCAACTAGATGATGCAGGCTTCATATGGAAAAAAAACACAAAAATGTGCCATTCTCTCAGGCCAAAAATACTTGAGGCCTTGTACCTTGACTATTGATTACAGCACTCAGCACTGGAAGTGCATGTAAACCCTTAAGCAATAAATGAATCAGAATTTGTATTTACTTTTCACATTTCCCCACTGAGCCGATTCTTAAAGTGATTTAGCTTGAAGCGTATAACTGTGCCACAATTACTATTGTACATTTATGTTCCAGCCGTCCTCCCCTTATTTTATCAGGAAAGTCAGTGGAGTGTGAAATAATGTGACATCGCATAAGGAAGAAGTTTGCTCCTACGATGATGGCATTCTGGAATTTTGTGAAGGAGGGATATAAACACATGCTAGCAAATACAAATAAATGTAAAGCTAATGTAAATCATATTTTATTTGAATCGAAATGCTGTATCTGTATATTTTGCAGCATATAATTCCAAAATTTTCTCTAAAGTTCCCATTATGGACCCTTGTTTTCTGCACATAATGGATGCCAGAAAATTTTCTCCACTGTCTTATAAGAGTTAAGTATGGCTCAGTAATTGGAAATTTGCCTGTTGGCGAAACACAAGACTAATGACTTGTGCTCACTGTACCCGAAGGATCCACTTCTCTGCAAAGAATGGGGGCAGGTCAACTAAGTTGTAATCAATATTTGAACCATAAAAAAATCTTTAATTCGGAAAATCCCTTTATAACTATTGTTTATTGTATGTTTGTTAAAGTAATTTCACAAAATATAATTCCTCTTTAGATGATTTAGAAAACTCATTTTAGCCCCTAAATTATTCAGGAGTTACGGTTATCCAACCTAAAAGTATATATAGGACTTTGTGCACACTGCTTTCAAGACTTTCTTCAGAGGTAGGCTACGTCCACAAGCAGATTTTTGGATCATGAAACAGCCCAAAAATATATACATTTTTTTTTTTACAAATCATAAAATGCACTAATAGGTTGTATATTTCCAACTGAAAACTACAGAAGTCAATGTGAAAAGGGCTCTTTGGGCATAGACATTTAGATTTTATGGCCGTTATTGTTGCGGCCATAATAAAATGAAGTGTCAGAGTCTTCTTTTCAACCATTTGTGTGCCAAAATAGGCCATATTTTAGACTGCAAACATCCAAATAGAAAAAAAAATGTTTTCTTGGCTAATCCAAAAATACTGACAAAACAATGAAAAAAAGGCCAAAAATCTCCTAAAATGAATAAGCCCCATGTATATGTTTGACATGTATGCGCAGAACCTTTGTTGCATAGCTCTGACACGGTGCGCACAGGCCTTGCATGTTGGGTAAAAAAAAATTAATTACTAATGTGCTTCTCAGCGATACATTAATAATGACTTCCAAAGCACATGCAATCATTTACCAGTCTCATACAATTATTATAGGGAACATTGATTCTCTGTGGAATTTTTATGTATTCTAGACATGAAACTCCAAATTAAATAATTGAAATCAAGTCATTAATCATAAAAAATCAAGACGTGCTCTCTTCCTCTGCAGATTCAGATACGAGCAGACACAGTGCGTACTTGTGCATTGCGAAATCATAGCTAAAATATCTTTTGGGGTAAACTATAACGTTTATCGCTTCCACCACCCACCAGCAGCTTGTACTTACTTCCCTCTATTTCATTGACATTTCCTCTGTGCTGCAGCCAGTTCTCCTTCAGACTGAATTGGTGGAAGAGAGCTCTATTCTGTGGGCACAAGATTCAGAACAATATACTGATAAAATATTTTATTGTGCTAAGTTCCCAGTAAGCACACTCCAGGAATTAAAACTGGGAAACTAACACATACTATTAAACATCCAGCACTTTATACATCCTCAAAGCATGGGAAAAGGATGACAGTAGTATGACTGAGAGCGAGAAATTACATTGTTTCACACTTCATCAAACCTCCCCATCATAGCAGAAAATACCAGCTATTGCTCCCAGGTAGAGTTTTACTGAAGGCAACATGCGTTCTCTTACACAAGAAAATCATTTATCGCAAATTATTTATCATGGATACTACATATAATGATCAGTTTATTCCATAAAACAGATTAATCTGACAGCTTGCATCATGTTAAAGGGATATTCCTTTATATCCACAGAATATTCTATAAATGTCGGATATATGCTGGTTTCACCTCTGCAGCACACAACTATCTTGGGACAGGAAGCCGAAAACTGCCAAATGGGCTGTGTTAGGCTGGGTTCACACTACGGTTTGTAACTACGGTTCCCGTATACGGCTGGGAGGAGGGGTGGGCGGGGCTTAATCGCGGAGCTCGCACTCAGCCATATTCGGGAACCGTAGTTAATGTATGTCTATGAGCCGACCGGGGTGAACCGCAGCCTCCGGTCGGCTGCATTTTCGGCCGTATGCGGTCGGGAAACCGGTCGGCTCATAGACATACCCCTCCTCCCAGCCGTATACGGGAACGGTAGTTACAAACCATAGTGTAAACCCAGCCTAACACAGTCCATTTGGCGGTTTTCGGCTTCCTGTCCCAAGATAGTTGTGTGCTGCAGAGGTGAAACCAGCATATATCCGACATTTATAGAATATTCTGTGGATATAAAGGAATACCATATATGCCAAACACAGGGCCATAGCGTGATGAAACCAAGGCCCAACTGGATCTGCTATGTACCTTTTATTTCTATACATATTATACTTTTTTCCAAACTTATCTCCTAAACCGAGATAGGGAGTTAGGTGGGATAGGGAAGCATTTATTTTGAATATATGTTTCAGTGCCCTACTCTTAAAGAAGTTCAGTACAGTAGCACTCTGCAACCTATTACCAGATCTAACCTTTTTCAGAACAAGAAATTCCTTAAGGGTGCGTTCCCACCTGGCATATACGCAGCGTATTTCATGTTGCGCAAAATTTGCGGCAGCAGCGGGAAATACACTGCGTATTCCTCGCTCACTATACACACAGGTCTTTCCGTTGGCAGCCCTATGTGTGCAGTGAGTTTTGGAGGCGGAGCCGTGTGCCGGCGTGACTGTGACGCACGGCTCCGCCTCCAAAACTTACTACACACATAGTGCTGCCGCCGGAAAGCCCTGCGTGTATAGTGAGCGAGGAATACGCAGTGTATTTCCCGCTGCTGATGCAAATTTTGCACAGCGTGAAATACATTGCGTATACGCCAGGTGGGAACGCACCCTAAATCATTTTCCTGCCTATGTTCATGAAATACATATAACCTCATAGTACACAGAAAAGGTCACTCATTGGACATCAGGAAGACAACTCTGGCTAATCCTTTCCTGACCTGAACTATGGCCAGACTTCGATGCAGACAATAGCAGTTGTGACGTGTGCATGGAATTCAATTCATTCTCCTGCCATTGTTACTACTTCCTACTACTTCTAGCCAGTAGCAGACTGTCCACCCTGTCAGAATGCTCTGCATTAAATGCTTCCTTGCCAGATTGTGCTGCTGATCTCAGAGGAAGTACGCCAGAGCACATTTCCTAAAACACATTTTTATTGCCCTGTCATATGCACAGCTGTGTACACCGTATGAAATATGTACATTTGTCTATTGCCGTCATGTCTCATGAATGCACATATGCTCTTTTGCTAATTACTGTACAGGTTATTAAACATCACACATGATCTAGAACCACAAATCCCCAGCACTTTTTGCTGGATGATAATCACAATATATTACACTTAATACATATATACTGTATTAAATAAAATGTGCAATACCTTTCTGTGTGGTGAGTATTCATCAACAGTGCTGCAAAATAAAGAACAATAACAATAGTCAGTGTATATGCTGCTCCACAGAAAAAGTGACCATATCTGTGGCAATCCCAATGGACTACAGGGATTATTTTATTGGAGATTAGAATGTTGGTTTATAGAAATATAGTTAAATAACTATGAAATTGTCTTGAACATTGGCTACTACAGCAGAACGCCTGCTTCTATTGTACAGGCAGAGATAATGTATTCTATTCCCCAAATGGGCATATGGATAATATATTCCTGCTCTAATATCCTTTCCCAATCCTACATCCAGTGAACTCTTGCCCTTGAAATGACACATAATCCTTAGCTGTTACTGGAGGCCTTGTTGGATTTTCCAGGGAATTTTCTATCATAAAACTTACTGTCGACGGTGGATCCGCAGCACCTTCTGGAATTCTTTTAACTCCTTCTCTAAGATGGGATATTCATAAACATCATCTAGCACATAGCGATAAAGAGTCTGAAAAACATACATGAAAACATCATGCCTCATTTATTGCAGTCTGCATTCCTCACCAGTGGGCACTGAGTAATATCAGAGAACACAATGCAGTGCTGAAATAATAGTGCTGAAATAACAAGCGTCTGTGGTCCCAGCAGAAGAAGCATGCCCTGTCTGCTCACAGAATATAATATGCCTTTTCTTTACTGCTTACATCTTATGTTTTAATACCATTAAAGCAAAAAATGCAAAATAAGGCTGTATTAACATTGGCTTACATTAGTTTTACATAACTATATTAAATAAACTGTCTGCCTAAGACCCGTCACCCTTGTTATAACACTTGGCTTGTGTTGTAATCCAGTGATATAAAGCAGGTGCATAAGGTTAACCATGCTCACATGTACAATGACAGCAATATAATAATTGATGTCCTATAATACCTGAACACCACATGTAATGAAATGGCCCAGACCTAAACTCTTGGCTCCAGCAGACAAAAGACTGTACACTGAATTACAGCAAATGTGAGAACATATTTATTCATCAAGTCATTTGAGAAGACCAGCTCTGGTAATGAATAGTATGTTACATATATTGCAGAAGACCTAAACCATACATGGTCATTTTACAACATGGATTTAGAAGTATTACTTTACAAGATGTGCTCCACATTGGAGGTAGCCGCTTTCTGTCGGCAATAGATGATCTCACTGCTTGTTGCTTGTATCATACACTTTCCAAATTTTCAGCTTCTATGTTATAGATAAGTGACAAAAATTGTGTAGAGCTGAAAGAAATCACTGATGTCACCGGGCATGTGCTGTGCATGCTGGAAGAGACCGCTAAGGCCAGTGATTGGTTTCAGCGTTATATGATGGATTTTTTTTTCTTTTCCAGAAAGGTTCCAGCATGAATACTATTTATAGAAATGCCCAGAAATCCCCTTGTATAAATAATATTTTCAGGATTTATCCCCTCTATAGAATATGAAGGAGAGGAAACAATAATTCTTCTAACATATTATGCACATGGCTGGTTTTGTGCAGGAGCCATAGAAATATGATGCCCAGAATGGTATTGAGTCTTCTCCTGGGAGATCAGGAAATTATATACCATAGAAAGGCTTTTGGAAAGGGTTCTTGCTGGGATACACCCCTTGGTCACTTAACTTCATTTGCATATTACCAAAAAAAGCTTATATCATGCTAATAAAGAGAATATATTTATAATATTTACATTAACAATTTTAAATGAGCCCTTCCATTCTCTGACCTTCAGTATAGAGTCCTAGTGTGCTCTAGACCATAGTGTACCCAATTAGCTATGAGAAATCTCTATAAAATATGCCCACATTGTCCCTTGTGTACATATGTGTCTGTGCACAAAATAATTATTTATTCATCTTTACTAATCAACAATTACAATTGACTACAGTCATTGGGGCATTATTCCAAGGAACCGGTGAATGCATTTTCCATAAAGACTTTGTACAATTCTGGATTCATAACTCACCTTCAGAAATAACTTGGAATGCTCATCGTCATGTAACCAGTCTTTGTATAAAGCAGTCCACTGGGATGCAAGAATCAGGACCTTCCGCTTCGTACACAGGGCCTCTGGGCTGTCTGCCTTGCCGTCGTATTTCTTGGCACAATAGGTAATTTCAGGTCAAGGAACAACAAGTAAACAATCTGTTTTAAAAGAGCAACCAATTACAGAGACGAGGCGAATGCCATCCCAAAAATCTGAGCTAATAAAGTGACTCCTTGCTGTTGCTATGCATCAATCTCTGCTCTCTGTTACCGGGGAAAGGTCTGACACAAGAAGCAGGCATCACTACGCTGCAAATTGCTAGTACTTGAGCACATCCGAGCTAAATGATCAAAGGCCATTGACACAAACTAAGCTCAGCATTTCTCTTACATGTGCGTTTCTTTTTTACATTTTCTTTTCTTGTTGTTTAAATTTAGAAGCATTAATATCATAGTCATTTGTCTTTGTCAGTCATTTGTGGCCAACATGAGGGGACTTCCATACTTCAACATAGAAAATAGAACAGGGAAAAAACTGCAATTAAATGCATTTGTACATGGCACTGAGCATTTACTATGAGGAACCTATAGTAACAGTTAATGAAAAATATACTTTTTAACATTTTGCACAATTAATCTAACGTGAAACCCAATTTATACCCTCAGATTGCCTGGCACCACCTTTTTGGTTTTGTCTGGAGAACTTGGTCAAAATGATTGACAGTCAAAAATATACAAAGTAGAAAGGAAATTAACAATATATATATATATATATATATATATATATATATATATATATATATATATATATATATAGTCATATACCTATAGCTAGTATCTATCTTGCTACCTACCTACAATATAATTTTATAAATCTCTCTCTCCTGTCTATATCTATCCCTCTATTAGGGTGCATATAAACCTTCAATGGCTGTCAACATCTATCCCTGCTGTTTACCCCATACACATGAACATTTGGCTTGGCCAACAGTTCTGGCTATGGCTTATTTCTCCTAAAACTAATGGTTGGATAGCTAAAATCAAACATGGGAGCTCTCCATACACATTAGACGGTTGTCATGTCCTTCTTAAAATTGCAGATTCAAACAACTTTTTACTAATGTGTACGAGGCCTTTTTCTATTTATAAAAAAAATTAGCAAAGACAGTGGTCAAAGCTCCTTCATAATTACTGACTGGCAACAATGACAGTAACATGCAGTCTCTTTCACTTTGGTATAGTTAATTTATCCCTATTTCTTTCTCACATGTCTCTTTTTTGGTTGCTATAAATCATGTACTGTCTACATTTTACTATTGAAAAAAGACGTGGAATTTCTATTCAACTGTGCACTCAGCAAGGAGAAGAATCCAGGGTCCTTCATTTACATGGAACTGACTGATAGCGTGTCAAGGTGTATTATGTGGTTGACCCAGAACATGACAATGCTAGAGCAGACAAGTTTTAATTGCCAGCATTCAGACTGCACCTAGAAAAACATATCTGCTGGTAACATGTTTTCTTGCCACCTTATGTTTGATCTAGTAATGTGACTATCGCATGGATTAGCTTTATATTCTACCCTGCAGCATTCTACCTTTCAGAAGTCAGTACATGAACATGGCACGTGGGTGAAGAGCTGGAATGCATTAAATCCCTTGAAGCAGAAAGAGAAAACAATTAATCAGAGACCTGTCATAAAAGGGAGAAATGTGAAGTTACTTTCTTTTGCATGCCATCCCCTTGTCTCTTTACTTATGATCAAGGTATGTTAAATCATATGCATGGAATTACAGAATGTGTCCACTTGATAGCAAGAGCTTGACATGTGCCTAAGGCATGCCCCCATCTCTTTCAAGTATTTCTAAAATGTGCTTTGAGACTGGAAAATCATACAATTTGCTTAACTGAACTCTGTTGCTTATATTGCCTCTGAATACTTGTCCCTTAATTACTAAGAACCTTAGAGATAAATTCTAGCTTCTGAGGAGCCTCTGTTTTCCAGCTTTTTGCCTATAAAAGTTCCATAGTGCTTCAGCAGCTTGCTATTGTTTCCACTACGATCATTTGTTAAAAACACCTTTTCTCATATAGTTCAAGTAAAGACCTAAGGAAAATACAAGCATGCAATCTGTAAATGTGGACAGTAGAGGGATGTTTCATTTGTGTTGATGGCCATCACAATAGTCCCACTTCTCTTCCCAGCTACAGAACATAAGTATGATAAAAAGCAGTGGAATTCTGCACGAGAAGAGCAAATGTGAGGAATCAAATATCCCAAGAGCTGCTTTTCACTTCTACCTATTCGTCTGTTGATATACACCAGCCCCTTGCTCATAGGGTTCTACTATAAAAGGGGTCATCATTCTAAGACAATGCTTACTGATATTATCCATTTAGCAGCTTGCCAAAGTTCTGGCCTCAGAAACCCCTGGTGATTAGCTGATACCACTACAGCCACACATAGCCAGCCATGTTTTACATAGACAGACTATGTTTCCTAGACCATGAGGCATTATCAGTGAGGTGCTGTTTGCCCTGGCTTCTAGGGAGAAAGGGAGTGGGGTTGCTAAGTTGGTTACGTTTGGCTTGACTATGGCAAACTACAGACAACATGGTGTGTGATGAGATATTAATACTAACCACTTCTAAGTTAGTGTCTATCTATTGTTTACAAAAGGATATTTTGAAATTCCAAACAACTACAAATATTTCCTACAAAAGAATGTGGTAATGTTATGTCCTAGTTGGATCGTTTCCGGCCTGAAAAGGTAACATCTGCAAATGCCTATAATACATTGGCGTAATCAAGAGACCCCTGAGGGACTGATATGCAGAAAGAAGTCATGATAACCAACCAAGTTGGACATGGGGTGAACAGTGGAATAAAGACGTCAGATTTCCTCAGGCCAATCCACCACAACACGTTCCATCTTTATCTTTATTAGTTACTGTAATGATTGTTGGAATACAAGTACTTATTCCAAAGAGGTATTCTACAAAAGCATTCCGCTAAGAATCAGTTTTATTAAAATGTTGCGGTCATGAAAATAACTATACATATCAATCAATAGTAAAAGTGAATATAAGAAACTCTGTAATATATATTGATAGAGAAAAAAGCTTTCCTCTCCACTTATCAGACTCTTCCCCCCATTCTTTTTGATTCCTCACTAAGAGGAATCTGTACAACAGAGTAAAGATTGCGCTGCTCAGTATTGCTCTGTAATGTCCTCAATGCTCCTGCTAAGAGAGCTAAATCCTTTGTATTCTGTGTATGGAAACAATCATAGAGGCTAGTCGGCATATACTCTGAAGCTGGGTTCCGGGAAAGCAAACACTTTATAAAACTGAGCCTGCAGAGGGGTAAGTGGGTGAAAAATGCCATATACAAGGAATAAAGTGGCCAGAAATAGTGCTTATCCTCATGCACACACACATGACAGGTTATTCTGTACCAACACTTTTTAGTATTAACACACAGCAGATAATACTAGAGCGGATTTGTTAAAACAATAGTACAACCAGATACAGTAGACGCTGGGATTAAAGGCAGATGATGGGACTGCAATGGTTTAGATGCTTTTTGGCAGATAAGGCTACACCATATTGTGTGCTAAACATCATACAGCTAGACAGTAACCTTGAGGGGAAATGACATGGCGTTGTTTTGTATCTTGGATTATAGATATCTATTTTCTATTAGATTTCTATTCATCAGAGGTGCTTCATCCTATTCTAATCTGGAGTCACCACAGAACAGACTAATGTGTCAGTTGTATCCTTTCACAGCAATTTACCAGATGCCATTTGCCTGTAATGTTAGGCATCTGCTTTTCATTCTTTGGAGTCAGGGGCATGACTGTTCCAGTTAATTAAGGATATTGTCTGAGGAGCGCTTGGCACAAGTCGTCTGTTGTCATGAAGACGGTGTAAGTGAGGAGGAAGTCATCCAGAAGGGTATCTATTGAAAAACACAAACATGAAACCACAAGGTGAGGGAGTAAGTCTCGGAGGACTGGCATTGTCACTGCAACAGTATTCATGAACATGCCCACAGGGAACATCCTATAGTGCCCAGAGATTAAATATTGAGAAATACATTGCATTATTCAGCAGCGATCTCCTCATTTTGGCAGTGGTTAGTGTCTGCTACCTGCAATAAACCATTTATTAGCACTGAAGCCTATTACCCAACTGCAAGAACTACTAGATCTTGACAGTCATAAATTACAAAATATATACAGCACATGCAAATAAGAAATATCAAAAGTTAAAAAGAACAGACACATTCAATACAATAACAATTAAATGAACAATTACTTAAACACAACCTTTTAATACCATGATGGATAATATGCTTTTGTCTCCATTTGAAAGCTTGAAACCCCCAAACCCAGAAGACAAAGTGTTACAACATAGACATGGAAGAGTGCACTACTGTATTTGGTTCCTTGCTGTTCACATGCTATCAATAGAGTAAAGTTCGGGTTAGTATGATTTTCAAAATCACGAGGTTCTGTGTATGCCTATGTACCATGCAATCTAAATATTGTAATATGAAAGGAGGCTCTTTCACTGAAATGCAAAGTGACACAAGTCTGCTGCCTGTCTCTCTGGCATACGGTAGAGACATGCACATCGCTGTGTGCAAGCAATGAAAAGGCTTAAAACAACAGACCCCCTGCCGTTCAAACACTGTCTGAACTCCCAACAGTTGCTTACATTTTCCCCTGTCACTCTTTGCATCAGCACAACACTAAAAACGCAGTGCACATTGCGGACATTTGCAACCATTATGTTTAATGTTCGTTTTTTTTTTTCTATTAAAAACTGGAGCTTCAGACAACCAGCTTCAGTCTCACTGGTCATCTGTCTCACTATGATCTTTATATGTGAGGCTATGTTCACAATTTGTTTCTACATGTTTGGGGGGGGGGGGGGTCATATCAGGAAAGCATATATGGCATATACAAGGCCTGACATATGTAAAGTATGTTTTTCATTCCCTTTAAGTTATTGCTTCAACATTGCTTTTCAATACATAGTATCAGACGATAAAAAGGTAACATGTATGACATATATCTTTTTGCACAAGGTGAGCTAATTGGGAGACGTATGCAACTGAATGACTTTGGCTACATTCCCATAACATTTCTTACATACGGGGACCGGATCTGGCTGGGAGATGGGAGAACCAGGTGCTCCCGTGTCCCAGCCAGACCCAGACCCCACCTCATTCATTTGAATGAGCCGACAGCCAGATAGCGACTCCGGTCGGCTAATTTTTTCCCCGTATCCGGCTTTCTGGCCGGACTGAAAACCGTGGTATGCTGTAGTCTTCAGTTCGGTCAGAAAACCGGATATAGGGCAAAAATGAGCTGACTGGAATAACTATCTGACTCCGGTCGGCTCATTCAAATGAATAAGATGGAAGCCGGGTCTTGCTGGGATACGGGAGCGCCCAGTTTTCCCATCTCCCAGCAGGATTCGGTCCCCATATTTAAGAAACGTTATGTGAATGCAGCCTTACAATTATATACCTGGGGACAATACTTGCTGCTGATTTGTTGCAGATTTGGATTTATGTACAGAAAAGGCCAGAACAGACTTTTTCATTAAAAATCGGGATTCACTGAAGACTGATATTAAGAAATGTTCTTATGTAGTATTCCATGTATAGCCTATATGCAGTTTTAGTTCACCATTGAGTCTTATCAATACTATACAGTGTGTACAAAAACAAGTGACATTTCTTAAAGACTGCCATCCAAAACTGTACTGAAAAACTGTCTTCTGGATGGTTGAGGTCAATCTATGAAAAAAATAGGGGAATTGAAAAACTTCTGAATAAAACTTTGGTCTAAATGGGAGATTGTCTTCTCATAGAGGAGGTGCTCTGGAATATTTTAAAAGCTCAGTGCACAACCAGTGTCTTTATTCTGTAAAGAATATAAATAATTAAAAAAACATAAAATATAGAACAACTTTGTTTAAAAAGAAGTCTTGAAGTGAAAACCGCTTGCAGCGCTGCAGCCAGTGACAGGTTCTAGTTGGGTATCTGCCCATATGTTTCAGCTTTGAAGGTGTGTAGTAAAAACAAGCCTGTCTTATGTAAGAAGTTCCTGGCACTGAAAAAAACTACGCTATTCTTCAATGAGACATTAACATTCAGATTATAGAACGCCTATGGGCAATCACCTATATATATATATATATATATATATATATATATATATATTATAAATGCTTGATAGTGGAAAAGGGATAAGATTATACTAATGTGGCAAAAGTGAAGCAGAGAGATCAATAGAATGTTTAAAAGTAGGAAATTGGCTTAGAGATATAATCAGGGATGTGGAATTCCTATCGCCCGACGCCCAGGACTAGCAGTTTTGGGCGCCGGGCAGGTGAATTTGTCCGGCTTCGGGCAAGCAGGGCCGGACCTGACAAGTGCGGTGGCGATCTGCAGTCTGTATAAAGCGGGCTGCCGACTCCTGCCCGCTCCATACTCTGCCACCTCCGACAATAAAAAACTGTATCCTCGGAAGCAGAGCAGGGGAGGTGAGAAGCTGTGTATTGGTCTTCTCTCCCCTGCTCTGCAGACGTGCGGGGGGAGATGAGGGGGCGTGGCTTCTTGCTCCCCGTGCAGACCTGCGTCCTCTGCCTTCACTCCCCCCAGCTGTAGCTTCGGAAAGCTGAGGGGAGGAGGCGTCTGCACGGGGAGATGCTTGTGGCGCTCTGCAGTATGTATGGAGTGGGCTCGGGATTCCTGCCCGCTCCATACTCTGCAGCCCCGGGCTGTTCTCAGCAGCCGGGGGCCGCCGCTAATAGCCAGCATGCGGCAATCGCCGCGGCTGGCTATTAACCCTTTAGATCGCCGCTGTCAAAGCTGACAGCGGCGTCTAAAGGGAGATGTGAATACTCCTTGGTGGGCTAGTGGGGTGGATCGCGATCCACTATAGAGGTAGCCGGAGGACTTACCTCTGCTTCCTCCTGTCCCGGCTCTGTCATTGATAGAGCCTGGCTGGACCAGGCTCTATCAATGGATCACAGAGCACACAAAAAAGTTTTAATAAAAGTTTGAAAGACACACATTAACCCAGTGGTCTTCAAACTGTGCCCCTCCAGATGTTATAAAACTACAATTCCCAGCATGCCAGGACAGCCGTTGGCTGTCCGGGCATGCTGGGAGTTGTAGTTTTGCAACATCTGGAGGGCCACAGTTTGAAGACCGCTGCATTAACCCCTTCCATGTTAAAAGTTCAAATCACCCCCTTTTCCTATATAAAAACATGCAAACATAATAAAAATAAACATATTTGGTATCGCTTCGTGCGTAATTGTACAACCTATGAAAATATAACATTATGTATCCCGTACGGTAAATGTAAAAAAATACCAAACCACAGATTTGCAATTTTTATAATATCCCATTAAAAAAAGTTAAAAAGCGATTAAAAAGTCAGATCAATGCCAAAATGGTACCAATACAAAAAACAGATTATGGCGCAAAACATGAGCCCTCATACAGCCTGGTATGTGGAAAAAAATAAAGCTACAGGGGTTAAAAAATGGCTATTAAAAAAATTTGAAAACGTTCAGAATTAGTAAAACATGACGTAAACTATACAAATCTGGTATCGCTGTAATCAGGCGCCTAAAGTATAAAACTAACATGTTACCTCAACCACAAGGTAAATGGCGTAGAAAAGAAAAATACCAAATCTGCTAAATTATCTTTTACTATTTCAATTTCACTTCCCCAAATACATATATATATATTTTTTTTTTGGTTCAGAGAATATGTTATTGAAAAATTATAAGGTATCCTTATAGTAGGTATTTATGGCTATTATAGGGCGAGGAGGAAAAAATGAGTGCGTAAAAGCGAAAATTGGCCGGGACAAGTGGATCGTCATGAGGGACAGGTAGATTTTGCTCCATTTTAGTCCCGTGGACAAGTAGTTTTTTATTAAATTTCCACACCCCTGTATAATCCCTTTAGCCAATCAGTTATAGGGACAATAATTTTTTTTTTCCACTCTAAAATCGTAATCTTAAAAGCATTAAAAAGTAATATTTTATATGGTATGATAGAATCTGTAGTGAACAGTCACGGAAATGTATATATAGAGACAGAGATAAATGAAACAGGTAGATAGAACAGCAGCACAACATATCAACTTATCACCAGCTACCTTAATAGCACAAGAGAGGTAAGTGAATGCTGCCTATGGAGAAATGGTCATAAAAATCTAATATGGCTGATTTCCTTCCATACTGTCCCACCATGGGTGCTGATGCCTATAGATGTTAGCTTGTCACCAAGGCCTCCCAAAAATAATATCACAAATACACAGGGAAGCTCATGTAAGATCAGAAGGTTACTAACTTGAGATGCATTTCCCAAAAACAACTTTCAAAATTTACCAGGTGCCCAAAAGAATTATATAACATCCTGACAAAACAGAACTAGAAATGATGTATTATCGTGAACTATAATTGATTCTATGATAGAAAAACCGAAGGCAGTAAAGTGTTTATCTGCCACAACCTAAAGTTGTTATTCTCAGTCCTGTCACATTTACCTAATACACTGCTCAAAAAAATAGAGAACACTAAGATAACACATCCTAGATCTGAATGAATGAACTAATCATATGAAATACTTTCGTCTTTACATAGTTGAAGGTGCTGACAACAGAATCACACAAAAATGATCAATGGAAATCGAATGTATCAACCCATGGAGGTCTGGATATGGAGTCACACTCAAAATCAAATCGGAAAACAACACTACAGGCTGATCCAACATTGCTGTAATGTCCTTAAAACAAGTCACAATGAGGCTCAGTAGTGTGTGTGGCCTCCATGTGCCCCTATGACCTCCATACAACACCTGGGCATGCTCCTGATGAGGTGGCGGATGGTCTCCTGAGGGATGTCCTCCCAGACCTGGACTAAAGCATCCACCAACTCCTGGACAGTCTGTGGTGTGGTGGATGGAGCGAGACATGATGTCCCAGATGTGCTGCGTTTGAGTGGACACATGCACATTTGTGGCCTGCTGGAGGTCATTTTGCAGGGCTCTGGCAGTGCTCCTCCTGCTACTCCTTGCACAAAGGCGGAGGTAACAGTCCTGCTGCTGGGTTCTTGCCCTCCTACGGCCTCCTCCACGTCTCCTGATATACTGGCCTGTCTCCTGGTAGCGCCTCCATGCTCTGGACACTATGCTGACAAACACAGCAAACCTTCTTGCCACAGCTCGCATTTGTGTCATCCTGGATGAGCTGTACTACCTGAGCCACTTGTGTGGGTTGTAGACTCTGTCTCATGCTACCACTAGAGTGAAAGCACCGACAGCATTCAAAAGTGACCAAAACATCAGCCAGGAAGCATAGGAACTGAGAAGTGGTGGGTGGTGTGGGGGGTGTCTTGCTAATTGCCTATAATTTCCACCTGTTGTCTGTTCCATTTGTACAACAGCATGTGAAATTGATTGTCAATCAGTGTTGCTTCCTGAGTGGACAGTGTGATTCCTGAGTGGACAGAAGTGTGATTGACTTGGAGTTACATTGTGTTGTTTAACCTCTTCAGGACATAGGGCGTATGGATACGCCCTGCATTCCGAGTCCTTAAGGACACAGGGCGTATCCATACGCCCGTGGGAAATCCGGTCCCCACCGCTAGCCGGTTGGGGACCGGAGCCGGATGCTTGCTGAAATCGTTCAGCAGGCATCGGGGCATATCGCCCAGGGGGGTCATTATGCCCCCCTATGTCGGTGATGGCCGCAGATCGCTGGACAATTCAGCCCAGTGATCTGCGGCGGATTCCGGGTCAATCGGGTCTCCAGTGACCCGGAATTACAGGCTGTTCGGGGCAGTCTCTGACGGCCCCGAACAGCCATAGCCAGCAGGGGTGAGGTGGCACTGGTGCCACCTCACGATCGCCCTGATTCGTCGGCCAGTTTACCGGCTGACCAATCAGGGCACCTGCTGCGGGTTTCACTCCAGCAACCAGCTCCGCCCCTCTTCCGGAGGACGTGAGCGGGTGCGGGAAGAAGACCCCGGCAGCTGGGGACCCCAATCCCCGGCGTCCCTGTTGGGATCGGGGCCCCAGAAGCGGCGGCGGCGAGGGACTGACCTGGGGAGCAGCAGTTGGAGCTGAGTGACAGCCTCCTGCTGTTGCTTAGCAACCGCTCCCAGCATGCAAAAAGGGCATGCTGGGAGCTGTAGTTATGCAACAGCAGGAGGCAGACCACCACAACTCCCAGCATTCCCTTATGGGCATGCTGGGACTTATAGTTTTGCAACAGCTGGAGGCACATTTTTTCTATGGAAAAGTGTACCTTCAGCTGTTGTATAACTACAACTCCCAGGTTACACAAACAGCTAAAGTGCATGCAGGGAGTTGTAGTGGTGCTGGTTGCATAACTACAACTCCCAGCATGCCCGTTGGCTGTCTGTGACTGCTGAGAGTTGTAGTTTTGCAACAGCTATAGGCACACTGGTTGTGAAACTCAGTTTTTTTTACCTAACTCAGTGATACATAACCAGTGTGCCTACAGCTGTTGCAAAATTAAAACTCTCAGCATGTACAGTCTGTCAGCGCATGCTGGGAGTTGTAGTTTTGCAACAGCTGGATGTTCCCCCCCCCCCCTCCCCCCAATGTGAACGTACAGGGTACACTTACATGGGTGGACGTTTACAGTAAGTATTCGGCTGAAAGTTTGAGCTGCAGCAAATTTTCTGCCGCTGCTCAAACTGCCAGCGAGAAACTACTGTGAACCCCCGCCCGTGCGACTGTACCATAAAAACACTACACTAACACAAAATAAAATAAAAAGTAAAAAACACTACATATGCACATACCCCTACACAGCCCCCCTCCCCTTCCCAATAAAAATGAAAAACATCTGGTATGCCACTGTTTCCAAAACGGAGCCTCCAGCTGTTGCAAAACAACTACTCCCAGTATTACCAGACAGCCACTGACTGTCCAGGCATGCTGGGAGTTTTACAACAGCTGGAGGCACCCTGTTTGGGAATCACTGGCGTAGAATACCCCTATGTCCACCCCAATGCAAGTCCCTAATTTAGGCCTCAAATGCGGACGGCGCTCTCACTTTGGAGCCCTGTCGTATTTCAAGGCAAAAGTTTAGGGTCACATATGGGGTATCGCCGTACTTGGGAGAAATTGTGTTACAAATTTTGGGGGGTATTTTCTGCTTTTACCCTTTTTTAAAAATCAAAAATTTTTGGGAAAACAAGCATTTTAGATAAAAAAATAAACATTTTTTTTTACATATGCAAAAGTCGTGAAACACCAGTGGGGTATAAAGGTTCACTTAACCCCTTGTTACATTCCCCGAGGGGTCTAGTTTCCAAAATAGTATGCCATGTGGTTTTTTTTTTTTTTGCTGGCTGGCACCATAGGGGCTTCCTAAATGCGGCATGAGCAAAATTTGCTTCCAAAAAGCCAAATGTGACTACTCCTCTTCTGAGACCTGTAGTGCGCCAGCATAGCACTTTTCACCCCCATATGGGGTGTTTTCTGAATCGGGAGAAACTGGGCTTCAAATTTTGGGGGGTATTTTCTGCTATTACCTTTTTAAAAATGTAAAATTTTTGGGAAAACAAGCATTTTAGGTCACATTTTTTTTTTTTTTTTTTTTACATTTGCAAAAGTCATGAAACACCTGTGGGGTATTAAGGCTCACTTTATCCCATGTTACATTCCCCGAGGGGTCTAGTTTCCAAAATGGTATGCCATGTGTTTTTTTTTTTGCTGTTTTGACACCCTAGGGGCTTCCTAAAGGTGACATGCCCCCCAAAAACCATTTCAGAAAAATGTTCTCTCCAAAATCCCCTTGTCGCTCCTTCCCTTCTGAGCCCTCTACTGCGCCCGCCGAACACTTTACGTAGACATATGAGGTATGTGCTTACTCGAGAGAAATTGGGCTACAAATACAAGTAAAAATTTTCTCCTTTTACCACTTGCAAAAATTCAAAAATTGGGTCTACAAGAAAATGCGAGTGTAAAAAATGAAGATTTTTAATTTTCTCCTTCACTTTGCTGCTATTCCTGTGAAACACCTAAAGGGTTAAAACACTGACTGAATGTCATTTTGAATACTTTGGGGGGTGTAGTTTTTATAATGGGGTCATTTATGGGGTATTTCTAATATGAAGACCCTTCAAATCCACTTCAAAACTGAACTGATCCCTGAAAAATATCGAGTTTGAAAATTTTGTGGAAAATTGGAAAATTGCTGCTGAACTTTGAAGCCCTCTGGTGTCTTCCAAAAGTAAAAACTCATAAATTTTATGATGCAAACATAAAGTAGACCTATTGTATTTGTGAATCCCCAAAAATTTTTTGGGGGGAATATCCATTTTCCTTACAAGCAGAAATCTTCAAAGTTAGAAAAATGCAAAATTTTCAAATTTTTCATAACATTTTGGGATTTTTCACCAAGAAAGGATGCAAGTTACCAAAAAAATGTACTACTATGTTAAAGTAGAATATGTCACGAAAAAACAATCTCGGAATCAGAATGATAACTAAAAGCATTCCAGAGTTATTAATGTTTAAAGTGAAAGTGGTCAGATGTGCAAAAACGCTCTGGTCCTGAAGGCCAAAATGGGCTTGGTCCTTAAGGGGTTAAGTGTTCCCTTTATTTTTTTGAGCAGTGTACATCACTGCAGCAAAATCTGTTTCATGTCCATGTGCATGCAGCAGGCTCGGGAGAAATTGCTCCTCCGGAGTAATCGTTTCTTCGTAGAAAAGTAGCCCTATGTCTTTGGAATGAGCTTAATACATATATATTTGACCTCAGGCAGTACCTTACATTACAAGTCTTATGTCCTTTTGGAGCTTACAAACATCATAAAGGTGGTGTCCACCTAGGCTCTTTGTGTTTTTACAACCTTTTATGCTGCTGATCATACTTTAAAAAGAATGAAATGATTATACACTAAAAGTAGCTAAATACCAAGTGAAAAAAATAAAGCTAACCAAATAAGAGTCAGCCTACTCAGAGCCACACACAGAGCACAAACTCCTGTTTTAAGCTATTTCACTATGCAAACTGTTATTCTATTATATACCATGGCCTGTGACAACTCATCTTTATTGTGTATACAGTATATAAAAACTAAAAAGCAACATTATCAAGCTTACATTTAGACTGGTGATTTACCATTATTACCCAGTTATGTGTAAGTGCACAGTACTGATGTCAGGCAGTGCTGGATCTATTATTTCAGAGATAAAAATAGGAAGAAAAAAAAACAATTAGTGTCTTGGGACTAATGTCTGGCAAATAGCATTAATCCAAGATACTGCATCTGAAACATGAAACTAAGAACAAATTACTCAGAAAGGAGAAGAGTATTCAAGAGGCAATACAAATTTAATTAAGGTTGTATTTACAACACAGATTTGGCAGTCACCAATGTCCAGAAGACACTGACTTTTTATTATCTATTTACATATTTGGGATAAGTATAATATGTTAGCCTGCAAATATACAGTAAGCAATCGGCCCTTTATACATATCCATCAAGACATACATCGAGGCAGATTTGCACCATGTTTTTGAGTCCCACACAAATAGGGTATACATCCGGTAAATGGACCAAATGTAGTTACAATAAGACTAATTTGGCCCATTGAGGTCATGGGGCCTGTCGGCAATACATCAAGATGTGTGGCATCCATTTTTTTACCATGTACAGCCTGAAGGAAGCCCCGAAATGTGGGGTTAATGGGGCATAAGCTAACTAATAGGTGGTGCAAAGTTAGACAAAAGTGTCTAAAGATGCATCCAATTTATCAAACAGCATGACCCAGTGTGAAAATCTTGGCATATTCTTAGACTGCCTGGTCTAGAGTTATGCTGTGTGAGCTTTAGGAAATTTGTTTTATTGGCCCTGATTCACAAATTGTAAACCTGACCTGCCTATGTCAGGTGGTGTGCCAAAATGTGGCCTAGTGTGTCACAAATTGCGTCTGCACCCAAATTTGTGGCACACTGTAACCAAATAAACCTACAAACCAGAAAAAAAGAAGCGCTGAAAAAAGATACTGCAGGATTGTTATATCACAGGAAATACAAGTCAAAAACAGACGTGCCAGAAGAACGGACACGTCCTCTTAAAATCGGCATGAGGAAATAATTCCTGCCACAAGAAAATACAAAACATTTGAACATAAACCTTAAACTGAACTTAATAAGTCAACAAACACTTGCTATAAACATATTTAGCCCAAAGAAGTAATATTATGCAGCCGAAGCCAAAACAGCATTCAGGCAAATGTAGGGTTTGGCCGTCTGTCATCGACTTCAACGCGCCAGCTACTTTACCTTAGCTACAGGCTAATATGATGCACAAAGCAAACAGTGAACGGATAAAGTTTGTACAAGGGAATAAGAAGTGTTAGGATGTGTTGGTATAGGAAATGACTATGGGGGGTATTCATCAAAGGATTTATGTGTTTTTTAACGTAACTTTGGCGCAATGCTTTGACGCAGTGTCTTTTTGTGCCAAAGTTTGGCGTATTTTCTCCACTGTCATTTTTACAACTTTCTCAAAATTACATGGTCTTGTGTGTGATTTTAACTTTAGTCAGTAAGTCATCATCTGCACCAATCGATCTTTGGTGCAATTTTGCGCCTTTAGGGGTTTTTTTTTGGTGCAAATCACTGCCAAAAAATTTTGCACATGGAAAACACACTTAGCAATGTCAGAAAATGTAAAGGCGTCAAAATACGTGAAAGCAGCGACGCCTCCGGGGCTGCGCAATACTATCCTGCGACATAGTTGTCTCTGAGGAACCTTCACCCTCCGTTGAGCCAGCATTGGACATGGCCACACAGGTTCAGGAAAGGTAAGCACTAAAGCAGTGGTCTCCAACCTGCGGACCTCCAGATGTTGCAAAACTACAACTCCCAGCATGCCCGGACAGCCAACGGCTGTCCGGGCATGCTGGGAATTGTAGTTTTGCAACATCTGGAGGTCCGCAGGTTGAAGACCACTGCACTAAAGTAACAAAACAAAAAAACTACCCAAGTTGAAAATAAAATCCATTTCACATGGTGGCTATAAACCCCACAAAAGAAAATAACTCATGTTGCTTGCTGATATACTGCAGGAGGGACTCCAACCCTTGCTCTACAGGGTAAAATACGCGTCCTCTGTGGTGGTAAGTTCTGTGTAAAAGGCGCTGTGAACAGCTGATTTCAACATTTGAGCCAAAATTACTAACAACGTGCACCAAATGATAAATTTGGTGCATGTCCACGAAAACCAAAGTGAAAAAAAAAAAGGGTAAACAGAAACTTTCAACAGGCAAAATTGATAAATACCCCCCTATGTTCATTCTCCCTGGTGGTGAAGAGTAGCTGAGCTGTATGGGTACAAATGTGAAGATTTGGATTGCTTGCTATTTGTGGTGTTAAACAGGGACAGGCTCAAGTGGATGAGATATACATTTTTGTGCAGGAATGAAGCATTGCCTTAAGGTAATGGTATGTCTGTAAATGTATACTGTACTGAACTCATCCCATCTGTGCTGAATTATATTGCCTTTAACATCTACCACAAAACTCTGTAACTAAAATCCTATTTCACATCTATATTTGTAACGCATATTACACATAACACATGCTTCTGGTATAGTGCAAATTGTTCAGGCAATACAATAATAATCATAATAGAGCTGTAGCATACTGAATGAGAATCCTTTTTGTAGAGCTCTACTCAACTACTAGGACTTCTGTATATGAATAATAGACAAGTTATTACAGTTCATTACAGCACAGTTATTAGGGTTATTAGTGGTTAGTTCCAAAACCTTATTAGGCAATGAATTAGGGAGATAATACAAGGGGTCCTACCCATTCAGGATCCTAATTTTAAAGAAACACTGATAGAGACTAATGTTGCAGAGGTTCTTGTGTATGTCCTGTGCATACACCCGTGTTTTTTTTTAGCCATACTTATTCCAATTTCATCACTGAAATGATGTTCTAATGATGTCTTATCACTGCATTTGCCCTATCAGCAGGCTAGAATCCAGCAGCCTAAGCTGCAGAGAATCATACGTGGTTTGAAGTCCGTTCACGTTGTGTGTAGTTTTATGTGTTTAATTATTCAAAGTGCGCTTTTTAGAAAAATATTGCCATGAGGCAAAAGTGATTTGACCTAGAATCACAATTGTGGTGTTTTATGAAAATGTGTCTTCAGGTTATGTTCACATGTTGTGTCTTTAACTGCATTTATGTGAAGTTTTTACAGCTTATTTTACTGTTATTTTTTTCAAAATGGCAACATTTTTTTTTTTTTTACTGCCAATTGTGCAATCGCAGTAAAATATGGAAATTATTCAGCAATTTCTGGAAAAATCACACAAAAAAAACACAGCAAAGATGCATTGTGTAAACACATATCTGCCATTCATCCTGATCCTATAGAAGTAACAGCATTATATGGATGGAGCTAAATGGGGGAGAGGAAGATCTCTGCCAGTAGCCAGAAAATATCTGATGATGTCATCCTGTAGTCCGCAGTAAATCAGCTGACCCAGGGCAGACCACTTCCACTGACACATTAAAGGGATTATCCACCATGTGTTGATTTTAGTACACACTTGCCAGACAGTAAGGATATGTGCTTGTCAAGGGGCTAAATGGCTATCTTTTTGTGAACTAGCTATTTACTGTTGGAGTTCATTCGCTTAAACGACAAACCCTGTAATTCCTTGTTTGTAAGTGTGAGGTCACTTCTCTCCCTCCCACACATCAGCCACCCCACCCATTAAAACATACCTGTGATCTCTTCCATGCAATAGACCAATGTTTTATTACCAGGGTGCCTCCAGCTGTTGCAAAACTACAATTCTTATCACTCCCACCAAGCAGTCACTCCACCCATTGAAGCAAAGACATGCTCCCTCTGAACACCTGACTAAGGAGGTAATGTCTCAAACCGTACTGCAACCTAGGAAAACCTGAGACCTGTGTAATTTAGTATGCTGTTGAAAATGAACTTTGGTCCAAAGAAAACATAAGATTTGTGAGACCACCATCACACACAGGTACAGACACTATATTATGAACTACACTAACTTTACAGCACGCCCCTGTAGTACAGCCAAATTAAAAATATCCCGGAATACCCCTTTAAACACTGATGTTCTGTGGGTCATTATGTGACCCAGTTACATTAATAACCAGATTTTTTCCTTCTATAGTGCATCACAGGCTATTATTAGAGAATAATGAAGAGGTTCTTACATATGCTTATTTATACCTATTTTAGTTGATGTGGTCTAATTTAATATTCCAAATCATGTTTGAGGCCAGAAAGAACAATGAAAGTTCACCACTCTTGAAAAGAGATAGCATGAAGAAAAGATATAAATTATGACTATGCAAGAGGACAATGGACAGGTGAGTTGTACAGTAATAGCTGGCAGAATGCTACAGAGAGTAAATATGATATTACATTTTGGCCAAAAATATACTCTCTTGCCAAGCTAGCTAGAATATACAGGGGACTTAAGATTAATGTAGTACGACTGGACGCCTTGATGCACTGTACCATGAATGTCAAATACAGTCTCATCTCTCTGCTCTATTTCTAAATGCTTCCTAGTACAGAACAGAAAAACATGAGTTTCACAAGGACCTGATTTAATAAAACGGCAAAGATTTCTCTAATACAGTGCCTCAAGACCTTGAGGGGAAAGTCACTACTCAATGTGCCTCTTACTCCATCCAGACCAGTTCATTTTGATTCCGAACATCCAGAATATAAAACCTATGAATATTAACTAGAGAACATAACTTTGAAGAGTATAAGCTGTGCTAAGCGGCCAGGAAATGTTACCTTATCCTGAATTTTCAAAAATGAGATTTACAGCTACTTTTATTTTTGTTCAGTTTGCATTCCTTATTTGCATCTGTTTTACTGCTTTAGGAATTAAACATAAAAAGCATAGTATGAAATAAAAAAGATACTGAAGGAAATAAATAAAACTGGGTGTACCAAAAATCTGCCAGAATTTGTGGCAAAAAAACTGTCTTATACGTTTAGCACCACATTAATGATGTGTTATAAACACACTTGCACCTCGTCCAATAAGTGGATGTGGCATTGTTGTAAGGGGATGTGGCTTAAGTGTGTGCTAAAAAGTGACACATTTTGATGCACATTTTGGCACCAAAGTAGGCCAACTAGAAAAACGATAAACTTAGACTAGACAGTCTAAAGATGTTCCAGGAGGTGATTTATCCAGGAGCCTATTTCTAGCTTTGCTATCAGACTCTTAAACTGGTTGTGTACATTAGATAACTGTTGTGTAAATGTTCATAAACGAGCAGCTTTCTCTCCAAATTGCACCTGAGTGTGCAAGTATTCTGAATGGGGAAAGGGAAGAAGGCTGTTCCTAGTCTCCTCTAATGTTAGCTTATTTCTTATTTATTATGTCAGTGTTTCTCAAGCGTGGTCCTCAAGACCCTCAACAGGTCATGTTTTTAGGATTTCCTTAGTCTTTCACAGGTGATATAATTATGGTCAGCGAATCAGACATCACCACAGTTATATCACCTGTGAAAGACTAAGGAAATCCTGAAAACATGGGGGGGGGAGGGGGGGGTCTTGAGGACTGAACTTTAGAAACACTGCTTTTGAGCAAAAGGATGAGGCATGTTGAGTACCTGTCTGATCTGTCTCTCCCCTGAGAGAGCCCGGAGGCACCTGGTTGGTGGGTTCAGCCAACATTAATCAAATGGTTATGGCCGGCTTTAGTCTGTTACAAAATTCTGACTTTCTACCTCTACTGGCAAGCCATTGCATTTCTTTCCACAGACCCCAAATCGCATAGTAATCTGAACCTCTAAGTGGATACACTAACTCCTATTGTGTTAGTCTTAACTGTACTTCTATGGGAAGGCAGCTTTAAGACAAAATTTAAATGTTATGATAAAAATGTTAAGGCTATGTTAACAAACAGATGTGTTGAAAAATATTTTGATACTGAAAATCCATTCTTTAAATATCAATTTTTTTTTTAGCAGCACGTGCATGAACTTTTTAAGACACTATTCAGATGAAAGTATAAGTCGCAGACATTTTTAAAAAATAGTTTTTTACACTTCTGCCTTGTGTGAGCTTGAGTGCTGATTTTAAGACTTTATTTTGGACTTTATTGCTTTAATGAATGCTGGCCTGGATTTTCATTGATACAGATCTATTGTTTGGTATGAACCACTTTCCAAGAAACGTCCAACATGGCAGGTCAATTTTTTCCCGAATACCTGTCTTTGCTCAGCATCTGTTGTGCTCAATCATGTCATGAAGAGGTGCCAGGAAATGGTAGAAAATGGTCTTTATAGCTATCAAAGCTTTCCACGTTATGGCCAACTTTAAAATAAACCTGATTATCATTAGTAAGGAATGTGGCATCTGCAGCTACAAACTATCATCCCTCAGAAATGGCTATTTATATTCAGCTAATGTTCCACTAAATTTTCTAGAACACAGTCCAGATTTATCAGGAACTTAACCAATCCATAAAATGAATTTTTGTACAGTGAATTGGCTAAACTGTCAATTTCCGTTAGCTACCAAATACAAGAGATAGGTGTATCTGATAGGAACCTGTGGCGGACTAAATCTCTGTGTTCAGAGAAGTACAGACTGCCACAAAACATATGGAAAAGCAAAATCTGACAACTAAATATACTTGCACATTACACGTGCACCTTCGGACACAAATAAGTATGCATGTCACATGTTGTATTAGAAAGTATAACTTACTTGTAATTGTATATTAAGCACAACTCTTATGTCAATGTGATCAGAAAGGCAATTTAGAATAAATGGCATATTTTAGAATAGAAATTGATATTAAAAGAAGTAGCAGGGCGTAAACCACTCGTTACATTCAGAAGAAGAACTAGCTTAAAGGACCTTATAGAGCACAAGTGAAGTACTAAGAAAAACCCAAAAACTCAAAACTGGTTGGAGAATGTCTCTCCCAAAGAAAAATTTAAATATGGACATTGTTCAGTCTGTAAGTCCTCAATTACAGGGAAGTCATTGCAGCACGGAGCTTCTGCGTGAAAGCCCAATTTTTTTTTTAACTGCTGTTTAGAAAATAGATGTTGTGGCGTAACTATAGGGGGTGCAGAGGTAGCAGTCACACAAAGGCCCTGTGACTCAAAGGACCTCAAGGGACCTTTGCCTCATAAGAAGAAACCAGTTGTATAAATGAAACATGGTAGACCTGGGGACCTGTTACAGATTTTGCATTGGGTCCCATAAGCTACAAGGTACACCTCTGGATGTGGTCGCTTTCACATAGGTTGCACAATATGCAATTTCCTAATGCGCTACTGGGAACACCTATGTTCTATCCGTACTGGTGTCTGTTCCCATAGACTGACTGAACATTAAAGAAATGTGCTCAACAGTGACCCAAGGGTCTTATAGTTTTCAGGCATAGAAAGCTTAAAAAGTGTACATCTAGGAGCTGATAAACTCATGTTATAAGGAAAAGCTCAAATAATTTGCGCAGATGTAAAGGGACAATTAGGACTAAATGACAGGAATTTATTTTAGTTATGTGCTTTAGTGTGCTGTCACTTTAATAGGGGTTTCTTGGAGAGGCTCAGTTCAGTGGTGAGAGATAAAAAGGGGTACTCCCGTGGAAAACTTTTTTTTTTTTAAATCAACCGGTGCCAGAAAGTTAAACAGATTTGTAAATTACTTCTATTAAAAAAAATCTTAATCCTTCCAGTATTTTTAGGGGCTGTATACTACAAAGGAAATGATTTTCTTTTTGGACTTCTCTTCTGTCACGACCACAGTGCTCTCTGCTGACCTCTGCTGTCCATTTTAGAACTGTCCAGAGCAGCATATGTTTGCTACGGGAATTTTCTCCTGCTCAGGACAGTTCCTAAAATGGACAGCAGAGGTCAGCAGAGAGCACTGTGATCGTGACAGTAAAGAGAAATCCAAAAAGAAAAGCATTTCCTTTGTAGTATACAGCACCTAAAAAGTACTGGAAGGATTAAGATTTTTTAATAGACGTAATTTACAAATCTGTTTAACTTTCTGGCACCAGTTGACTTAAAAAAAAAAAAAAAAGTTTTCCAAGGGAGTACCCCTTTAAGACTGAAGAAAGCGCTAAACAAAGTGTGAAACAGCTGTTGCCTGACTACTTGGTGCATTTTCATCTCTGGACATGGCAGATGAGAAAATAAAGATTTAAAAAGTTTAAACATATGGTGAGTGCTGATACTGTTCCAGCTTTTCTATAATTCGGATTATATGGGTTATCCATTTATATGTAGTTGAGCATTACTAGCTTATTGATACAAGCTCTCTGTGTTTCAGTTTTCCATTCAATCAGTAATAGGTGTGGTGTCGGCTTGTACACTGCTCCAAAAAAAATAAAAAAATAAAAATAAAGGGAACACTAAGATAACACATCCTAGATCTGAATGAACTAATCATATGAAATACTTTCATCTTTAAATAGTTGAATGTGCTGACAACAAAATCACACAAAATTATTAATGGAAATCAAATTTACCAACCATGTAGGTCTGGATATGGAGTCACTCTCAAAATCAAAATGGAAAACCACACTACAGGCTGATCCAACTTTGATGTAATGTCCTTAAAACAAGTCAAAATGAGGCTCAGTAGTGTGTGGCCTCCACGTGTCCGTATGGCCTCCCTACAACGTTCAGACTGTTCAGGAGTTGGTGGATGCTTTAGTCCAGGTATAGGAGGACATCCCTCAGGAGACCATCCGCCACCTCATCAGGAGCATGCCCATCAGGATGGTCTCCTGAGGGATGTCCTCCTAGACCTGGACTAAAGCATCCAGCAACTCCTGAACAGTCTGTGGTGCAACGTGGCCTTGGTGGATGGAGCGAGACATGTCCCAGATGTGCTCAATCGGATTCAGGTCTGGGGACCGGGCAGACCAGTCCATAGCTTTAATGCCTTCCTCTTGCAGGAACTGCTGACACACTCCAGCCACATGAGGTCTAGCATTGTTTTGCATTAGGAGGAACCCAGGGCCAACCGCACCAGCATATGGCCTCACAAGGGGTCTGAGGATCTCATCTCGGTACCCTAATGGCAGTCAGGCTACCTCAGGCAAGCACATGGAGCAGAACGTTCTCAACGGCGTCTCCAGACTCTGTCACGTCTGTCACGTGCTCAGTGTGAACCTGCGTTCATCTGTGAAGAGCACAGGGCACCAGTGGTTAATTTGCCAATCTTGGTGTTCTCCGGCAAATGCTAAACGTCCTGCACGGTGTTGGGCTGTAAGCACCCCCTCCACCTCATACCACCCTCATGGAGTTTGTTTCTGACCGTCTGAGTGGACACATGCACATTTGTGGCCTGCTGGAGGTCATTTTGAAGGTCTCTGGCAGTGCTCCTCCTTGCACAAAGGTGGAGGTAGCTTTCCTGCTGCTAGGTTGTTGCCCTCCTATGTCCTCCCCCACGTCTCCTGATGTACTGGCCTGTCTCCTGGTAGCACTTCCATGCTCTGGACACTACGGTGACAGACATAGCAAACCTTCTTGCCACAGCTCACATTGATGTGCCATCCTGGATGAGCTGCACTACCTTAGCCACTTGTGTGGGTTGTAGACTCCGTCTCATGCTATCACTAGAGTGAAAGCACCGCCAGCATTCAAAAGTGACCAAAACATCAGCCAAGAAGCATAGAAACTGAGAAGTGGTCTGTGGTCACCACCTGAAGAACCACTGCTTTATTGGGGGTGTCTTGCTAATTGCCTATAGTTTCCACCTGTTGTCTGTTCCATTTGCACAACAGCATGTGAAATTGATTGTCAATCAGTGTTGCTTCCTGAGTGAACAGTGTGATTTCACAGAAGTGTCATTGACTTGGAGTTACACTGTGTTGTTTAAGTGTTCCCTTTATTTATTTATTTTGAGCAGTGTATATTCCTTTAGGACTTTTTGGACATAAAATATTATGTTGCAGATACATTGTTTGTGAAATGTAGGCATACCCATTATTATAGCCAGGCCAATTTAACAACTAGCCCAAATTTTGTGACATTAAAAAGTTGTAAAATATGGCACACAATTGGCAAGAAAGGTGGTGTTGAATAGGAAAGAGCAGGATGTAGGCTCCAAACTGGAGCACAAATGTATGCCTTCTCATAGCAGGTATATATTTCATTTTCTGCTATAAGGACAACCAATGATGTTTCAAATGTATAAGGTGGTATGTGCCATGTGCCTATCATTTTGCATTTTCCTCCAACAAAGTCTGGATTCAGGCTTTGCTACCATTATCTTTTCCCTGAGACTCGGGGTATATGTCAGCAACCTGTCAAAAAAAAGGTCACTGAGGTATACCAAAAATTACACCTGATGGGCATATTGGGTTTACTGGACTGAATTGGCCTACTTGGGGCTACAATTGGTCCATTTGGTCAATTGTGCAGAACTCGATAGCCTAAAACACCTAATTATTGAATCCTGCAAAATTAATGTCCAGATAATGAATGGAACGTAGTCACTAGTTGACAAGTTTGGTCCATTAAACCCAATGGGCCTGTTTGAAGTACACTGTGGTATGCACCAGCAAAACAAATTTTGGGCAAGTTGTCGAAGTATACTATGAGTACGTAAGGAGAATGTAATTAGATAGAGCCTATATTTGCTTTATATATGTATATTCACATTGACATGATTTTAATTGCATAGTATACATTGCCATACATTGTCACCAATCCGGTGTTCATGACAATGCTGCCATGGTATACATTTTTATATGTCATTTCACTAATCCCTTGAGGATGCAGTGGAACATGCTGTGTGTAAATGAAGCGCTTTACATTTTAATAACTCAATAAGAGAAGACTACAACATGGAGTAAAGAAAATAACTCATAAAGGAATGTGGCTGTGAATTTGGTAGAATGTTGAAGAGTTATCATTTTTTCAGACAACAAATTGTTATATGCATCCAGTATGGTGCTCAGTGGTGGAAGGCTTTCTACATCAGTGTTTCCCAACCAGGGTGCCTCCATCTGCTGCAAAACTACAACTCCCAGGGAATGCTGGTAGTTGTAGTTTTGCAACATTTGGAGGTATCCTGGTTGGGAAACACTGTTCTACATGGTGCCCAATAAACGGATGCTACATTGTGGCTCCCCTCAACCAGAAGGGCCAGTGCCCTTAGGGTAACCAACAAATTTACATGGGTTTGAGTCACCAACTAATTAAACAGCAATAATGCAGCCTTATTTTCTATTTTGCTGAAGGAAGGACATAGATGATACATTGGCCACCAATTTACCATGAATGCAGCTATCTATTGGCCTATGAACACAATGAAGACACTAATGACTTCTATCTATCTTATCGCCAATAACTCTATGCCTCTTTTATCCATTTTATTGTTGCTGACTCAGCATTCTTCCTCATGCTTTGTTTATTTTAATACAAAATGAGAATTTTCCTACGCTATTCCTCTAGACACCAGTCTAATAGATTTAGTAAGGCCTTACAGGGGGATACGTGATCACCAGTAATACTGGAGGTTTGAGGGAAGCTTGTGCTGGTAATTTAGTAGAGTAATTCAATTTGAATATTCACAGCTACTCAATCTCAATCAGGAACGTAGATGGATGGCTGCATGTGCTCACTGGTGACTTGACCCATTATTTCCCACAGGAAGACAGGGCAGGCTACCCGTGCATCTCATTTGCATGTCATCAAATGGGCAATGCTAGCCTCGGCCTCCTCACAACAATCCTTTACAGCATTTTGGACCCAAAAAAGAAACATTTCCTCCACAGCACTGAAGCAGTATTATTCATGGGAGTCATTACCATCCTAAATGAGAAACAGTCAAAATTAAAATGAAACTTAATAGCTGGCGCTTGAGCGCTGTTTTCCTAGATACCACAAATGGTGAAATTAGATTTATAGTCAATATTACACTACATTATTACTGCAATCATAAGAAATGAGGGCTGGATCAGTGAAATCTCTTTGCAGTGTTTAGCTGAGTGGAGAAAATTAAATAAAAACCAGGTTCCCTCGCTACTGAGATGCTGCAGATTCCAGGATGGCATCTCCTGAGATGGCCTGAGCTAAACAATAGACCATAAAGGATAATGCAGTTAATGAGAAAACAATGGGTTTCCTGCTCTCATTTCATTGGAAGTGCCAACCTCAGCTTTCTTAAAATAAAAAGCTATTCATTAATACTCAAGGTGTCCTCATACCTGGGAGCAAACATATCAAAACAGACCTATAGCAACCTGCATCATGTGTGCAATATGCAAAGACTAGATATATAAGTGATTGCATCTGACTGTGATAATAATGAAGATACAAAAGCAATATAAACAGAGATAACTGAAAAGATGCCAGCACATTATTACGTGTGTTTTTGTTTACATGATTATGGCTTGAAGAGTCTCAAGGGTGCTGAGTATTCTACTCACTGACATCAGAGGGGAAAACTTCTGCAAAGAATGACTGCTTTTACTGAGCGAATGAAAGTTTTGCCGCTGACTTTAAAGACACAGCGCTAAGTTTCCCAAAAAGTTTTTTACTAGATGTAAAATGCTCCGGCAGCGCCCTCAAACAACAAGCATTCCAACATTCAAAACTCAATTATCAAGCATGAGAGATGCCAGTCAATCCAGATGTTCTACACCAGCTAATGAAAGCATTGAAATAAGTGACTCTTCACTTTCTCAATTGCCACTAGCTAAATGAAGCTGCTGAGTGCTGCTGATAGCGCTAATGACCTGTGAAGCATGAGCAACTGAGCAACACACAGGAAAGAAATTATTAGTCTGGGGAGGCAAGGGTTAACTGCCAAATTCTAGACAAATTCTGTACTGAAACACTAAAAACTCCACACAACCACTACATGCAGAAAAAATTAAGTTCAGTTGTGCAAAATGCGATGGTCCAAGATGTTCTGAAGTAGCTGACTACTTTTTATTTGCAATCTCGCACCTCCTAAGAAAACACCAACTTAAGAAGCAATTGCATCATGACCGTACCTCCCACTATTTTAGACTGCTCTAAGTCTGTCCATTCATTACGGTGTAATATGAGGTAATGTTGACATCTAAAGTTCTTTATTGATTGCGGTTTGTAAATAATACAGCGCAGAGTATTGTCAGGAATCATAGGGAAACATTTTATTATAGTTAACCACAATGTGGCATACAAAGCTTCCTGGTACTTGGCATCTGTACACACAAGCAAGGCGCCCACATCTGTTTTTCTTAATCATACCTGTCTCTTTGTCTTGTATGTCATCCAGGTGCAAGTCGTTCAGGAGGTGCTCCAAAATCTTCTCTGGCGTCCCGGATACCACCACGTACCTATCAGAAAGCAGAGAGTCCACAGAGTCATCCTCGGTTGAAGACTGAGAGCGACTGCTCCATTCATCCTCATCGTCTTCCTCATCAATGTATTTAAAATAAGGCACATCAAATGTGGGCAAAGGGAGCTCTCGGACCGTAAAAGCTGCTGATGGCTTCACATCCATATGGGCATCAAACACCCTCAGCTTGGAACTCCCCATTGTGTGTGAATGACAAAGGGCATCCCCTATAATGTGCAGTATATTCCCAAACCAGCTCTGTCTTTCCTAGCTAAATCCATCTAGCAGCTGAGCTCTGCAGTCAGCCCGTGCTTGTCTGAATATGTGTATGTGTATGCCTAGAGGAAAACTCTTACCTCCAATCACTCTCGCCACTCCCTGCTGTGGAGGCTGGCCTCTCTGACGACACTTTCTTAAGCACCAGAACATCTTGGTTTTGCTCTCTCACTTGAACAGTAGTTGCTTCTTCCTCCTGGTTTGATGCAAAGATAGAAGTGATATTAATAAGAAAAGAAAATCAATGTCTCATGAGAGCAAAACAGCAGTTTATTACAAGAGAGCCTCATCTTCTATGCAGCTTCATACAGAGCTTCCAATGATTTATATAGCACTATATCACACATTAGACTCATATTTACACCCTATTTTACATTTGTCCTGTTCTTTGTACACTGCACAGGCAGTGATCTGCATAATGGATATTATATATAATAGATCTAGAAGAAATATATGATTTTTTTTTCTTATTTAATAATTTCTACTCCACCAAATATAGGTGCAAATTACAGCATGGGTCCCCCTCTGTGTTACTCTAGTTCATGCAAAATCAGCTCATACTAAATATGTTACTGAAGTATATATGGCAGCTGGTTTTGTAAGGAAATGAAGGGAATAATCAACTGTTACAAGCATAGACCAGTGAGTGTTTCACAACCAGTGTGCCCCAAGCTGTTGCAAAACTATAACTCCCAGCATGCCCAGACATGCCAGTTGAAGACATACTGATTGGGTAATACTGGCATAGTCTATTCCTAAAGGAGAACTCCGGTACATAAATACTTATAAGTGTCTGCTTTCGTGTATCTCCGGCTCTCCCATAAAGATACATGGAGAGGGTGTGACTTCCACCGCTTCATGCCGTAGTCGACAGTAATCCGTGCACAGAGTGAAGGTTGCTCCATGCATGGGGGGTGCTCGGGTGCCGGGCAGGAAATTGCATGGGGTTCCAGCGGCAGACCCAATGATTAGATACTTATTCCCTATCCATAGGAGCCTGGGGATAGAGGACAAGTACTTATGTACCGGAGTTCCCCTTTAATGTTCTTCTCCTGAGGTTAGTATCCTCCTATATGATTCATAGATGAAGGGTATATTTGAAGAATCCTGAGAACTTAGTGGTGCAGCACTCATTCTTAAAAACAATGGGGGAGATATGCCATCCATTTATAAATACTACTCTTAATTTATATAGTGCCAACATATCCTGCAGTACTGTACAATTAAGGAGTATGGGGGGGATTCATCAACATCAATGTATGGTAGAGCTTTTTTTTTACCCCTTTCTGCTGCGTGTATTTGTCATTTAGCTGCGCAAAATTTACTAAACTTGCGCACGGGTCTCTGTGAATCATGTGCAGTAATAGAATCCAGCCCATCCGGCAGACTTGTACGTGTACTCGGAGCTGGTGTATATTTGCGCCAAAAAATGACACTTGCGTCCTTTTTGTGCACAAAAAAAAAAAAAAGACACAGTTAGTAAATTCATGTCTAGAGGAAAAACAGCTCTATGGTACACCTGAACGGTGACATCTTTAGAAAAAGTTCCACCAAAAAAGACGCACAAAAAGAACGCAGAAAATAACCTTGCACAAGATTTTGCGCAAGAAAATACACCTAAAATTACTCTATATAGATTTATGAATCCCCCCCTATGTGTGCAAATAAAATCAGTCTTCATAATTGGAAATTACCTTTGCACTGATTTTTTTTTTCTTTAGTCGATTTCTTTGTTTCTTGAATGCGAAGTGACACAACTTTGTAAAATATTGTCATTAAAAAATTCCTGCCATTTGGCTGCTACTCAGAGTAAGATAAGTGTGTCAAAATATGACAGACTTTCTTATTTCGCAGTGTTAGACAGGGGGCAGAAAAAGCCTGGGGGACAGCTCACACTGGATGGAGAATGGTATGTTCACACGGCGGAATGTCTGTGAAGAATTTGCTAGAATTTTCCACACGGACATTCTGCTGCAGCAGAGTCCCATTGATTTCAAAGGGATTTAGCTGCACTGTGCATATGTGGAATTTTCGCTGCAGATATTTATACTGCGGAAATCCTGATTCCGGCATCCACAGAAAGAACAGACATGTCTATTGTTTCCGCAGATTTTGTATGGAAATTCATTGCAGTCTATGAGATGACGTATTTCCGAGTGGGCCTAGCGGAATGTCTGCCCGTGTTTTCTGGGTGGACATTTCGCACATTTTCCTAATGTGTAAACATACCCTAAGAGGAAAGCAGTCTGCTGGGGAGAATTATACAGGCTGCATATAAGTATAGGGAGAAAATAAAGCTCATACAGCAATCTGTAGGGGCAAAAGTAAGCTAAGTTTTTAATAACGACCTAAGGAAAAAATTTTGCACCATAAAAAGTACAAAACAAGAATACAAAATAGCTCTTCAAAGGTGTCCATAGATGCTGTAGGCAGATGAGCTTATAAAAATAGACAAACCCTTTCAAAGTGTGTGTGTCACAATCCTGTGTCCACGAGACCTCTGTGCTGTAGTGCAAGTCATGTGGATGAACTTTAGTAGACAGACAAGGAGTGCAACTAATTAGCTAGTGCTATATAATTCAATATGACAAGCCTTTTGAAAGAAGCTTTTCAATGAAACGTCTACTTTTTTATTATGTAACAGGGCTGAATCCTATACATAAAGTTCATAAAGAGCATTAACCTGTAGCCTGTTGTTACAAAACACTGCACTAATTTTACACACCGGCAATTATAGCGTGACTCGTTTTCCACGAACTAGTATAGATGTCAGTCAGTGGAAAGATACAAAGTACCGGCGCTCACATTCAATGACTTTCTCTTTATAATGTTATCTTATTGTAGACAGTCTTTTTTACTTTCTCCTTTCACCCTTACATCTTACTTTATGTTCTGAAGGGTCAAAAAAAAATAGAAATATGAGATAAAGTAGAGGGGGGGGGGGGCAAACATACTGGACCTAATATGGTTGCTTACAGGGAACAATAGATTGTATTTAACCTCACAGACAATCTACACAAGCTAGACCTCATGCTTAATGTCCCTCTAAGAAAAAATAATTATGCAGCTTTAAAAGCCAAGGACTCTCTGTGTATTGTTAATGGATGTAGCAATGGCTTTGTGCAGAGATGAGGATGGATGAAAAATTCTATGGGTCACTGCACCAACATTCTCTGAATCTCAGCTGTTTGAACAGAAGAAGCTGAATAATCATTGCTTTCTGCATACGCAGCCCGGTGGGTTTCCACAGGCAATGAAATCCTTGAGCCTGATCATTATGAGCAGTTTTATTTAAGTGCTCAGGGAGGGTACAGAACTGTGAAAACCAATGGTAACACTGCTTCCCTTTTAATTATTCAAGATCAAAGGCTTTAGCTCTCATAAAGTAAACAAAGTATAAAGTGGAAAGGAAAACAATAGAGCTACAGTATAGGATTCTATGCTTTTCAGTCAAAGATGAGGATATCAGAGGGGACATATAATCGAATGCAGTTTATTCATTTACTCATGAACAAATATATGTCTGAGACAACAGGAGCATTGTTTAATGCCTCATTAAAGGGAACCAATCATCAGATTTTACCCTATATAACGCTTGGCAAAGCGTTATATAGGGTAAAATTGTTGTCCTCACCATCCCCAGGGGACGCTCCTGCTCCCAGGGATGGTGAAGATATGAAGTTATAAACTAGTCACCGCCGCCGCCGTAAGTAGTCACCTGGGCGGGGAGCTCTTCTCATCTACTCCTGTTCTTCGGCCAGGAGCGACGCCCCCTCTGCTTGATTGATGGGCCGCGTCATTGTTCTGCTCACTGAACAGACGGAGCAGAGCGATGATGCGGCCCATCAATCAAGCGGAGGGGGGCGTCGCTGCCGGACGAAGAACAGAAGTAGGTGAGAAGAGCTCCCCGCCCAGGTGACTACTTACGGCGGTGGTGGTGACTAGTTTATAACTTCATATCTTCACCATCCCTGGGGGCAGCAGCATCCCCCGGGAATGGTGAAAATAAAGATTTTACCCTATATAACGCTTTGCCAAGCGTTATATAGGGTAAAATCTGATGATTGGTTCCCTTTAATGTCATTAGCCCTTTAACAGATATGGTATTTAGATTACTATATAGTATGATAAATCTATGAGCCATACACATTAGCTACAGTGGGGATCAAAAGTTTGGGCACCCCAGGTAAAAATTTGTATTAATGTGCATAAAGAAGCCAAGGAAAGATGGAAAAATCTCCAAAAGGCATCAAATTACATATTAGACATTCTTATAATATGTCAACAAAAAGTTAGATTTTATTTCCATCATTTACACTTTTAAAATAACAAAAAACAAAAAAAAATTGTCTGCAAAAGTTTGGGCACCCTGCAGAATTTATAGCATGCACTGCCCCCTTTGCAAAACTGAGGTCAGCCAGTGTCATAGATTGTTCTCAACCATCATCTGGGAAGACCAGGTGATGTCAATCTCAAAGGTTGTAAATGCCCAGACTCATATGACCTTGCCCCAACAATCAGCACCATGGGTTCTTCTAAGCAGTTGTCTAGAAATCTGAAACTTAAAATAGTTGACGCTCACAAAGCTGGAGAAGGCTATAAGATAGCAAAACGTTTTCAAATGTCAATATCATCTGCTCGGAAGGTAATTAAGAAATTGCAGTCATCAGGAACAGTGGAAGTTAAAGCAAGATCTGGAAGACCAAGAAAAATATCAGACAAAACAGTTCACAGGACTGTGAGAAAAACAATTCAAAACCCACGTTTGACTGCACAATCCCTCCAGAAAGATCTGGCAGACATTGGAGTTGTGGTACACTAATCCACTATAAAGAGATACTTATACAAATATGGTCTTCATGGAAGAGTCATCAGAAGAAAACCTCTTCTAAGTCCTCACCACAAAAATCAGTGTTTGAACTTTGCAAATGAACATATAGACAAGCTTGAAGCATTTTGGAAACAAGTTCTGTGGACTGATGAGGTTAAAATTTAACTTTTTGGCCGGAATGAGCAAAGGTACGTTTGGAAAAGAAGGGGAACAGAATTTAATGAAAAGAACCTCTGTCCAACTGTTAAGCATGGGGGTGGATCAATCATGCTTTGGGGTTGTATTGCAGCCAGTGGCACAGGGAACATCTCACGAGTGGAAGGAAAAATGGATTCAATAAAATTTCAGCAAATTTTGGATGCTAACTTGATGCCATCTGTGAAAAAAGCTGAAGTTAAAGAGAGGATGGCTTCTACAAATTCATAATGATCCTAAACACACCTCGAAATCCACGGGGGATTACATCAAGAGGCGTAAACTGAAGGTTTTGCCATGGCCTTCACAAATCCTGACCTCAACATAATTGAAAATCTATGGATAGACCTTAAAAGAGCAGTGCGTCACAGACAGCCCAGAAAACTCAAAGAACTGGAAGACTTATGTAAGGAAGAATGGGCAAAGATACCTCAAACAAGAATTGAAAGACTCTTGGCTGGCTACAAAAAGCGCTTACAAGCTGTGATACTTGCCAAAGGGGGCAGTACAAGATATTAACTTGCAGGGTGCCCAAATATTTGCAGATGCCATTTTTTTGTTTTCTGTTATTTTGAAAGTGTAAATGATGGAAATGAAATCTAACTTTTGTTGACATATTATAAGAATGTCTAATCTGTAATTTGATGCCTTTTGGAGATTTTTCCAACTTTCCTTGGCTTCTTTATGCACATTAATACAAATTTTTACCTGGGGTGCCCAAACTTTTGATCCCCACTGTACATACACTCAACTGGCCCACGGCTATCTCTTATACCTGTCATCAAACATGCATGCTAAATCTCAGACAGTAGCTTGAAACCCTATAATTAATGGACATGTGTTAGCCAAACACACCTTTTAGTGGGACCAGTCGACCATCTAATGTGTATGGTGGGACCTCCTGATGCTTCATTGCCAAATTATGTCAGGGAAGAGAACAATCAGCCATGTCGAATTTCAACTAATGAATCCTTTTGTTTTTGGGAAACTGCAGAAGTTTATCCCCCTCCCCCCATTCCAATGTCGTGCCGAGTGTTCACGAATATGGGACAATCGGGGGAAATGTTTGTAGGCTGATAGCTATCTGATGTGTAGCCACCTTTGTTCCCTTATTTTACCAAGGGAACATTGGTATGAGCATGTTGTTCCTTCTACCCCTTATATTGTCAGCCACTTTAATCAAATTTACTCTATGTATATTAGGCTGCCTCTGCATATGCTTGATGATCAAAAGTAGTTTCCTTCCACGTGGTTGTGATGTCTAGTATTGTGCCCCATGTGAATCTATGGAGCACGAAAAGGGGTGGCGAGTACAATACATGGAGCCTCATGGCTATCCACTCTGGGTGGCTCTGGAATGTAGGACATATATGAAAGCACCTTTAAACACATTTTCTTAAAGAAAAACTGGCAGTTTGTTTACCGACACTAAACTAGGGTTATTGGTGCCGCCATTTTGGAGATATACAATGTATTAGACTCCATTGCTAATATGTTATTCGCAGGCTGTGCGCAATGGAGGCAGTACCCAGCAAACCTATAATCCCTGCCTTCTCTCCCTCTGCTCCCATATGCCCGCCAGGGCATATTGGTGCAGAGGGGACAGACGCAGGGATGCTGGGTTCCACCATTGCGCAAATCCAGTGTTAGCAAAGAAGGCTAATATATTGTATATCTCCAAAACTGCCGCACCAATCCGGATAAGTAATACATGATTTTAATCCAGTTTACCCACACTATAACCCTGTGTATTGGGTTTAGTGCCGGTGAACCAGATGTCAGTTCTCTGAAGATAACCCTAATCAAAAATAGCCTTACAAATAAATTATGTCATGTATTTTTACAACATAAAATCCTTAAAAGTCTCAGGACACACGGTATCCAATTTTTATGCCTGCTGTTAAGTTTACTAGAAGTCTTTCCATGTATATGTAAATGCCTACACCGGCAAATGGTTCCCATGCTTTCTGTTATTGTCTCATAGTTACTGATTCCCATATGGTTCATTGTTTTGTCTTACACTGGTGTATATGTTGTAACAAACAAAAGCATTCCTATTAACAAATTCCAGTTTATGTAAAACATCAGGCAAATCTTGGCCGAGAAATGCCTTTTCCCATGAAAATATACCATCTGTACATCATCTTTGTTGCACCATTTATGTTTCTACGGAGAATCTTTCCTTATAAAGCCGAAACAAGCAGCCAATAAAGTGAAACAAGAATATGTTCTGACAAGCTGTTAATAGGAAGAAAAGCTTCAGATATTATATATATCTATTGTTAGTATTTGTCTGAAATATCATAAAGTGTTTTTAGACAATGTAGATGTATGGAATTGACTGAACACTTTGCTGTCAGAGCAGATCCACAATTCTCCAGCAAGGTCATGGTGCTTTCATGAAGCCAATTAATGTTTTTTTTATCATCACGGCAGTGATCTCTGGGGAGGATCCATCTACACCAAGTATCTAATATGCAGACCAAGGATTATAATTATTTAAATGGGGAATACTCAGTGGGGCTTCCTGGACAATGAAACACTGAAAGGACACAGAAAACACGTATTGACTTCTTATTAAATCTAAGGCTATATGAAGCTCATAAATGTGAACTGTGACAGACGAAGGAACACACGGAGAGATTTAGGGTCAATCTGGGGAAGCAGCAGTAACATGCAATGAATGACAGTAAATTGTTCGCAGCAAATTAATAAGATTGTGCAGTTGTGGGCAACGTCCATTGTCTGAACGGATTTTCACATCAAGCGTCTGCTAATGTTAACCCACTGCAATTATATTTAACCGTAAAAAGACAACAAAAAAACACTTTCACAACATTATACATATATTCAGCTTTACTATATGATTTATTAAAAATAAGAAATTAGTGGTAAATAAAGAAAAGACCTACGCTTTACAAGAGCTGTCCAGCTGTACAATTTATTAGAAGAGCCCAAAAGAACTGTGTGATACAGTAACATTACTATAATATGGTTTGTATAGATATTTCTTTATAGGGAACATATCATGGTGAAAATACAGGTCCATCTACAAATACAGCATTGTGCTATTGAGCAGGAGGAGCAGATTAATATATAATACTAGTTGAGTAACCGGCGTTGCCCGGTTTTTCCTTCCTAATACTTGTTGGGGAGAAAAGTCAACAAAGGAGGAAGCTTTTGACTTTATATCCCGTCCTCATATATTGTTGTCATATCCCAATCCCATATCCCGTCCTCATATATCAACCTCATATCCCTACCTCATATTAGTGCTGGGCGGTATACCGGTTCAGAAAAAATACTGAAATTTTTTTCCTGCACGATATGAATTTTTCCCATACCGCTATACCATTTAGGCCCCTCCCTCCCTCGAATTAATGAATTATCAGCCGCAGCGCACTGTCCCCACATCGGGAGACTAATCCTATTTGACCCGTGAGCGCTGCTTTTCTCCCCCTCCCCCCAAATAATTATCAGCCGCTGTGCTGTACTGTACTATCCTGTCCCCGGGCTTCCGATATAAACAAAATAAACTTCCTTCGATCCCTCCGCTGCTCTTGCTGCTTCCTGGGGATGTGAACGTCACAGAACCATCAGCCTATCACTGGCCGCAGCGATATCCCGCCTTGGCCGGTGATAGGCTAAGCGCACTGTCATGTAAGGAGCTGGCCGGCTTCTTACATGACAGTGCGCTCAGCCTATCACCGGCCGAGGCGGGACAATGCTGCGGCCGATGATAAGCTGACAGCTCTGTGACCTTCCCATCCCCAGGAAGCAGCATGAGGCTCGCATCACCGGACCGTGAGGACGGTAATGGGGGAACGTAGGAAGGTGAGTTCAAGTTTATTTTGTTAATTTTTGCAGCCCAGTCACAGGATAGTACAGTACAGCGCAGCGGCTATTAATTATCGGGGGGGGGGGGGGGGGGGGGGTGGAGAAGCAGTGCTCGCGGGTCACATATGGTTACTCCCGATGTGGGGGACAGCGCAGCACTGGGCTAATAAACCGGGCGGGGGGGGATGGAGGCGGAGAGAAGAAGCCATAATTTACAAAAATACTGTGATAAATATTTTTGGTCATACCGCCCAGCTCTATCTCATATCCCGTCCTCATAACCCATCATCATATCTCGACCTCATATCCTGACCTCCTATCCCGTCCTCATATCTCGACCTCCTATCCCGTACTCATATCACGACCTCCTATCTAGACCTCATATCCTGTCCTCCTATCCCATCCTCATATCCCGACCCGTAATATGTGTACCAGGTATTATTGAAATATATCCAGATGTAGGGAAGTTATGTGGGAACATAACATTTCCCATTGATTTGCAAGGTACTTTAAACAAAAACCCCAACCCTCACAAATGGGGTAGTTAAGGGTTAAGTTAACTATCCTATATTTTAAGTGGACATATAAGTAACATGTAACCAAGTATTATCGAAATATTTAAAGCTGTTTGGAAGTTATGCAGTAACAGATTTCCCATAGAATTGTATGGGACTTTAAACAAAAACCCCGACCCTGGAAAATGGGGGTGAGTAAAGGTTAAATTACCTATTCTATGTTTGTTGTTGACATATAAGTAACATGTGTGCCAAGTTTCATGTTAATATCTTTAGCCGTTTGGATGTGATGCTGGAACATACACACATTGGGGTTTATGTACTAAGAGTGGAGTGTAGTTTTCTTTGTGGGTTTTGATTTCCGACAGGTATTTTCCCACGGTATTTACTAAGGTTTCCCTACATTTTGCACTTTTCCCTATGTTTTGCTAGTTTTTTACAACTGTTCTGATCTGTCGGGTTTTTTCCAGCTCAAATCCACCACATTTTCTGTGGAAACCTAAGTAAAATGTTGTGATTTTTCAAAAAATGTCAGGGACACACCCCTTTTGACAGGACCACGCCCACTGTATCCCATGACCATGCCCCCTTTTAGGGGTTTTCTTGTAAACTGGAGTTTTCTTTTTTTTTTTTTTTTTTTGCAATTTCTGTCGCATGGAACGTGTGACACAATTTGGGTGCAAAACCCGACAAAAAAGAGTCGGGATCACGTTAGTAAATAAACCCCATATATATATATATAGTTTGTAGATAAAGTTGGAGGATGATTTCAAGTGGGCACAGTAGTGTTTTGGAGGGTGGCAGTCGACCCCGGATGTCACGGACAAGGTGGGTGTCCAAATCACTACACTATAATCCACTCACTAACCAGGGAATCCAGGACACTTGCCCTGGATTTCCAGGTCAACCAGCTTCAGCTGATTCCCTACACCAGAGGTGGGACACACGTCATTGTCGCCTGTACCAGAGCGGAGAAGGAGTTTGGCTGCTGCTTAGTGTGAGAGAGAGGTAAGTATATATATATTTTTTTGTATTTTTTAATTATATTTACATACTACCTGCCTACTGGGGAGATTACTGCCTACTCTATGTTTACATTTGTCTAATTATATTACTAAATCTGCAAATGTTACACAATTGTGAAAGCTTACTTGAAGAATGAATGGAAAATAATACTCACTTTCATATGCCTTAACAGAAAAAAAAAAAACATAAAGCTACGCTCAGATAGTTTCAGAAGAGAGCGAACTAGGAACTTTGCACTGAGAATACTAACAGATCACATTATAGGACCATGTGATCAAATAGAGAGGACAAACTGCACCAGCACTAACTCTTCCAAATGTAATCAACATATAGTGAGACAGCTGGTACTATATACCTAACCAATGCCAATTCCTTTGACATATCAGGAATTGGAGCACTACAGAACATATTACCGATATGTCCACACAAAGATTTTTGCTCAGTATTTTTTTACCAAAACCAGGAGTGGGAATCAAAGCAGAAAAAAGGATGAAATCTTTCCATTACAGTGTTTTTTTCTTTCTTTTTAATCTGTGTTGGTTCCACTCCTGGTTTTGGTTAAAAAACACTATTTGGTTAAAAAAAAATATGTATGAACATAGCCTAGTGTTGTATTCTGCAACTTCTAGCAACAATGATCTGCAGATGTCACAAAATTGATCTGGAAAGCCAGAGTTGAAAAGCATTACATCCAGATCATGACCTTCTCAATAGCTATATGCATGGGTGAACATCACAGGCCCAGGTGTAGAAGGCTACACGAGTAACATACTTGGTGCCAGATGGTCCACAATTCATAAACAATGAAAATAGAAAGGTGGATCAGATGGAAAATTACCAGAATGCAAAAAAGGGAAGAGGCTTAAAAGGTTAGGGCCAGTGTTATAGCAAACCATCTGAACAACCCATAGAATTATATGTATATACATATCTACACATCTAGCCACATGTACTTGTGTTCAAATGAAATATAGAGCTAATAACTTAGCAGAAATGTATATGCATCCAAAAATAACTAAGTATACTGGGACAAACTTGTTCTAAGCTTTTCTGTTCTCCAGAACAATTTCTTACACAGCAGATTGTATTTTGTGTTAAATATGTTCATAGTATCTGCTGAGTTGCACTATTCTTCTCCTTATGGGATTCAAAGTACTAAAAACTAGAAGGGACTTAAAATATAACATTTTATTTGTATGTATGCTTCATGCGTAGAATACTTTACATCAGTATTTCCCAACCAGGGTGCCCCAGCTGTTGAAAAACTACAATTTCCAGCATGGCTGGACAGCCTTCAGCTGGAGGCTGTAAGCTGTATTTCCCAACCAGTGTGCCTCCAGCTGTTGCAAACTGCAACTTCTAGCATGTGAAGAGTTGTAGTTTTGCAACAGCTGTAGGCACCCTCTTTGGGAAATACTGCTTTACATAAAAAAAAATACAGGCTGCCAACATGGAAAGAAAAACTGCAAGTACCCTATCAACAGTGCTAGCCTAAGGCTAGGTTTCCACTAGTTTTTTTTGCCAGCGGTTATTTTTTTGTGTGTGTGTTTTCCCCCATTAGGCAGGTTTTACAGTTTCTGTGTCCACTGCTTTTTTTTTTTTATTCTAAATAATATTAAAGACATAAACATGCCAGAAAAAATGATAATGTTAAACCCACATTGCGTTTTTAAAAACGCAGTGCAGCATTTTCTTCTAAGAAGAGAACATTTCCTCTAAAAACAGCACCACACCTATCTACAGGTTGTATATGGTATTACAGCTCGGCTTCATCCAGGGGGGGGGGGGGGACTGTTACCTTGTGCGGCTACTAGGTGCAGCTGTTCAACATTTATCAAGATGCCTGCACCTTTTGATAAGTGTCAGCTTATGTTTACAGAGAAGTGCTGTCAGACAGCCTGGCACGTCTTCCTGCGCCTGGTCCAGGCCTGAAGTGGCCATTGCGCAAAACTGTGCGACATTTGCAGATGTTGTACATCACAAATCAGTGCGTAAATCATGTGCCCCACAATGTAAATCCTCATGTAAATCATGTGTCCCGCAATCTTCCTGCAGCAGCCCACATTCTATGCGTAGCTGCGTCTGAAGTTTCGGAAACCTCCAGGCTTCCGAGACGGGGACGTGACATCACACCACGCCCCCTCCATTCATGTCTATGGGAGGGGGCGTTGTGGCCGTTACGCTCCCTCCCATAGAAATTAATGGCGGGGGCATGGCGTGACGTCACTTCCCCGTCTCGTAAGTCTGGCGGTTTCCGAAACTTCAGACACAGCTACGAATAGAATGCGGGCTGCTGCAGGGAGATCGCGATCAGACATCTTAACCCCTATCCTTTCAGTAGGGGATAAGTTGTTTTTGCCCGGAATACCCCTTTAATAAATGACTGATGCATAACGTATACTGCTCAAAAAAATAAATGGAACACTAAGATAACACATCCTAGATCTGAATGAATGAACTAATCCTATGAAATACTTTCGTCTTTACATAGTTGAATGTGCTGACAACAAAATCACACAAAAATTATCAATGGAAATCAAATTTATCAACCCATGGAGGTCTGGATATGGAGTCACACTCAACATCAAAGTGGAAAACCCCACTACAGGCTGATCCAACTCTGATGTAATGTCCTTAAAACAAGTCACAATGATGCTCAGCAGTGTGTGTGACCTCCACGTGCCCGTATGACCTCCCTACAATGCCTGGGCATGCTCCTGATTAGGTGGTGGATGGTCTCCTGAGGGATGTCCTCCCAGGCCTGGACTAAAGCATCCACCAACTCCTGGACAGCCTGTGGTGGATGGAGTCTTGTCCCAGATGTGCTCAATCGGATTCAGTCAGGTCTGGGGAAGGGGCAGGCCAATCCATAGCATCAATGCCTTCCTCTTGCAGGAACTGCTGAGACACTCCAACCACATGAGGTCTAGCATTGTCTTACATTAGGAGGAACCCAGGGCCAACCGCACCAGTATATGGTCTCACAAGGGGTCTGAGGATCTAATCTCGGTACCTAATGGAAGTCAGGCTACCTCTGGCAAGAACATGGAGGGCTGTGCAGCCCCCCAAAGAAATACCATCCCACACCATTACTGACCCACCGCCAACCCAGTCATGCTGGAGGATGTTGCAGGCAGCAGAAAGTTCTCCACAGCGTCTCCAGACTCTGTCACGTCTCACATGTGCTCTGTGTGAAACTGCTTTCAACTGTGAAGAGCACAGGGCGCCAGTGGCGAATTTGCCAATCTTGGTGTTCTCTGGCAAATGCCAATCGTCCTGCATGATGTTGGGCTGTAAGCGCAACCCCCACCTGTGGATGTCGGGCCCTCATACACCCTCATGGAGTCTGTTTCTGACTGTTTGAGTGGACACATTTGTGGCCTGCTGGAGGTCATTTTGAAGGGCTGGCAGTGCTCCTCCTTGCACAAAGGCGGAGGTAGCGGTCTTGCTGCTTGGTTATTGACCTCCTATGGCCTCCTCCACGTTTCCTGATTGCGCCCCTATGCTCTGGACACTACGCTGACAGACACAGCAAACCTTCTTGCCACAGCTCACATTGATGTGCCATCCTGGATGAGCTGCACTACCTGAGCCCCTTGTGTGGGTTGTAGACTCAGTCTCATGCTACCACTAGAGTGAAAGCACCGCCAGCATTCAAAAGTGAACAAAACATCAGCCAGGAAGCATAGGAACTGAGAAGTGGTCTGTGGTCACCACCTACAGAACCACTCCTTTATTAGGGGTGTCTTGCTAATTGCCTATAATTTCGACCTGTTGTCTGTTACATTTGCACAACAGCGTGTGAAATTGATTGTCAATCAGTGTTGCTTCCTGAGTGGACAGTGTGATTTCACAGAAGTGTGATTGACTTGGAGTTACATTGTGTTGTTTAAGTGTTCCCTTTATTTTTTTGAGCAGTGTATAATATTACTACATACAGTATAAGGCCTCAAGCCCATGACCATATTATAGGGCTTAACACTGTAATCTAAGAACCAATACTGTAACTTTGTGTGCCTTCTTCATAATGTATTCATATGAAATTAGAATAGGCACGCATGAACCATGCAGTACAGTCTTCATGCACATGGCTTTGCTGTGTGCATGAGGCTTAGGGCACAATGCATATGCAACTATGAGAAAAGCCAGCAAATCTTCCTTATATAACCAATGTTTATATTGTCTTCCAAGAACACTGTACGCAGCAGAACAGTGTAACCATTCATCATTATTATTTCCGCAAATAATTAAATGAGAGGAACGATCAGCCGAGCGAATGACAAAGCAAGGAGTGACAGCATCTCCACCTACCAGAACCACCTTTAAGTGTTATGTTCACCAACCTGTAAAGGATGTCCCCATCCAGAGATGTGACATGACAGTGAATCACCTAAGATTAGTACTGCACCGACCAGGCGGCATCACGGAGACAATAACACTGTCTGTAATAAGCTGCTAGCTCTTAAAGGCGTTTTAACTAATTCCACTGTAAACAGTTTTTGACTTTTTATATCATTGCACCAGAGTAACATACAATCACCCTTTATTTATGTGGCTTCTAACATGGCAACTAGAAGATTATTCAGAGTTGTTTCTCCCGGTCTTCAACATAATTTAGACTCTGTTCCGACTGCATCCTATCAATTGTATACTTTGGGAAGATTTACAAGCATATACCGTATTTTTCGCCGTATAAGACGCACTTTTTCTTCCCCAGTTTTCTTCCCCGGGGGGGGGGGGGGGGGGGGAGAGTTGGTGCGAATACACACCTATCGCGACGGTCCCTGCGGCCATCAACGGCCGGGGCCCACGGCTAATACAGGACATCACCCATCGCGGTGATGCCCTGTATTAACCCTTCAGACGTGGCGATCAAAGCTGATCGCCGCGTCTGAAGCGAAAGTGACACTAACCCGGCTGCTCAGTCGGGCTGTTCGGGACTGCCACGGTGAAATCACGGCGTCCCGAACAGCTTACAGGACATCGGGAGGGACCTTACCTGCCTCCTCGGTGTCTGCTCCGTTACGGGATCCCCTGCATGGCTGGCGCTCTCCTTCGATGTCATCACGCAAACCGTCCCGTCATCCAATAGGAGCGGCGTGCGTAGCGACGTGATGACGGCGACGGAGAGCGTGGATCCCGGGGAAGAAGACGTCCGGAGTGTCGGGGACACCACGGGGACGCCGACAGCGATGGAGCGACATCCAGGGCAGCGGTGATGAGCGGTGACGAGTCCGGAGCGGCGGGGACACGTGAGTATTACCTCCTATACCAGTGGTCTTCAACCTGCGGACCTCCAGATGTTGAAAAACGACAACTCCCAGCATGCCTGGACAGCCAACGGCTGTCCGGGCATGCTGGGAGTTGTAGTTTTGCAACATCTGGAGGTCCGCAGGTTGAAGATCACTGTTGGGTTCAGAATCTTTTTTTTTCTAGATTTTGCACCTTTAAAATTGGGTGCGTCTTATATGCCGGTGCGTCCTATAGGGCAAAAAATACGGTACTTCTAATAGATGGCTCAAACATATGCCAAGAAGAAAATATATACCATTCTGTTACTTTGCCGAATGTTTATAAATGTTTAGCCAACTAATGTAAAAGTGACAGTAATAAAAAGGTAAAAGGAGAAGGCCCAGTGCAAAAATTCTATATAAAAGGCAAACATTATATCTCCTTACGTAAAAGTTGTCACATAAATAACATCTAGTAAGGCTAGTATGACTATGCTTCTGTAGTGAGTGAAATGCATCAGGCTCTTGCCATACTGGATGTTATTCTTGTAACTACTTTTACCTGAAGAAATAAAATATTTGGCTTTCATAAAGAATCCTCACACTGGATCTTCTCGGTGTTTGGAGAAGTTGCTCCTCACCTTCTGTGCAAGCGATGAAAGGTGCAACAGGTCTGCTGACTACATCACAGTCATTGTGAGAACCATTTGTAAGTAATAATGTATGCCACCCTGGCAGAGGACATGAGGACTCTCTTATTCCCTCCACTGGGTGAATAGGGGCCTATGGCAAAGTTTGACACATACACCAAAACCACTGGAGCATATGCTGAGCACGTAACATGATGTGAACAGGGCCTAAAAATGACTAACAACTCATACAGACGTATTAGAAGATAGCTTGTTTGGCTTATATAAATTACAGAGATATTGGCTTTTTTGTGCTGGCTATTTTAGCAAAAAGTAACAAAATGGTGCAACCCTATTTACTGTCACTTTTACAGAAACTGATGACAGTCATCAATCAATATGAAAGTGTCATTTTCACAGCATTTACCGAGAAGATAATTTAAAGGTGACAACTAACACAGTTTCACCAAAAGTTCCAGATCTGCAAAATGTTTCTTATTAACTCAAGCTCAAACCTGTACTCTATGTCTGGTTTAGCTAGTAACTTTTATAGCTTAAAGACAATGTTCCCCTCATGTATATTTATACCCATTTTAAATACAGTATTATATTCTCTTTTTTGGAATACAGAATTTTGTAGCATAATAGTTGGTATTTTAATGGACAAACCTTTTAACCCCTTTGATCAGAAAAAAATGAAATAACTCAATGTCCGACTTTTGCAACACTGAGTATGTTTCCACTCCTAACAGGGTTTATGTGACCTGACTATCCATGGAGACAGAAGGGCAGAGTATAGCATCACGCCTCACATGCCTACCTCATGCCATGTAATTGCTGTCTTCAGCATCACAACCCTCTGTTTTTATAGCGCACATAAGTAATTCTATAAATAAAAGTTCAGTCCGGACATTATGTTAACTTGCAAAAAAGGTGTCACTACGATTCCTCCCTTCCTGTTATCTGAATGTAACATCAACAATTAGATCTCGTCTCTTGAACAACTAGTGTCTGGAAGCCTCACCCACTGTCTACAATGCAGTTATATACTATTTAGGGGTGGCACAGACTATTTGTAAAAGAACAGCACATCTACATATTAGTCAAACCAATTATGTAAAGGTATTAATTATGTGAAAGCTTTGTTATTCACCCATCAACCATAACATTAAAACCACCTGCCTATGACTGTATAGGTCCCCTCGTACTGCCAAAAAGCGCATCAAAGTATGGACTCCACAAGACCTCTGGCTCTACCCTGTGGTATCTGGCAACAAGAGCAGCAATAGATCCATTCAGTTCAGTTCTGTAAGATGAGGCCTACTTGGATCAGATGAGTACGTGCAGCTTGAGCAGAGCTTCACAAACCTTTCACTATAGGGGTCTGAAGCCTCACCACTGGACATTTATTTATTAATTTATTTTATTTATATAGCGCCTACAGATTCCGCAGCGCTTACAATTATGGGGTACAAACAAAGACAAGTCAACACTAAAATAAAAAAAACATATTTTTATTGGTCCTAAAATCTTTTTAATATTTAAATAAGCATGAAAGAAGTAAAGCCTCATGCAGCCAGAATGGTCATTTTTCACTGTATTTAACTGCATGTTATTGGGTATCACAGATTCATAGATAGTGCTGCTCACTATTAAACTTGAGCTTCATTCATTATTCAAAATGTTAAATGGGCACTGTCATTAAACATGATTTTTAATATTTGATTCCTTATGCCACTTAAATAACTTTTGTAATTGGCTTCCATAAAAAAAAAAAAAAAAAAAAAAAAAGTTTTAAGTTAGTTTTTCTGCTGTATACCAGGGGTCTCCCTTCTTGGCCAGAACACATTCCGCCAGGTCAAAATCTCAGATTTTGGTCTCCTGCTTTTAATGGCAGGAGACCAAACTCAGGAAGTGTTTCTCTGCACTGAGCTTGATTGAGAGCCTCACTGAAAGCTGCACAGACTAAAAGCTGCACAGACTGAAAGCTTCAAAGAGCCTCACTGAAAGATACACAGACTGAAAGCTGCTGCACAGAGCTTGAGGTCTTCTATTCATCACAGCACTGCAACCATGTGAGGGCGGAAGTGGTCCCCCAGCAAGCTTAAGTGATGTCATGCCTGCTGGGAAACTTTCTCCTGCTGGGAGATTGCACTATGTGAGCAAGAATAAAGGTAAGATACACAGCTTTTTAAAGCTCTGAATTTTTTTTAAGGATAGGAGGAGTGTTAGGAGTAGTTAGGGAGCATAGCCTGTGAGTTTAGAAAAGTTTATTTGGTGACAGGTACTCTTTAACTGAAAAGAAAAAATAAAGAATGGGACCAAATGGTCCAAGTTCTCCTTTCATGATCTATAAAAGCTGACACACATGCGTGCTAAAAAAAACCATTATATATAGCCAACAGATGAGGGAGAGAGAGAATATGGTGTAGATCTTGTATGTAGAATATACTGCACCCTAATAAAGGTGGAAAATTCCCTATTTTTGTGAATGCTGCTATTGGACTAGTGGTTCCCCAATATCCCCAAAGTATGGTGGAGGTTAAAGCAACCAAGACTAGGATCGGTTAATGTGAAAGGTCGCTGGTATGTAAAAAAAAGCTATCCAGAATTTGGATAGGGTTCTCAGATGGAGGAAAAAGTAACTGCTATCCATTTGTCATCAGATCAAGAAATGGGATCCAACGTCATCACAGCAATATATCGATTACTTTTTTATTTAGACATGGGAGATTGAAATGGGGACCAGATTTGTGCCATGATTTTTCAACTTGTACGTAGGACATTGGAAACATTCTGCAATTTTCCCCAATGGTTCCCGAGCGTTGGGTCTGGTCCTCTTACAGCAGAGTGGAGAAAATCTGATCTTATTTGTTTTCAACTCAAATTAATAGGAATTAGTTTTTACCCTTTACAGCACTAAGCCTTACCATAAAACACACTAATAGCAATAATTTCATTCACAAAACAAGCTGTCATCTCCCGATATTGTTTACAAACATACCTAAAGGCCAATTCCGCTGGTTAACGAGAAATTGTACAAAATCAGTGGAGGGAAACTCCACTAGAAGAAAAGAAGAAAAGGGATCAACGACATGGAGATAAGAAAGAAGCAATGGGGGGAAAGCAAAATGCCTTGGATATTCCAATAATATCAACATTTACCAAACAAAGTCACATTTTAAGAAATATAGTCAAAAAACATTGGGACATACTTAACGAGAAACTGACAGCCTGTTTACCTGCACTTAATCAGATATACTGGGTTAATAGTGTGAGTGAAAAGCATTAAAAACATTGGTCACTTACTTTAAAGGGGATACCAGGATTTTTTTTTATTTGACTATGATACAGGGCCTGTAAAGTTAGTGTAGTTCATAATAAAGTGTCTGCACCTGTGTGTGACGGTTTCCTCACAATTCTTATGTGATTTTTACCCCAATATTTATTTTTAACAGCATACAAAATTACTGTTGTCTCAGATTTTTTCCAGTTTGCAATGCGGCCGAGACCTGACTCACTAGTCAGCTGATGACAGGGAGCCTGTCTGCTTCAATGGGTGGAGGGATCAATCTGCAGCTAATGCAACAGCTGTAGGCACCCTGATTGAAAACCACAGGTCTTTTGAATGGATGCAGCTCATTTATGTTTCAATGGGTGGGGTGGCTGATGTATGGGAGGGAGGAAAATTGAATTATGGGATTTGTAGGTAAAAAAGAAAACTCAAAAAGGAAACACCAATTCACAAAAAGCTAGCCACAGTGTTATGGTAATCTTACAACATAGCCATTTAGCCCCAAGACAAGCGCAGATGCTTCCTAAGCATGTCCATTACTGTCTGCCAGGTACCTACTAAAATGACCTTATGGTGGATAACCCCTTTAATCCATGAAGTATTGCCAGTGTTATGTTGTTTTATTCATCTGTTGCTATTGCACTGCTATGCGCAATGGAGGCGGGAAGCATGCTTGCTGAGCTTCCCTGCCTTCTCAAGCTCTTCCCGCCTCTCTCATAAATATGCAAATGTCTTCAGCCTGCTGGGGGCAAGCTCTCTAAACATAGCGCAGGCTGTTGTCTCGCTACACCCGGAAGGCAGCGGCATCTGCATTCTGCTCAGAGCAGGTACTTTTCCCCTCCATCTGGGAACACTATACAAATTCAGAATAGCTTCTTATGCATACCAGTGACACAGTTTAAACTCTCGCTCTCCCCCACCTTGTGCTGTTGGCTATATATATATATAATTAGAGATGGGCGAACTTACAGTAAATTCGATTCGTCACAAACTTCTCGGCTCGGCAGTTGATGACTTTTCCTGCATAAATTAGTTCAGCTTTCCGGTGCTCCGGTGGACTGGAAAAGGTGGATACAGTCCTAGGAGACTCTTTCCTAGGAATGTATCCACCTTTTCCAGCCCACCGGAGCACCTGAAGGCTGAACTAATTTAGGCAGGATAAGTCATCAACTGCCGAGCCGAGAAGTTTGTGACGAATCGAATTTACTGTAAGTTCGCTCATCTCTATATATAATGTTTTTGTTCATCTATGAGTGGTATACAGGGGAACCACTAGTCCAGTAGCAGCATACTTGAAAATAGAGAGTTTTCCATCTCTATAAGGGAGCACAAGTAACTTAGCCCCAGTATATTCTACATACGAGATATAAAAAATACTACAAACATAAAGAGAACATAAAACTTCAGTTGCAAACAACATGAAACCTCCCTGTGTGCTATATTAGTGCAAATAGACATCTGCCTGAATCAGAAATATTATTTTACTGTACATAGACACTTTAATCTCGAAAATGTTAAGGCCATTAAACTGGAGTTCTAAATTAAATTTTCTGCTGACTTAAATGTATTTAACTAGAGGATTATAAGAGAAAGCAATTTTTGGCAAAGAAATCCCTGTGTGCCAACATTGGTATGCAAATCTCCAACCATGCTATGTAATTCTGCATTTAATTATCAGTGACTGAGTCACCTACACACTGGGGCGACCCACAATGTCAGGTGGGAGTCTGACCCCAGGGCTGCTCTCTCAGTCGCCTCGCCACTTCTGTCACCCTTGTTACTGCATCGACTGTGACAGGCGACATTATTAGGGCACCAGCAAGACAGTGAGAGACAGAAAAAAACCTCTCTATCCACTTTTAAATAAAGGCCTGGCATAGCAATACTGTGCCCTCAGTAAGGAGAGGGCACGGCTTGGATAATTTTGCTGCTGAAGATACTGTGAGACTGTAAATCAGTGTTTTATTTTTTACAACCAGTGTCTCTCCAGCTGTTGCAAAACTACAACTCCTAGCATGCCCGGACAGCCAAAGGCTGTCCGGGCATGCTAGGAATTGTAGTTTTGCAACAGCAGGAGGCCCTCTGCTTGGGAAACACTGCTGTAAATGGTTCTTGACTTTGGTGAGAATATATCAAATGTTGACATCTAATTTGCAGTTGGCTTTTGCAATATCATGTAGCTATTGCATAAGGATTAACATTTTCATGTCCTATAGCTACAATATGCCAGTAAAAATAATAAAAACTTTGACTAAGTGTCATTTGTACTAGAAATGTGTCAGTCTGTTTTGTCAACATCTTTATGTGATTGTACTTTAATATTTTCTGAAAATAAAGATTATTATTAAGTGGATTTTAAAGGGGTACTCCGGTGGGACTTTTTTTTTTTTTTTATAAATGAACTGGTGCCAGAAAGTTAAACAGATTTGTAAATTACTTCTATTTAAAAATATTAATCCTTCCATTACTTAGCAGTTGTATGCCACAGAGGAAATTATTTTCTTTTTGAATTTCTTTTTTCTTGTCCACAGTGCTCTCTGCTGACACCTCTATTCATGTCAGAAACTGTCCAGAGCAGCATAGATTTGCTATAGGGATTTTCTCCTGCTCTGGACCGTTCCTGATACGGGCATCAGGTGTCAGCAGAGAGCACTGTGGACAAGACTAAAAAGAAATTAAAAAAGAAAATAATTTCCTCTGTAGAATACAGCTGCTAATAAGTACTGGAAGGAAATTTTTTTTAATAGAAGTAATTTACAAATCTTACAATGCAGGTTTGGAGAGGCTCTTGTCAATCAAATAGCCATACGACCTGGGCTGCCCAATTAAATCACCTATACCCAAGGTGTTGGAAATAATTCAATATGCTAATAAAAAATAAATTGGGGCTCAAGGTCTTGAACAAATGGCCATAAGATATAGATTTAGATAAAATAACTATTTATCAATATATATATATATATGACTAGTGGAGATAGGCGTCCCACAGGGCCCTTGTGATGACGCCGCTCCAACTAATTAAATATGACAATGAGTAAAATAGTAAGTGTATAAATATACAGATATTAAAATGAGACCACTTAAAAATAAATTAAAAAGGGTAGATAAATATAAGTTCATCTACCCTAGATGAACTTATATTTATCTACCCTTTTAAATTTATTTTTAAGTGCTCTCATTTTAATATTTTAATATCTGTATATTTATACACTTACTATTTTACTCATTGTCATATTTAATTAGTTGGAGCGGCGTCATCACAAGGGCCCTGTGGGACGCCTATCTCCACTAGTCATATATATATATATTGATAAATAGTTATTTTATCTAAATCTATATCTTATGGCCATTTGTTCAAGACCTTGAGCCCCAATTTATTTTTTATTAGCATATTTAATTTACAAATCTGTTTAACTTTCTGGCACCAGTTGATGTAAAAAAAAAAAATGTTTTCCACCAGAGTACCCCTTTAAGGGAATCTGCCCAGGGTTTTGTTCGTTAACATAAAAATGGTAATCATCAAAAGCCTAAGAGACGGGACATTCAGGCTACAGCCCTTTTTTTTTTGTTTTACTATTAGCTTAGCTTGCTACACAGACAAATGTTCATAAAGCAGATCACAGGATTTTAACAGTACAATAAGTCTGTACAATAAGTCTGTTCCTGGAAAAGCTTGCAATGCAACTATGTGCGCCTAAAGCAGCGGGAGATGAGCTGACAGACTTGGGGTCAGAAGGAAGGTCAACAGAGGGGATCAGACAGAACTATGTGCATTCTCGGTCTAGGGCCTAAAATGTTAATACTGAATGTGACTTGTTTATTTCTGCTGAAACAAAGTCACAAGAGGATATAAGAAGCAGGACTGGTCTAGTTCAATAAATAGACTGCAAGTTTTGATAAGTTCTGTCAGGAGCGATAGCATCTATTGTTCATGAAGAATAAGACATTGGGAAGAAAAGCTTTGGGTCTAGTAATAAAAATCTGATCAGACATAGCATTAAATCTACATGCCTAATATTGTGTTGGTCCCTCCTGTGCGGTCATAACAGCTCTGACCTGGACTTCACAAGACCTCTGGAGGTGTCCAGCAGTATCTGGCACCAAGACCTCAGCAGCAGATCCTTAAAGTCCTGTTGCCGGATGGGGCCTCCATGGATCGCACTTGTTTTTCTAGAACAGATGTGTGAGGTTTATCCTGTTGAAAGAGGCCACAGCCATCGGGATGACAATGTCCTGATGGGGTGTTAATAGTCTGCAACAATGTTCCAGAATGTATCAAAGTAGCATCCACATGGATCATCTAAAGGGTTAATGCCAGGAATCGACCCGATCGGCGATGCCTGGCTTTAACCGTGAGTCCTGGCTGCCGGCTTGTTCTCCTGATCGATGGCATGTAAAAAAAAAAATTCTAAAGTGACATGTACACTTCAACAATATCTTGTTATAACTACCGTATATCTGAGAACAACAATACACAAGTAAAGCTTCGAAAAACAACAAAGGATTTCTTAAAATAGACTCATAGTAAATTGGCTATGGTAGCTTATAATTACAAGTATTTTTGTCATTTATATTTTAACACAAAGGTGTCTGCAGTACTTTACTTTTGTCACTTGGCAACTTTCAGTACCTCGGACTAAGGCTGCGTTCACACACGGTTTAGTTTAGTTCAGTCTTTGTTGTCCTGATTTTCAATATCATGAAAAAATGCCACAATTTTTCCACAACTATGCAAACTGCAAAAAAACCACAATGTTTAAATCGAGACCACAATGAAATTGCAATATGTAAACACAGATTTAAGCTGACAGCAGTTCCACTGAAAACAAATGTAATGGACTCCTTAATTCCAGCAATTGTCCTTCATAGCAATGCCACCTGCTGGTACAGTGCAATGCATGTTGAGGGCATGTTTACACTTTCAGGTGTTTAATTGTTATTCTTGAACACAAAGCCAGTCTTTCCATTATATGAGTCCTCCATTTATGATCTGTACCTTGCTTTGCATTCAAAAATTGCAAGTAAAAACCTGAATGTGTGAATAAACCCCAAAATGAACTTAATGGAGACCTACAGGTGAAAAGATTATTAGTGTAGGTCTGGCAGCTGAAAACACTTGTGACCAGTGGCATGCCTGGACAGCAGGTGGCTGGTTAACCCATAAAGGACACAGGGCGTATGGGTACACCCTTGCATCCTGGTAGGGAAAACCTATTTTCCTGCACCTGAGTGTGCTCCATACGTGGTAGGTCCTGAATGCTATCAGTAGGCAAGACCCAGGGCTAATGCCGGACATCATCGATTGGGCCGATGCCAGCATTAATCCTTCATGTGCCATAATCAAAGTTGATTGCGGCATCTGAAATAGAAAAACAAAAACTATACTGGCAGCTCAGCGGAGCTGATTATGACCATTGCGATGAAATCGCAATGTCCCGATCAGCTGAGAGGATGGCAGGAGGGCTCTTACCTGCCTCCTTGCCGTCCGATCGGTGCTCTGAAGTCCCCAGCCACGCTCTGCAGGCTGGAGCAGCAGAGCACCGATAACAATGATCAATGCTGTTCTACGAAGCAACATTGATCAGTGTATGCAATCTAAAGATTGCATGGTATAGCCCTATGGGGCCAAAAAAAAAAAGTAAAAAGTGTAAAAAAAAAAAAAGTTAATATACCGTATATACTCGAGTATAAGCCGAGTTTTTCAGCACGATTTTTCGTGCTGAAAACACCCCCCTCGGCTTATATTCGAGTGAACTCCCCCACCCGCAGTGGTCTTCAACCTGCGGACTTCCAGAGGTTTCAAAACTACATCTCCCAGCAAGCCCGGGCAGCCATCGGCTGTCCGGGCTTGCTGGGAGTTGTAGTTTTGAAACCTCCGGAGGTCCGCAGGTTGAAGACCACTGCGGCCTTCAACATCATCCAGCCCCCTCTCACCCCCTTTAGTTCTGAGTGCTCACCTCCGCTCGGCGCTGGTCCGGTCCTGCAGGGCTGTCCGGAGAGGAGGTGGTCCGGTGGCATAGTGGTTCCGGGCTGCTATCTTCACCGGGGAGGCCTCTTCTAAGCGCTTCGGGCCCGGCCTCAGAATAGTCACGTTGCCGTGACAACGACGCAGAGGTGCGTTCATTGCCAACGTACTTCTGCGTCATTGTCAAGGCAACGCCTCTATTCCGGGCCGGAAGCGCGGAGAAGAGGCGCCCCCGGTGAAGATAGCAGCCCGGACCACCTCCTCTCCGGACAGCCCTGCAGGACCGGACCAGCGCCGAGCGGAGGTGAGTACTCAGAACTAAAGGGGGGGGAGAGGGGGCTGGATGATGTTGAAGGCCACAGTGGTCTTCAACCTGCGGACCTCCGGAGGTTTCAAAACTACAACTCCCAGCAAGCCCGGACAGCCGATGGCTGCCCGGGCTTGCTGGGAGTTGTAGTTTTGAAACCTCTGGAGGTCCGCAGGTTGAAGACCACTGAGGGCGAATGATGAGAAGAGGATGATGAAGGGGGGGGGGGGTGTGGGGATGATGAAGGGGGGTGGGGATGATGAAGGGGGATGTGTGGGATGATAAGGGGATGATGAAGGGGGGATGTGCGGGATGATAAGGGGATGATGAAGGGGGGATGTGTGGGATGATGACAAGGGGATGATGAAGGGGGGATGTGTGGGATGATGACAAGGGGATGATGAAGGGGGGATGTGTGGGATGATAAGGGGATGATGAAGGGGGGATGTGTGGGATGATGACAAGGGGATGATGAAGGGGGGATGTGTGGGATGATGACAAGGGGATGATGATGAGGATGTTAATGACGGGTCTGGATGATGACAGGGGGGGATGAGGTATTTCCCACCCTAGGCTTATACTCGAGTCAATAACGTTTCCTGGGATTTTGGGTTGAAATTAGGGGTCTCGGCTTATACTCGGGTCGGCTTATACTCGAGTATATACGGTATGTGAATAAGCCCCATTTCTAAATAAAATAAAATAAAGTAATGAAAAATAAACATAATCATATGTGGTATTGCCATGTGCATAAATGTCCGAACTATTAAAATATAAAATTAGTTAAACCGCACGGTTAATGGTGTACATGTAAAAAAAATACCAATGTCAAAAATTTAGCATTTTTGGTCACTTCATATACCATAATTTTTTTTTTTTTTATAAAAAGCGATAAAAGGGTCCCATCAAAGTAAAAAAAAATGGTACCGATAAAAGCTACAGACCATAGCGCATAAAATGAGCCCTCATATAGCCCCGTATGCGGAAACATAAAAAAAAGTTATAGGGGTCAGAAAATGAAAATTTTAAACATATTACTTTTGGTAGAAAGTAGTAATATAAAATCTACATACATTGGGTATCTTTGTAACCGTATGGACCTAGAATAAACATAAGGTATCATTTTTACCGAAAAGTGCACTGTGTAGAAACAGAAGCCCCAAAAAGTTGCAAAATGACAAATACGTTTTTTATTTTGTTTGTTTCTATGGGAGGAAGCGTGGCAGCCGTCACGCCCCCTCCCATAGACTTGCATTGAGGGGACGGGAGTGACATCATGAGGGGGCGGAGCTATGAAGTCACAAGCTCCCGGCACCGGCTCCAGCGTTCGGAACAGTTTGTTCCAAAAACTGAACAGTGGAATACACCTTTAAGGCCAAAATAGGCTGGGTCCTTAAGGGGGTACTCCGGCGAAAAACTTTTTTTTTTAAAAAAGTTAAACAGATTTGTAAATTATTTCTATTAAAAAATCTTAATCCTTCCTGTACTTATTAGCTGCTGAATACTACAGCAGAAATTATTTTATTTTTGAAACACAGAGCTGTCTGCTGACATCATGAGCACAGTGCTCTCTGCTGACATCTCTGTCCATTTTAGGGACTGTCCAGAGCAGCATATGTTTGCTATGGGGATTTTCTTCTACTCTGGACAGTTCCTAAAATGGACAGAAATGTCAGCAGAGAGCACTGTGGTCATGATGTCAGCAGACAGCTCTGTGTTTCAAAATGGAAAAGTAGTTTTTCACCGGAGTACCCCTCTAATGGGTTAAAGATCATATGATTACAGTGCAAGAAGCCTCAGCTAGAGCAGAACTGAAAGCCCACTGACTATGAAACAAGACAGGGCTACATTTTCACAGTACAGTGCACCAAATGTTGCTGATATACATAGGGTAAATACACAATAAAAATATAGAATCTTCTCCCCCCCCCCCCCAAAAAAAAAAACCCCTATTGCCCAGCTTGTTTAGCAGTTTGCAGTTTCTCATGCAGTACATTGCATGTGCCAGACAGAAGTGGGCACATGGTAATCTATTAGTTGCCACTAACATGGCATCTGGCTGGGATTCCCCTAGGAGATCGTATAGAATCATTGAGCTGGCTCATACATATTGAATTGTCTTTCATGTGTTACTGTGTGACAATACAAACACTTCTGGCTGCCATTTGTCATTTACACACGTTATTTTCAAGCAATGCCTTTTTATAGAGGGAGAGAAAAGGCTTTTGGGAATAGATAAGGTGAAAAATCAAAGAGAAGGAGATCAGCAGGAGGATGGCTACAACATGTAATTGGGAGCGCCCGGTATGACCTATGGCTTCAATAGGTATGTTTATGCACACTGCAGGGGTGCCATCAACCCTGCTTCAATAGCATTTGCTGTGGCTTTGTCATTTGTAACTTGAGGGGATTAGTAGTCCCATGTGACTCTCACGTTCTATGTTGTGGCTATCACTGAATTACCTTCAGGGCATCGTTCACCAACATCCCTCTCTGTAATGGACTAAAAGAGTTCATAAACATGTTATATTACCCATCAACATCAAATGTAATACAGTTACCAGACTCCTCTGGGATTGTATTTTTATTATTATTTCTCATACCTTCTATAGTCATATTGAATCGTCAGGTGTCACAGCGGGACATTGCCACACTTTTGATAGTATTCACAATGAAAACACAGCTGGTATCTCAGGAAAACTCGCTCAACACCACACTTGAACACAGGCTTTATCTAAATGGTTTCTTAGCCCAATTTCCCTCAAAACACCATAAATTACCTATTCAATCTAGACTTCGGAGCCATAGTGGCCTTGTACTAAAGTTGTATAGATAACCAAAAGAAAATGTATTTGTAAAAAGAAAAAGTGATTGCCATTTGCCATTGTTTCACCTAAAAACAGAATTACAAAGCTTTAGTGTAAATCTTATATTTCCTGTATTTTCTTTCAAAATTAAGTATTGGCAAGAAAAAAAAGAGTGCTAAAAAGTATTCCTCAAAAAATGTTGTCAGGCAATGTCTATTGCAGTTACGTTTCAGAACAAAAGAAATTAAGGGAACCTGTCATCACTTTCATGCTGCCTGAACCTCAAGTAAGTAGCTCTCCCTGTGGCTTCTCCCTGATACGGGAACTGTACTGCAAAAACCTGGTGTGAATGCAGCCTTAGCTGTCCATGAAATACACATTTATGTCACACTGCCAGGTTGATGTATACAGGAGAGATCTAACCTGACCAATGGTACTTCATTGACTAATATGAATGTTGAACTACTATGCATTAAAGGGGTTAACCAGGAAAAACTTTTTTATATATATCAACTGGCTCCAGAAAGTTAAACAGATTTGTAAATTACTTCTATTAAAAAATCTTAATCCTTTTAGTACTTATGAGCTGCTGAAGTTGAGATTTTCTTTCCTGTCTAAGTGCTCCCTGATGACATGTGTCTCGGGAACTGTCCAGAGTAGAAGCAAATCCCCATAGCAAACCTTTTCTAATCTGTGCAGTCCCCGAGACAAGCAGAGATGTCAGCAGAGAGCACTGTTGCCAGGCAGAAAATAACAACTCAACTTCACCAGCTGATAATTATTGGAAGGATTAAGATTTTTTAATAGAAGGAATTTACAAATCTGTTTAACTTTCTGGAACAAGTTGAAATAAAAAAAAAGTTTTTCCCTGGAATACCCCTTTAATAGTGATTTTCTCATTTCGATAGTAGTGCTTAAAGATTCCAGTGTAAAAACATGCAAAAATTTTACCTGACCATATTCATATGTTCAGGCAACTCTGTTCAGTCATGTCTGGAATGTTACTTAATATTCAGAATTTTTATATTTACCCAATTTACAGAAGAAATGCCAGAGGGAGACTGAAGTTCATTACAATCTAATCATGATCTTATGACATGTTAAGCACCTTCGTGCATCAGCAATTTTTACTATATGAATAATTGATTGTATACACACGGCGGGTCGCATGCGTGCAATTGTGTAAACATTAAAGGCTGTAATATTAAGTTTCGGTTGAATAAGCTGCTTATTGAATATCTAACAAGTACTGAAAAATGCTTGGAAATAAGTGTAAAACAGCAAATACCAAATTAAAAGATCTCTAAGAAATTTGTAAAATGAATCCCCCTTTAATCATAATGCTTAATTATGATCCTTTGAATTTAAAGGGGTACTCCGGTGGAATACTTTTTTTTTTTAATCAACTGGTCCCAGAAAGTTAAACAGATTTGTAAATTTCTTCTATTAAAAAATCTTAATCCTTCCAGGAGTTATTAGCTGCTGAATACTGCAGAGGAAAAATTATTTTCTTTTTTGAACACAGCGCTCTCTGCTGACATCATGACCACAGTGCTCTCTGCTGACATCTCTGTCCATTTTAAGAACTGTCCAGAGTAGGAGAAAATCCCCATAGAAAACATATGCTGCTCTGGACAATTCCTAAAATGGACAGAGATGTTAGCAGAGAGCACTGTGGTCATGATGTCAGCAGAGAGCTCTGTGTTCCAAAAAGAAAACCATTTCCTCTGTAGTATTCAGCAGCTAATAACTCCTGGAGGGATTAAGATTTTTTAATAGAAGTAATTTACAAATCTGTTTAACTTTCTGGCACCAGTTGATAAAAACTTTTCCACCGGAGTACCCCTTTAAACTTTAACATATACTGTTACATTATATATACCACCTATGTACTGAACCTGATATATGGAGTGCTCAAAATAAATTGGCAGAGGTTTAGAATTGCATTTACCCTTCAAGAGATCCTTCTTAGTTCATTTTAACATTGTAAAAGAAAAATGAAACTTACAGCAAAAAATCCCGATCATCTGACCACAAAATGTACAGCTAAATCAAAAGTTTTTCCCATTGCTCTAAATTTCCCAAAATGTCAGGATCCTATACCTGTTTCTGAAACAAATCTATTTATTCTGACAGCCATTGTTAAGAAAATGTAACAAACACAAAAACAAAAAACACAACCTAATTTTTTTGGTAACTGTAAAAACAAAAAGACCCACTCCCGATTTTCATGGTTAGTCCCTATGATGTGCATGAAGATAAGATTTAACAGTTAACAAAAGGTGCAGGAGGAAAAGGGCGGGAAGAGGAAACAAATGTGCACAGTCTTCCAGGAAGCGGTGAGAACATTGCACCGGCTGCCAAGTACTCTGCCCTTTGTAAGGGTCACGTTACCAGTTCTCATTGACTAAGCAAAATCATATGGGCGGCACAGGACAGCTTACTCACCGTGGTATGGGGTACATTTAAAGTAAGATGCTTCCTTTTTTATGCATTCTCCACTTACAGAACAAGCCGGACAAAATGATTAAACATTGTTATTAAGTATATCTGTGGTGAATAAGTAGTGAGCGGCCACAAACATTTCTGGAAAACGCTTCATGTTGAAATGGTTTTAGCACTGAATTAGATATCAGACTGAAGAGCATATCTATAACTTCTGCAAGCCGACCATTCTACCAGCCTGACTAAAACTTAAATATCAAACTGAATGAGGGTCAAGCACCTAAATCTTGAGTCTCCCTGCATGCGTGCAAAGTGTTGTCTGTGATGATTTCTTGGCGTGTGCAGCTACAAGCTTTTACACTGTGATCAATATTACTACCGTAATACATGTCTGGAAAGTTGACAGATCTGATTTGTCAATACCTTAACACTAGAAAAATCTACTACAAATATGTTTTTGCATATACTATTGGTAAGACCTAAAAAGTCATACACAGTAAAAGTAAAATTAAGAATAATTATTCTGGCATGAAAAAACAAGCTTTTTCCAACATGCTTTCCAATGCCCGCATGCCTCGCCCAAACCTGTTACAGGCAAAAGCAGGAAAGCCATAAAAAGTGTTAATTAATGAAAGGAATTTACACAGATCCACTAATCCAATACTTATACAACACTTTAACTGATCCTTATAATAAAGAAGATAAATGGCCTGAGGAAAATCTTTGCTTTTTTACCCAACAGGGCAGTCTATGGTCTTAATCTATATCGGATATTAAGACTTGATAGCCTTACTTCTTTTTGTAAAGCTAAACAAAATAAGTGGTATATGGCTTAAAGCACACAAGATCCACTTAAGTGCGTTATGTGGTCCCATAGAAAAAAATTAGAGGGTCGTCTTTCTAGTGCTATGCACATACACGGCTTGAATCCTGTTCACTGTCACTTCTGAAGTCTATGGGCAGTGCAGATTTTTCCCATGACAAACACCCAGTAGTTTCTATTTGTTTTTACCAATGACAAATGTTGTTTCTATGCAAGCACATTTATAAAATAAATTCTAAGGGGGAAATTTATCAAAACCTGTCCAGAGTAAAAGTTGCTGAGTTGCCCATAGCAACCAATCAGATCGCTTCTTTCATTTCTGAAAGGGCCTCCAAAAAATGAAAGAAGCAATCTGATTGGTTGCTATGGGCAGCTGGTCAACTTTTTATCTGGACAGGTTTTGATAAATCTCCCCCTAAGAGTTTTTAAGTTTTGTTTTACTGTCACATGAGACTCCATTCCAACATGCAAAAAGCTTTTTCTTGCTTCAATGTTGACATTTCATGTCACAATATTTAAGCACATTCCCCATTAGGCACTTGAAAATGAACGCTGTGATTGGTTTTTATGGGCAACAAAGCCAGTTTTGATTTGATTTACCACTGGCCATTTACCACTGTTGCATGCTCTGTGACTGCCTAGAGCACCACCTGTTGGGCCTTATTTAATTTTTTTGGACACTATTTGCCACTATTATTTATTTCTGTAGTACAATGTTTGAAGGCACTTTGCAAAACAGCAGGTACAGTGATAGGGCAACAATGGGCACAGCATTGAGTGTAACAGTAGGATGGGGTCTGGGTCGGATAGAGCATTGTTTCTCAAGCGCGGTCCCCAAGCACCCCCAACAGGTCCCGTTTCACCCTGAACACTGTTTATAGTTCTATTTAGGGACACATTTTTTGATGCATGAATGGGACAGTTCTTCCTTGCAGGTAATGTATTCACTGTACTCTTTGTCCTCTATCCAAGTGTTTCTCAAGCGTGGTCCTCAAGCACCCCCAAACAGGTCATTTTTTCAGGATTCCCTTAGTCTTTCACAGGTGATATAACTGTGGTGATGCCTGATTGACCGATCACAGTTATATCACCAGTGAAAGACTAAGGAAATCCACAAAACATGACCTGTGTTTGAGAAACACTGGGATAAAGGACAAAGGGGGACATTTATCAATGTTTGCTTATGTATTCCTTTTTTTAGTAAATTTTTTTCTTACAATTTTTTTGCTTATGTGCGACTTATTCATCAACTGCTTTCAGCCTGTTGATAAATTTCTTTCACATAAGCAAGTTTTCTATTTTTGCTTTGGTAGCGGCTTTTTCTGCTCCATGTCTGAGCTGGAGTAAATTTAGTAGGTTTTTTCATGTGATGCGACTTTTTTGCGACTTTCAAACTTGATAAATCTCTGACCACTGCAAGTCAAAAATCACTTTTTGCTTTGGTAAGCAAGATTTTTTTATTTAAAATTTTTGCTTAGGGCACTGCACAGTCAAAAAGTCAAGGAAAAAAAGAGTAGTCGCACTTGCAAATTTTTTGCCACAATTTTAAGCAAAAAAAAATCTACTAAATGCTTTGATAAATGTCCCCCCATGAGTACAGTGGATATATTACCTGCAAGTTAAAACCGTCCCATGCATCATGCATCAAAAAATGTGTCCCTAAATAGAACTATAAACAGTGTTTGGGGTGAAAGGGGTCCCCCTAATTAAATCTTTGCCTTCACCCAACAGTGGGTTAAATCGGCCTAGGGCTGAACTTTAGCAACGTACAAATAACTGCTCCTGTGATAGCACCAGTGGCTCTTTATGAAAATATTAGTTTCCCATTTAAAAACACAAGTGCTTCCTCTTCAAATGTTTGTAGACGAGAAATGTAAACTTGCTTTGTTCAGCCTGTATATATTTATGTTATAGTAGAAGGAAATCGGCCAAAGTCATCAGTGTACATGATAGGCCCCTTACCAGCAGATAGCCATCTCTTTGGATTGCACATGAGGGTGCTGTTTGCAGATTTCCTGAAACCAGCAATGATTCGCACAATTAAAGCTCTTGACAAGTCAAGGTCACATCATTTTACCTGAGTGCTTCTAAGTGGTGCGGAGATTACAAAAGAAATGAGCCTTGACTGAGGACTGTGTCCCCAAAATACATCGCTCAATAAACCTTGCGAATAGAACCCATCACCACAAATCAAAACCTTTCCATATTTTTTCATTTATATTGATTGCGCTGTACACATTGCTTAGACCTATGGTATAATTTGCTAATAAAAGAAATAGGGTAAAATTTATAATTTTTTTACTTTTTTCACCCCATTTTTCAAGCTCCTTTTTGCCATTTTCACATGTGCAAAACTTTTGTCCAAATTTTTTTCAATGCACTTTTTTGTCACATGGTTTTTAGGCCACTTACTGAATAAAGTGGGATTGCTCAAAACTTTTACTTCTGTGCCCCTAAATAATAAATTTCCCTAAAACCATGGGAGACTAACTCAGATTTCCCATAAATTAAATCAAACATTGATAAGAATTCCCAGTCAATGAGTTTAGAAAACCAAGCAAAAAACACCTACAAGTCTTTTAACCATGCCCAGTTTTTAGGCTACAAACTAAATATAACAAGCATCATGAGGAGTTCGTAAAAAAATAAATAAATAAATAAAATTATAATAAAATGTATATTTTTCATTGTGCAACTACTTGATAAATGTATCTAAATATGTATAAAACAGGGAGAGCAAGTGCTATTTACTGCCTATGGCCAGACCGCACTTCCTGAGTTTGGTCTCCTGCCAGTCCAGCAGGAGACCAAAGTTTGTGCTTTAGAGAAGATGGAATGCAGTCTGGATCAGAAGGGAAACCCCCAGTGGCAAGATTTATAAGGCCATGAAAATGACATAAAAATATAAATTTTTTGTTACTGGTAGTAAATTACAAATCTTATTTATTTTACATGCTCTATCATATGTAAATTTTACTTTCTTTGCTTATGTTGCACCGAAACATTCCACAGTCCTGTACACATAAATACATTACTCACATATAATAGAAGAAATTGTTATAAAACAACTCTAGACACACACAGGTGAAACAGTAGCAGCCAGTCACCTTTCAGAGGATAGAAAACTTCCACCTTTTTTTGTTATCTATCATTTATATTCATCATAGTCATATTCTCCTTACACAATGTATACATGCCACTGACAATGAGAAAAAAATTCTATTGTGCTTGTTCATAAAAATCTGGAATGAACAAAAAACATTTTTTTATTTTTATTTAAAGCTTAAAAAAAGTGACAGCTACATTCACTCCTGAGTTAATGTAATATCTTGTGCCTTAAATTCTGCGGAAAAAGAACAATTTCTGTAGTGGTGCAGATAAGCCCTGCTGGATGGAAATGTGATTTATTTTACTTATCTAACAGGCTGTTAACACTGCACCGAAAACGCAGGAACAAGGTAATCATATTCTTATCACTGATCATTCTAACACTTACATAGTCAGCACTGCTATATACACACATACACACTGATATATTTTTCAACCAGCCCCCCAAAAAATCTATTCCCAGTCAGTAAAAGACACCTTAATGTACAGCATGTATGGTCCACAGTTCGGCTGACTCATTACCACTAAGCTGCATTTACACAGGACAGTATATCTTAAGATGCAAGAAAGGAAGAATGTCCAGCGCACACATGTCTAAAACCGAGCTGCTTTATTGCATGGTTGCCATAGGATACATCGGACACTCAGGTAACGTGACGCGTTTCGGGCCTGCGGGCCGAAACGCGTCACATTACCTGAGTGTCCGATGTATCCTATGGCAACCATGCAATAAAGCAGCTCGGTTTTACACGTGTGTGCACTGGACATTCTTCCTTTCTTGCATATGTTTGGACTAGTCCTGGTCCTGTCCGCGCGCAGAAGCCTGGGGTGGAGCTGGTTCTACTTACTTGTACCTTCTATATCTTAAGATAGATGAGATGCTCATAAATAGATAATAAAGATAATTTAATTAACAATTTATAGATAGCTACTTACAGTCAACACCAATTCACAGAGGATTCTTCCCTTCTAAATAAAGCAGGATCCACTAACCATTATCTAATGTGAATGGCGAGTAAAAGTCTCTAAACATAAGTTACAATCACCCATCTAGTGTGATCTTTTGTGACTTTTCCCCTTGTCAGACTATTACATATTTTACCAAAATCTGCCACCTTACTCTGACTGCAATACAATACCATAGACCATAGAGCACCCAGCATAACCGGACAGCCAAAAGCTGCCTGGGAATGCTGGGACTTGTAGTTTTGGGACAGCTGAAGGCCCACTGGTTGGGAAACACTGTTTTATACACTGGAAAACCAGATACCTGTGCATGTGTTAAGAATGGGAAGAGTAATCCACCACCAAACTCTAGCTAAAATCCAACATACCTGATCCAGTTCACTCAAACATCTTCATAAATTAGCTGGTTGAACAAAAATAATCTAATGTATATAATCAGCTTAAAGCAGCACTCCATTTTTAATTTTTGTGCACACTTTCCCCCTAATATTCCTGCAGTGTCATCCTTTTTATCCCAATTCAGCTGCATATGTTTCATTAGTGCAGTTAGGTCAGGTGGCCACCACTCAGACCACCCAAAAATGACATGGCTTTATGTGCCACTGGGAGTGATCTGTCCTGTGAACTACAGGATTTCATCATTACCTTTACAGGTCACTCCAGTAGCTCTCAAACCCTTTCCCTCCACACCAACCTTTATTTCTTTATTTTTACAAAGTGCTGCTATCTCTAAGGGTTAGTGACATATAGTAGTAGGTAAGTCCATATACTGATTAGCTGCAGGGTTATGATACTCCCCTGATCACATTGCTTGTCTCTGTTATACTGTAATGTGACGCTGTTATCCTGTGTACAATATTTACAGTAACAACAACAAAAGGAGACAGGCTATAATTCTCTATAGCAGTGGTCTCCAAACTGTGGCATTCTAGATTTTGCAAAACTACAACTTCCAGCATGCCCAGACAGCCGTTGGCTGTTCTGTCATGCTAGTAGTTGTAGTTTTGCAACATCTGGAGGGCCACAGTTTGGAGACCACTGTTCTATAGTGTAGAATTAGGTCAGTGATTACTTGCTGCACTGCACTGCAGAGTTTAAAGCAAGTGCAGTGATGAGACTCCACACCCTCAGTCTCTGCAAATCCAAAGGTATCATGGGAAGTGTAGGCAGCATTAGGAAACCAAATCAGAGGAGAAATAGGGATCAAGATGATAGAAAACCCAAGCATATCACATCAACTAAAAGGGAAATACACAAGAACCTCTACCTTATTACGAAATAAGACCCAATTCTGCACTATTTAAAGCGGGAAAAAAACTTCTTAAGAATGTTACACAAAGTCTGGAGGGTTTACAAATTATTCACTATCATCTTGGCTCATTAATAATGTTTCAGAATAAGGAAACAAAAAACAACTGCAAACATTTGAGACTCGTTGTTTCACATCAATCTTCACGAGTCTTCAAAAGCAACTAGTGTATCCTCACACATCTTCAAGAACCATTATATGAGATCTACAAGAAGCCTCTCTCCAGGACTTGGCAACCTATGTAACTTCAAGGAATAAATTGCTGAAAGTAAATACAAAATTACTACCTATGAAAAGAATACAGATCATTGTCCAGTAAGCAAGGATAATACAAAGATACTAGGTTACATGTCAAAGTAACCTTCACCAAATCAAGGTAAATAGGTAAACCCAGATATTATTGTACATACAAATATAAACAGTAGCAATACATGTACAACAATGCACATCTCTTATACATTTTCTTTATATGGAATTATGGAAGATCAGCCAATATAATAGTAACATAAGAAAGGTCTTAAATATCCCTAAATAGAAGCTCATATCTCTAAGATCAGCCCTGAGTTATAATTTATCACTGATTTGCACAGCAGAGGCAAGCAGAAGAATGCTCCATTTCACCAGACACGATGTGTGAACACAAAGCTGTATTTGTTTGGTAAAATATCCAACCGTCAAACAAACCAACCCACCCTCCATAAAACTAAACCCTAGAGAAAACCCTTAACAGAGCTCACAATGACACATTTACATCAATATATTTATGATTAATGCTTGAAATATGTTCCTAGAAAAAGTCATTCAGCAGAAAAAGCATGTCAGACAGAATGCTGAATGTCTCAGTGTGGACAAAGAAAATCAAATAAGGCTTTTCTGTCAATGATGTCTGGGCTATAATGGGTATGTGCCAGGGCTTCATTTCTGCCTCAAATAATGAATGAGAGACACGGAGTTGGGCATCCATCACAGCACGGCCAAAGCTGTTATCTCACCAAAACACAGCTGAATCATGTACTTGTGCTGGGATAAGGAAAGTACATAGGAAGAACTGGAAGACATTATCGATCTGAAACATGTCTCCATGTGTTGCAAGTGTTGTATACCGAATAGATGAACATTAGTCTTACAGCCACTGAATGTTTCTGATGAGTTGGGATGAAAAATATGCTAAGATAGGAGCAAACACATAAAGGCAATGGGGTGAATTTATTAATGATTTATGTCTGCATTTGGTGGTTTCTTCACAGTGCCCGCCAAGTTTAAACAGTAAGCAGACTTCGCAAAAAGGGGGTGGGGCCTCACACGCCCGCTGGATTAACGATCATTTACAGTTACTGGTTTGGAGCTGGTGCAGATTTCTAAGGCTGATTTATTGAGAGGCCGATGCCTCTTAATATATCCAGGACCGCTGACAGGAGCAATATTTTACATAGGACTGGCACATAGTCTTGGTAAATCCTATCTCAATGGGTACACTCTCTGCTCTGTTTGCAGTAGGATAAAGATTCTTAGGCCTGGTCTTACAAACTCACTGCCAACCGGAAATTATAAGAGATTCATCCCTGTGTTCTCTGCAGTATTTCTACAAGACTATTCCACAAACATGCAGAAAATCTAGCAGACTATAAGGGATTCCCTTCTAATAAGTACTAGGGTGGCATATTGTGGTTTTCTTAACCAGACAACTGTGTCTGTGTGTCCCACATATGTTGTGAGATCTTTTGATCGTACTGTTATGGAGCATTGGATATTTCTGCTAGTAGCTCTACAACCCCCTAAAATGTATGCTTAACAAATGTTCATACAGTGATCCCTCAACTTACAATGGCCTCAGGTTACAATATTTTCATCATGCGATGGTCTTTTCTGGAACATTGTAACTTGAAACCAAACTCCACATACAATACTACGAAAAAGTCCAGATCTACGAAATGTGTCACTGGCTTGAAGAACTGACCAATCAGGATGGGCATTCACTGGTAAAACACCTGTATTACTGAAGTGGATGCACTGACTGACTGTCTGGTAGCGCCTCCCTACATTACAGGGAGGTACTACATGTTCTGTACCTGTGCCAGGGTTAGCTGCTCCTTTAGACACCAGGTGGGGACGGCTCCAGCTTACTTTTATGGGACACTGAGGTGCACTTATTAAAACTGAACTTGCTTTTAGTTCAGTTTAGATTTGGGAAAGTGGTGGCGGTGTGCCAAATTGATAAATTGGCCCACGGACGTTTATGAATGCCCGCTGAACTGCTCTGGTTAAATGTTGCAAAGCAGTGGCAGGCCGTGCGACAATTGTATTAAACGTCACACAGACCTTATTACAATTGTCGCATAGAGTGATATAGGGCAAGGTTGAATTGCCCTGTGATTTCTCCCAAATCTGGTCCATGCAACTTTTTCGCAGAAAAGTCACACATGATAAATTAGTGACCACTGCTCAAAGTGATCTAAATCAGATCACTTCATGGTAAGAAAAATGAAACAGTCTAAATGAAATGTTGCAGGAAAAGTCACAGGGGACCAGTCTGCGACTTTTCCTGCAACAAATTTAGACGGAAAAAGCCTTCTAAACAGCTTGATAATTGACTCCGGTTGACTAATTTTTGACCCGTATCCGGTTTTGTGACCAGACCTAAAACCGCAGTATACTACAGTTTTAGGTCCGGTCAGGAAACTGTATACGGGTCAAAAACGAGCCGACTGGAGTCACCGTTTGACTCCGGTCGGCTCATTAAAGTAAATGGAGTTCAGCGCTGGTCCGGCTGGGGTACGGGAGAGCCCGATTTGCCCCTCCCCCAGCTGGATCCGGCACCCGTAATGTAAAAATGAAGTGTGAATGCAGCCAAAGTTATATTAATTTAATTAGGATAAAAGTTTCGAATAGTGTTATCCCAAGGGTATAGTGCTTGGCTATCTTCGGCAGTCCCTTACCGAGTGTATAGAGCAGCACTTGAGCATGCCCTCTGCTGCTCCATTCACGGAGAGGATAAAATTGTGCATGGTGTGCATCATTGGTATAATTTTTTTTTTCGTAAATAGGTTTTTATTGTGTTTTCTTTTAAAAAACAGTAATATACAGATAATAAAGAATAACAAGGCATCCAAAGATGCAACCAGACTGCATAAGTGTACAAGGAGCAGTGTAAAGCAAGTGTCAATTGAAAACAGTAAAACTGTTAACATAATAAAACATAACATACAATGGTGTACATCACATTTAGCTTAAAGGGGACCTACAATAGAGGTCCAGTATTGGTCTACATTTAGTGCTAAAGGGAAAACCTACAACAGTGCTCTGTGTGTGACATTTAAGATTAGAGAGACAGAATATTCAACCGTTTTGGGTGAACGGAATGTGTATGTTACAGCAAGAAAGAGAGGCATGCTTTGGGTTCACTGGAAGTCAACAACTTGCATACCAGTATGCAATCATAAATCTTTACAGTAGGAAGATATCTTCCAATAATGCCATTGTTTTTCAACGGCTGCATATTTATTAGAACCTAAGGCTAAAATGTTCTCAAGGAAAAGGTAGTACTGATTTTTGCTACTAAGACATCAATAGATGGAATTGTCGCTGACTTACAATGAGCTGCAATAGCAATTTTAGCTATTATACAGATTATATGATAAAGATCTCGCAGGTGTTTGGGGAGTTTCGTTAAAGGGGTATTCTGGGCAAAAACATTTTATCCCCTATCCAAAGGATAGGGGATAAGATGTCTGTTGTCTGCCACTGGGACCCCCCGCCTTCTACCTGCAGCACCCACATTCTATGTGGGAGTTGAGTCTCCAGTTTCGGAAACCTCCGGGTTTCCGGGACTGGGGACGTGGCGTCACGCCACACCCCTCCATTCATGTCTATCCCCTGCGATCAGACATCTTATCCCCTATCCTTTTGATAGGGGATAAAATGTTTTTGCCCGGAATGCCCCTTTAAGGTTAGAAACAGTAGGACCGATTGTGGGGACCACGGAATGCGTGGACCTAATATGTTTTTCAATAGACTAGCACATGCAGACCAAAAAGGCTGGAAGTTGGCAGGCCCACAACAAATGATATAATGTACCTTTGGAGCCACATCCTCAACAACACATGTGAGAGGTACCAGGATAAAGGAGAGCTAAACGGTCAGGTGTGTAGTAGCAGCAGAGTATGGTTATAAGGACAGATTCCATGAGTGTGGTGCACTGGAAAGCTGTGTGAATGTGCCCAAATGCCTGTTGCCATGGTTTCAGGGAGAAAGACATTTTAAGGTCTCTTTCCCAGATACGTAATGGATAAGACTTAGTGGTAGTGTGAGCGATGATTAGTGCAATATAAAATGGTTTTAGACCTTTACGGGACAATGAAGGAGGTAAAAAAGCTGATGCATCTACAACATCTGAAACAGGGTCAATGTGTGCAAGAAGTGCCTACTTTGGAGGAATTTATAGAAGTCTCGCTGTGGAAGGTCATATTTATTTACCAGTGCAGAAAAAGGCAACAAAGAACCTCCATCCTGTAATTGCTTTACATGAAAAATACCTTTATGGATCCATATGGACAGGTCAATATCTGGGATGGAAGTTTGTATTAAGGTGAGAGGCAAGTCACTCTTAGGCTGTGTTACAGGGTTCAAGGTATGGGTAATAAGTTTCAGATGTTGTAGATGCATCAGCTTTTTTACTTCCTTCATTGTCCCGTAAAGGTCTAAAACCATTTTATATTGCACTAATCATCGCTCACACTACCACTAAGTCTTATCCATTATAGGAAGCCTTAACTAACGGGGTATGCATGGGAGGAGTCGGCATGTTCCAATAAGGAGCAAAAAGAATATCCCTAACTGTGTAAGGGGCGACATCGTGGTTCTCAATATCTAACCAGGGGAGAGTATACTACACCACCAATGCTTTATCAAAGAAACTAGGGTGGCATTATAGTAAAAACATAGATCTGGGGAACTTAATCCTCCAGTCTGTTTTGGTCTAGTAAGAATGCTCGTGGCCAATCTAGGCCGGTTGTTAGCCCATATAAATGAAGACAGAGCTTTATGTGCCTTAGTGAAAAAAGAAGCAGGAAGGGAAATAGGAAAAGTGCGAAAAAGGTACAGAAATTTAGGGAGAAGAAAAATTTTAAACGTTGCCAATCTACCCACCCACGATATTTCCGATTGAGCAAGTTTTCCTATGTCCGCGTTGATAATGGTGAGGAAATGTTCATAATTATCTGTGTATAACATCCTTTGAGGGATAGACAACTGAATACCTAGATATTAGAGTCCTGTTGGGCGCCAGTAAAATGAAATATATTTTTTCAACTAAACTAGAAGGGAAGGGGGAGATTCATAGGGAAAGCCTGAGCTTTGGATCCATTTAGGTGATAGTATAATAGGGAGCCATAGGTAGAGATATTGTCCATGATATTGTCCATGATAGTACATCATCTGCATAAAGCGAGATGGTATGAGTGCTACTACCGATAGACACTCCTGAGATTCTGCTATCCAACCTGATAGACTGCACCAGTGGCTCCATGGACAATATGTAAATCAGTGGGGATAATGGACACCCTTGGTGAGAGCCGTTGGTGATGGTGAAGGGAATCTGAAAGGGTGCCATATGCTAAAATTCGAGCAGATGGACAGGAGTAGAGGGAGAAAAGGGCAGAGAGGATTTTACCACTGAATCCCATATGAGCCAGAACCGAGAAGGCGTAAGACCAGCAAAGCCGGTCAAACACCTTCTCGTTGTCGAGAGCAAGAATCACTGCCGGGGTGGCAGACAGTTCCAAATTATAGAATATGTTCAGCAAACATCTAGTGTTGTCAGAAGCTTGTCGACCAGCAACAAAGCCAGATTGGTCTATGTGAACTAAAGATGGTAAGACCTGAGAAATGCGACAAGCTAGAAGCTTGACATAAATTTTTAGGTCCTGGTTCAATAGTGAAATAGGACGGAAGTTTTGAGGTCAGTCAGGTGCCTTCCCCGACTTAGGTAAGGTAGTGATGGTTGCCTGTAAGTTTTCACTGGGAAACTCACCAGAGGACATAGCTGTCCTGCAGAACTCTATGACATAAGAAGGTAATAAATCACTAAAGGATTTGCTAGTTTTGTTATTTTGTAAATAGTACCGGGCTTGTAATTTTCTGTATGATTTTTCATAAGAGGATAAAAGGAGACAACGAAGATCGCCTTAATGCCGATACTTTTTCAGCATGGGAAGCAGAGGGTGATTGGTTAGTAGTTTCCACCTGTGGAAGCTGAAACAGAGTCTCTACCTGTTGTTCCCTTCTCTTTTTCAAAATAGAACCATACTTAATGCAAGAACCCCTGATTACTGCCTTGTGAAAGTTCCACAGGACAATAGGGCTCGTGACTAAAGTCACATTATGAGCAAAATAGTCCGTTATATCCTTCCTCAAGCTATCTGCAAATTGAGAGTGGGACCATAGGTAGGGGTTGAAGAATTAAAGTCACCACATAGTAACAAGGAACCCCAGGCAGGACCTCGAGCTATTCTCAGTAATCTTTTCAAAAAAGGTAATTGACCCATATTAGGGGCATAAAGGGAAACCAAAGTTAAACGTGTAGTATTGATGGTGCAGCAAAGTATCACATACCTCCCCTGTTGATCTGAGATGACTTCTTTTAGTGAGAAGGCTACTGAGTTCTTTATTGCAATCATGACACCTCTTGTCTTGGAGCTATAATGAGAGTGAAAAATATGAGAATATGCATTGAGGTGTAGACATGATGCATCCCTGGCGACAAGATGGCGCATAATACATAGCACTTCAAGGACTGAGCCACTCTCCATAGATGGGAACATCTATGGGGAGCGTTCAATCTGTTCACATTTAAGCTAGCATGGTTATTTCTATAGCACAGAAACAGTGGTAACGATAGTAAATGAGAGCAAGAACTGAGTATTGGGGTGACAGGACGCACCTCCCAGCCAGCGTGCGCCTGTCTGAAGAACGTAGAGTACTTTAAAGATACCAAGCAAGGAAAGGACACCATTGTAAAAAAAAAAAAAAAAAAATGAAATAAACCACATAACAGTTAATGAAGGATACTGAAACGAGCAAAAAGGACGGCTTGCATGTGCAAGCACCGTCTAACAGCGAGTGGGGGTTAGAGTCCACTCTGTAACGAGGCACCCTGGTCACAACACCAGAGCCCGCTTACTGAAGCATCAGACATTCACCGCTTGTGAACTCGAGTGTCTGACCAGCCTTTTGTCACCAGAGTGGGACGAGAGGGTCTCGGAGATCCCGGAGTGGGAGGAGAGGGTCTCGGAGATCGGAGATACAGGGGAGATACCCCATGATTTTAGGAGATCTTCGCCTTCTTCAAGGTTGCGAACAATATGCAGAGAGTTATCATGGCGGATAAGTAAACGTAAAGGGAAACCCCAATGGTACATCACTTTAGCTGAACGAAGTGCTGCTATTATTGGCATGAGATTTCTTCTGGCCTGTAAGGTAGCTGCAGATAGGTCCGCATATACAGCAATGCTATGGTAAGGTGCAGGTAAGCCATTGTTGTGACAAGCATATTCCATTAGCTTTTCTTTCACATGGAACAAATGTACTCGGGCTAATACATCATGGGTTACAGAATCTTCTAAGTGTTTGGGCCTGGGAACCCCATGGGCCCTATCAATAGTTAACACTTGCGCCAGACAATCAGGAAGAGTAATGAACAAACATAGTCCGGGATATCAGCGGAATCCTCAGTCTCAGGGATGCCGCGCAATTTCACATTACTGCGGCGGCTCCGATCTTCGAGGTCTATGACCTTGGTTTTTAGCGCCGCAACCTCCTCTTCTAAATCATTACGTAGATCAATAAGAGTATTATGTGAAGAAGCAAATTTGCATAATTTACGCTCAATGTGATCCACTCTATCACCTATAGCATGAACAGTTGTTTGTATAGGGTTAACTAGTTTATGCATGTCCTGCAGGAATGGGGTACGAAGTAGTAAAATGTCTCTGAGAGTGGTATCAGTTAGAACTTGATTAGTGACCGGCATGGTCATTAAGGGGTCTTCAGCAGAGTGCACCTGTCTGGTCTAGCTTATATGATTTACATTTTTACACTATGTCCACAAATCTGCTCTGCTAGTCTTAGCCTTGCTGTACTGGTATACAGCAGCCACTGCGGATTCCAAATGTAAGAAAGCCACATAGAGACAACTGCATTATTACTACAATCTTGTAACCTACTGTATATATTTCTGTGAGGAAGGACAAATACTATTTTTATCCCTACGCACTGCTCACTAAATGCCTTTTGGGCTAAGCAACAAAATTGCCAGTATAAGGTTGTGGAAGGTGTTGACACAATAGATGACATTGACATAACTGTGTTACAAACGCAACATCTGTGGAAAATGACTGGCAGCAATTGGAAAGACATAAACACAGCAGCAAATAGAAAAATGAATCCTATAAATCCTGCAATATATCATAGATTGCTGTATTTCAAGTTGCCAATAAATTCAGGCCTCCTCCCTTCGTACCAAAAACTGAAATAGATAAGGGATAGAGCTAGGTCCAACTACTGAGTTCCTGCCGACATCAACAAAAGGAAAGTGAGTCGGATCACAAGTTTTGATGACTTTCTTTTTTTGTACCTGTAGGAAATTTCCATAGAAGTTTACCATCAGGGGTAAATCAACTTAAAATTAATAAAATATAAGTGTCAGATTACAGGGGCTCTAACTGCTGGGACCTCCCGTGGTCTCCAGAATGGGGCCCCAGGTGTTTGTTATGAATTAAAGGAAATTGTAGATAATGTAGGTGACACTGCTGAAACGATACTTACCTGGTCCCGTTCGATGCTGCGCTTCTCCAATTATCCTCTTCGGTATCTTGTGCTCCAGGCCCGGCTTAAAGCATGGACAGAGCTCAGTGACATCACCGCTGCAGTTTGCTAGCAACAGGACCAAGCAGAGAACAGCAGTGGTGATGTCACTAAGCTCCGCCCATGCTCCAAGTCGGGCCTGGAGCTTAATCTACCAAAGAGCATAGCCGGAGAACCACAGCACAGAATGGGACCAGGTAAGTATCTCTGTCATCAGTGTCACCTGCACTATATGTCTGAACCAACAGGTTAGTGCAGGTGACACTGATAACAGATTTCCTTTTATCAGTGAGTTGGGCATTTCTATTTATTCTCTATGGAACTGCCGGAAAGAGATGTACTTGCCTACTTTTGGCAGCTCCATAGACCACTGTTTCCAAACCAGTATGCCACAAACTTTTGCAAAAATACAACTTGTAGCATGCCCAGACAGCCGAAGGTTCTCCGGGCATGGTGAGAGTTGTAGGTTTGAATCGTGTGGTGCTGAACAAGCATTCATAATGAAGACCCTATCCCTCCCTTTCCTCCCCCTGTGATCTGACACTTATTCCCAATCCTGTGGATAGCAGATACTTTGATAGTTAGACGATTAAAATGGTGTTAATGCAACGTCTTCATCCTCTTCAGGGTAGGGTCACACGTAGCGCATCTGCAGCATATTTCACACCGCGGTAAATCCACTGCAGATTCTGCCACAAACAGGCACACAGGACAACCTGACGCAGCCCTGTGTGCACACACAGGGCTGCAGCGGGGTAGCCCTGTGTTTCTGCTCATAGCTGAATCTGCAGTGTATTTTCAGCAGTAAGAGATACGCTGTGAATGCACTACGTGTGACCCTACCCTCAATGCTGAAATCAGACTAAAATTGCAACTGCTGCACTATTACAGCAGCAGGTACTGCAGCAGTGTCTGGTTAACATAAATGAGCCTAAACCTTAATACTTTGCACTGCTGCAATAAATGGTACAACAACTGCAAGTACAATCTCATTTAAACACTGAAGGGGCTGCAGCAATGATCAGGTAATCAAACATTGCCAATGTAAACATCCCAGTGATCAGCCAACAAATAAGCAAATGCTTTTCACATCTTTCATGTGAACAGGGTTTTCAGGCTTAAAAAACAGAGCTTATGTCTTATAAAAACAGCACCACACTTATCCTCAGGTTGTGTGTGGTATTACAACATAACTCCATTCACTTCAATGGAAGCTGCAGTATCACACACAATGTGAGGAGAGGTGTGATGTTTTTTGAAGAAATTAGCTCTAATCCTGCATGACCCCTTTAAAATAACCATTTGTTAAAATAGTAAGTTTAAACCTGCCCTGTGAAAATTGAAGTGAATGAACAATGACTTGTTATATCTTTGATTGGTGCTCATAACAGGCATTATATCTGCCCCAGAAAAAGGATCCTTAGGCTCTGTTCATATTGAGGATGTGTTACATTTATTGTTGGATCTAAGGTTTCTGGGGGCAACAAAAGTGAAGTCTGTTGTGCTATTCTTACACGTGATTGTTGCAGTCACTTTTTGGCCTCAGTGGTGATGCCAGATACTAGGCCACTTCATGAGCTATTGTGTGCCATCACTCCTGAAAAGGCTTCAAGGACCTCTGGGCGACCACAAGAGCATCAGTGCTGGAACGGTGAGGGGTTTAACAGGTGAGCACAGTTTTATGTAATAACACTTGCTGCTGCTTATATTTTTTTACTGCTTGGACAATGTTTTTAAACAAAAGACAAATATACAGAACTAAATGGTAGAACATCTGTCCTTGTGGAGAAATTAACCTGATTATGTAGGAGAATTTTTATATCTAATTAACACCACAAAATCCCATAGTAATAATCAGAATAAATTAAAGAAAATTAAAATCGAAATGTATAATTTGTTAGAACTGAAGCCAATTTTTATTAGTCTGCAATCCCACATCTTTTTGTTCTTTTTGTCTAGCGAGTAAGGCTCCATTCCCACTACACTTCTGCAGTGCACATTTAACAAATATGCACGAAAAGTCACCTGACATACACGGCTCAAAAAAATAAAGGGAACACTTAAAACAACAAAATGTAACTCCAAGTCAATCACTCTTCTGTGAAATCACACTGCCCACTCAGGAAGCAACACTGATTGACAATCAATTTCACATGCTGTTGTGCAAATGGAAGAGACAACAGGTGGAAATTATAGGCAATTAGCAAGACACCCCCCAATAAAGGAATGGTTCTGCAGGCGGTGACCACAGACCACTTCTCAGTTCCTATGCTTCCTAGTTGATGTTTTGGTCACTTTTGAATGCTGGCAGTGCTTTCACTCTAGTGGTAGCAGGAGACGGAGTCTACAACCCACACAAGTGACTTAGGTTGTGCAGTTCATCAATGCGAGCTGTGGCAAGAAGGTTTGCTGTGTCTGTCAGCGTAGTGTCCAGAACATGGAGGCGCTACCAGGAGACAGGCCAGTACATCAGGAGACGTGGAGGAGGCCATAGGAGGGCAACAACCCAGCAGCAGCTCCTTTGTGAAAGGAGGAGCACTGCCAGAGCCCTGCAAAATGACCTCCAGCAGGCCACAAATGTGCATGTGTCCACTTAAACGGTCAGAAACAGACTCCATGAGGGTGGTATGAGGGCCCGACGTCCACAGGTGGGGATTGTGCTTACAGCGCAACACCTTGCAGGACATTTGGCATTTGCCAGTGAACACCAAGATTGGAAAATTTACCACTGGCACCCTGTGCTCTTCACAGATGAAAGCAGATTCACACTGAGCACATGTGACAGAGTCTGGAGACGCTGTGGAAAATGTTCTGCTGCCTGCAACATCCTCCAGCATGACCGATCTGGCGGTGGGTCAGTAATGGTGGCGGGTGGCATTCCATGTGCTTGCCAGAGGTAGCCTGACTTCCATTAGGTACCGAGATGAGATCCTCAGACCACTTGTGAGACCATATGCTGGTGCAGTTGGCCCTGGATTCCTCCTAATGCAAGACAATGCTAGACCTCATGTGGCTGGAGTGTGTCAGCAGTTCCTGCAAGAGGAAGGCATTGATGCTATGGACTGGCCAGCCCGTTCCCCAGACCTGAATCCGATTGAGCACATCTGGGACATCATGTCTCGCTCCATACACCAATGCCATGTTGCACCACAGACAGTCCAGGAGTTGGTGGATGCTTTAGTCCAGGTCTGGGAGGACATCCCTCAGGAGACCGGCACGCCCCCTCAATACATTGCTATGGCAGAGCTGGGATTGCCGAAAACAGCACTCCGGCTCTGCCATAGAGTTGTATTGAGGGGGCGTGTCAGCCGCTGCTTCGTGCGGTGGTCAACACGCCCCCTTTTCCATGGGCTGCCGCAGCCCCGTACAGAAGATCGCGGGGGGCCCCAGCGGTCGGACCCCCGCAATCTGAAACTTATCTCCTATACTTAGGATAGGGGATACGTTTTTCAGCCCTGGATATCTCCTTTAAGGACATTACATCAAAGTTGGATCAGACTATAGTGTGGTTTTCTACTTTGATTTTGAATGTGACTCCATATCCAGATCTCCATGGGTTAATACATTTAATTTCCATTGATAATTTTTGTGAGATTTTGTTGTCAGCACATTCAACTATGTTAAGACAAAAGTATTTCCTTTATTTTTTGAGCAGTGTATATGCAAAACATATACGCAATAGTAAACTATACAGTTACAAATGTCTGTCATAGATTTCCACTGACAAAAAAAGTATGCTCTCCAGTATACTTTTTGACAGATGCCCTTGTATCTAAAAGTGTAGTCGATCAAAGTTTCCAAAATAGAAACAAAAAGTGCTGATACTTAGTACCCAATATATCTATGGATACTTTCAGTGCATACACTGCGACCCTTGCAAAAGTAGTGTGAACATAGCCTTAGGGAAACATAGAAACCTGTTCCTCAGTCAACTGTATGTGTTTATAACAATAGCCCATAAGCATCAGTATATATATATATATATATATATATATATATATATATACACACGAACACATATACACACACACACACATGTGTGTGTTAAGCAGAATATGCATCCAAATTCCAGGGCGCTTCACAGATGTAAAAAATAAGTCTCCTTCCCCAAAATTAGGTTGACGAATCAGGTATCAATCAGAACAGCAGAGTTTTAATAACACAAGCACAATTATTATGAATGAATACTTTTTTTTAGTAGTTGTTAGGTCTATAGTTAAATAAGTCATTTATTCTGCTAGCAATAATTTGTTTTTATGGAAAGAAGTTATATAGACCTACTTGTTGCTCCCTCTTGTCAGGTGTCTTGGCCGTCGATGGCAAGATCTGATCCCTGGCCAGCTTCTGTACAAAGTCAATGCGTCTAAATTCTTCTCTTCCACGCAGTTTGCACATAACTCCGGCCTTGAGGGTTGGAGAAAGAGCAAATAAATACTTAAATCCACAGTCGAATGACATTGCAGTGATGGCAAGTTTACTTAGAACTCATATTCTGCAAACGTTTATCAGATCATATAGAACAGAGCAAAAGTTCCAGGTATGAGTGTGCCAGTTCAGTGCTGTATGAAATTTCCCTAAATCACAATCTTCTATGTGTGTGTGACTGATATGCTGACTTTTTGTTTGTTCCTCCCCACCTATTTCCTGTTACATAGGAGAATTGTAACAAGAGGTTAAAAACCCATGGGAAAGCTGGTCAGGAACAATTGTGACATTGGATGCAGAGATGTAGGCTCGTCATTCCTATAAATAACATTGTAGCACCTCCTTTTCATCTACTTGAGTCCTTGGCCCTGACCAAAGAATAAGTTTTCAAATCCAGAGATTAGCAGGAGCTGCTACTTGAACTAGGACAGAGCTCGATTCATTGAGAATATTTATGTTTCTTGAAACGTTTTTAGTGATGTTAAAAATGTTGTAGAGAATATGATTTTTAATCAATGAAATATTATAAACATAATTTTTTTTTACATTAGACATGTGGTCTCCAACATGTGTATCTCCAGCAGGTATGAAATTAAAACTCCCAGCATAATCAGATTAGACCATGCATTCCAATCTGCAGGCATAATGTTATAGAGTTTAAGGAGAAAACTGATATATAAGTTTGTGGGAAAAATTACTTGTCAGTTATATACTTATTTTTAGGACCAAGTAGTCACGTGGGTGGTCCTACTCAGTGATTGATAGTTATCTTTAAAGAGTACCTGTCATGAAACCATATTTTCTAAACTAGCTCAGATTATATTCCCTAACTACTCCGAACATCTCTCCTGCACTTAAAAAGCTCTATATCATAACATTCCCTTTTCTCACATTGTGTGAGCTCCTGGCAGGAGAAAATGGGTGTTCCCATGCAAACGCGATGTCATTGAAGCCTGCGAGAGCTGTGCCTCACCATGACCTGCACGCACTTCCTGAGTTTGGTCTCCTGCCAGGCCGGGAGAAGACCAAACTAACTGTTTAACTTGTGCAGGGAACAGAACAGAGCCACCTAGCAGCCTTTAGGTTGAGAATTTTAAGAGCAAGTAAATAGCTAAGTGTCTTATAATTAAATAAGGAACAATATATTAAAAGTTTTGTTTGGTGACAGGTACTCTTTAAATAAGTGTGCATATAGAGTGGGCTGTCAATCACTGAGCAGGACCACCCACCTGACTACTTTTCTCAGAATAAGTAAAGGTTTACATGAATAAATGACACATTATCCTAAAACTTGTTCCCATAAGACTATATATATATATATATATATATATATATATATATATATATATATATATCTGCTGAGCTCATCCTGCTTGATAACATGATGCCTGCAGACTGGTCAACTTATTTAACTTGACATGTTCCCTCATCTATATTCACTGCTTCTCTAACCATGTGATCTGCTCATCTCTCTCAAGGCGACCCCTCCCTGCAGCTCACACAAGAAACAAGCACAGGGGCTAATGGTTTGTATAATCTTTTCAAAGGCTGTGTTTGGGGGCTATGGGGTACAGTTTTGAAACAGATCAGCTGTGATGCCTTGTGGAGTCATGGTGAGCATAGATATATATACATAACTTACGTTTTTATTTCTACCACTTATGGTTGTATATATCCTTAAAGAACATAGAAATTGAAGTTAAAACAACGCAACCGGCTAAAACTTAAAGTGTTACTGTTCCTTAAGAAATGTAGAAACACAGACATGAAACACAGACATGTAAAACATTTTGATTGGTCAGGGTCTTGGAGCTGAAATCCCAACTTGTTGCTACATAAAGTGGAGAGACGTAGGAACACCTGTGCACTTTACACCTTGTTGCAAGTCTATGGAGCCCGTCTCCTTAAACAAGTCAAATTTAGTTGTGAGGAGTGAAGTGCACAGCCATGTCCATATACCCTAACTAATTAAAGCATTTCACATGTCTGTCAAAGCTACAGTAATGTTTTAACCTTTAATGGAATACTAGAAAACCAACAAAAAAACTGCACATGAAAAACTTGTGGTAGGTAAGGGTGAAAAGCTCAGGAGACCTACATATACACCTGTTCCACCCTATGGATACTAAGCCCTGCCTACCACATGCCCTGATAAGGGGGATTTCTCAGAAAAACCTGGTAAGAATAAAATGTATGTTACTTCAGAATTCCAACTAAGATGTTGAATTAAAGATTTTACAAAGAAATAAAGTCAGTAAAGGTTGGCTATAAATAAGCTTTATTATTACAGCACATGGTAAAATTGTCCTTTGAGCTCTGTCCTCTGTCCTACAGACCTAAGATCATAGTACGTAGCCTCATCACACTGATTGTTGTGGATATGGCATTCAAACTCTCAGCCACCTGTTTCAATATTTTCTTTGTTACTTTTCTTTGCTGTCTGGTATACTCGCACCAGCACCTGGGTAAGCAAGCACGATGCTGTGCCAGTCTGTAAAGAGATGTAGTATCCACAGGCCATGTAACTGGGGTGCTGTCTGCTCAGTCGGGGCACAGAGACCGCAACAATGCTAACTAGGTTTACTAGTTGTGTTGTGCATGTTCTGCCTATATGACATAAAAATATCACAATGCATGCGCCAAATGTATAGGCCTGAGGCATGCAACTTATTTCCCACTAAAACCAAACAGTACACATAGTTTTTCCTTAATACAATGGTTAAGAAAAGATATATCACAGTGTACACCCAAATGTACACAGGGAAATGTGTAGCTCAATAAAAGACAATAATTGAATTTAGTATTTCAAAGTGAGAAGTCACAACAGTGTATGTGCCCTCCCATCTATATTTAATGTAAGCTACAACAATAATAGCCGCAAGAAATCTTTCCTGCTAATTTTGAAACTTTCCTCCACGGAAGGTCACTGTGTACTAAGAGCCGAGCCCGAGGACCAGAACATTTTACAGCACTATAAATAAGCAGATGCTGTTTAGACATTCTACCGGAGCCTTTCCTCTAGGATTAAATTCTTTATTTAATGAAAGATCACTGTAAGGTACAGAAGCAGTATTCATGAGACAGACAGAAAAAGGAGATTTTTATGCTTAACGTAAAATCTCTTTCTCGAAGGATCCATTGATGGACACAGACGATGGGTATATGCTGCTGTCTCTAGGAGGTTTGACACTATGGCAACAAGAAAAGCCGTCTCCTCCCAGCAGGGTATACCCGCTCACAGGCACCTGAGGTAATCAGTTTTAGTCCCAGAGCAATAGGAGAAGACAGACAGGTCCAGAAAAAAAACACAGACTGTCCGAGCAACCAGAAGAAAAGGTAACTGAACACACCCTCGGACAGATGACTGAAATAGAAACACCAGAACAGGGTGGGAGCTGTGTCCCCCAATGGATCCTTCGAGAAAGAGATTTTACGATAAGCATTAAAATCTCCTTTTCTCTATCGGCTCCATTGGGGGACACAGACTATGGGACGTACCAAAGCCGTCCCTTGGGTGGGTAAGGAATCAGACAGGTGGACGGTTGGACCATCACCGCCTGCAACGTCTTACGGCCCAGAGTAGCATCAGTAGCATCAGCTGATGCGAGGGCAGTAATCTGGTAGCACCTTGACAAAGTGTGCAAAGACGACCACGTGAACGCCTCACAGAACTGCAAGGCAGAAGCCACGTAGCGGAGACCCAGGATGCCCCGAAAAACGGATGGAATGAGCCAAGCCCCGAAGGGTGGATCTTCCCCTTGCAGCGGTAAGCTCCTAAAATGGTTGTCTTGTCCAACGACCACAACAGGTTGTGGAACAAACACTTCCAGGGATGAGAAGGGGCCGGACAAAAGGATGGAAGGACGATGTCCTTATTGAGATGAAAAAGTCAAAACCATATCAGGTACGAAGGACGGACCTGGACGGAAAACAAAACAACTTGTCCTGGTATACAACCAGGAAAGGAGAATTGCAGGAGAGAGCTGCCAGCTCTGACACCCTCCTAACAGAGGGAAGAGCAATAAGGAACGCCACCTTCCGGGGAAGGAAGCGAAAAGAAATGTCCCTGAGAGGTTCAAAAGGGGGGCCTTGCAGGGCATCTAAGACCCAGAGCAAGTCCCAAGGGAAAAAAGGAGACTGATAAGGAGGGGCAGCTTGTGCCGCTCTCTGAACTAGGTACGGACATGATAATTGAACGCCAGAGAACGTTGGAAAAGAATGGAAACGGCCAAACCTTTGACCCCTAAGGGAGCTGAAGCCAACCACGACAGAAGAAAAAGGCTGAGTGTTACACCAACAGAAATAAGACCGCCAGGTATGGTTGTAAATCTTTGCAGGGGAAGGCTGTGGGCCCTCAGCATGGTCCTCTGAACCGCTGTCTCAACCACCACGCCGTCAGAAGCAGAGACGGTAAATAGAGGTGGCCCTAGAGACCTGATACAGGAGGTCTGGACGATAGGGAAGGCGCAGCGGTAAGTCGTTCAGGAGCCTGACCATGACGACGTACCACGCCTGCCGGGGCCAGTCTGGGCCACGAGAATGGCGGGAACGCCCTCTGCTGTGAGATGCCTCAGGAGCCCAAAAGGAGAGGAAGGGGAGGAAACAGATAAGGAAGGGCAAAGCTCGACCAATAGAAGGGAACGGTTTGGTTGTGGCAGAACATGCAGAGGTCCACGCCTGGAGCACCCCAAAGGTTGCAGGTCACTGCAAACACCTCCGGAAGTAGGGACCACTTGCTTTGGACGGCTGAGGACTGTCTGAGAAAGACCACATCCCAGAAACGTCCGGAATGAAGATCGCTGAGATGCCGGAACCTGAGTTCAGCCCCGAAGGGAATTTCCCAAGAAGCAAGCCAAGAAAGAATTGCCCTAGGCCCAAACATGTTGAAGGGGAAAAGGACTTCTCGGGGGACCAAGGCCCAGAGAACGATCTTGCGGTCGAGAGACAATGGAGACCTGTCCCACCAGAAGAGAATCACCAGTTGAAGAGGTCGGTGATGAAACTGGGCAAATGGCACGGCCTCCATGGCCGCCACTAACCGATCCAGGACATCCTTGCAAAAGCGAATGGAAACTGGAGCAGAGTGCCGAAGTCATCGGACTCTAGATAAGAGAGTAAGCCGACTGGTCGGCGGAAACGAAAGCGGGTAGAGGCCGCGTCGAACTGGAGCCCCAGGAGAGCAGTTGGACTTGTCCCGATTGAACACCCAACCAAAGTGAGACAAGGTCTGGAGGTTGAGACTAAGACTCTCAAGGATCTGGGCCCTGGCTGGAGCTCTGATCAGGAGGTCGTCCGAGTAAGGAATCACGGAAACAACTGTTGTCCGTAAAAGGGGCTATCACAGGCACCAGGACTTTGTGAAAGGTCCGCGGAGAAGTGGTCAGACCGAAATGGAGAGCCACAATAGGAAATGACCGTCCGGAACTGCAAAGTGGAACTACCGCTGATGACCGGGAAACAATGAGATGTGGAGGCAGGCATCCTTGATGTCCACCGAGGAACGAAAACTCCCTGTGAACCATGGACGCCAGCACCGAACGGAGAAACACCATTCGGGCTGGAAGGCAGAAGATGCTGGCTGAGATACTCGAGAGTGGGCGAACAGAAACGCCTTTCTTGGGGACCAGAAAGAGGTTGGAATAACCCTCGAAAACAATCCCCTGAAGGAACCGGGACAATTACTCCCTGGATAAAAAAAGGAGCTGGGGCGCGCCCCGAACTGCTTTCGCTAGAGAGGGGAACCGGAGGGTCCAGGAAAGAAAAAGGCAATCCCAAGGAAGGGAAATAAATTCGATCCTGTATCCGTTGACTACCACATCCCTGACCTAGAAGTCCTGAATGTGCGTAGTCCAGGTGTCTCAAGAAGTCCTGAATGTGCGTAGTCCAGGTGTCTCAGAAGAGTAAGTGGCGACCAACCACCCGAGAAAGGTCGGCGGGTGGGGGGCGACCCTTCAGACCGAGGAAGGCCTGCGGGTGCCTGATGGGGCCGCAAAATGGCTGGAAAGGATAGCCGACCTCCGGGATAGGTCCGTAAGGAGGGAGCCCTCTTCCCGTGAAAGTGCCTGCCTGGACCCTTTGTTGGTACCCCTTGATGGTACCAAAGGTCCACAGAACCAGAAGGAGGACTTACGACGGAAAGCGGTTCTGTGTGCCTTATCCAGAGGTAATAAAGAACTCTTCTTCGCCCGCTACCTCACTTCCTGAAGGCGGCATCCACATTCCAGGCTTTAAGCCATAAGGAGTGACTGTGGCTACCAGGTAGCTTGTGGCAAAGGCAGCACAGTGGCTGTGCATGGAAGCAGAACACAGAAAATCTCCAGCTGCGGAGCATCGGAGAGCTAGATTAAACAAATCTTCTAGAGGGATCTTGAAGACTACCCTGGCGGAGTTGGGAGACCATACTGAAAGGGCACCCAGGCTGAAGCAAAAGCAGGAAGAACCTGCTGTCTCAATGGCAAGGTTTGCCAAAGTCTCCACCTTCATGTCCGCTGGATCCTTAAAGGCAACCGCAGCAGCCAACAGCCGGGTAGGCGCCTTAGAGAGGCGGGAGATCGGTAGATCCACAGTTGGAGAGGAGGTCCACCAAGCAATGAGGTCCATGGCGAAGGGATACCGCGCTTGAATCTTCTTGATAGGGTTCCTGCAGGTGGATACCAGCAGGGCGTAAAATTCAGCGTGAGAGCTGAAAGTCTTAGGTGCCGATCGGGCACGAAGAAAGGAGACTTCTGGAGCCATGTCCGAAGTTCCTGGGTCCTTTAGAAGGAAGGTGTGTCTTATGGCCAAAACCAATGAGTACACCACATCAGGCATCCGTGCGTTCCTTTAAGTCGGAGGCCGAATCAGAAACCTCATCCACAAGTCCTCCAGTTGAATGGGAACGAGGTGAGGCAGCCCAGGAAGAGGTCGGGCACGATGAGAGGAAACTTCTGGACCACATCCGAAGTTGCTGGGTCCTTCAGCTGGAAGGTGTCTCTTATGGCCCAAACCAATGAGTACACCACATCAGGATTATCCGTGCGGTCCTCTATGAAAGGAAACTTCTGGAGCCACGTCCGAAGATCCTGATGAGAGGAAACTTCTGGACCGCGTCCGAAGTTCCTGGGTCCTTTTGCTGGAAGGTGTCTCTTATGGTCGAAAACAATGAGTACACCACATCAGGCATATCCGTGCTGTCCTCTGTGAAAGGAAACTTCTGGAGCCACGTCCGAAGTTCCTGGGTCCTCTAGATGGAAGGTGTCTCTTATGGCCGAAACCAATGAGTGGACCATGTCAGATGTATCCAATCTGAAACTCCATCCACAAGTTCTCCAGGTGAATGGGAACGAGGTGAGTCAGATGAAAAACCTATATGGAGGGCCGGCGTAGGGCGGACCTCTCCAAGGCTGTCACCTGAGCCAAGTCGATATAGACTGGGAGAGTGGTAGAAATAGCAGGGGAAGCAGTGGTGCAGGCGGAAAAGTGGGTTTAGCAGAACCAAGCATGGTAGAGTTGCTAACCCCTGCAAGAACAATAGATGACCAGGCCCGTGGTATCTGTCCAGCAGGAGGGACAGTTCCGGGCTCGGACACATCCATTCTTATATATTTATTGATTTATTTAAATGAATTTTATTTTATTATTATTATTTTTTTTTTTTAAGAGAAACTGCTCACTCAGAGTATGTGTCCCCAAAAAGGTAGCAGCTGTGAGGAGCGCTGCACGGCTGAGAGGAGAGAGCGAGGGAGAAGAAAGCATAGTTAATGAGAAGAGAGAGAGAGACCGGCCTGTCAAAGGGCGCCACTTATTGGCCCTCAGAAACCCTCTGCACGCGCTTAGTGCTGGTTGGCAGAGAAAGGGACTGGCCGCATACAGAGAAGGAGAGAGAGAAGGATTCCTGCGGCTGTGAGTGGGCGGGGCTAAAGCCCGACAAGGGCTCGCGGCCAGAGAAGGAAAATGGCCGGGCTCTAATGGCATCCTCGCTCCCATAAAGAAAAAACACCGCCGGCAGCACGCTGCTGCCGACAGGAGAGCGGGGCTGTGTTCCGGCGCAGTGAGCAATATGGCCGGAGATAGGGGCCGCGCTCACTGAAAGCGCAGGAGGAGTCGGCAGTGCTCCGCTGCCGAAATGAAAGTAACTGCTGCCGACAGGAGAGCACAGGAGAGCAGGGCTGTGTTCCGGCGCAGTGAGTGATGTGGCTGGAGATAGGGGCCGCGCTCACAGAGAGCGCAGGAGGAGTCGGCAGTGTTCCGCTGCCGAAATGAAAGTAACTGCTCAAGTAGTGTCGGCGTCTGAATGAAAAGACCCCAAAGAAAAGGAACGACTTGCACAGTCCTACACCACTGATTTTAAGCCCCATTGCCTGAAAGGGTTCCCCACAATTCAGGAGATAACAATAAAGAGGAGTGGGCCCAGAGGATGAAGAATCCTAGGACCTGCAAGAAAAGGGAGAAATATACTCACCCTCAGTCAGAAGAACTTACCTAATGGAGTCTTCAGTCAGCATTTTGTCACCTGCATCCATCATGCCGGGCCTGAAAAGCCAGACGAGCAGGGAAAGATGGGGGACCCGGACCCATGAGGTACAACCCCAGGCGCTGACCGTTGGCGAGAGGGGGTTAACAGTACATCCAAGATGCCTGCCACCTCTCGCAATGGGGAAACAGTGAACTCTATGTTCCTGAGTCCCCACCTGAAAACAGGAAAGAAAAAGGAGTAAAAAAAAAACTAACACATTCCCTAACTAGGAAAATAAAAAATAAGAGACCTGGTCTGGAGAGAACTCCCGACCGTGTCTACCTCCTTAGACACTAAGCTTAAACTGATTACCTCAGGTGCCTGTGGGCGGGTATACCCTGCTGGGAGGAGACGACTTTTCTTGTTGCCATAGTGTCGAACCTCCTAGAGACAGCAGCATATACCCAGTGTCTGTTTCCCCCAATGGAGCCGATAGAGAAAATACGACTAGGAACAAAGGAATCTTGCATATATAAAGGCCCCAGCTATGTATGTGAGGTAGAGGGGACTACTGTGTCCTGGTGCTAACCCTTCCAAATATGGATTCATTCTTGGGGGGAGACAGGGACAGAGAGTGCTCCTATAAGGACACAGCAGTTTTGGCCTTTTGGACAAAGAAAATGTCATTTTTATATGTTTGTTATTTTCCCCTCGCACTGTAATAGCCATAACTCTTTTTTTTTTTTCACAGAACCCTATGAGGACTTGATTTGTGCAACCAATTTTACTGTACAACGAAAACATATTATTTGTGTGGGGAAATTGAAAAGAAAATTCCAACTTTTGGGGGAGTTTGTTTTACATTGTACACTTTACGCTGACATGTTTTCTATACTGCGTGGGTCATTATACGCTTTTCTATTATTGTACTGCTTTTAAAGTAAGTAAAACTTTTTCAACTAAATTTGAATGTTTAAAAGTGCCCTATTCTGATCCCTCAAAACGTTTTCTTTTTTTTTTCCGTATACGGGGCTGTATGAGGGCTCAATTTTTTCACTGCGAGTTTGTCATCACTTTTTACTTAAAGGAGAAATTATACATTTTTTATTTCCCCTGTGCCCAGGCTGCAAAAACTAAAAAGAAAAAAACTTTAACTCACCTTCCTACGTTCCCCCGTTGCGCCAATATTGGCGTCCCGGTCCTTTAGTGCTGGTCTTCTTCCTGGTTCCTGGGCTCGGTGACTGATACTGCACTCAGCGTATCGCCAGCCGCAGCGATGTCCCGTCTTGGCCGGTGATAGTCTGTGCGCACTGTCATGTAAGGAGCCCGGACGGCAGGGAGAAGGCAGCACCCAGGGGGAATAAGGGGTCTGGCAAAGGATTGAGGGGCCTGTGTGTTAGCAGATGAACTAAGAAGAAGTGTGTGGCAGTATTATATTCAGAGGGTACAGTGTGTGGCAGAGTTATATTTAGGTGCACAGTGTGTGGCAGTATTACATTCAGGGGTAATGTGTGTGGCAGTATTAGATTCAGTCCTAGCCTGACTTTGATTTCTAGAGTAGAAATAATTTTCTGTGGTGCGCTACATTGCGGGCATCATCAATAGGGGTACAGATGCCCACGACATGGAAATAATTCTACCCCTGTACAAATCACCAGTATACATAAAAGATATAGTGGAGCTGGAGAGGGTTCCAAGACGGGCAAGCCGAGTAATACGGTAAATGGGAGGACTACAGTACCCAGAAAGATTCTCAGAATTAGGGTTATTTAGTTTAGGGGAAAAAAAAGCTTAGGGTAGACAAAAAAACTATGCATAAATATATCAGGGGACAGTACAGAGATCTCTGATGTGACATATTTATACCCAGGACTGTATCTATAACAGGGGGCATCCTCTACTTTTAGAGGAAAGAAGGTTTCTACACCAGCATAGACGGGGGTTCTTTACAGTAAGAGCAGTGAGACTGTGGAATTCTCTCCCAGAGGAGCTGGTCATAGTGAACTCTGTTATAGAGTTCAAAAGGGGCCTGGATGCATTTTTGGAGAGTAATAACATTACAGGTTATGGATACTAGATTAATAGGGACAGAAGGTTGATCAAACATTTATAATGACTGTCATATTTGGAGTCGAGAAGTTTTTTTTTTACCTTTCTCTGGATCAACTCAGTAGGGACTCATTAGGGATATAGGTTGAACTTGATTGGCTCTGGTCTTTTTTCAACCTTAAAAATCTGTATGTCCCCCCTGATTTCCACACAACATGCATAGACCTTTGAGGAAGATGTTGGTGTTTAAATCAACAATGTTCAAGTTCTTTTACATGTTGTGTGTAACGCTGAGTGCTCCGTCCTCTGCTCCTGGACCGGCGCGCTCACTGCATTTGTCCCCGCGGAGTGCCCCAGTTAGAGTCTCTGACCGGGGACACTCAGCTTCTGTCACCGGCAGGGACGCAGTCCGCGCTGCGGGCTGTCCCCGCCCGCGTCCCATCCTTACTTACCGGCACCCGCTCCGGCTCTCTCCTCGGCTCCCCTGTCATGTGGTTCCCGACGCGCGTCCCTGCACTATAGGGCACGCGCGCGCCGGCTGTGTAAAATTTAAAGGGCCAGTGCACCATTGATTGGTGCCTGGCCCAATCCAATGTCCTCTGCTCCTATAAATGTACCCTGCCCCTTCCTGCCCTTGCCGGATCTTTGGGTTGCCTTAATGCCCAAGAGAAAGCGTTTATTGTGTATTCCTTGCCTGTTGCTGAACCTGTTGCTAACGACTACCGCCTCCGAACCTGTGCTGCCTGCCCTGACCTTTTGCTACGTCTGACTACGCCTCTGCCTGTCCCTTCTGTGCTTCGCCAGTCTCAGCAGTCAGTGAGGTTGAGCCGCTACCGGAGGACACGACCTGGAAGTTACCGCCGCACCAAGACCATCCCGCTTTGCGGCGGGCTCTGGTGAATACCAGTAACTACTTAGAACCGATCCTCCGGTACGGTCCACGCCAATCCCTCACTGACACAGAGGATCCACTACCAGTACCGCTTCCTGCTACCAGTCCGGATCCTTACATTGTGCAGTACATGCAACATGTGTAGGAAAATCGTGTAAGCCTTCAATGCGGCCACGTCTCTCTCACATAACATGCAGGTGAGAGGGTATGGCACCATTTTCTACCTCCTCCGTTGACACCAATCCTAGCTATTCCACTGCACATCATTACTTGCTGTCACCTATGTCCAAAATTATTAGAGTAAACATACACTCCATTTTTTTTAAGATGTGACAAAGAAAATCACAGGAGTTATTCCTACATGATATAGTATAAAAATCTTCTGTCTATCCATATATAGAGACTGCTACTATATTGATGCAGCTTTCACTGATATTAGAAAAGGATTGTTTTCTTCAGAAACTGTTGTGCACAGAGGGTGACATTAATTTGTTCTGCTAGGGATGATCAATGCTGAGACCATAATCTATAAGAAACTGCTTTAGAAGACATTTACCTAAGAAAATTACTATGATTGATCAACTTTATGAAATCAATAAAATAGTGTCATTTAAAGTGGGCAAAACAAATATCAGACTAAGATTTCGTAAATGTTATTGGTTTTATCTAGAAGCCATTTTTACTGATCTATAAGGAGGATCTGAACAATATTCACATGCAATATTCAGCTGCAAGAAAGTTTTTAAAATCTTATTCAAAAAACCATTATATTACGAAACAATTGCTTGGAAACTGTCACTCTGCAATAAGACCGGGTATTTAACAACTCTGCCAAAAAATATCTTAACATTGAATGAGTCCCTCATCTTTTCCTCTACTTGACATGGAAAATGGCAACAATTAAAATAATTCTCGTGATTTTGTTCAGGTATGTTCATTAAGCCAGAATGGTCTATTAAACAAATATCGTTTTGTATAGTTATTTATCTGTGATTTCCGTAAAAAAAAACAGAGAGATTTTTCTCTAAGTGTGCAGATAATTTTTGCCAGGGGTTGTAATGCCCCTAGTGGCAGTCAATTGTAAAAGCATTATACCCTCCACCACCCCTCAGATTAATTTCATCAAGCCAAAAAGAACATATTGCTTAAAATCTTACAGGTACTGAAGTATAAATAATACAAAAATTGTATATTCAGGGAAAATTATTAGACAATTTTGACCAGCTTTTGGCATTAACTAGCAATGTTAAAGGGGTACTCCGGTGCTTAGACATCTTATCCCCTATCTAAAGGATAGGGGATAAGATGCCTGATCGCGGGGTCCTGCCGCTGGGGATGCCCGTGATCTTGCACGTGGCACCCCGTTTATAATCAGTCCCCGGAGCGTGTTCGCTCTGGGTCTGATTACCGGCGACCACAGGGCCGAGGACGTGTGATGTCACGCCTCCGCCCCCCGTGTGACATCTCGCTCCGCCCCTCAATGCAAGCCTGATTATAAACGGGATGCCACGTGCAAGATCACGGGCGTCCCCAGCGGCGGGACTCCCGCGAACAGGCATCTTATCCCCTATCCTTTGGATAGGGGATAAGATGTCTAAGCACCAGAGTACCCCTTTAATTTGGAGTTTACACCGCCTTTGCCCCTTTGTAGAAGAAAAAAAAAAGTAAGGTTGTTGAATTTATCAATAGTTTTGGAGACAATCAGACAAACAGAGATTAAAACATATCTAATACAGATGAGTACTTCACATAATGCTAGACATTGCAGAAAAAAAAAGTCTATGGCAATCATTATATTTTAAGACTAAGCTGTCTCCATTCAGGTCTGTCACGTCTACCAATAATTACGATGTGGTAAGCATCTCTACTTCAATACAGCATGAATTCACCTTTCCAACATAGATATTCGGTCACCTAAGGACAAGCACTGAAGCAAATCTTGACTAGAACAGTGCTTTTAGGAAAAAAACTCAAAAAATCCTTAGGAATCAATGGATATTAAAAAGATTGTGGCTAAATTTGTCCAGCCAATTTTTGGAGTTTGGTGTGACATTATGTCCAATTTGCTTTTTTCATCCCTTTTTTGGTTTAGTTCCAATACACGCAAAGGGAATAAACATGTGTATAGCAAAACATGTGTTACTGCAATCCTTTTCTGTGAGAAATTCTTCATTTTCTAGAAAAATATCAGGGGTGCCAACATTTACGGCCATGACTGTATTTGTACTTGATTTGTCATAGGGGTTTTCTCTGACTTTCTATTTTAATTGATGGCTTATACCCAGAATAGGTCATGAATATCAGAACAGCAGGGTGCCCAATCAACTATTTGATCATCATCACACGTTTTTTCAAAGCATTTTGATTCATTACAGTAGCCAAATACATGGAAAGATTCAGCAGAAAGTGTATGCAAGACAGAATACTGTGATTAATGGTCAAATATAATGAAATATGGATGACCAATTCCATTCATAAAAAATCTTTACAATGTCTAAGTTCATTGTCAAAAATTGTGACAGCCATCTTTTCAGCTTCAGTTAGGCAGCATTCAAATCTTGGATCCATAACAGATGCTTACTAACAATGAATGCCATTGGAAATATCCCACTGAAAGCACAAATCATTGTGTTGAACAGCTGGTCTTAAGGGTCATACCACCACTGATAAAACACTGATGGCTGGTCTAAAGGATAGTCCTAGAGAACACTCGACTTCTTTACAAAAAACAACTGACTGCAGGGGTCCTACTAGGAGTGCCTCCACAATCTACTCACTGTTTGAGGATATTTCATATGTGAAAAATTTGTGAAATGTTGCAGTGAGTGATGAGGCCATCCACTAATGAAAGTCACTGCAATGCCCAGAGAAGTTGTTACCCATTCTATTACATACTTAGGTACAGTATAATTTATAAAAACATAGATATATGTGCCAACTTTTTTCCACCAACGGTAAGCAATGCTTCATCCATACCACAAATTTATAGGGGAATCCTACATTAGTCATCTTCCTTACTTGCCTGCCTCAGAGGTGCAGCCTAATTTCCTAAATAAGTGTGGAGTTTTCCTTGATGCTTCCCAGTGACCCCGGACCTCCGGTCGGCTAGACACGGTTCATGTGCATGCTTTGGTTGTTTTGTTTGCTGGATTGCATTTACTGTAGCTGTATTGCGTGCACCCCACAGGTGTCAATTATCTTGCTGGATCCTCGCACTGCCTCGCGGATGTATCCTTCATAACAGCTGTGTTTATATCAGAAGTGCTCTCCCCTTTATTTCCTTCTTCATTTTTTGATCTAAATAAGAGTGGTTTTGTTAGGATTCGGCAGGCTGGATGTGGATCCTCTGTGTCAGCGAGGGATTGGCGTGGACCGTGTCGGTGGACCGGTTCTGGGGTTGCTACTGGTATTCACCAGAGCCCGCCGCAAAGCGGGATGGTCTTGCTGCGGCGGTAGCAACCAGGTCGTATCCACCGGCAACGGCTCAACCTCGCTGACTGCTGAGAAGGCGTGGGACAGAAGGACTAGACAGAGGCAAGGTCAGACGAAGCAGAAGGTCGGGGCAGGCGGCAAGGTTCGTAGTCAATGGCGATAGCAAGAGGTCAGGAACACTGGTAAGGCAAACACTATAACGCTTTCTCTGGCACAAGGCAACAAGATCCGGCAAGGAAGTGAAGGGGAAGTGAGGTTAAATAGACAGGGAGCAGGTGGAGGCTAATTAGACTGATTGGGCCAGGCACCAATCATCGGTGCACTGGCTCTTTAAATCTTAGAGAGCTGGCGCGCGCCAGGACGAGACAGCCGGGGACCGGAACAGGTGAGTGACTTGGAATGCGATTCGCGAGCGGGCGCGTCCCGCTATGCGAATCGCATCCCCTCCGGCAGTGTCAGTGCAGTGCTCCCGGTCAGCGGGTCTGACCGGGGCGCTGCAGAGAGAGGAACGCCGCGGGGAGGAGCAGGGACCCGGAGCGCTCGGCGTAACAGGTTTCACATTCGCACACAACCTTTTTTTTTAAAATAAGTTTTTTATTTTCTTTTTGCTTAAATGTGCAAAAAGTCCTTCATTTATATTTTCCATTTGTTTTGAATACCGTATATACTCGAGTATAAGCCGACTTTTTCAGCATGATTTTTCGTGCTGAAAACGCCCCCCTCTGCTTATACTCAAGTAAACTCTCCGCCTGTCAATCCCTTCTCAGTGGTCTTCAACCTGCGGACCTCCAGATGTTGCAAAACTACAACTGGCTGTCCGAGCATGCTGGGAGTTGTAGTTTTGCAACATCTGGAGGTCCGCAGGTTGAAGACCACTGAAAGGGATTGACAGGCGGTGATGATGAAGGGGGTGGGGGATGACGAAGGGGATGATGATGGGGTGATGATGACGGGGGTGAAAATGACAGGGGTGAAAATGACAGGGTGATGACGGGGGTGAAAATGACAGGGTGATGATGAAGGGGGTGTTAATGACGGGGGTCTGGATGATGACAGGGGGGATGATGACATGGGGGGGGGATGATGTATTTCCCACACTAGGCTTATAGTCAAGTCAATAACTTTTCCTGGGTTTTTGGGGTGAAATTAGGGGCCTCGGCTTATATTCGGGTCGGCTTATATTCGAGTATATATGGTACATGCCTGCCTTTGGCTAAAAAAAAAAAAAAAAAAATCGGCCACAAAAAACGCAGATACATTTAAAAATAACTAATTTAAATTAAATAAGTAAAATTTTATGAAAATGAATGAATAAATGAATGAATGAATGAATGAATAAATAAATAAATAAATAATGTGAGTGTAAAACTACCCTAACAGTTGATAGAAGTGCAGGTGTGGTCCACCTGCAAATGTATTAAAAACTTATTTCTGTATAGATAGCAATACTAAGCTCCCTATGAGCATGACAGTCTAGTATGGTTACCACTGGAGGCCAGGCCTTTTGCTGTACAAGCAACACCTGGCAAAACCTATCAAGCCCTTTGCTTGCAGAAATTATTTATGAAACAGTAGCCCCCCTCTCTTTCCAAGTAAACTATTATGGGAAACTTGGTTAAAGCAAGTTCAAACAGTTGGTTGCTTTTTTTTTCGTCACCTGTGTGATCTGGCACATATGACAATCCTACAAACAGGCCCTACATTTACTTTCTCCCTTGCATAAGGATTTTGTTCTGTGGTTTGCTGAGCAGGTTTTACATTACCCATATGCTGATGTATAAAAACATTATTATGCTGGTCACTAAGAAATGAACCACTTTTGCAAGACAAAATCATCTTGTAAACCACATCAGATCTGCTGAAGGCCAGCCTTCTCATATTCCACCTTAACCAATCTATGTATATATAAAACTCAATGGCCCTGATTGAATAAAGTCCAACCGACTTTTTTTCTCTGTTTATGCGCCCAAATTTTTGTTGCACCATCCGTACGACTAATTCTGCGCCCAAATTTTACACTGCACAACCTACACTTTTGAAAACACTCAGTGTTTTTTGACTACAAGAAAATGGACGTGGTTAACCAAAAAATGGGTGCTTTCCCGACAAAAAGCAGAAATTACTCAGAGTTCTTCCAAAATCACTCCTGAAAAAGTGAAAGTTTGGCTCACAGAATAACCGACAGCAAAGAGGATGTGTAAGAACTACCAAAAGCTGGTGATTTTGGCAAAGGCACAGCTTAAGATGGTGGGGAGTGCTTAAACTATTTTATTTTCTTTTTTTCCATTGTTTTACAGTTCTACACAAGGATGCACTACGATGCAGGACATATATTTACGTCCTGAGCCGGCTCCCGCAATATAACACGGGGTCACTTGGTGACCCCGCATCATACCGGGTCGGTCCCAACAGCCATCAACGGCTGGGACCCGCAGCTGATACCGGGCATCACCGATCGCCGTGATGCCCTTCAATCAAAGTTGACCGCCGTGTCTGAAGTGCAAAAAAAAAGTGTTAATAAATGTGATTTAACCCCTTCCCTAATAAAAGTCAGAATCCCCCCCCCCCCTTTTCCATAAAAAAAATGTTAATAAAAATAAATATAAACATATGTGGTATCGCCGCATGCGTAAATGTCCAAACTATAAAAATATACTGCTAATTAAGTAAATGGCGTAGATATAAAAAAAATTCAGCCTAAAATACTGTATTTTTGGTCACTTTTTATTCCATTAAAAAATGAATAAAAAGCAATCAAAAAGTCTGATCAAAACAAAAATGGTGCACATAAAAAGTTAAAATCACGGAGCAAAAAATTAGCACTCATACATCCCCATATGCAGAAAAATAAGTTATAGGGATCAGAAGATGAAATTTTTTAACGTGTAAATTTTCCTGCATGTAATTATGATTTTTTCCGGAAGTACAACAAAATCAAACCTATATAAGTAGGGTATCATTTTAACCGTATGGATCTACAGAATAAAGATCACGTTCGTGGGGGGGGGGGGGTTTAAACTCCTATATTAGATGGTCTAAGTCCATTACATTTTTTTAGTTCTATTTTGTTGTTTAAATCCGGTAAAATCTTATGTTTTGCTTGTTTGGTTTGGCACATGCTATTGAGGATTTGTATTCTATAACCATGTTTTTTAGTTTTTTCCTTATAACTCTGAGTATGTGCGACACATTTTTCCGTGCGACAGAAAATGAACCGACACTTGTGACACATTAGTAAATCAGCTCCCAGAAAAAGAGGAGTGAAATCTAAAACACTCCAGAAAGAACACTCGGATTTTAGTAAATCAGGGCCAATATGTGTGTGTATGTGTGTATGTTCCACAATCACGTCCAAACGGCTAAAGATATTGACATGAAACTTGGCACACATTATTTATATGTCAACAACACACACAGGATAGGTAATTTAACCCTTACTATCCCCCCCCCCCCCCCCCCCCACATTTGCAAGGGTCTGGGTTTTCGTTTAAAGTCCCATGCAAATCAATGGGAAATATATGTTACTGCATAACTTCCATACGACTGGATATATTTCAATAATACCTGGTACACATATTACTTATATGTCAAATAAAAAGAGATGATAGTTAAATTAACCCTTACCTACACCATTATATAAAAGATGTTTTTTTTTCCAAGTTCCATGCAAGTATATGCGACTTCCAGTACCTTACTCCACAAGCTACACCCCATCTCACAAAGATTCGCCCACATTTGGGCCCCACCCCTTTTATTATCTACCCTGTGCATCGGTCTGGCTTGCAAATCCCGCCCAGTCCCACAAAGCCACGTCCCCTTCTATTTTCAGCTAACAATATCTTCATCACAAATCAGTTCCACCTGAGGACAGGATATGAGGATGGGACATAAGGACGGGATATGAGGACAGGATATGAGGACGGTATATGAGGTCCGGATATGAAGACGGGATGTGAGGATGGGATATGAGGACGGGATATGGAGATTGAGATAGGAGGACGGGAAATGAGGTCGAGATAGGAGGTCGGGATATAAGGACGGGGTATGGGGATGGAACATGAGGTTGACATATGAGGACGGAATATGAGGACGGAATAATGAGGACGGAATAATGAGGACGGAATAATGAGGACGGGATGGGAGGTCGGGATAGGAGGATGGGATATGAGGTCAGGATACGAGGATGGGATATGAGGTCGAGATAGGAAGATGGGATAGGAGGTCAGGATATGGGGACAGGATAGGAGGTTGGGATAGGAGATCGGGATAGGAGGTCGAGATATGAGGACGGGATAGGAGGTCAGAAAATGAGGTTGAGATATGATGACGGGATATGAGGTTGAGATATGAGGACAAGATATGGGGTTGGGATATCACAACAATATATGAGGATGGGATATGAAGTCAAAAGCTTCCTCCTTTGTCGATTTTCCTCCCCAACAACGATTAGGAAGGAAAAACTGGGAAACGCCAAGTACTCAGCTAGTCTATTATAATGTATAATGCTCACAGGAAGCTTTTTGCATATTGAAAGCGAGTTAGAACATATCGATACTCTTCGGCCAACAGTTCACAAACTTTTGATTTCTACCTTAAACCCTAACATAGTAGAAAAGGGTCAGCAAATGAGGCAGGATGTGGACTGTAGCGACCAAAGGAAGCTTTGACAGCCAGGATGCACTTTTTGAACAAGCACTATTTATGGTCAAGGACCACACAGGAAATGCTTTTGTATACCACGACATGACTTTATGATTAGGACATAAACACACTGACTGAAAAATGGGAAAAATAATCAGCTATCTGCCTCTGAAAACTACTTCAGAAATTAAGAGAAAACTATTTACAGGCGAATATAATGAGATCCAAGCACAGGAGAGTTTACATGGGTTGATGAAAAAAACATATTGCAAACACACAGCAGCTAATATTAGAATTCAGCAAAACACAATTATCCTTATGAATCTGTACATGCCCTCATTTACTGTAGTGTAATATTTCCTAGATTATTACCTGTAATAACATAAGAAAGAGAGCACATGAGAAACCATTAAGATCCCATTCACTCTACAGAATTTCTCTGTGGAGATATTCTGGGTGTATATTCCATCTATAGCAGTCGCTGCCGAAATCAATTGGCGCTAGGACTGTGTGGACATACACTGTCACCATTGATGGCTATGCAGTCTGTGCGGAATTCCGCTGAAGGAATGAACATGTTCGGAGTCAGGAATTTAAACCTGAAATTCTGCAGTGTGCAAAGTGCAGCAGTATCCCAATGAAGACAATGGAAGTCTGCTGCACTGCAATGCCAAGTGGAATTTCTTAGCTTGGAAATTTCGTCAGGTGAATGAGGATTTAGGGTCAATTCACACATGGCAGATCCATGGCCGAGAAAGCACCTGATTATGGCAGACTTAGTGGTTTTTGATAGACACCAGCTGCCAAGGCAATCCATTTGCACTCCACAATCACCCCTCCCTCTGTCAAGCACCTTAGATGCCATAGTCACTATTGACTGAAGCATCTAAGGGATTCAATGGCTGGAGAGGGATTCTTTGATTCCAAGCGCTACATTGGGTTTTTAAGCTGTCACATACTGTTCATATATGGCATGAAGCCTTTACACAAATCATCACATGCTGCATGTGCATGTCAGGGAGTGTCAGCAGGTACATTTTTTGCTTAGGTAGTGCAGCATAGGCTATTAGAGGTTCTTGTGTATGCCTTACCTGTTTTAGTTGATGTGGCAGGCATGGGTTAGGCTCCATTTTGGACATAAATCCATCACTAAAATGGTTCTGTAATGCTGCCTACATTTCCCAGGAATCCTCTGGCTTTGCAGAAGGAGAGTGTGGCATTTTATGACTGCACCAGGTCATCTAATTAGGCTGCTGTTGCTGGAGTTTACCCAGGTCAACTCATAAGTGGGTTGCGGTCAGTTCGCATTATGTGCAGTTTGATGCGTTTTTTTTTTTATTTAAAGTGTTTTTTATGGATGTGTTTTCAAAGTGTATTCAAAGTGTTTTCAAGAAATTTGACCTATAATTGAATTGTTTTGAGAAGATCTGAAGTCTTTAGGCTGTGTTTGCAGGTTAAATATTGACAGTTTTTTTCACATTTCTACAGCATTTTGGATGCTGCAGCTGTGATTTTCCAAAAAGGAGCTATTTTACTGCAATTGCGCAAATCAATGTGTCATTGGGGGGTAAAAAAAACTAATTTTTTTGCAGCGATTTTGGGAAAATCATGTAAAAAATAACAGGTGTATATCTACTATTTATCCTGACCCCATAAGATAGTAGGAGCAGTATACAGATAAAGCTGGGAAGGGACTGTAAGCTAGTAGGGGGGATCTGGTAAGTGATGAGGTCATCCTGTAGTTCACAGAAAATCAGCTAACCCAGGACTTACTTGTTTTTGACACACTAGGCCATGAAACTTGCTGTGGGTCTTACTGGTAATCACATGACCAAATTAGTGTGATAAAACACATAGGCAGCTGCGCCGGGAATAAGCAAATGGTGTTGTGTGACTAGTGACGGCGATGGTGCATGATATTGGCATAAAAAAACACGGTGCTCCTTTAATGGGGTTGTCTATGATAAAGCTTTTTCCCCCCAGAAGCAGCATGATGTGGGCTGTGTCTGATGGGAGAAGAGCTGCAGTAGCAGACACAGTCTATATAAAAAAAAGCGATTGTTTTTTTTTTGTAATCTTAAATAACCCCCTTTAAAAAGCGTGCTGTGTGCTTACTTGATCTAATGAGTTAATCTGATGAAACTGACTGTGAATCACACTGAACATTGTGTCAATGCTGAGTAGCTGATCAATGGTGTAGACAACATTTGCATTATTATTTGATTTTGCGCACAATTAGTGAAAGTAATATAGACATCTGATCATTTAGCACTGTTAAAGGGGTACTCCGGCGCTAAGACATCTTATCCTCTATCCAAAGGATAGGGGATAAGGTGCCTGATCGCGGGGGTCCCGCCGCTGGGGACCCCCGTGATCTTCCACGCCGCACCCCGTTAGAATCAGCCCCCGGAGCGTGCTCGCTCCAGGTCTGATTACTAGCGATCACGGGGACAGAGCATTGTGACGTCATGGCCCCGCCCCCGTGTGACGTCACGCTCTGCCCCCTCAATGCAAGCCTATGGAGGGGGCGGACCGCGACGTCACACGGTGCGAAGCCATGACGTCACTATGCTCCGACCCCGTAATCGCTAGTAATCAGACCCGGAGCGAGCACGCTCCGGGGGCTGATTCAAAGGGGGGGTGGCATGGAAGATCACAGGGTCCCCAGCGATCAGGCATCTTATCCCCTATCCTTTGGATAGGAGATAAGATGTCTTAGCGCCGGAGTACCCCTTTAACAACTAACATCTTAAAGGGGTTATCCACCATAAGGTGATTTTAGTACGTACCTGGCAGACAGTAATGGATATGCTTAGGAAGGATCTGCACTTGTCTTGGGGCTAAATGGCCATGCCATGAGATTACCATAATACTGTGGCAAGCTTTTTGTGAACTAGTATTTCCTGTTTGACTCTTCTTTTTTTGACTACAAATCCCACAATTCCATTTTCCTCCCTCCCACACATCAGCCACCCCCCCCCCCCCCCCCCATTGAAACATAAATGAGCTGCATTCATCAAAAGACCCGTGGTTTTCAATCAGGGTGCCTACAGCTGTTGCATTAGTTGCAGATTGATCTCTTTCTCACCAAGCGATCGCTCCACCAATTGAAGCAGACAGGCTCCCTGTCATCAGCTGACTAGTGAGTCAGGTCTCGGCTGCACTGCAAGCTGGGAAAAATCTGAGACAACAGTCATTTTGTATGCTGGCAAAAATAAAAATTGGAGTGAAAATCACAGAAGAATTGTGAGAAAACTGTCACACACAGGTACAGACACTATATTATGAACGACACTAACTTTACAGCCCCTGTAGCATAGTCAAATAAAAAAAATCCTGGAAAACCCCTTTAACATCACATAGTACACTGGCTTTATCTATGCTGAAAATTTTTTCTTGTCAAAGCGAAGCAAGACTGATTTTGCTAGATGACTGAATGCATCAAACAAATGTATTGATATCATGTGCGGAGCCTACAGGTCAAAGCATGTTACTTTATCAAGTAATGTCACTTCTATTGATCTACTACTTCCTCCCTCAAGTCCTATACATCAAACAATGAAATAGCAATTGATTCATTCACTTGTAGAGTGTACTTAATATAAATATCCGTTATAGTTCTCGCCTTTCTTATAATATATAACAAAACAATAAATAAACTGGAGCGTTTGATGTAATATTTGATATACAAGCACTGGTGGTATGCACATTTATAGCTGCAATGATATTAGGTAGAAAGTCGAAATATTTATCTTATATATCCTATTTTCAGGTCACACAATGTAGACCAGCGATCAGCTGCACAAAGTGGATGATGGATTATAGGGATTGTGTTTATTATCTGTAACACAACATCAAATGAGGCTTTGCTGGAAGCGTGGAGGACAGACCGTCCAAGTCGTGTTCTGTGTAACAGAAGACAGATAGTTCAGTAAACATCCACCTCCCAGGGGAAACACCTAATGTTCTATCATGACAGTGAAGAAAATGCAGGAATTACATTGGGAATGGATAGGGTTGGAAAAGCATTTGGTTGTCTGGTCCACATAAACTGCACAATCATGTAATACAATATTGATCTATTTCAGTCTTGTGTTCCACAGAGAACAGTTTGTCGGTCTTACACAGAACCATGGTCCTGCATTTCAGTCTCCAAGGCAAAACCTTTTAAAATGATTCTTTAGATGATTTTTCCTTTTAACAAATGCATTGTTTCATCCTTTTTTTAAAGATTACCTCGGTGTCTGATGTATGTTCAGAATTTGGTGGACTCGATTCTTCTGGGCAGTTAAACTCCTCTTCATCGCTGACTGTAAAAGAAGAAGAAAGAGTTTGTGATTATGATCAGTAACAGATTAACAACTTAAAAGCCAGTAGGTGCAGATAGTGTGGAACATTAGAGCCTCATTACATAAGGAAATTATCGGCTGAACACATCGGCCTGAACAAAAGGGCCGAAGATCAGACAACAAACGAGAAAACACTTCTTAATCAGCTGATCGGGTTGTTTTGACCCACTAGAAAACTGTTGTCCATTAGCCGCACATCTTGTGTAATAGGTGATGTGCCGCCAATGGCTGATTGCCACACAAACAATTCATTGATCAATTGCGGGTCCTCCCCACTCATTGCTCGAGCTGTGTTATAGGCTTTGCAAATGAGCACCAATCTACATTTAAATCAGACTAGGTCACACCCCTGAGACCCCCTGTGATTGTGAGTTATAGAGGGGTGAAGTGCGTTGAAGCAACCTTCACTCCCCGCCCGGCCGCCCAATCGGACTCATGTGCTTCATTATAGCCTATGGAGCACATCAGTCAGCTGGCTGGGAAGTGAAGCATGCTGCTGCCTTCCCTCTCTATAGACCTCTATGAGCAACTGCAACTTCCCTAGAGATAGATTTGAGCTGTTTTTAAAGAGTGACTGAGGGGCTTAGGAGGAAATAATGCAAAAAAGTAACTGAATAAATGGAGAAAGAGGCAATACATTACATAGTTTCTTACATTTCCTCATACTATTGATTTACGCAAAGTTTTTTGAACCTGTAGTGCCTTTTCAGGTCAAATATGGGTTTAAAATGTTTGTCTGCGCGTACAAAATTAAGCAGAAAATTGCTGTGTGCTGTTCACAAAATCTACCACTCTTTGCAGGCTTCCTTTGGTGCTTCCATTTGTGTTCTTCCCCATCACCACAGAATTGTAAATACCTAATTTACATACATTGCCAGTGGAAAACTGTCTAAGGACATGTTCATAGGCCCAGATTTAGCAAAATGTGTGAAAGAAAAAGTGGAGTGATTTCCTCATAGCAACCAATCACAGCTCAGCTTTCACTTTACCAGAGCTCGTTAGCTGAGCTCTGGTAAAGTGATTGGTTGTTGTGGGAAAATCTCTCCCCATTTTCTCTCACACAGTTTGATAAATCTGGATCATACAGTGTAAACAAGAGCCTACAAAATTTACTTGTATACCCCTAAAAATCTGTATCAAAATACATGTGTGTTCCTCTGGAAATCTGTGTTAAAATACAAGTATGCAATGTAATAACAATAATAATAATAATAATAAACTGTTGAAAAATGTGTCCATATAATTGTCAAACACAAAATCTAAAAACATCTGGAAATTACACTTGTATTTTACGAATTAAGTAAAGTCCACAAGACACAGTAGTCAGCACTCCGACCACTTATAGTTAGCTCTGTTCGGTCACTGAGCAATCACCAGCGTTCATGCGTTCAGGGATTGTGGTCAGCAAACAGTGCACCTGCCGCGGTGAAACAAGCCCAAGAAACAATAGATTCATGCAGGCAATGTATGTAGAAGAATGAATGGGCCGCACTCACCGGAATCAGATACAAAACAGTGCTGTTCTTTATTTCCAAAGGTGCAGTAAAATCATATTAAGCAGCAGTACGTAACAGACACCATGGGTCAGATCATTTGTGGGTGACAGCTGTTGCGCTTGCGCAACACACACTTCATCAGCCCCTACCCTCTTCCATGCACGTCACCATTAAATACTCTCACCTGGTGACGTATACGGAGGAGTATTTAATGGTGACGTGCATGGAAGAGAGTAGGGGCTGATGAAGTGTGTGTGCGCAAGCGCAACAGCTGTCACCCAAGAATGATCTGACCCATGGCATCCGTTACGTACTGCTGCTTAATATGATTTTACTGCACCTTTGGAAATAAAGAACAGCACTGCTTTTGTATCTGATTCCGGTGAGTGCGGCCCATTCATTCTTCTACATACATTGCTTGCATGAATCTATTGTTTCTTGGGCTTGTTTCACCGCGGCAGGTGCACTGTTTGCTGACCACAATCCCTGAACGCATGAACGCTGGTGATTGCTCAGTGACCGAACGGAGCTAACTATAAGCGGTTGGAGTGCTGACTACTGTGTCTTGTGGACTTTACTTAGTTCATAAAATACAAGTGTAATTTCCAGATGTTTTTAGATTTTGTGTTTGACAATCATATGGACAAATTTTTCCACAGTTTATTATTAATATTATTATTATTATTATTATTTATAAGAATAATCCCTACAATGTGCACAAGAAAAAGGAACACTTTTTTTATGACGGTTTTTCAGATAAAACATTTAAAAATATGTGCCATGTGAACAATGGGGTGCAGGTTGGGGATTTTACACAAATTACATGCCCCCAAAACACATCAAAATATCATTTGATGGAGAGAATAGTGCATTCTGCTAGAGTATTCTTCACAGTTATAAGAAAAGTTTTACTCAACTAAAAAGAAGCAACACAAGCTTCTGCACTAGAGTTAACAGAGGCAATTGGTAGTACGAAAACAAACTAAGAAAAAATACATTGCTAGCATTCTATACCTGTGACTAACAGTCTTGCATATATTCCAATAATCCAATGATCAACAAACAGATTAGTAAGTGTTGTTGGATTAGTAATGGGGTAAATCAGAAAAATAAAGTTATAATTACAACAGGTCACTGCCATAATAAAAGCATAAGCCACATATTTTACTACTTTTACTCCACCCAGAAGAATTATCTTTTCATTTTTCAATTTACAACTCTTCATTGGATTTTGAAAAGGTGTCAGAGACGCCCACAACCTCTGTAAGAAACAGCTCTGCTGCTTTCAGGATTTAATGAGATTTTCTGTGTATAATCTGCATTATATTTACTAATAACCGGCTTACAATGCAAGTAAATAAGGTTTTCGTGATCCTGTTTTTATTTTATGGAATAAGAAAAAACATCTTACATGGCTTGACAACCATGCGGTCAGAATCGTGGGATCATTGTCAGCCATACATCCCCTATTACACCTGTCACATGGGAAGAAGTAGGGGCAAAGAATGATGGTCCGTGGTGATGTGATCAGCAGATAAACAGCCTGTTTAGCTGGTTATCACACTATAAAAATGGCCCTTGAAATGAGCATGTCCATTGTTCTGATGGAAAAGAAACAGATTAGCCCCACTGAGTGCACATATGAGAAAGAAATCTCAGCGACAGCCTTGGTTTTCTAACACAGATCTACTTATACAGTCATGGCCGTAAATGTTGGCACCCCTGAAATTTTCCTAGAAAATGAAGTATTTCTCACAGAAAAGGATTGCAGTAACACATGTTTTTCTATACACATGTTTATTCCCTTTGTGTGTGTATTGGAACTGAACCAAAAAGGGAGAAAAAAATGCAAATCTGACATAATGTCACACCAAACTCCAAAACTGGGCTGGACAAAATTATTGGCACCCTTTCAAAATTGTGGAAAAATAAGATTGTGATGCTTCTTTAAACTCACCTGGGGCAAGTAACAGGTGTGGGCAATATAAAAAAAAAATCACACCTGAAAGCAGATAAAAAGGAGAGAAGTTAACTTACGTAGTCTTTGCATTGTGTGTCTGTGTGTGCCACACTAAGCATGGACAACAGAAAGAGGAGAAGAGAACTGTCTGAGGACTTGAGAACCAAAATTGTGGAAAATATCAATAATCTCAAGGTTACAAGTCCATCTCCAGAGATCTAGATTTGTCTTTATCCACAGTTTGCAACCCTGTAGCTGTAGCTAATCTACCTGGGCTTGGACGGAAGAGAAAAACTGATGAAAGGTGTCAACCCAGGATAGTCTGGATGGTGGATAAGCAGCCCCAAACAAGTCACAAAGATATTCAAGTTGTCCTGCAGGCTCAGGTAGCATCAGTGTCAGCGCAAACTATTCGTCGACATTTAAACTGAAATGAAACACTATGGTGGGAGACCCAGGAAGACCCCCCTGCTGACACAGAGACGTTAAAAAGCAAGACTACATTTTGCCAAAATGAACTTGAGTAAGCCAAAATCCTTCTGGGAAAAAGTCTTGTGGACAGATGAGACCAAGATAGAGCTTTTTGGTTAAGTACCGTACATCATTCTACTGTTTACCGAAAACGGAATGAGACCTACAAAGAAAAGAACACAGTACCTACAGTGAAATATGGTGGAGGTTCAATGATGTTTGGGGGTTGTTTTGCTGCCTCTGGCACTGGGTTCCTTGAATGTGTGCAATATAGCATAGAGAGAAAAAAAAAAAGAGAGAGAGGGGAATTTGCGCCCCTAGTGAAGGACGTTTAAGGTAAAATTTACACGTATTTTCGGTTAAACTCACCAGAAGATGTTGCGCTTAGAGCACAACACCTAATGCGCTTGGTATAGTAGTAATTGCCACGTCCCCAGCCTCAGTCCTCTGGAGTCAGGCACGCTGTCCCAGTGTAATGTAGTAGCAGGTATAATGGAAAAATTGGACCGATCTTGGTGCTGGAGCTTCGGATAAAGTGAATCAGGAAGATGTCTATATTGCTTTAAAAAGCTTTATTTAGGGTACATAAGCTACACGTTTCTGGTCCGAAACGGACCCTTAGTCAGGCTAGGTGTATCTAGCCTGATGAAGGTTCCGTTTCGGACCAGAAACGTGTAGCTTATGTACCCTAAATAAAGCTTTTTAAAGGAATATAGACATCTTCCTGATTCACTCCAGCGCCAAGATCGGTCCAATTTTTCCATTATACCTGCTACTACTTGAATGTGTGCAAGGCATCATGAAATCTGAGGATTACTAAAGGATTTAGGGTCCCACTGTACAGCCCAGTGTCAGAAAGCTGGGTTTGCGTCCGAGATCTTGGGTCTTCCACATATGTTCAAAAAAGCACCCAGAAAAGGATGGAAACAAAGCGCTGGAGAGTTCTGAAGTGGCCAGCAATGAGTCCAGATCTAAATCCCATTGAACACCTGTGGAGAGATCTTAAAATTGCTGTTGGGAAAAGGCGCCTTCCAATAAGAGAGACCTGGAGCAGTTTGCAAAGAAAGAGTGGTCCAACCTTCCGGCTTAGTGGTTTAAGAAGCTTATTGATGGTTATAGGAAGCGACTGATTTCAGTTATTTTTCCCAAAGTGTGTGCAACCAAATATTAAGTTAACCTCTTAATGACCAAGGACGTATATTTACGTCCTTGGCCGACTCCCGCGATATAACGCGGGGTCACACGGTGACGGTCCCGGTATGAATCTGAAGCCGGGACCCGGGGCTAATAGCGCGTGGCAGCGATCGCGGTGCTGCGCGCTATTAACCATTTAGATGCGGCATTCAAAGTTAAATGCCGCGTCTAAAACGAAAGTGAAAGCTGCCCGATGTCCCGATCAGCTGGGACACAAGCGGAAATCCTCTTACCTTCCTCTGGCGTTTCCCATCGGCGACTGATTGCTCCAAGCCTGAGATGCAGACTTGAGCAATCGACCGCCGAAAACACAGATCAATGCAAAGCTATGGCTTTACAGTGAACAGGGTATAAGATCAGTGTATGCAATGTTATAGCCCCCTATGGGAGCTATAACACTGCAAAAAATAAAAAGTGTAAAAAAAAGTTACTAAATGTCATTTAACCCTTTCCCTAATAAAAGTTTGAATCACCCCCCTTTTCCCATAAAAAAAACCCATGTAAATAAAAATATAAACATATGTGGTATCGCCACGTGCGTAAGAGTCCGAACTATAAAAATAGTTCATTAATTAAACCGCACGCTCAATGGCGTATGCGCAAAAAAATTCCAAAGTCCAAAATAACGCATTTTTGATCACTTTTTATATTATGGAAAAATGAATAAAAAGCGATCAAAAAGTCCAATCAATACAAAAATGGTACCGCTATAAACTTCAGATCGTAGTGGAAAAAAATTAGCCCTCATACCGCCCCATAAGTGGTAAAATAAAAAAGTTATAGGGGGTCAGAAGATGACAATTTTAAACGTATACATTTTTCTGAATGTAGTTATGATATTTTACAGAAGTAATACAAAATCAAACCGATATAAGTAGGGTATCATTTTAATCGTATGGACCTACAGACTAAAGAGAATGTGTCATTTTTTTTGGTCTTAACAAAAGTTGTTTATCTGCAAAGCATCAATATTAGGACAAATAAACAAAGAATAAGATATCCAGCAGTTAAACAAATCCCACCGAACAACATAACCGACCCTATACGAAACTACAGGATGAGTTTTGTCACCAGCTTATTTTTTTGCCTTTTTGTACACTGCTCAAAAAAATAAAGGGAACACTAAGATTACACATCCTAGATCTGAATGAATGAACTAATCCTATGAAATACTTTCGTCTTTACATAGTTGAATGTGCTGACAACAAAATCACACAAAAATTATCAATGGAAATCAAATTTATCATCCCATGGAGGTCTGGATATGGAGTCCCACTCAAAATCAAAGTGGAAAACCACACTACAGGCAGATCCAACTTTGATGTAATGTCCTTAAAACAATGGGGCTCAGTAGTGTATGTGGCCTCCACGTGCCTGTATGACCTCCCCACAATGCCTGGGCATTCTCCTGATGAGGTGATGGATGGTCTCCTGAGGGATGTCCTCCCGGACCTGGACTAAAGCATCTGCCAACTCCTGGACAGTCTGTGGTGCAATGTGGCGTAGGTGGATGGAGAGAGACATGGTGTCCCAGATGTGCTCAATCGGATTCAGGCCTGGGGAACAGGCGGGCCAGTCCATATCATCAATGCCTTTCTCTTGCAGGAACTGCTGACACACTCCAGCCACATGAGGTTTAGCATTGTCTTGCATTAGGAGGAAAGCAGGGCCAACCGCACCAGCATATGGTCTCACAAGGGGTCTGAGGATCTCATCTCGGTACCTAATGGCAGTCAGGCTACCTCTGGCAAGTATATAGAGGGCTGTTCGGACCCCCAAAGAAATGCCACCCCACACCATTACTGACCCACCGCCAAACCGGTCATGCTGGAGGATATTGCAGGCATCAGAACGTTTTCCATGGTGTCTCCACGTCTGTCACATGTGCTCAGTGTGAATCTGCTTTCGTCTGTGAAGAGCACAGGGCACCAGTGGTGAATTTGCCAATCTTGGTGTTCTCTGGCAAATGCCAAACGTCCTGCATGGTGTGGGGCTGTAAGAACCACCCCCACCTGTGGACGTCGGGCCCTCATACCACCCTCATGGAGTCTGTTTCTGACCGTTTGAGTGGACACATGCACATTTGTGGCCTGCTGGAGGTAATTTTGCAGGGCTCTGGCAGTGCTCCTCTTTGAACAAAGGTGGATGTAGCAGTCCTGCTGCTGGGTTTTTACCCTCCTACGGCCTCCTCTACGTCTCCGGATGTACTGGCCTTTCTCCTGGTAGCGCCTCCATGCTCTGGACACTATGCTGACAGACACAGCAAACCTTCTTGCCACAGCTCGCATTGATGTGCCATCCTGGATGAGCGGTACTACCTGAGCCACTTGTGTGGGTTGTAGACTCCATCTCATGCTACCACTAGTGTGAGAGCACCGCCAGCATTCAAAAGTGACCAAAACATCAGCCAGGAAGCATAGGAACTGAGAAGTGGTCTGTGGTCACCACTTGCAGAACCACTCCTTTATTGGGGGGGTGTCTTGCACATTTCCTATACTTTCCCCTGTTGTCTGTTCCATTTGCACAACAGCATGTGAAATTGATTGTCAATCAGTGTTCTTGAGTGGACAGTGGGATTTCACAGAAGTGTGAGTTCCCTTTATTATTTTGAGCAGTGTACTATGCCAGAGTAAAAGACTGGAGGGCTTATGTATTTAGCTAGCTGTATTATTTGTAAGATAAAAAGTATGTTTAATAGTTGCTGCATTGGCAACACTGTACTACAAGATCATACAGAACACAAAAGCAGCAGTTTTTCTAACCCTGTGTTTTCTTGGGAAGTTTCCCTGTAATGTAACAGACATAAAACCTGTGGTCTTTGGAAAACAGCCAAATTTAGGGTGCTAAGGTTTATGCCAACACAAACTGCATATTTTCATGCCTCTCAGCCTGGGAAAGTCTAGTCTCTCCATATATTGTTTTGTCAATTGGGAGACAGATCCTCTTGATGTATAGGCACTGTGTAAATGCAAACCAGATAGATATAAATTACATCCAGTATTTACAGTTCATATCTTTGCTTTCCTTTAAGCAAACAGCATTATACGTGTCACATAGATTTCCGAGCAGAAAAAAAAAAAAAAAGCCATAGTCACCAACCACTGGGAGGGATCATTGCTCGGCTACATTAAAATATATTGCTCCCATTATTCAATACATCCACTTTCAAACTCTTTACAATGTTGGCATTAGCTTTGTTTTCAATCTGGCAGAGAAAAGTGTATGGGCACACAGTTTAAATGCTATGGTAATTTTATGCTGCTACTTGCATTACTTTTTGTGTTTTGTACTGTAATATTAAAATCGGTTGTCTGGTATAAGCAGGAACAAGCCATAAGGGGACTTTGTTTTTTGGTGTTTCAATATATATGTTCAGTATTTAAATATACAATGTTTTGTGTATAAAGAATCCCAAAAATTTTAAGGCAGGGTTCATACTGCAGAATCTACAGCCGGAGATTCCAAGAGGAGTCTGCATCGTCTGAATCGGCACTAGGACCATACAGACATTGCTGTCCCCATAAAGTGCAATGTATTCTGCTTGGATTCCACCAATTGTAATAAGCAAGATCAGTCTTCCAGTGGTGAAATTTCAGTGGCAGAACATCTACTGTTGAAATGCCATAGTCTGCAATGTGCAGTGGAAACCCGTTGACATCAATGGGACTCTGCTGCACCGAAATTTCAGAGCGTAATCTCTAAGTGGAATTTCCATAGTGTTAACCTAGCCTAAAGTTCCAATATCCCTATATAGTGGAAATAGTTATCGCCGCCTAATTACTTCCAGGTAACAGTTGGTATGTGTGACTAAAAAGTTTCCATCTTCTTGTCTGAGCAGTTATTTTAGCTATTGAGAGGGTTTTTTTTTCTGCAGGTGTAAGGATCCAGACTGGTAGCAGGAAGCGGTACTGGAAGTGGATCCCCTGTGTCAGTGAGGGATTGGTGTGGACTGTACCGGAGGATCGGTTCTAAGTAGTTACTGGTTTTCACCAGAGCCCGCCGCAAAGCAGGATGGACTTGCTGTGGCGGTAACTACCAGGTCGTGTCCTCTGGTAGCGGCTCAACCTCACTAACTGCTGAGACAGGCGTAGTACAGAAGGGGCAGGCAGAGGCGTAGTCAGACGTAGCAAAAGGTCAGGGCAGGCAGCACGGGTTCAGAGGCGGTAGTCGCTAGCAACGGGTTCGGCAAACGGCAAGGAGTACACAGAAAACGCTTTCTCTAGGGCACAAAGGCAACAAAGATCCGGCAAGGGGAGGAAGGGGCAGGATACATTTATAGGGACAGCTGAAATTGGGTTGGGTCAGGCAGCAATCAATGGTGCACTGGCCCTTTAAATTTTACACAGCCGGCGCGCGCGCCCTATAGTGCAGGGACGCGCGCGCCGGGAACCACGTGACCGGGGAGCAGAGGAGAGAGTCGGAGCAGGTGCAGGTAAGTGAAGATGGGACGCGGGACGCGCGCAGGGACATCCCGCAGCGCGGACCCCGTCCCCAACGGAGACAGAAACAGAGTGTCCCCAGTCAGTGAGTCTGACCGGGGCACTCTGCGGGGACAAACTCAGTGAGCGCTCCGGTCCAGGAGCAGGGGCCGGAGTGCTCAGCGTTACAGCAGGTTTACAAGATGCCATAGACACTGCTGACTTGAGTTCCTTAGTTGTGTTTTAATAGGACATTATTGAAGTTTTCTGGGATCATCCTATCTCTCTTTAATATTAGGGGCAATATTTTAAGGGAAACAAAGTAAAAAAAATGTGCAGATCCAGCTATTTTATTCCTAGCATGATTCAACAGATGTTAAAACGGGTTTATTCCTATTCATCTGCATCCATGTGGTATGAGCCTCCAAACGGGGCATACCGATGTATAGAGAGGACTACTTAGCTCAGAAATATAATGGCGAGGACTACTTAGACTCCCAAGTTTTCGGGCTTATGGCAGAAAAATGCAATATAGTAGGAAGATAATACATACACATTTCAAAGCTACGTATTTTCATTTATTGATTCATTACCTTAGCTTAGTGGAGGTTTTGGAGGTGACAGTATCTTTAAAAAAAAAAAAACTGAATATTTTGAATCCAATTTACCATAAGGTTTGATCCCAAGACCAATGTCTACTTCCTGTGTGATCCACAGAGACAACTCCATTGTATTTACCTTACTGCACCTAGCTATAATTAGTTTGTTATATCATATTTTCCTTTTATGCATGTCAAGTTCCTTTATCGCATGATAACTTGGCTGCCAGATGTTTGAAGACAGATATGGCTTGGTCCCAAGGAAGAAAGTCTCTGATGTAAATTTTACACAGAAGAATAGCTATCATCTGATGGTCTCGATTAAAGTAGTTTGATGCATCATATGAAGATAAATGACATCAGTTGGGCTAAGACAAAACACTACAATTAATGATCACATACAGCAAAGGTCTCTAAATTGAGACCCTCCAGATGTTGCAAAACTACAACTCCCAGGATGCTGGGAGTTGTATTTTTGCAATATCTGGAGGACTGCAGTTTGGAGACCACTGGCATAAAACAATACTATCTGAGTAATGTCATTGTTAGAAAAGATTATTTGGGAAAAGCCACCAGGGATTGCACCTATGACTTAGAGAGGTTCAGGCAGCATGAAGGTGATGACCGGTGTTCTTTAAAGCTGACTTCACATTGGAGCTGAGTGCTTTGGAGCTGCCACAGATTATATCATATTTGCAGCACTACTGTATTCTTCTCTTCAGAATGATTCAACCTGATTGGGGGAGTATTGGTGTCAATTGTATTTACTATGATAAAACCAGAAAGGACAATGTAAATGTGAACTTAGAATTTAAAGAACGTGTCACCACATATAACCTGGGGTGGTATTACATGGACAGACCCCTTGGTGCTTGCTTACTGAGCCTATCTAATGGCTTGTCTATCATGTATTATGTGATCAGGCTGCACAAATAATTGCTGAATCCAGCTTGAAAGATGCAGTTGGCTGACAAACAAGTGCTTGCTCCTTCATTGGCTGATCGCCGGGCCTGTTACACAGGGCAATATTGACCTGTATGGCTAATATTCAACCTCTGTAGTAGTGTCCTTATACATTTATAAACATTGTTATGGATTACTACTTTTCATTCAGTGAATTGCTTCATTACTATTATTAAAGGGGTACTCCGTTGCTAGACATGTTATCCCTTAGCCAAAGGATAGGATATAACATGTCTGATTGCAGGGGGGTCCGGCCGCAGGGACCCCCCACGATCTCTGGGCCGGTGCTGCGGCGTTGTGGGCACGGAAGCCTGGGGCTTCAGTGATCGTGACGTCACGCCACACCCCCTTCATTCATGTCTATGGGAGGGGGCGAGATGACTAGTACACAGCCGTCACGCCTCCTCTCACACATATGAATGGAGGGGGCGTGGCGGTTGTGTTCGCCAGTCATCCGGCACAGAGCCGAGTTCTGGGGTGTCAACTGGGATGCCGCTGCAGAGATCACGGGGGGTCCCCAGCAGCCAGAGCCCCATGATCAGACATGTTATCCCTTATCCTATTGACAGGGGATAACATGTCTAGCGACGGAATACCCCTTTAAAGACATCTAGTCTGAAACACATGAAGCAACCAATAAGTGGTTCAATAAGATTGAAGTTTTTCTTGATAAACCTGGATATGATCTTTATTTTTTTTAGAAGTCATTATACAGTACCCCCAAATCATCCTTTTCCCACTGTTTTACACAGTAGGTCTGCATTATATTCATGACCCGGGAACCTCTGGATGAATAGTGCTATAATTCCCTTTCGGGCTAGAGGGTGCTGTTGTGGACTGAACTGTGGGAAAATTCAGAACAAAAGAACATTTAAATGGTATGATTAATTAAGAATTGAGATTACCATCAGTAAACAATGATGTAATCATTATACATATACACTTCCTGCTATGGCTTTGGGTTAGAATACTTTACAGAAGATTTAAGTCTTTGTGCTTAAAGGGTTTTTTCATCAAATGACAATGTGCAGAGTACTATAGCGATAGATCCATCCGCTACAGTCTGCAGGATACATAATGTATAAATAATGTAAACAAAACAACAACCTTAAAGCATAAAGCATAAAAGAAAATTCAGCTTACGGTATGTGGAGCAGGGGAGTGTGCAGCACCATGGTTAATCCACTTCACTGCCTGCATAGTTTATAGTTATGATGATGCAGGGCAGCAGATAGCCCGCTAGCTATTCCGAGCAGTGATAAGTAACAATCCATCATTCTCTACCAGTGCTTCCGCTTACTGTATATCTACTGCAGATATTTCTTTACCACATATATATTAAAACTTCTCATTAATTCAGGAATACATTGGAGGCTCCTGGGAGCAGACAGCCCAGATAACAAGTGCTAAGAGGCATATTTAGCTAAGTAAATCAGTTAGATTACAAAAAGGAAAGTAATTAGTGCTATGAATATTCAGTAGAGCCACAGATTTCTTTCATTACAGTAACTCTGTGCAAAAGCACCATATCCCATTATACAAACACAGGACATTATTCACACAGACCAGAGGTGTCTCCCGGCTGCGCCCGGTTATCATCCTGACTTTTTAATTTACAAACGCTGGAGAGATTAAAAACCAATTAGACCAGCATTCTATAACCTATATATAAAGAAGCACAATACATCATATGCAAATGTTATTAAATTCGACCTTGGTTGCAAACCTACATCTATACATATAAAAGACTGAGGTGGTGATTTGAAGCACGCAGCTCCATGTGCCAATGTCTGGGGGTTTTCTGTAAACTGAGAAAAAAAGGAAACTGGGCTGAAGAAAGATACACAGAAACATTTCCTTTCATTGACAAAAGAATCGAGCAGAACGCGAAGATTAGCCTAGCAGACATCCAGATTGGTCGCATTGTAGGAACAGAAAATAAGTGATTTTCCCATATTGACAATGTTATTATAATGCAGAATGATGCAGATACATCACGTTCACTGTATTCCAGACGTTTAAAAAAGGGAAGTCATTTGTCAGGTGGTCATTTTGTTTTGGCGTTCCTGGAAAATCATTGCATCCAAAGTAAAAAAAAATGAACTACTCCTCCTTTGTTTAGAAGAAGTTAAAGACAGGTGCCAGCTATACAGAACATGGCAGATAATAGCCCGGTGTAAAGAGACATTGATTTTGTTGAACAGTCCCAGCATGATGTCAGGTTAAATCTGCAATGACGAACAATAAGAACTCCAAATCGGCTCTGAACATGAAAGCTTCCAATACAAATATGAAAAAAAATAATTAATATGAAGGCTTATGATATATACTTTTTAGCATCATCTACAAGTTACATTTCCATTAATAAATGCTGTTAGTCATATAGTGGATATGAAAGGATTTAAGGTATAGATTAGGGATAATGAGGGGAATTTATTTTGTAGGTTTACGCACGGACAAAGAAATGATCAGTCTATAATTTTAATGGTAGGTTTCTTTGAATAGTAAGAGACAGAATAATAACAACAAAAAAATCCAGAAAATTAATTCAAATAAACGCTCTCAGATTTCTGGTTCCCAGGTGTCTTTTAAAGCAGGTAACAAGCTGAGATAAGGAGCACTCTCCTAAAGGGAGTGCTCCTAATCTCAGATTGTTACCTGTATAAAAGAAACCTGACCACAAAGGAGATTCCAAACTCTCCCCCATGGCTGTCAAAGGATGTAAGGCTGGAATAACTACAAGCTTGATGAGAAGTTTACAACAGTTGGTGCGATTATTTGCACATGGAAGACAAAACAACAGTTAACTTCCTCGGTCGGGGGCTCCATGCAAGATCTTGTGGAGTTTCAATGATCCTGAGAACGGTGAGGAATCAGCCTTGAACTACACACAAGGGTCTAGTCAATAATGTCAAGGCAGCTGGGACCATAGTCACAAAGAAAACAAATAGTAACATGCTAAGCCATGAAGGACTAAAATCCTGCAGCACCTGCAAGGTCCCCTGCCAATGAAACTCTTAATCATTCAGAGGTTCATTGGAAAACTTCAGATGGACTGTACATGTGCTTTCTTGAGCAGGGTGCAGGTGCTGCATGATTTCAGTCCTTCATGGTGTTGTGTGTTACCAATAGATTTTTTGGTGATTATGGTCTCAGCTGTCTTGATATCATTAACAGGCTACTCCCATGTAGTTCTGGGCTTGTTCCTCACCATTTTCATGATCATTGATACTCCACGAGGTGAGATCTTGCATGGAGCTTCCGATAGAGGGAGATATTCTGTGTTTGTGAATAATCGCAACAACTGTTGAGAACTTCTTATCAAACGGCTTGGCGATGGTCTTGTAGCTCATTCCCGCCAAGGGTAGGTATACCATCTTTTCTCTGACATCCTTGGACAGCTTTTTAATCTTGGCCATGGTGGAGAGATTGGAATCTGATTGATCTCCCTGCTGCACCCGACGTTCGTTTAGAGCGTCGGGTGCAGCGCCAGAGGCTCGTGACGTCACGGCCCCACCCACTCGTGATGTCACGAGCCTCCGCCCCGCCACTCAACCGACACGGAGCGAAGTTCGCTCCATGCGCCGGATGTCTGGGGTGCTGCAGCCGAGATGTGGATAGGGGATAAGATGTCTAGGTGCGGAGTGCCCCTTTAAGAGCTCATTCTCACTTCAGAAAGAAAGTGCAGTAGTTGCAAAATTGAAAAACAAAAGAAGCAATCTCATTGGTTGCTATGGGCAACTGCTCCACTTTTACTCTACATGGGTTTTGATAAATCTCCCTGCGTTTTTCGTTTTGTTTTTTCTGTGCAGACAAAGGAATTACTTGTCAATTTTCTGCACGGTTCCGTTATGCAGCTTCCATTGAAATCAACAGGAGCATTAAAGGACAACTGCAGTGGTACACATTTATATACGGGCCTCAAAAATAAACAAGATAAACTCATACATGCCTTCCTACGAGCCCCCGTTGGTCCGGCACAGGCCTCACGGTCCAGCAGTGCTGACTTTATTCCACTTCCTGGCCGCAGAGCCGTCGGCGTATCACCGGCCGTAGCGATGTCCCGCCCCGGTCGGTGATAGGCTGAGCCCACTGTCATGTAAGAAGCCGGCCAGAGCTCCTTACATGACAGTGGGCTCAGCCCGGGGCGGGACATTGCTACGGCCGGTGATACGCCGACGGCTCTGCGGCGTCCCTGAGACTCCACCTTTCTCCTTATAACTTATATCATTTAAGCAATACCCATATTGCTTAAATGATAAAAGTAAGATCTACATCATGCAAGGACCTATGGTTTTCCCGAGCATTTCACTGCCTTTGCCGAAGTGCTTTCTTCCAAAAGTTTGAACTGGAGCAATCTCTTTCGGAGGTAAATGACACACACACACAGTTATTCACATGATCTAAAAGAAAATGTGATTCATCAGACTATGCCATCTTCTTTCATCGCTCCATAGTCTTTAGACCGCTTTTGGTAGATTCTCCACAGTTCATACTAAAAACACCTTCAATTTTAAAGATGCTCTGACTCATCAAAGCCATCACAATCTGGCCCTAGTGAAAGGCAATCCGATTCTTACACATACCCGTTTTTCCTGTTCCCAAAAAATCACACCTTCAAAAACTGACTGTTCACTTGCTGCTTAATATATCCCACTCATTGGCAAGTGACATTCCCACAAGATAAGTAATGTTACACAATGCATTTAATGTTATTAAAGTAAAGTTAACAATAATCACAGTTGTAAAATGTAAGAATTGAAAGCAATGTCACAGAACTCAATTGCTGCTTACTAGGTGTGGAGGGGACATGTGAGGCTGCTTACTGAGTGCAGAGGGGACAGGTGAGGCTGCTTATTGAGTTCAGAGGGGACAGATGAGGCTGCTTACTGAGTGCAGAGGGGACAGGTGAGGCTGCTTATTGAGTTCAGAGAGGACAGGTGAGGCTGCTTACTGAGTGCAGAGGGGACAGGTGAGGCTGCTTATTGAGTTCAGAGGGGACAGGTGAGGCTGCTTACTGAGTGCGGAGGGGACAGGTGAGGCCCTTTACTGGGTGCAGATGGGACAGGTGAGGCTGCTTACTGGGTGCAGAGGGGACAGGTGAGGCCCTTTACTGGGTGCAGAGGGGACAGGTGAGGCTGCTTACTGGGTGCAGATGGGACAGGTGAGGCCCTTTACTGGGTGCAGATGGGACAGGTGAGGCTGCTTACGTAGTGCGGAGGGGACAGGTGAGGCCCTTTACTGGGTGCAGATGGGACAGGTGAGGCTGCTTACTGGGTGCAGAGGGGACAGGGCAGGCCCTTTACTGGGTGCAGATGGGACAGGTGAGGCTGCTTATTGAGTTCCGAGGGGACAGGTGAGGCCCTTTACTGGGTGCAGAGGGGACAGGTGAGGCTGCTTACTGGGTGCAGATGGGACAGGTGAGGCCCTTTACTGGGTGCAGATGGGACAGGTGAGGCTGCTTACGTAGTGCGGAGGGGACAGGTGAGGCCCTTTACTGGGTGCAGATGGGACAGGTGAGGCTGCTTACTGAGTGCAGAGGGGACAGGTGAGGCCCTTTACTGGGTGCAGATGGGACAGGTGAGGCTGCTTACTGAGTGCGGAGGGGACAGGTGAGGCCCTTTACTGAGTGCAGATGGGACAGGTGAGGCTGCTTACTGGGTGCAGAGGGGACAGGTGAGGCCCTTTACTGGGTGCAGATGGGACAGGTGAGGCTGCTTATTGAGTTCCGAGGGGACAGGTGAGGCCCTTTACTGGGTGCGGAGGGGACAGGTAAGCCACTTACAGGGTGCACTTATAAACACTTACATAAATGCAACAGTACCTTGGGCAGAAATTAACAACCTTCTCCAGTTTATTATAGTTTTCTGCTAAGCAGTGGCATTCACTAGAGAGCAAAAACAAATGCATATACATTACAGCTAGTTTGTGATGGGATCTCAGGTGCACAATGCTTTGTTGCCCCCTTAAACAGATTACAAATCTGTCATTATTACTACCTGCCTGTATAACCATGCAGTCTGACAAAAAATATAACATTAACTACTTGGGGATGGAGCCCATTATAACCCTAGGGACGGGAGCATTTTTTTGCAATTCTGACCACTGTCACTTTAAGCATTAATAACTCTGGGATGCTTTCACTTTTCATTCTGATTCCGAGACAGTTTTTTCGTGACATATTCTACTTCATGTTAGTGGTAAATTTTTGTCGATACTTGCATCATTTCTTCCCAAATTTCATGAAAAAATTTAAAATTTAGCATTTTTCCAACTTTGAAGCTCTCTGCTTGTAAGGAAAACAGACATTCCAAATAAATTATATATTCATTCACGTATACAATGGGGGACATGTAGCATTTCCAGTGTATAATAGAAGTTTTTTTACCCCCTCTGCCTGTTGTCTAAATTTGGCGCAGCTGCGTTAAATTTATCATTCTTATGCAGCTATTTTCTTGAATTGCGTTTAAATTTAGAATTCTCCTCAGAGCATGAATTTACACCGCAGCTCTATTTAGTAGGAGCTTTGTCTGCAGTGTATCTGCACCTAAACAGTAAGTGTGTCCTCGTTATTAGTTTTAGAATTTTTTTTTCTTCTTTATGTAGAGTTTTAATCTCACAATAATACCACTTTTTGGACCCAATTATAACACATCAATTATACCAATGCCCTTATTCTTCATTTAACATCTGTGACACCCCTGTGCAAATCACCTCAAATGTACATGGTGCACTCTACCTTATGGGCCTTGTTGTGCGCCCGCAGAGCACTTTGCGCCCACATATGTGGTATCTCCGTACTCTGGCTAAATTGTGTCCCAAAAAATGGGGATCTTTTTTCCCATTTACCTCTTGTGAAAATGTAAAGTATGCGGCAACACCAGCATGTCAGTGTAAATAATTTTATTTTTATACACTAACATACTGGTGTAGACTCCAACTGTTCCTTTTCATAATGGGTAAAAGGAGAAAAAGCCCCCCAAAATCTGTAAGGCAATTTCTCCCGAGTACGGCAATACCCCATATGTGACCCTAAAATGTTGCCTTGAAATACGACAGGTCTCCAAAGTGAGAGACCGCCATGCGCATTTGAGGCCTAAATTAGGTTTTGCATAGGGGTGGACATAGGTGTATTCTATGCCAGTGTTTCCCAAACAGGGTGCCTCCAGCTGTTGCAAAACTCTCAACATGCCTGGACAGTCAATGGCTGTCCGGCAATACTGGGAGTTGTTGTTTTGCAACAGCTGGCGGCTCCATTTTGGAAACAGTGCCGTACCAGACATTGTTCATATTTATTGGGGAGGGGAGGGGGGCTGTGTAGCGGTATGTGTATATATATATATAGTGTTTTTTACTTATTTTATTTAAGTGTAGTGTAGTGTAGTGTTTTTAGGGTACAGTCACACGGGCGGGGGTTCACAGCGAGTTTGCTGCATCTCAATCTTGCAGCACTCCCTTTAAACCTCCGCCCATGTGAGTGTACCCTGTCCATTCACATTGGGGGGAGGAAACATCCAGCTGTTGCAAAACTACAACTCCGAGCATGCCCTTTGGCTGTCCGTGCATGCTGGGAGTTGTAGTTTTGCAACAGCTGGAGGCCCACTGGTTGCGAAACACGGAAACAGACTCAGTGTTTTGCAACCAGTGTGCCTTCAGCTGTTGCAAAAACTTCAAATCTCAGCATGCAGTGACAGCAGAAGGACATGCTGGAACTTGTAGTTATGCAACAGCTGGAGGCATACTGCTACAACTCTCAGCATGCCCTTTGGCAGTCCGTGCATGCTGAGGGTTGTAGTTATGCAACAGCTGAAGGCACACTGGTTGCAAAACACTTGAAAGTTTTTTACTTAACTTAGTGTTTCCAAACCAGTGTGCCTCCAGCTGTTGCACAACTTCAATTCCCAGCATGCATGGTCTGTCAGTGCATGCTGGGCGTTATAGTTTGGAGGCACACGGGTTGGGAAAAAGAGTTAGGAAACGAACAATGTTTCCCAACTAGTGTGCCTCCAGCAGATGTTGACGAACTACAACTCCCAGCATGCTTGGGCAGTCTGGGCATGCTGGGAGTTGTAGTTTTGCAACAGCTGGAGGTCCACAGTTTGTAGACCACTGTATAATGGTCTCCAATCTGTGGTCTTCCAGATGTTACAGAACTACAACTCCCAGCATGCCTCGACAGAGTGGGCATGCTGAGATTTGTAATTTTGGAACATCTGGAAGAGCCCAGATTGGAGACCCCCCCCCCCCCCCCCCCGTGGTCACATGGTAAGATGGTGGCTATCAGTGATAGCCACCATGTTACTGGGCGCTGGGGAAAAGTATAACAGAAAGCAGTAAATTTTAAAAATAAAAGGAGAATGATCTACAGTGTTAAGTGGATTACAAAGCGATTTTAATGTGACGGATCTTGTTCAATGATAAGTAAGCTTTCAAACATTTCCTATTTAATGTATTAAATTGTTGGATCATAAAATAACAAAACCAATATACAAGTGATCTAGTGAATAACTGAACTAGAAACAAATATTCTATATGCAAATTATTTTAAAAGTGCTTTGGAATAACCAAGGAGTAAAAAGCAATATAAAGCAAACCAAATGAGGAATTGAGATAGAAAAGTTAAAACATTCCGGTGGTTCCTTTCCTTCAGAAATAGAAAGGATCGCTACTTGCAGTTAAAGTTGGCTTATATTTATGGGGAAAAAGACGCACTTGCGTCAAAATTTTTGGTGCAAAGGAAAAGAACGCAGGTAATAAATCCATGTGTACTATAGAAGTCACTCCAAGGTACCCTGATTCAGCCACATCTGGACGACATGCTCTACCAAAACGTGCGGAAAAAAATGCGCAAAAAAAGGGCTTGCGCAAAATTTTGCGCAAAAAAAATACACACAAAACAGGGGTAAAATCTTTGATACATGTCCCCCAATATGTCTACTTTATGTTTGCATCATAAAGTTGACAGGTTTTTACTTTTGGAAGACATCAGATGGCTTCAAAATTCAGCAGCAATTTTCCAATTTTTCACAAAATTTTCAAAATCAGAATTTTTAAGGGACCAGTTCAGTTTTGAAGTGGATTTGAAGGGCCTTCATATTAGAAATACCCCATAAATTACCCCATTATAAAAACTGCACCCCTCAAAGTATTCAAAATGACATTCAGAAAGTTTGTTAACCCTTTAGGTGTTTCACAGAAATAGCAGCAAAGTAAAGAAGAAAATTCAAAATCTTCATTTTTTACACTCGCATGTTCTTGTAGACCCAGTTTTTGCATTTTTACAAGGGGTAATAGGAGAAAAAGCCCCCCAAAATTTGTAACCCAATTTCTCTCGAGTAAGGAAATACCTCATATGTGGATGTAAAGTGTTCGGTGGGCGCAATAGAGGGCACAGAAGGGAAGGAGCAACAATGGGATTTTGGAGAGTGAATTTTTCTAAAATGGTTTTTGGGGGGCATGTCACATTTAGGAAGCCCCTATGGTGCCAGAACAGCAAAAAAAAAACACATGGCATACTATTTTAGAAACTACACCCCTCAAGGCACGTAACAAGGGATCCAATGAGCCTTAACACCCCACAGGTGTTTGACGACTTTTCGTTAAAGTCGGATATGTAAATGAAAAAAAAAATTTTTCCCCAAATTTACAATTTTTACAAAGGGTAATGGGAGAAAATGCCCCCCAAAATTTGTAACGCAATTTCTCCCAAGTACAGAGATATCCCATATGTGGCCCTAAACTGTTGCCTTGAAATACGACAGGGCTCTGAAGCGAGAGAGCCCCATGCGCATTTGAGGCCTGTATAAGGAACTTGCAATAGGGGCGGACCCGGTTACCTACAGTAAAACTCTACAGCAGTGATTCCCAAACAGGGTGCCTCTAGCTGTTGCAAGATTCCCAGCCTGCCAGGACAGTCTATGGCTATCCGGCAATACTGGGAGTTGTGGTTTTGCAACAGCTGGAGGCTCTGTTTAGGAAACACTGCCGTATGAGACGTTTTTCATTTTTATTGGGGGGGGGAGGGGGGATGTGTAAGGGGGTGTATATGTAGTGTTTTACTTTTTATTATTTGTTAGTGTAGTGTAGTGTTTTTAGGGTACATTCACACGGGGGGGGTTCACATTAAGTTTTCTGCTGGGAGTTTGAGCTGCGGCGGAAAATTTGCTGCAGCTCAAACTTGTAGAAGAAAACCCACTGTACCATTCACATGCGGGGGGGGGGGGGGGGCACCCCAAACCTTCAGCTGTGGCAAAATGACAACTCCCAGAATGCACTGACAGACTGTACATGCTGGGAGTTGTAGTTTTACAGCTGTAGGCACACTGGTGGGGAACCACTGAGTTAGAAAACAGACTCTAGCTCAGTGATTCCAACCAATGTGCCTCCAGCTGTTGCAAAACTACAACTCCCAGCATGTATGGTCTGTCAGTGAATTCTGGGAGTTGTAGTTTTGCAACCGCTGGAGGCACATGGGTTGGAAACACTGAGTTAGGAAACAGACTCTACCTCAGTGTTTCCCAACCAGTGTGCCTACAGCTGTTGCAAAACTACAATTCCCATCTGGCCCTTCATATGTTGCAGAACTACAACTCCCAGCATGCCTGGACAGTCTGAGCATGCTAGGAGTTGTAGTTATGCAACAACTGGGGAAGAACAGTTTGGAGACTGCTAAGTAGTGGTCTCCAAACTGTGGCCCTCCAGATGTTGCAAAACTACAACTCCAAGCATGCAAAGACTGTTCAGGCATGCTGGGAGTTTTAGTTCTACAACATATGAAGGGCCAGATATTGCAGAACTACACGCCCAGCATCCCTGAATGTCTGGCCATGCTGGGAGTTGTAGTTATGCAACATCTGGAGGGCTACAGTTTGGAGACCACCTTATAGTGGTCTCCAAACTGTGACCCTCCAGATCTTGCAAAACTACAACTCCAAGCATGCCCGGGCAGCCTTTTGCTGTGTGGGCATGCTGGGAGTTGTAGTTTTGCAGCTTTAAGAAGGCCACAGGGAAGATCACTTGCCCCGATCTTCACTGCAGCCTACTCCGCCGCACTTTTCGGCCGCTCCAACTGCCGTCGCCGCCGACGCCGCTGGTCCAGGATGCCTCCACCGGTCCGGGAAAGCAGGACCATGTTCCCCCCTCGCCGCCCGTATCCCCCCCGCTCTGCACCGACTTCCGATAAGTGGGCAGAGCGGGGGGAAATTAACTCTAACCCCCCGTCCTGACCGACCAATGGCAGAGGATAGGAGGGGGCGGCAACACTGCCACCTCGTTCCTATCCTTTAGGATAGTCGGAGCTGTCTCGGACAGCTCCAATCATGATTATTTTGCGGGAGATCGGGTCACCAGTGACCCAATTAGCCCGGATCACGGGCAAATCGCTGGTCTGAATTGCCATGGGATGCCTGCTGATAGATCTCAGCAGTCATCCCGGTCCGATCACCGCCCGGCGAGCGGCGGTGATCGGAAATGCGGAGGGCGTATGCATACGCCCTCCATCCCCAAGGAGTTAAAGGGGTATTCTGGGAAAACATTTTTATACATATATATAAGCTAAACAGATTTGTAACTTACTTCTATTAAAAAATCTTAGTCCTTTCAAGTTGAGTTGTTGTTTTCTGTCTGGCAACAGTGCTCTCTGCTGACATTTCTGCTGGTCTCGGGAACTGCACAGAGTAGAAGAGGTTTGCTATGGGGATTTGCTTCTAAACTGGTCGGTTCCCGAGACACGTGTCATCAGAGAGCACTTAGACAGAAAAGAACAACTCAACTTCATCAGCTCATAAGTACTGAAAGGATTAAGATTTTTTCAATAGAAGTAATTTACAAATCTAAATAAAAAACATGTGTGCAACTCACAACCTAGTATCCGAGGTTAAATGTGGTTGACAAATCTGTCCCCACCGACTAAGTAAAAAGAATTTAGAAGCAAAATTTCAACCACACCTCCAGGATACCACCCTTCTGGGTGCACAGTGAAAAGATGGTTTGAAAACAGTTAGTTTGAATAATGCAAAATTTTATTAAAATACAATCATAAAATAAATTGTGAAATACTCAATTAAAAAACATTTTTAAAGCGCAATAGTAGTGCTTGGAGAGATAAATGATGCTCACCGCGTCCGCTGGTCCCGTACTGGGACGGGCCGAAGATGGTATGGATAACAATTGTAAATTACAAGCGGCGGCTTGGCTACAGAGCGTTGTCTTTCACTCAGTTTAGGAGCAGGGCTCTGGCAGGAGACTCCCGCGCCAGAGGTCCGTAGCAGCGGCGTGCGGCTGTTGTGTTGACAGACCCTCGCTGGCTGACTACGGTAGAAACGCCCGTGGTGGTAGCAGCATATGAAGCAGATCAATACGCCCGGTGAGTGGAAATCCTGCCTGGAGCAACAGGTCTGTGGGCGGCTAATTTAGATTGATGAGCCGGCTTCTGTATGTGCAGCGCGTCTTTGAATTGCTCTGTTCAGACAGAATCTTAGGCCTAGACGCGTTTCAGGGTGCTTCAAATCGACCCCTTCCTCAGTAGGCAAATTTGTACAAACTCTGGCTTTATAAATGGTGGATATACAGGTGTATTACGTTTAAAACAATTAAATGGACCACACTTATGGAATGGACTAGGTATTAAAAACCTGGTTTGAAGGAATCATGGCAGGGTTTGTTGAAATAAATGGATCCATGAAAATAATTTATAACTACACTTTTATAACTACACTTGTGTATAAGATAATACATGGAATCTGAGTTAGATGTGAATTTTCTTGGATGCATTAATACTCATATTATGTGTTGCGAAATGGTGTGTCCGGCTGTCAAATGACGCAGATAATTTTTTTTTTCACACCAATTCACACACTCAGGAAAAAGGGGGAAAAACATTACTAATAAATTTCAAATGATTGAGGACACACCCGCCCCTTCAACGAAAGTCTATGGGAAGGGAGCGTGACGGCCATCGCGCCCCCTTCCCATAGACTTTCGCTAAGGGGGCGGGCGTGACGTCACGAAGGGGGCGGGCATGACGTCACGAGCGGCGGCCCTGAACACGGAAGCCCGCACACAGCGTCCGGAACAATAAACTTCCGGACGCTGGGGAGCGGAGCTTCTGACACAGGGCAGCGGAGTACCCCTTTAAAGTTACACGCCAGTGAATAGTATGAGCCAGAATGTATAGTATTGCGTGTGTATGTGAACATAAATGTGCACTGGATTATAGAAGGTGTTGTGTTTGCGTGAATACATTAGCAGTGTGAATGGTGTGCATTGAACTAAATTTGGAAATGTGCTGAAATGAAAAGTAAGAGTGCGTATAACACAATAGTGTGGACTAAATAGCCTACTTGTGAATGAATGCGTGTTGATAAAAAGGGAGAATTGGAAGTGATATGTTATTGAGATCGCAGTGTGAATAGTGTCAAAAGAAGGGTGCATTGGTCACAATTGTGAAGATAATTGGTGAGAAAGTGTGGGAAGAATAAATATAAACTAAAATGACGTTGTGTAAATAGATGCGTTTAGGAAGATAAAGAAAATAGAATAGCAATAAAATGGAAATAAAAAGATTAAAATAATAAGAATAAAATAGAATAAATAATAAATAATACTGGATTAAATAAATGATAAATATTAGAATGTAAAATAAAATAAAATGAAAATAAAAATAATTGTGAGAGATACAAATAAAAAAAGGTTATTGAAAATAAGAAATTGTTTGTGGGGATTAAATGTGGAAGTGAAGGATAGAAAAAGAAAGAAAGAGAAACAAATATAGTTGCTTGAATTAAAATAGCAGGAAATATGTAGACTAGATGTGTAATTGTGTGTAGTGTGTAGATGTATGGAGGAAAATTGGAATTATGAGTTGAGAATGGGTGATAGCGTGTGTGGTAGGAAGTCTGAGGAAATTGAGCATAAAGTAATAGGGCATCAGTGTTAGTGTGAATATTACCCTAGGTATAGTACATGTCAAAGAAATAAGACAATATAACACAAAACCCACAGAAAATTATAATAAATAAAAGACTCAAGATGTCAGTGTGGATAAATGAGGGATCTGTTTAACTTTCTGAAGCCAGTTGATCTATAAAAAAAAAAAAGTTTTTTCCTGGATAACCCCTTTAAATAGCAATTTGACCAATACCACAAACTACAATCCAGTGTAATAAACCTGCTGCACACACTGCATGGTGTCAAATTATACCAATATAACAATGGGCCACTATGCTACATAGTTGTTGTTCCATTTGGTGCTGTGCTAAGATGATCCTCATATGGTGTCACTTGGCAGCATATAAATGAAATACGAGAAAGACAGAGAATGCTTTCTTTCTGGGTACGATTTAACAACAAAAGAAATAAAAGAATATTCATTGTATTCTGTATAACTCTTTGTTGTGACCTGGATAGCATTGCACTAGTACTAGTATTTTGTACATTTTATTTGATATTTTTAAAGGAGTAACATTTGACTTTACAAGAGGGAAAAAAATATAAGGATACTGTTAAAAAAAACACAGGTTTTTATTGCTGCCCTAAAAGTTGGTCTTTTTAAATATTGTTTTTACATTGTATTCTCTATTCGCTAGACCAGTGGTGCCCAAAGTGTGGACCTCCAGAAGTTGTAATTTTACATTTGGAGGTCCACAGTTTGGAGACCAAGGTTCTAGATTCTTGTTAATTCTTATTCTTATGCTTATTCTTTTCTGCATTTAAGAATCATACTTCTGATTAGGCACTGCGCTATAAAGAGATAAGCATCACAAAATTGTACATAGCTTCATATATGTATAATATACTATAGAAAATATACAAGCAGTTTAAAAAACCTCTTAGGGTAGAGTATATTTTCTGCAGCTGACTTTTATTCAAGGAAGTGCGCTTAGTCGCACGGAACAACTTGTTCCAGTGTTCCCCGCTTCCCTTCCCGCTCCCCTGCTTGTAGCCATCGCTACGCCTGCTGCATTGAAATAAAGACCTGACTGGTGAGTGCAGCCTCTGTTTGTTCTTCATTCCTGCATTAATTTTTATACCAATTGACTTCAGTGGATAGGAAAATATGCAGCAGCAAATACACAACAGCATACGCCATGTGTGACCCTACACTAAGGCCGTATTCACACGTACAGTATACTGCGCATATTTGATGCGCAGGATTTAAAACTGAAGATTTAAGGCTGCGTTCAGTCAATTAGTTTACATGGAAAACTGCAGCATAATTTCTACAGATAAAAATCCGGTGCATCAAATTTGCCCAGGATACTGTATGTGTGAATACATTTCTGTATGCCCTTAAATGTATTTTCCCACATCGAGCCCTTGTTTTTTTCTCATGGGTTAGAATTGAATCAGTAAGCACATATTAAGGAGGTACTCTTCAACAGATGAACTAGCTTTATAAAAAAATATATAGTGTATTATGGAGCCCCATGTGGCAGTACATGGAGTGCCTACAGCTCAGTCAGCCAGGGCACAGATTCTGTGCACACGGATTGAGATCTTAATCACAAAAAAGTCTATTGATGGGTAAAGAAATATTCCGCTCATATGTCATATGTCTAAACACAAGTGTGACATATGCAAGGTGTCTAATCCTTTCTACAGCAACTAACAAAATGATTTTTTGAATTTAAAATGTATCGGTTAATGTGACTTTTTTAGGCTAAGCTGTCCTGTGTGTGTAAATGAAGAATAGCACTAGTTCTGGCCATTATATCACTTGTATATGGAATTATTCAGCAGTCAATTATCAGTCATGCCAGAGCTGGAGGGCAGAGTCTTACAACTATGGGGGAGATTTGTCAAAACCTGTCCACAGGAAAAGTTGCCCATAGCAAGCAATCAGCTCGCTTCTTTAATTTTTTAACAAGGCCTCTGCAAAATGAAAGAAGCGATCTGATTGGTTGCTATGGACAACTGGTCAACTTTTCCTCAAAACAGATGATGATAAAGCTGTCCCATAGGGTTTGCCTCCATTACGGTTAATGCAAAATACCTAGCTTAGTTCAATCTTTGGTCAGAGAACACATATTGCATCGACAGAATAAGAATTTCAAGCATCAACATGTATGATAGTTATGAAAATTGCATTGTCTATTGGTTTACTATTACTCACCAGACTTTCGGGCTTTCAGGGCAATAACAGCTGCAAGCTCCCTCTGCACCTATGAAACCAGACAGAAAAAAAAATCATGTTTTGAAAATGTGCTTAAAACTGAGCTCAATACAAAAAAAATATATCTCTGTATATTCAGCATACAGTAAATCTGGGATACAAATAGCATTATTGAGAATTTGGGGAATAATTACAGGTCTTTAGCGGAACTGAAATAATCAGCCTTAAAGGCGTACTCTGGCGCTAAGACATCTTATCCCCTATAGGATATCAGCGTGCTCGCTCCGGGTCTGATTACTAGCGATAACGGGGACGGAGCATAGTGACGTCATGGCTCCGCCCCCCGTGTGAAATCACTATGCTCCATCCTCGTGATCGCTAGTAATCAGACCCGGAGTGAGCATGCTCCGGGGGCTGATTCTAATGGGGTGCGGTGTGGAAGATCACGGGGGTCCCCAGTGGCAGGACCCCTGCGATCAGGCATCTTATCCCCTATCCTTTGGATAGGGGATAAGATGTCTTAGCGCCGGAGTACCCCTTTAAAGGGGTACTCCAGTGGAAAGCTTTTTTTTTTTTTTTATTATCAACTGGCTCCAGAAAGTTAGATTTGTAAATTACTTCTATTAAAAAATCTTAAAGGGGTACTCTGCCCTTAGACATCTTATCCTCTGTCCAAAAGGATAGGGGATAAGATGTCTGATCGCGGGGGTCATGCAGATGGGACCCCCCTCAATCTCTACTGCGGCACTACAGTCATCCGGTGCATGAAGCGAACTTCGCTCTGCGCCGGATGACTAGCGATGCGGCGCTGACGTCACGGCCATGCCCCCATCGTGATGTCACGCCCTCCCCCTCAATGCAAGTCTATGGGAGGGGTGTGACAGCCTTCACACCCCCTCCCATAGACTTGCATTGAGGAGGCGTGGCTGTAAACAACCGCCAGCTGCTGCAAGCAGATCAGGCTTGGATAGGGGATAAGATGGCTAGGAGCGGAGTACTCCTTTAATCCTTCCAGTACATATCAGCTGCTGTATATTACAAAGGAAGCTGAGTTGTTCCTTTCTGTCTGACCACAGTGCTCTTTTCTGTCAGAGCCACAAATTGGGGAACACTACTGTACACTATGATATGAGGCTATTTACTAGGATCATTGTGGGATGTAATACTAATAGGTTCCCTTATGGACCTTATGGAGGAAGCTGCACCGACAGTTCTTTCCTGTAAATACTTTTTACAATATTAGGAGAAACAAAGTGACAGAAAAGGAAGCTTTTAATGGACTTTGCTGCAAACAGAATGACACTCTGAAATGCACATTTTCTCAGGGATGTAGTTATTACAATATAGCCCCCTATGCTTTGGCTATACTGACTAATGTCCCTGGACCGACTTTCAGATATTCTTAGAACAAATTAATTAAATCAAGAAAACCTACAATGGTTACTAGTAGAGATGAGCGAATTTACAGTAAATTCGATTCGTCACGAACTTCTCGGCTCGGCAGAGTCTCCTAGGACTGTATCCACCTTTTACAGCCCACGGGAGCACCTGAAAGCTGAACTAATTTATGCAGGAAAAGTCAGAAACCGCCGAGCCGAGAAGTTCGTGACGAATCGAATTTACTGTAAGTTCGCTCATCTCTAGTTACTAGACATGACCTCAAATACTTTATTATTATACTAATAAGTGATATACAGCTGTTGGAAGACAAATGTGTACTATAAAGTGGATGCACAGACTAACAAAAACATGTCAAGTTGTTAGAAATTCCATTCTGCCTTTTGATGCACAAACACCTAACCTATCTGTGTATTGGAAAATAATGCAGGTTTTTGAATTCCATTTACTCCATCCTCTACAATGGATTATTTTTATTGAAGGGTCCAATGTTGTTACTGAAAGAAAAAAAAAAAGCCTAATGCTAAGCTTTGTACATCAATACGAGGGTTCATTGGGTCATATGCTAAAGAGAGACAAAAATGTCAGAAAAGACATAACTGTAGGTAGTGTGTGCGAGAGCAAGTCAATGTGCAATGATTGTAGGGATGGAAGCATGTTAGGAGAGAGCTTTTGAGCTGTATAGCGAGCATGTGTAGGTGTGTGTGCACATATAGTGAATTTAGAAGCCTGTGAAGCTTACCTTCCAGTGCCTGGAGCAGTGTTTCCCAACCAGGGTGCCTCCAGCTGTTGCAAAACAACAACTCCCAGCATGCCCGGACAGTTAACGGCTGTCCGGGCATGCTGGGAGTTGTAGTTTTGCAACAGCTGGAGGCACCCTGGTTGAGAAACACTGGCCTAGGGCACCATCTAATAGCGTTACTCTATAACCTTCACATTGCAAATGAAGGATTTTAATTTACCTTGTATGACTAACAGAAAATAAAATAAACCTGGAACATTCACCAATAGATGACTTGTTACTGCTGGATAATTATAATTATAAAAATTCCATGGAGGCAATGTTTCTAGGGCAAAATCTTTCTGCTAGGGTAGTTTCCGGCAATTTTTGAGCCAAAGCCAGATATGGATCCAGCAGTCACTGTAAGGCTAAGTTTCCATAAAAGCTTTAACCTCTTCAGGACACAGGGCTTATGGATATGCCCTGCATTCCGAGTCCTTAAGGACCGAGGGCGTATCCATACGCCCGTGGGAAATCCGGTCCCCACCGCCACCGCTTCTCCAATGCCGGGCTGATCGGAGCTGTCAGCAACAGCCCCGATCAGCCTAAGGGATAGCAGTGAGGTCGCAAAGCTGCGATCTCCTCCTATCCCCTGCCATTAGCAGAACGGAGTTCTGACCAATGGCAGCGCAGGGCAGGGGGTTGCCATGGCAACACCCCGTTCTGCCCGCCCCTGGATGTCGAGGGGATCTGGGAAGAAGATGGAGGCCGTACCTGCAGGAGAAGATGCCTGGGGACCCGGGATCTCCACTGGAGCCTGCAGGATCAGGTAGGGAATCGACAGTGGGGGGGGGGGAATTGAAAGTGAAAGTAAAACGATCTTTACTGTGGCAACCACTAGGAAGGCCAATCTGCAACTCCCAGCATGCCCAGACAGCCAAAGGCTGTCTGGGCATGCTGGGAGTTGTAGTTTTGCAACATCTGGAGGGTCACAGTTTGGAGACCACTGTTACAGTGGTGCCCAAACAGTAGCCCTCCAGATGTTGCCAAACTACAATTCTCAGCATGCCTCGACTGCCCAGGCATGCTGGGAGTTGTAGTTCTGTAACATCTGTCCCTTCAGATTTAGCAATTTTCATGACATTTTTGAAAATTGCTGCTCTACTTTGAAGCCCTCTAATTTTTTCAAAAAGCAAAAATATGCCCATTTTATAATGCCAACATAAAGTGGACATATTGTATTTGTGAAGAAAAATAAAATTTATTTGGAATATCCATTTCCTTACAAGTAGAGAGCTTCAAAGTTAGAAAAATGTAAAATTTTCAAAATTTTCATGAAATTTTGGGATTTTTCAGCAAAAAAGGATGCAATTAACGCCGAAAATTTACCACCAAAATAAAGTAGAATATGTTACGAAAAAACTCTCTCAGAATCAGAATATTCGGTAAAAGCATTTTCGTGTTATTAATTCGTAAAGTGACGGTGGTCAGAATTGCGAAAAAGGGCTCAGTCCTTAAGGTGAAAAAGGGCTGCGTCCTTAAGGGGTTAAAGCCAATTTTTTGAGCCTTGAAACAAAACAACCCAAAAAAGCTGAAAAGAAAACAGACCAAAATCCATTTGGTCCATTTTACAGCTACTGTTTATGCTTACTTTTACCCATAAAACAGAGGGTTTATGGCTCAAAAACAGCCCAAAATACTGTGTATGAACATAGCCTAAGGCTGGAATAACATCTTTAGTTTCTGGTGTAGTTTGTTGAGCCAAAACCAGGAAATAATTTAAAAAGGTTGTAAAATGCTATCCTCTGTCGTCCCTCAGCAGCACAATATGGGGTGTTTCCGCCCCTGTGAGCTAATAGGAGAGGGGACTTTTTAATGAAATCAAACAAAAAGATCTATAGGCCCCTCCCCTCTTGCCTATATAACAGGTCGCTATACAACAGGAGTTTTTATTTTCCTGATGTGAGCGTGGACGTCAGGCTGTTCCCTTAAAGGAGTACTCCGATGCACCACAAAAAAAAAATGCCACTATGTAGCCCATTAACTGTAGCCCATTAACTTACCTGTCCAACGACCCCTCAATACGGCCGCCCGAAGTTCCTGGCCCGTGCTGGGAAAAACTACATCTCCCAGCATGCCCGCTCCTGACATCCGGCCAGCTCCTGCCCTCCCCCTGATTGAATGACATCGCTTAGATGGGCGTTTGCTGAGCTGAGCCTATGGCAGCTCAGCTCAGCGAATAAATGAATAAATTAACTTAGGGGGAGTAGCCGACTCCGGGCTGGGAGGCCGGCACAGCCTGCAGTGACTCATGGGAGCGATGAGTCACTGGGCGAAGATGGCGCCAGATCATGAAGAAGACGCGGTCGAGCGTCATCAAAGGACCCAGCTTCCGGCCTGATGGAAAAGCGAGGAGAAGTCCGGGAAGAAGCCGATATGGACAACGTGAGTATATTACAATGTAGTTTAACTTTTATTAATGCTTCATTTCCCCCATAAGCAGGTTGCGTCTGAGTACTCCTTTAATTCTTCTCTCTTTTTGTCTTTTAGGTAACCTGTTTGTCCTGTTCCAGTCTGCAGGCAGCTTCGGTGTACAGCACCATTTTGGTGAAGCCCGTTAGGCCACAATCCTTAGAATTTGCGTTGCGCACGTATAGTGCATGCATCACTTCCGGTGACGTCACTGAATGTCCTTGGACGGCCGAGAAATTAAGATTTCTGGGGGCAGCTGCAGGGAACCAAAGGAGGTTCCCTGCGTTTTCTCTACAGACATAATGTTTTATTTAGTTAATAAGCTATTATTCTAAAAAATCTTTTATTAGCTTTCTCACTAGTAACGACCCGGAAGTGGGCAGGGCTTATTTTTTGGCGCCAGTGTGCCTTATTTAAACCCTCCTTTTGCTCTGCTCGGTCTCTCGGAGCTTAGTTGCATTCCAGTAGTGCTTGTGTTTTTTACACTGCCTTCTTTATTTGCTTGCTGTCTTGCTATCCTAATAGCTCATTCTAATCCTGTAATCCTGTGCGACTCTGGAGGACGCAGAGAGTCTCGTGGAAAGTCTGCACATAAACACGGACACTTTGGCCAACATTTATCATTGTCTTTAGACAGTTTTTTGTGTCCAGAAAAGGCACAAAAAAGGCGCAAGCAAGGGTTATTTGCGCCTTTTGGTTTACACATTTCTGCTGATTTTGAGTTGCAATCCACAGATTTTGGCAATACAAAGGATATGGAAGGGTTTTATCAACTGCACCTTTTTTTGTGAAAAGGTGCAAAAAAGGTGCAAAGCCACTGAAAAGTCTCTAAAACTACACCAACTTAGCTTAGCTTTTTGGTGTATGTGAAGAGAGAAATTTCTGAACATTTTTACCTGCACAAAATTTATCAAATGCTCTTTGACCATTTAATAAATTTGGTGCTCCCACACATTACCAGCACACACAAAAAATAGGTGTAGAAAAATGCTTCACTTACAATGATAAATGCCCCCCTTTGAGTGTACATATTGTAAAACTCCTCTCCCAGATAGATATGTGTACTCTATATGCCCCTCATGTCGTTCCAGGCCCCCGCCTAATCAGGAGCCATCCATGCAGGATATGTTTGTGTGGGTTAAGGAGTTCGTTTTTGGAACCATTAAAGAACTAAAGGATTCCCTAGCTGTTGCCCCTCCCATTAGCAAAAAATCGAGACAAGGTGAAGCCACTATAATCCACTCTGATGAGAAATTTAGAGTAGTGGATGAAAAACTCAATCATCCTCTTCTGAGGAGGAAAAGATTCAGGGAGAGACTCAATTTCCTGTGGATACATTTCCTAAGTTTATTAGAGCTATGCAGACTGAGAGTTTGCCAGATAAACAGGGGGAAGCTCCTTCCACCTCGAGAGGACCTAGGGTTTTCTCTGTGTATGACACGCTCTTGGAGCTTATGGAGTCGGAATGGGCAAATCCTGAAAGAAGCTCCAGTCTTGAGCAGGCGTAGGAATGGATTAACCCCCCCCCCCCTAAGTGGATTTTGCCATTGCAAAATTGTCTAAAAGGACTATTGTACCTTCAGATGACAGATCTAGCTTTAAGGATCTTATGGACCTATGGAATCTCTCTTGTTTACCATCCTCCATAAACGTTCCTTATATCTTCCATCCTCAAGTCCCCTAAACAGGACTTTTTGGAGCAGCCAATTCTGGATCTCATCACCATTGCTGCAGTAGAACCCATTCCTCTGGATGAGAGAGGCAAAGGAGTATACAGTGGTCCCTCAACATAGGATGGTAATTCGTTCCAAATGAACCATTGTTAGTTGAAACCATTATATGTTGAGGGATCCGTGCAATGAAAAGAATAGGAAGTTATACTCACCTGTCCCCGCCGCTCCGGACCATCACCGCTGCCCTGGATTTCGCCCTCCATTGCTGTCGCCGCATCCCTGGGGTTGTCCCGCCGCTCCGGACCGTCTCTGCTGCCTGGGATCGTTGCTCTTCATCGCCGCCATCACGTCACTGTGCACGCCGCTCCTATTGGATGACGGGACGTAGCGTGGTGGCAGCGACGTGATGACGACGAAGGAGAGCGACGGCGACGCAGGGGATCCTGAAGAGGATGGTCCAGAGCGCAGGGGACAGGTGAGTGACCATCATCGGAGCACATGGGGCACCTTAAACGGCTATCCGGCAGCAGCTGAAGCAGTTTGTGCTGCTGGATAGTTTATGTGATGGCCTCGTATGTTGATGCTGCCTTCAACATGCAATGGCCTCTGAGAGGCCATCGTATGTTGAAATTATCGTATGTCGCGCCATCATAGGTAGGGGGGGGGGGGGTCACTGTATTCTCCTGTGTTTCTAGGTCCCAAGCCAGGAGGGAAGTGGAGACTAATAGTAAACTGAGTAATACACGTGTGTAGGGAAAACAAATGCTGACTGCACGCCAACTATATAAATCACAGTAGGTGAGTATAAATTTAAAACATAACTCACAATTTCTTTGGAAAATTCTTCCGGCTTTAATTTTCATTTTTCATATTGCACATCGGCTAGTCTCACAGGACCTTTATAACAGCATTTTAGCAGCAGAAAATAGCAGCATATTCCGTAGTTTCACCAGTCATGGCACAACCTTTTGGCCATGACTGGTGAAACTACGGCCATGACTGGTGAAACTACGGAATATGCTGCCATTTTCTGCTGCTAAAATGCTATTATTATAAAGGTCCTGCGAGACTAGCCGATGTGCAATATGAAAAAAGAAAATTAAAGCCGGAAGAATTTTCCAAAGAAATTGTGTTATGTTTTAAATTTATACTCACCTACTGTAATTTATATAGTTGTCGTGCAGTCAGCATTTGTTTGCCCTACACACGTGTATTACTATCTATGGTTGAACTTATTATCTAGAAACTCAATTGTGTTGTTGCTATCTAAACTAATAATAGACCTCAGATACCAAAACAGATTTATTGTATAGAAAAAGTTCCGGATGGAAACAATAAAATCTGTTAAGTCAATCCTTATGAAAGACGACTTGAATCTGAAGGATGCATACTTTCACATACCTATTTTCCAGGACCACAGAAAGTTCCTCCGCATTGCAGTCTACATCAAAGGAGTTCTTCATCATCTCCAATTTTGAGTCCTTCCTTTCGGGATCACGACCGCACCGTTTGTTTTCACAAAAGTAGTGTCTTCCATGATGGTGATACTCAGTACAAGGGATCAGAATTATACCGTACCTAGACGATTGGCTAATTCTAGCCAGATCCCAGGAAGAATTCAATCTTTACACCAGTCTGACTCTAAACTTACTTCACAGGTTCAGATGGGTGGTAAATATGGAAAATTTCCATTTAATTGCAGACAAGGTAAGAACTTTTCTGGGGCTCTGCCTAGATTCTCACACTATGAGAATTTATCTATCTCCTGCAAGAAAAGAAAGGATATCCAAGGGATATCAATTCCTTCGGACACCTCGCATGGTATCCCTGAGGACACTCATGAGATTTTTAGGTCTCCTATCATCCTCAGCAGAAGCAGTCCCATGGGCATTGTGGCATATGAGACCCCTACAAGCAGAAATCCTGCAATCCTGGGACAGGAAGATTTCCTCCCTGGACACTCTCATCAGACTTTCTCCCTCAGTTCTCAAGTCCCTGAGGTGGAGGGCATTACCCCGGGACAGGATGTCCCTTTTAGGGCCACGTTGGTTAGTCTTGACAACAGATGCTTCAGGGTCCGGATGGGGCGATCATCTTCTAGGGAGGAAGGCGGCTGGGAAATTGAGTCCAGAAGAACTACTTCTTTCTTCCAATACCAAGGAACTGAGAGCAATCTACTATGCACTCCTTCATTTCTCCCCTCTCCTCATGGGAGAAGCTGTCAAGGTGAGAACAGACAACATGGCACCAGTTTATTATATAAACAAACAGGGATGAACAAGATCTGTTGCACTACTTCAAGAGGTGTCAAAGATCTTCTGTTGGGCAGAGTTCAGAATACTCAAGTTATCTGCTGCCCACATAAAGGGAGTTCAGAATGTCACTGCGGATCACCTGAGCAGAGATCTGACAGTTCCTGGAGAATGAACGCTGGACCAGGAGATATTCCTTCAGCTTGTGGATCTCTTTGGTCTTCCAGAAATAGACCTGATGGCTACAACAGCTAATCGTATGTTAGACAATTTCTGCTCCCTTTATCCAACAGACAATCATTCTTGGATAGATGCCATGACAATTCCTTGGAGATTGAATCTGGCATACATTTTTCGGCCAACTTCAATGATATCCAGGGTATTGATGAAGATCAGATAGGATCAGTTATCACTGATAGCAATCATTCCATTTTGGCCCAAGAGATGCTGGCTCCCCCAGCTCATTCAGATGAGCACATGAGTTTATTGGTGACTTCCCCCCAAGCAGAACCTGGTGTCTTAGGGCACTCAGCTCTGCCACAACCTCTGAACATTCAATTTGACAGCATGGAGGTTGATAGGTCTATCTCACTCTAGGAGTGAGGCGACTGACAGGACTTACCAGAATTAGAAGAATTTTCCACAAGTGGTGGGCTGTCAATAAGATTGACCCCTCCTCTCCTTCTGTTCCATCAATTCTGGAATTCCTACAGGATGGATTTGACAAAGACCTTTCTCCCAACTCTATCAAGGTACAGTTAGCAGCCTTTTCAGCGTTCCTTCACAGACGCCTCACTCAAGAGTCGGTAGTCAAATCCTTCATTAAAGCCCTCACCAGAATTCGTCCAAGATCTGTGAAACCTGTTGCCTCATGGGATTTGGCTTTAGTCCTGCAAAAACTTTGTGCTCAACCATTTGAACCCTTGGAGGAAGTGGAACTTAGGTTCACTCTTAAACTGGTTTTATTGTTGGCTGTTACTACTGCCAAGAGGGTTAGTGTTCTTCAAGCTTTGGCTTCAGTTGAACCTTATACAACCTTTTTACCTGGAAAAGTCCTTCTGAGATTCCTTCCATCTTTTATGCCTAAAGTTGCTTCCTTTGCAAACATTAATCACATAATTTCTCTTACACAGTTTTCTCCTGAGTCTGGATCTTCTCACAAGGATTTTGCTACCCTAGATTTGGTAAGATGTTTAAGAATCTATTTGGATAGAACTAAAGTCTGAAAACCTTATTTTACATCATGGTCCAAAGATGGGTTCTAAAGCATCAAAACCTTCTATTTCCCGGTGGATTTGTGAGTGTGTTAATCTTTGTTACACTTCTAAGGGTTTGACTGCACCAGAGTTCACTAGAGCACATTCCACAAGGTCTATTTCAACCTCTTGGGCTGAACGTAATTCTGTCCCTTTGGAACATATTTTCCATTCTGCAACTTGGAGTACACCATTGACACTATAGAGTTGACACTTTTCTATCTAGTGAAACCGGTTTCGCTAGAACTATTCTTAATTCTGCACAGCAGGATAACCCTCCCTAGGGGTTATACTTGCTAAATCCTCATATTGTGCTGCTGAGGGACAACAGGGAAGACAGAATTTTGCTTGTTAATTTGTTTTCCCTTAGTCTCCTCAGCAGCACAAGCTTCCCTCCCTTATATTTACCTTTTTTTGTTACTTGAAAATTTACTCACTGTCTTGTTGTGTAGCAGGCTGTTATATAGGCAAGGGGGGAGGTACTTATAGTTTTTTTTTGTTTGATTTCATTAAAAAATCCCCTGTCCTATTACCGTATATACTCGAGTATAAGCCGACCCGAGTATAAGCCGAGGCCCCTAATTTCAACCCAAAATCCCAGGAAAAGTTATTGACTCGAGTATAAGCCTAGGGTGGGAAATACATCATCCAGACCCCCATCATTAACATCCTCATCATCATCACCGCCTGTCATCATCCAGACCATCATCATCATCATCACCTGTCATCATCCCCTTGTCATCATCCCACACACCCCCTTCATCATCCCCTTGTCATCATCCCCACCCCCCTTCATCATCCCCTTGTCATCATCCCCACCCCCCTTCATCATCCCCTTGTCATCATCCCCACCCCCCTTCATCATCCCCTTGTCATCATCCCCACCCCCCTTCATCATCCCCTTGTCATCATCCCCACCCCCCTTCATCATCCCCTTGTCATCATCCCCACCCCCCTTCATCATCCCCTTGTCATCATCCCACACCCCCCCCTTCATCATTCTCTTGTCATCATCCGCCCTCAGTGGTCTTCAACCTGCGGACCTCTAGAGGTTTCAAAACTACAACTCCCAGCAAGCCCGGGCAGCCATCGGCTGTCCGGGCTTGCTGGGAGTTGTAGTTTTGAAACCTCTGGAGGTCCGCAGGTTGAAGACCACTGTGGCCTTCGACATCATCCAGCCCCCTCTCACCCCCTTTAGTTCTGTACAGTACTCGCCTCCGCTCGGCGCTAGTCCGGTGCTGCAGGACTGTCCGGTGCTGCAGGACTGTCGTCCGGTGGGATAGTGGTTCCGGGCTGCTATCTTCACCGGGGGGCGCCTCTTCTCCGCGCTTCGGGCCCAGAATAGAGGCGTTGCTTTGACGATGACGCAGAAGTACGTTGGTAATGAACGTACCTCTGTGTCATTGTCAAGGCAACGTGACTATTCTGGGGCCGGGCCCGAAGCGCTTAGAAGAGGCCTCCCCGGTGAAGATAGCAGCCCGGATCCACTATCCCACTGGACGACCTCCCCACCGGACAGTCCTGCAGCACCGGACCAGCGCCGAGCGGAGGCGAGTACTGTACAGAACTAAAGGGGGTGAGAGGGAGCTGGATGATGTCGAAGGCCGCAGTGGTCTTCAACCTGCGGACCTCCGGAGGTTTCAAAACTACAACTCCCAGCAAGCCCGGACAGCCGATGGCTGCCCGGGCTTGCTGGGAGTTGTAGTTTTGAAACCTCTGGAGGTCCGCAGGTTGAAGACCACTGCGGGTGGAGAGTTCACTCGAGTATAAGCCGAGGGGGGTGTTTTCAGCACGAAAAATCGTGCTGAAATACTCGGCTTATACTCTGGTATATACGGTAGCTCACAGGGGGCAAAAACACCCCATATTGTGCTGCTGAGGAGACTAAGGGAAAACAAATTAACAAACAAAATTTAGTCTTGTAAGACTAAACATTTCCTTACTGCTGGGCCCCCTAGAGGTGCAATCATACATGGCACCATACAGATATACCTGAAGTCTCAGTGTCTCTGCAGTAGGGAGCCTCTGTATGGCACTAGTAAGTTAAATTGCAATATAATTAATTGCAACAAAGCTCCCTGATTCCTGTTATTTTCATTACTTTTTATTTTAACTTGTTTCTGCAATTCTAAGTTTATGGCTTACTGAAGAATAATTTAACAATCAGCTATTCATCCACTAATGTGGGAGCAATAATCATCTTGTACCACATTCTTAATGTAATAAAACATAAAACACTATACTGCCCGACAGTGATCACAATGAAATTACAGTGTATTCAAATATCACAAAAGAATATTATAAAATAGAAAATAATCCATTGTGTCTGTCTCAAGGGAACTCTGCTATCAACAATACATTAATCATTCTGGATATGTTTTTCTTTAAACTATCTTGTATTGTGTTCAGTCTGGGTAAAATGCTAAATTAATTAAATGTCCTGGCTCTTCAGCAACAGTGAATTAGTTATAGATTTTATTTATTTATTTTTATCCTTAATCAGAAAAAAATATGACAGCAATACCCAGTGTACTAGAAATAGAAAGAAACAGAATTAATAAAAGAACCTACAAGTTACTTAAAGGGAAACTGACAGCCGGTTTGCTCAGTACACAGGGTTATAATGCGGGTGAACGGATTAAAATGATGTATAACTTAACTGGATTAGTGCCGCCACTCCTGAGATACAGGGTGTATTAGTCTCCATTGCTAATATTTAAATGTTGCCCTTAGCGTAATGGAGGTGGGACCCAGCATTTCTGCCCCCATCACCACTGCTCTGATATGCCCCCCCCCCCCTCGCTAATACACAGATCAATTCACCCATCTAAGTGCGAGGTGGGTGGACATATCTGAGCAGAAGGCGAGGAAGGCAGGGATGCTGGGTACGTTTGGGCTCGCCTCCATTGCACAAAGAATGACATTTACATATTAGCAATGGATACCGCATACATCATGTATCTCCAAAATGGCGGCACCTATCCGGGTGAGTTGTACATCATTTTATTCTGGTTCACCCGCATTATAACCTGGTGTATTGGGTTTCGTGTGGGAGAACCAGCTGTCACCTGAAAGCCCTGTGCGGGCCCACCTTCTAACCCTACTGCACAGGGCTGCAATGGGGAAGCTCTGTGTGCTTGCTCATAGAAAAATGCGCAGCATATGTTTCCCACTACGCAGAAGATTTCTCGCAGCAAGAAATATTCTGCGTATGCATTGTGTGTGACCCTACCTTTAAGGGGTTTTCGAGGGGTGCTGCAAAACACGTTTATTTTTGACAATACAATTTTTATAGGTAAAAACTATTTTCTTTTCCAGGTACTGTGAACAAAAAGATATTGAATATGTGCAAAAGTTTATAATAAACCTACGGCATATCAATTAATGTGGGGAATATGCTGGTAATTTGTTGCATATTTTAATAAAAATCTGCATGAAAACCACAAAAAAAGTGAGAACCTCACTGATCCCAAGGACAGGGAGAAAAGTGTACCTGGAATAAATGCAGCACAAAGCGCATGCCTCCAACTCCATGTAGCTGTGGTTTTGGCGTATGTTTTTTGACCACATGGCACACTGCTCCTCACAGGTTTTGGCTACTAATTAGCCATATTACAGTAATATTGAGCCAAAGTAACAACTTTGTATTTCTATGCACTCCCATAAGGTAACTGATTTATACAAAGCTGGCCATATACACTGATGATGTGATAGGGATGAGAGCAGCCTGACAATCCCCTGATGATTGATGTGATAGGAAATAAGAAACTGTGATTTATAGTCCGTACACATTGATATGAAGAAGAGTGAATGTTTTATGGTGAAGTCAGGAAAGCTAGCTACCAGCCGAACAAGCATTCAACCAATCACTTTACTGTATAATATGTATGGCCAGAACAACAAAGGTCTGACAAGCTGTCAAGCCTAAAATTTCCCTTAGGATATGGAAAGATTCTGTCAGTAGCTCTTTAACAGCAGGCTGCAACCTACTGGTGGATAAGTAGCAGTGCAGAGTGGAAGTTGTGCTTGGTTGCAATGCAGAAATTGACAACGTTTTTAAAAGCTATTTGCCAGGTTATATGATTGTACGTACGATGATGTGTAGAAATAATACCAGACTAAGCTTTCATTTACCATATGTCCTATAAGGGTATGTTCAAACCTGGCGTATACGTTTTTTAAATTTATTTATTTATTTTTTTGCATGAAAAATCTGCAATTTATCTGCATAAAATCTGCATGCAAAGCTGAGGATTTCCCTGCAGATTTTATCCAGTGTCCAATGACTGAAAGAAGAATAAAATGAACATTAAAACTCACTTATTACACACTACAGGTTAGGGCTGCAATGATTAATCGATATTAGTTAGTTGTCAACAATTTTCATTACCGATTCATTGGTTAAGGGAGCGTGCCCAAGGTGAGCACCACCTCCTTATTCTCGGTGCTGCCGTTTTCAAGAAGCCTATGGTCCTGACATTGCCAGAGCTGCCTGGTCCCAGCACCTGTCAGACGCTCCATTCTCCTTGCAGTGATGGATCATCCTGGTGCAGGGAGAACAACCATCTCTAAGGTCTATGAACTGCTCCTCCTCCAGGTTCTGGCTCATATGTTAACCCTTTAGGGTACTTTCCCCTTTCTCCCTCCCCCCCCCTTTTTTTTAACCTTTTAGGTGCTGTCCCCACTTCCTCCCGTTATCAATTCTCTAATCTAGTTCCCTTTTTTAATCCAATTACTGTATTTAAAAAGAAATAATCGGCCAACTAACTGATTATAACAATAATCTTTAATTGCAGCCCTACTGCAGATTCTACTTGCATATTTCCTTGCATAAAATTAGCTGTGTACATGCTACATGTGAACATACCCAAATAGTGTCAGGTTATCAAAGAATACAATCAGATAAGAAAGCAAATCCTTCTTTCTCTCCCAAAGAGAAAACAGGACCAGTCACCTCTTCTGATACATCATATGTACATACTTGTATTCCCCATTAAACAATTCTAAAGCATCATTTCTTCAAACTCTTCTGTTACTTCAGGAAATGTAAAGGGGTTATCCACCATAAGGTGATTTTAGTCCTTCCTGCCAGAACTGGGTATTTCCGGTTGAATTTTGTTCTCTAAACTACACATACCACAGTTCCATGCTTGAAAGTTTGACATCACTTTACTTCCTCCCATTTTTAAATAGAAGTAATCTACAAATCTTGATTGAAGATTAATGAAAGAATAGTCGGCAACTCACCAACGCCGTTTCGCGTTAGATCCTCCTTTATTGCAGCATACTCACATACAGAAAGCAGGGGAGAGACAGACAACATGGGGTACAACAACTGCCGATTTGTTGTACCTCCCATTATCTGTCTCTCCCCTGCTTTCTGTATGTGAGTATGCCGCAATGAAGAAGGATCTCACGTGAACCAGCGTTGGCGAGTTGCCGACTATTCTTTCATTCATCTTCTATCAAGATTCATTGAACTGTGTTGTATAGTCTGAGCACCACCCGAGTTCCCAGAGCAGTTACCAGTGTCCCCTATCCCATCTCGCAGTCAGTCTACAGACTTAGCAGTGCCGAGTCTGCTTCGCCTTCTATCTTAATATACAAATCTACATAACTTTATGGCACCAGTTGATTAGATTTTTTTTCCCTCCAGAGTACCCCTTTAATTAAGTAAAGATGCTCCAGAGTTTTGACAAAAAAGGGAGTACAGTCATTTACAGGCATGGTAACAGATCCACTTGAAGGATACTGAGCTGTGTAAGCCTTATTGCTTTGGATTTTGGATACTGAGCTGTGTAAGCCTTATTGCTTTGGATTTTGGATACTGAGCTGTGTAAGCCTTATTGCTTTGGATTAATATTTTTTCCAGGCTGAAAAGACTTATACAGACTTGACATGGTTGTCTCTATTACGAGAAGGAGAGATCATTAGTGCCTGTCTACCAGACATGTCTTATAAAAACTGTCAAATTATTGCATCTAAGAGGATTCTAGCCAACAGGGTTTTACAAGGATGACAAGAAAATCCAAAAAAACTAAAACTCAAACCACTGTGTACAACTCTAAGACAGACACTGTCATCTACTGAAAGGGACCCAAGTAACCACATAAGTATCTACTCTTCTCCTCACCTTATACTGTACTTCAGTTTCAGCAAATTATCTTATATTCTGTTCGTGGTTATATGATGGACACATGTATGGACAATTTATTGCACGACAGAGCTCTCGTAGCTGTGACTGTAACCAGTGATGTCCATCACACAAACAAGACAGATTTGTCTCCATTTGCGGTAAACTCAAGTTCATATTGAATGAAACCATGAAAACAGTGAGGGATTTATGCAGAAAGCAATTTAGATAACTGTGTCTAATAACCCTTATTGGCTAAAGCCAGTTTACTTACTTGGGGGTGTATGGCATGGGCTAAGGTGAGGAGCCTGCTCTGCATGAAGGGGTATTAGCTATATATTACCACTGACACTGTGCTACAATGACCAGAATGTAATATAACTCTTTTCCTGACCATTTAACTGCTTAAATGCTGCAGTCAATAGTGACTGAGACATCCTGTCTGCACACCTACAACATGAACACAGAGCACTGTTTGTTTTTCATAGCAGCCGGGTGCTTATGTATTCATACACACAAAATGTGTTGCATATTTAATGCTGGAGATATTATGCTGCGAGAGAGAGAGAGAGAGAGAAAAAGAGAGAAAGAGAGAAAGAGAGAAAGAAAGAGAGAAAGAGAGAAAGAAAGAGAGAAAGAAAAAGAGAGAGAGAGAGAGAGAGAGAGAGAGAGAGAGAGAGAGAGAGAGTAATACCGTTTCAGTAAAGGTCTTTCATCTTGTATTCTTTTAGTAGAGATTAAAGTGGTACTCCAGTGGAAAAAAATAATTTCAAATCAACCAGCGCCAAAAACCAGGGCCGGTTTTAGGCTTAGCATGGCCCTGAGCAAAATCAAAAGTGGGCCCCCAAAAGTCTCAATAGTGAACTAACCAGATTTGCAAATTTTGGGTCACTTCAAATACCATAAAAATATCTAAAAAGCTATTGAAAGGTTCCATCAAAACAAAAATGGTACCGATAAAAACGTTTAAAAAAAAATGAGCCCTCATACATCCCCATATACAGAAAAATAAAACAGTTATAGGGACCAGAATAGTACAATTTTATATTTTTGCATTGTTCCCCCACATTAAGTTAGCAGCATAGTTCCCCCACATTAGAATGGCAGCATAGTTCCTCCACATTAGGATGACAGTATAGTTCCCCCACATTAGGATGTAGTTCCCCTACATTAGGTTGGCCGTTTAGGTCCCCCCACATTAGGTTGACAGCATAGTTCCCCCACATTAGGTAGGCAGTATAGTTCCCCCACATTAGGTTGGCAGTATAGTTCCCCCACATTAGGTTGTCAGTTTAGTTCCATCACATTAGGCTGGCAATATAGTTCCCCCCACATTAGGTTGTCAGCATAGTTCCCCCCACATTAGGTTGTCAGTATAGTTCCCCCCACCTTAAGATGTCAGTATAGTTCTCCCACATTAGGCTGTAGTTCCTCCACATTAGGTTGTAGTTCCCCCACATTAGGCTGGCAGTATAGTTCCCCCACATTAGCTTGTAGTTCCCTCACGTTAGGTTGGTAGTATAGTTCCCCCACATTAGGTTGTACTTCCCCCACATTAGATTGGCAGCACAGTTCCCCCACGTTAGGCTGGCAGTATAAGTCCCCCACATTAGGTTGTAGTTCCCCCACATTCGGTTGGCAGTGTAGTCCCAGAAAGGTACCTGGGACATCCTTGTGTCCCAAAAATATCTTTTGGGACACAGGGATGTCCCGATTGTGAAAGGGCCCCCTGCGGGCTGCTCAGTGGCGGATCCCCCCTTGGATCCGCCACTGAGCAGCCAGCAGGGGAGGCCCTGGGGGATAGGGGCACTGGGCAATTGCCCGGATTGCCCCGCCCTAACGCTGGCCCTGCCACAAAGTTAAACAGAATTGTAAATTATTTCTATATAAAAATGTTAATCATTCCAGTACTTATCAGCTGCTGAATCCTCCAGAGGAAGTTTTGTAGTCTTTTACAGTCTGACCACAGTGCTCTCTGCTGACACCTCTGTGTGTGTCAAGAACTGTCTAGAGCAGGAGAGGTTTGCTATGGGGATTTGCTTTTACTCTGGACAATTCCTGACAAGAACAGAGGTGTTCAGACTGAAAATAACTACACAACTTCCTGTGGAGCATATAGCAGCTGATAAGTACTAGGAGGCTAAATATTGTTAAACAGAAGTAATTTGCAAATCTGTTTAACGTTCTGGCACCAGTTGAATAAAAAAAAAAAAAAAATAGTTTTCCACCGGAGTACCCCAAAAGCATAATACCCTACTAAATAGGATAACACAGGCATAATACACTACTAAATAGCTATTATCTGCCATATTGGCCAAAAATTGTGGCAAAAGAACAACATAGATTGAAAAGAAAAAGAACCTTACACAACATTGATTGAAAAACAAATGTATCTGTCTCTGCGTAAACCTTAGTAAAAGTAGTATAACATAGCAAACACTTGTTCATTCTCAACAACTTATGGTCCATTACTTGGTGCCATTATAAAATAAAAATTAAAAAAGCTTGTGAAAAGAAAAAAAAAAGTTATGGCTTTTGGAAAGGTGGGGGATAAAAAAAAAAAGCCACTGCCAAAACTGGTTGAGGTGCCAAAGGGTTAATGAAAGTCTCAAGAATCAAAACTGCATTTGGAACTTGTCTATGAAGTACTGCTATTGACAGCGGTCTGTGCTGTATTCCCTCAATACATCAATCAATCGCATGTCTTAATTGTTTTGCTTACAGAACACTAGAGGGCAGCAATACACAGGAGAAAGATTACATTCTACTTGCACTAAGCTTTGCAGTATTACATATAAAATTGAAGCATGCACATCATTTGAATAAAAAAAAGGTGCAATAATCCAAATGTGATTTAGGAAAGAAAAAAGAAAATCTTAAAAGTGGCTTCACAGGAGAGTGAACAATATATTTATCTTGATACAATAAATATATAATACATATATTATTCTTCATACAGCTTCCCCAGGATCTGTCTGTTGTAAAACTATAATAAAATAGATGGCTGTGCCAATTCTGCCACAGATAAAGTGAAGGGCTCCTGCAAAAAAATGGTCTACCTGCAAGTACAATTTCAATTGGCTTCCTGAGCCCTTGCTCCTTACCCATTAAAGGAGAACTCTGGGATATAAAAAACGTATCCCTATCCGAAGGATACAAGAGCCGGAAATTCCTGAGTGAAGCACTCCCATAGAGCTGCATGAAGGGGGCATGTTGGCCATCGCTTCGTGCAGTGGTCGACACACACCATTCAGAAGGAAAGCCGGGGGCCCCATAAGGAGATCGCGGGGGGTCCCAACGGTTGTACCCCCGCAATCTGACAGTAAGTTTTTGTATCTCAGAGTTATCCCAGAGTAAAGGTATGTCATGGGTCGGGAAGGGGTTTAGAGTATTGTTTCCAAATCAGGAAATGCTGGAAGTTGTAGTTTTGCAATAGCTGGAGGCCCTCTGGTTAGGAAACTGCCTGAACTACAAGTCATCAAGATGGTCCCTGGTGAATTCTGCCTGTCCCACAAGCCTTGATAGCTCTCTCATGGTTATAATATAGGGATACATCTATCAATCAAAGGCCGATGCCGTGGGAAGAAGCCCCAGTGGCTCACACAGCATGAAAGTAATGACATGTTCCCTTTCATGCATCATGTTTCCATCTACATAATGTACCTATGATAGCACTGCATTACCTAGCCACATAAAGTGCACTGCAGCTACAGATTCAAGCACGAATACTGTAAACAAAAGGCTACTGAAATTAACATTTAAAGGAACTTTTCATATAGCACTTTGGGAATTTTTTCATCTGCTATACGGCCCATTTTGGAACAAACTATTTGATTACCTGCCAAAACCAGAAATAGCCTGCAGACAGCAGAACTTAATAGAAAGCCATTTAAGTGTGTAATTATTAGTATATCATGTGGTTACGGGCATAAGGGTAATCACAACGTCTATACTTGGAATGACAGTTAGCTGAATAACATTAAGTGTTTCTAATTTACCCACTAATAAAGATTTTTTAATTCTACACCGGCAGAAGGTACATTTCATTCCCGCAACTTAAGGAGCTTGTTAGTAGTAATGCCTAGATATCGTAAGGACAAATTAATAAAGTGCACTGATCCATATTCACTGACACAATAGTATTCTAAGATAATACTAAAACAGAAAAGAGAATCCAGACTATAATTACAGGGTCCAGGACCCTAAATACCACCTGCAGACAAGCAATGACACTACATCCATTGCATATAAGTAACATAAAACTGAGTAAACTGCCAAAGATCCAGAAGTCAAGATAAGTGATTGATATCAGCACTTGGTATATTAATATTAAAAGGCCTAAAAAGGATCCTGCATATATTAAACAAACTAGGCTTTGATATTATAATGTCTTAATAATTTTATATTACAGTAAAATCGAACTTAACATACACCTTCCAATAGGGGACACCTCCCAATAGTAGACAGTTTTTTTTTATTCCCATAAGACTTAATGGCTTCTGTCTGTACCAGAATTCATGTCAGCATTGAAAAAACCCAGGTGTAGCTGGCGTGAAAAGGGGGCGTGGTGAATGAAAAGGGGGCATGTCCCCAACATTTTCAAATAATCCCAACAAATCCACAGAAAATGTGGTGGATTTGAACTGAGGAAAACCTCACAGCTCAAAGCATGTGCAAAAAAAAAAAAAAAAAAAAAGAAAAACGTAAGGAAAAGTTCAAAATGTAGGGAAACATTAGTAAATACCGTGTAAAACTATTTGTTGGGAGAAAAATCCCACAAAGAAAACTACACTCTACTCTTAGTAAATCAGGGGCAATGTATTTGCACCCTCAGAATAGGGGACACTCCCAATAGCGGACAAGGACACACCCTACAGGGGAAAAAACACTCCCACTAGGGGACAAAACACTCTCAATAGGGGTCAATCAGGCTTATGTGCATACCCTACCTTGTAAACAGGGCTACTGTCAGGGGGGTAGTACAGCCAATATCCCAGTAAGGGGGCCGGTCTCCCTGGCCCCCACTGCACACCCCTGCAGCAGCCCTAGCACAGAAGCAGGAGACTGCTGTTTAAACAGTGGTCTCCTGCTTCTGTATGTCTGCTGGCCACATCATTCGTCCCTCTGAGCACCCTTTGCCACTTTATTCCCCCCTGTGCCAAACCCCCCCCCCTTTATTATCCCCTGTGCCACATCATTTACCCTTGGATCAAGGGTGTTCATTTTATTCCCCCTTTATTACCCTCTTTGAAAATTCATCACCCCTTCTTTATCACCCCTGTGCCATTTCTTTCCTACCTTTATCACACCTGTCGCAGTTCATTATTCCCCTGTGCCATTTAATTTCCCCTATATCCCCCTGTGCCACTTTATTCCCCCTGTGCCAAATCATCCCCCCCTTACCCCTTGTGCCACATCCCTTTTACCCTTCCCTCCTCCCGCTGTTGTTCTTCTTACCTGGCCAGCAGGTTCAGGTGCAGGGGCTTTCAGTGGGTTTGATGTTCTCCTGACGTCCTCTGCGCTGCACTTACTGAGAGGCTGTGAGCAGCAGCAGCTGGCAGCAGTGATGAGTGATGCTCCTGACCTGCCTACAGACGCTGCTTTCATTAGGTGCAATACAGAGGACGTCAGGAGGGTCACTTGTGATATGATGTGGCACAAGGGGTGAGGGGGGGGATGATTTGGCACAGGGGGATAATGGGGGAATAAAATGACTCAGGGTTGGCAAAAATGGCACGGGGGATGAAGGGGGGAATTAAATTGCACAGAGGGTGGTAAAGAGGGGGTAATGAATTTGCACAGAGGTTAATAAAGGGGGAATGAAATGGCACAGGGGAGGGATCAAGGGAAATTATGTGGCACAGGGGGTAAGGGGGATGATTTGGCACAGAGTACAGCAGGGGGGAATAAAGTGGCACAATGGAATAAAGGGGGAATGAAATGCACAGGAGATTCAAGGGAGGAGGAATGAAGTGGCATTGGAGGGATCAAGAGGGGTAATTAAAAGGCACTGGGAGATTCTACTGTAATGCTGCTTTTAATTGTGTTCTATAGGGGATTACACTCTGGAGTCAGTACAGTACAAGATACAGTCATTTTGAAAGATTGTTTAGCCTTTTTTCCCAATAGGGGACATCTCACAATAGTAGACAGTTTTTTTTTTCCCCCAATGAGTGTCCGCTAATGGGAAATTCTACTGTATATACAAGCCCTCAGGTATTTTCAGCAGTCCCAACGACAATGAATGAATGGAGCGGCAGTGAGCATGTGAGACCAACGCTCCAATCAAATGAGAGACCCTGGATGCCCGCATGTTCAAGATTGCAGGGGGTCTGATCACTTTGACCTGTGAATAGGAGATAAAACTCTAACAGGGAATATTGAGCTCTGTATTTAAAAATGCTTCCAAAATGCAAAATTAAAGTGTACTTGCCATTTTAGGTGACTTTTAAGGATAAGCTGCTATGTGCGCGTACATAGCGCACATAGGAGGAGCAGCACTGTTATTTTTCAGTACATTTCTGCTCTGCAGACTCCATCTGTAATTTTCAATTCTCCCAGAGCTGGTGAGCGCACCTAAATGTCTATAGACTCTGCTTACTCACGCAGAGGAGGAGATCCTGCTAATCTGTGTCTCTATACACAGTGATCAAAAATGTTGCCCTGCCTGCACGACAATTAAAGGGGTACTCCTGTGAAAAACTTTTTTTTTTTTTTAAATCAACTGGTGCCAGAAAGTTAAACAGATTTGAAAATTACTTCTATTAAAAAAAATCTTAATCCTTCCTGTACTTATTAGCTGCTGAATACTACATTGGAAATTCTTTTCTGTTTGAAACACAGAACTGTCTGCTGACATCATGAGCACAGTGCTCTCTGCTGACATCTCTGTCCATTTTAGGAACTGTCCAGTGTAAAAGGAAATCCCCATAGCAAACATATGCTGTTCTGGACAGTTCATAAAATGGACAGAGATGTCAGCAGAGAGCACTGTGCTCGTGATGTCAGCAGACAGTTCTGTGTTTCAAAAAGAAAAGAATTTCCGCTGTAGTATTCAGCAGCTAATAAGTACAGGAAGGATTAAGATTTTGTAATAGAAGTAATTTACAAATCTGTTTAACTTTCTGGCACCAGTTGATTTAAAAAAAAAAAAAAAAAGTTTTTCACCGGAGTACCCCTTTAAGCCATGTAATAGAGTCTATGCCATTTTTAAAAAGCCATGATCATTACAACAAGCACCCTAGTGCACTATATTTCCTGGAGCGCAGCTCTGTGACATGTTCTGGAGACATTTCAATGTTTCTGAAGGTAAGAATAGTACTGCAGACTGCACTATTTTTGCTGTCAAAAAACACTGGAACCCAAACAGACCAGAAAACATGGAATTGTGAACCACGGCTGTGATGTTTTTAATACTCATGCTGAGACACCACAAATTTTCTGTGTATTTTAGGCTAAAAATTGTATGTTGCTTATCATGCTTAAAAATATCCACAGGTTTGTATAAAAATAAATTGCTAATGTTCACAGGGCATGCAGATTGGGACTATCTTTAAAAACCATTACAGATTCATCAGTGCAAAAGTCAATGGGACTGTTCAGGCATATCCCTGTTGGAAAAGGCAGGATATGTCCGCTGGATTAATATGATCAGTTTTGTCAGCTAGCTAGTCATTTGTGACCAATTATTATAAGTGGATACATTCACTGGGCTGGCCGGCTCTGTTTTGACAGTTCTCTTTTTATCCATCACAAATATAAGTGAAGTCTTACAAGGCATAACAAATGTCTGCAGATACTGCCATGTGGGGATATTATTTTAATGATCTGAGTAAATGAGTGTTCTAATGATCTGCAGACATTGCTGTCTCCTCAGGCCACGCTCTGGATTTACACACTCCCAACAAATGACACATAAATGCTCATTTCACTAGCAAATATAATACTGGCTGTGTCAACAACAATGGAAGCACTGGCAGCAAACTGGGAAAGGACCTCAAACAAACTAAGGTGTGACCATTCAAATCTGGCAAAGGCAAACCGAAACAAGTTTTGCAGTAAATATGGGAGGGAAAGAAATGTAAATATATGGACTCTTCACCTAGAAGAACTGCTTCTGCTTTTAAAGAAATACTATAAAAACATGATCAGCTTCTATTGTGCAAAAATTATTAACATATAGTACATTAATAAAAGGGTTACCTAGGATTAAAAACACACTGATTTCTTCAAACAAACAGCACCACACCTGTCCTCAGGCTGTATGGGGTATTGCAACCTAGTTCCATTGAAGTCAATAGAGCAAAGATGAAATACTGGAAACCCCCTTTAAAGCTTCACCAAAGACTTTTAATCTCTATCCTTCTGCTCAGATACCTGTGCGCTCTATACTAAATTGTTGTAGGGAAACTGACATCTAAATGGATTCCATTGTTCTCCTTAATTAATTTTGCATCTAAAAGGTCTTTTGTATGACTGGCATTGTGTTTTGCTATTCAAAGAAACACTATATGCATATGAACGTGTTCTAGAACCATTTAAGAAAAATCTACTGTGATATGCATATGCAGTAGTTGGGCATTCCACAGGAGTCGGGAAGGATGAGGCCTCTTTTACATAGCATAATTTACTCAGTGGAATCCGCCGGAAAAATTCCACCCAGAAATTCCGTTGCAGCAGAGTCCCATTGTCTTCAGTAGAATACTGCTGCACCGAGCATATGACAGAATTTCTGTGGAAGATTTTCCACCACTGAAATTCTGATTCCAGTGTCTGCCGAAAAAATGAACATGTTCATTCGTTCGGCGGAATCCACTCAGAAATGCATTGCATCTATGTGGACGGCACATTTCTAAGCAGCCCTAGCGCCACTAGGACATGAAAATTTGTGAAATGTCCACCTGTGTTTTCTAGTCAGACATTCCCCTTAAATTTCCGCCGGGTGAATATATCAACAGATCATATTGAGGAATGACATATAAAACTTAACTTTTAATAAATGATACCTAAAAACATCTGTATCAAGTGACCCAAATTAAATTATTCTTTTCAGATGTTCACTTTTAATAAATAATACCTAAAACATCTAAACAAAAATGTATTTAATTTGGGTCACTTGATACAGATGTTTTTAGGTATCATTTATTAAAAGTGAAGTTTTATATGTCATTCCTCAATATGATCTGTTGATTTTGATGCGGAGAAATTTACTGCACCCATGGGGACAGCATCCTTTCTATAAATTGCTGTACTGGTTTGAATAGCGTGTGAACATACCCTCAAGCTGTTATCAGTAGATAGATGATCGGCACCACACTGGTTAAATGGAACTTGTAGTAGCAGCCAGCGGGAGACATGTACACCTTAACCCCAAGAACATTCGTTGCTCAGTGTAAATAGAAAGTCCAGGCGAGTGTATACCCTTAAGCTATGTTCACACAGTGTATTTTGAAGTTAAAAAATATGCTAATTTTACAGGCAAAATCATCAGAAAATGTTCTAAGCTTTTTATTGCTTTTTGCAGCGTTCTTCAGCACATCTTTGTTTTACAGTGCATTGTTTGGAGCTTTTATTTAGTTTTTAGTTAGATGTTTATGTGTGGATTAACATGCACAAAATACGCACAGGTGGCAAGTGGCAGATAGTGACACTTTGGCCTCTTTACGCTAAACATTCCACTTTTGAAAAGACGTGGTCAAGGCTTTGTGTCAAATGGCCAAGGCCACTGCGGCAAGCTGCATTTACTATAAGTTACAGCAGCAGCTGGCAAAAATCATAGTAAAAATCTATGTCACTTATAGCTGAACCAGATCTTGTAAGGCAGCCCATCTGGGTCAGCTGCACCACTCAATGACTCCAGCATAGATGTCACAGGCACGGTTTTACATAAAACAAGTGTAGTAACATTTTCAACCTGAATGGGTAAAATTGCAAAAGTACGGTAGATTTAGCTGTATACAGTAATGTAGCTTCTAGGACAGTATACAGTATACTCTGGAGCTAGCACAACACATGCACTAGGTGTGATATCTCTATAAAGTCATCTCACTATCATGTGTTGACCGACCATATCAGTCATAATATTCTGCCCATTGGAGGCTTAGATGTCACAACAGGCCGGGACAAAATATTGACCCACCAATTAGAAAAATGTTCATTATAATCAAACAACCAGGTATCAATGGCACAAAATAATGCAACATTGAAACTCAATACAGCCATTTTAACCAAACCTGTCATGGACAGCGATTGATCTGTAATTTTTCAGTCCATAAATAAGCTGGATTTTAGACAGCATCCATATAGGGTGGTTCTATTAATGCAGGCTTATAGTTCACAAACAAAAAAAACAACAACACTGCCCAGCTTATACTCTGTACACTGCACCTGCAATTTAAAGTGGCTGTACGGGAATAAATAAAAAAAACTGAAATAAAATAAGTCTAACAGCAGAAAATGCTATTTAATGGGGAAAAAAAGACAGAAAGAAAGAAAATCACCATTACTTGGTCATCACTGCAGCAGTGACATCATGTACATCTAAGTGACCACTGCAGCCAGTGAATGGCCTCAGCAGTGATTGGCTACAGGATTAGGGTAGGGTCACACGTAGTGTATACACAGTGTAATACATGCTGCTGATGCGCCAACAGCAGTCACAAGAACAAGCTCACTGCTGAAGCTGGGTGGCTCTGTGTGTCCACTTATAGCGGTGCCGCTACGAGTGAACACACAGAACTGCCCAGTTGCAGCAGGGAGCTTGTTCTTGTGACTGCTGTTGGCGCATCTGCAGTTTGAAATATGCGGTGGATGTGCTATGTCTGACCCTACCCTTAATGTGGATGCACGAGACCTCTGCAGCTAAATAAACAAAGATCAACGGGGACCATCACAGCATTAATGCTAGTGTGGCAGGAGATTTTTTTTTTTTTTTAATCATATTTTTTGTAGTTAGATTATTTTATTTAACCCACAAACAAGCCTCTTAATGCAACATTGGCACAGTAATTTACAATAATTTAAGATATTCATGTAAGACTTCATTCACACCTGCATCAGAGGCTCAGTTTGTGGTCTCCATCACAGAGACGATTTAAATTACCAAAAAAAAATGCAGCATGCCCCATTAAAGTCAATAGGGTAAGTCAGGCTGCTTTGGTGCCCATCTGCAGTGGCTCCACCAGCCGGCTCAGTTTTCTGACACAGAATAGGATCTGTGACTGCCTGCTATGCAGATGTGAACCTAGCCTAAGTAGAAAATCACTAATGGGCTAAATAACTTTTATAAGCAACGATAGTGACTAAAGCCTCAAGCATGGATGCATAGAAGCATTTGCAGCAACACGTTTCTGGCATGTATGTCTTGCCACATTTCTAAAATTCTACATGTAACCTAAAAAATTTTTGGTACTAGTGTTTATAGCAGGCCTCAATTTCATAGCTTAGACCACATAGCACACAGTGTTGCCTTCTTACACCTAATTGTACTGTGGTGTCAGTGTTAGCCAAGTAGTAGTGCCAGCACAGTAATAACTTGCACTTGCTGTCAATCAGAGGCCATTTTAATGTAGCCAGAAGTCAGACATCAGTATTTGAGAAGACGAGTCAAACAGAAAAGATCAGAGATGTGTTGTGCTCCGAGACAGAGCCTGGAATACAGGACTTTCCTGCTGTATACTAGACACTTACTTGGCATGGAGTTGGGTAGCCTGGAGCCATATGGAAGAGGCTTGTTCGCAAATCAAATTGTAGGCACTTCAGTAATACAGCTTATAACTCATGGGAGTGCAATTTCTGTTTTCTAGAACTAAAATAAAAATTTGCTGTGCATGTACATTTTCTAGCCTCTCTTTTTAACAGTGACTGCATGTACTGTACTCAAGCCAATACGCCATATTCAGATATGATGAATTTGTAGCAGTTTTTCAGTGACATTAACCCCTTAACAACTACGGACGTATATTTACGTCCATGGTCGGCTCCCAATCTGTGAAGCTCGCTTAGAAGCTGAGCGTGCTTCGTATCTGCGGCTTATACCAGACATCGCCGATCGGGCTGATGTCCGGTAATAACCCTTTGATTGCGGTGTCTAAAACGGGAGAATATGCTGTCAGTTAGCTCAGCGGAGCTGTTCGGGACCAACGGCTTTACGCGCCATTTTTTTTGTCTAAGAATACTGTGAAATCCTATTTGTTTTGTGGACCTGAAGAAGGCACATGCTGGTGCCGAAACGCGTTGTCCTATTGCTCTATATCATAATAAACTGTCCTGTGCTACATTGGCGTTCCAAATCCTTTTCTTCAAGCAGTAGCGCTCGTTTAGAACCCCCTTTTTTCCTCTCCTTTTCCTGGTTTCTTTCTTAGAGCTAATTCACAGTACAATACGTTAATGAGATTTACAACATCCAATCCATATGTAGAAAATAATAAAAAATAAATAAAAATATCCAACACGACCAGTTCTGCTGAGGGTATAAGTAAAAGGGATGTGTAGAAGAGCATAACATTTCATACAACCATTTGTATTATTACAAATTATAGACTATCCACTGTGGCAAACATGAACGGTGATTTATATGGGATATTACTATTGCACATGCAAGTAGGAGATAAGATGGAGCAGAGATAAGATTTAACGTTTGGTTTAACTTACTGCAGAGGTAAGACGAGCAAGTGCTTGGATCTGCATGATTCTGCTGTTCGCATCAGATCCATTTTCTAACTTATCAGCAGACCTATAAGGAAGAGGAAGAAGATAAAATACTTAGTGCAATACATTTATACCGACATGAGAAGTAACAGTGTTTCATGTTTCCATTGAGTTTGTCCATAGGCTACCTGTATACATAGTTTTTCGCTTTGTGGAAATCAGTTCAATTCATCATAACCGCATTTTGCAACACCCATCCTGATAAATGGCAACCTATGTAATATATGGACAGCTCAAGTCAAAACAGGAGCGGCTCTTACAGAAAGGCTTTCAATTATGGGTCATTGACAGGGCTTCAATACGGCATAAACTTTAGGTGCAGTAGAATATGTTGGTGCTACATAAGGCGCTGTAGGGCTCACTACACAGAAGGCAACACTATCTGTGCCAACTTTATTCAAAGGATTAAAGGATGTACTGCCATATCAAGCAAGGTGACCATCTAATTAGACTAAAAGCTAACTACAGGTCCCCTTGATGTCTTATGGCTGTTCCTTTGCAATGGGCTCCAGCACTTCTAATTCTATATTTAAAAAATAATAATGACAAGAAGATAACACTGTTTAAATCAATCTGTATTATGGGGAGTATATGGAAAATACAAGTTATAACAACAGGCCTCCACATTACTAAATGTTATAGATGGATAAGTTATTCTAAGAGCACAACTGCACAATAAGGGTGCGTTCACACGGAGTAAATGAAGAGTAATTCACACTTTTTTTTATTTTCGCGCGAAATTCGCGGGAAATTTGTGCGCAATTTGCATGGAATTGCGCACGGAACTGCGCGTGGACATGGGGGAGAAAGAAGTGAAGGGTTTTCCAGCCATTTCTGTGCAAATTGCGCGCGAATTCTGCACAAATTGCGTGCAAATCGCCACAAATTGCGCGTGAATTCCGCACGAAAACGATGTCGGGCAGAATTTTTTTTAACCATTGACTTCAATTAATTTCTGCTAGCGGATTCCGCTTGAAGAATGAACATGTTCTTTCTTCAAGCGGAACGGAATTCAGCGTCGGAATTCTGCTAGCAGAATTTCCGCAGTGTGAACAGGACAGCAGATATAACATTAAAGTCAATGGACAGAGGAGATGTGCATTAATTTGTGGCGTAGAATTCAAGAGGAATTACTCAAGTAAATTCCTCTTGAATTACTCCGTGTGAACGCACCCTAAGAGCCATCAGGAGGATAGCAACATAAAGCCAAGTGAGTATCAAATTGTACCCTTTCAGTACCCTACCCAGCAGCCCTAATTCCGAAGAAGACTAAAAAGTTGAACTTTATGTACAAGAAGCAACTGAATATACCACTAAAACCATATGGTTATAGGTGTTCCTTATCTGCCCCAGCTTTATAAAAGAGGTGTTACATTTCATAGTAATCTTGGCCGTGATGGTGAGGATGATGACGATGATGGTGATGATGATGAAATGACTGCTGAGAAGTGACCTCACACTTACAGAACAGGCGTAGCCTATTATAAGGCTCAGAGGTCAGATTGAAAACTGCAAGATTTTGTATGTTTAAATAAAACCTTTGGCCATCCAAAAACATTGTGAGGGAGATTTATCAAAACCTGTCCAGAGGAAAAGTCGCTGAGTTGCCCATAGCAACCAATCATATCGCTCCTTTCATTTTTAACATGGCCTCTGCAAAAAGAAAGCGGCAATCTGATTGGTTGCTATGGGCAACTCAGCAACTAATGCTTATGCAGAATTATAAAACTACATCCCTTCCCCTTATCCCCTTACACCCTTCCCTTCAATTCCCTGGTTGAACTTGATGGACGTATGTCTTTTTTCAACCATACTAACTATGTAACTATGTAACTTTTCCTCTGGGCAGGTTTTGATAAATTTCTCCCGAAATGTTTACTTTCATACAATAGCTTAGTGAACACTGAAAAAACATTGAAAGAACATAAGTGAAAAACATTTGAACATTCTGCTACTTCTATTATATTGGATGTGGCTATTGGTCCTAAAACAGATGAGTTTTTACATGTGGATGTACATCCTTCTTCATCACTATAAGGGACCTCGTATTGAGACCTTTTATTCCTATAGATCTATGCAACCTACGGGAGACTATTGGTCCTTTGGGTACACATGATAACCTCACAGTGGGCGAAAGAGCAGCTATAAAAACAATGCAAGAAAATTATCGTATTTTATTCCGCCCCGCTGATAGGGGGGGGGGGGGGTGGGTGGGTGTAATTCCTATACTTGAAACACAGTCATATATTAATGAAGATACAAGAATTCTCTCTGATCAAGAGTACTATGAGGTACTTTCTGTAGATCCCTCCCCTTTGATGAGTACAACAAAATGATCAAGAAAGCCATTGTCACTTTTCAATAAAAAAAAGAGTTCCTTTTTTCTGGTGTAGGGTCCCTTACTAGTAATCTTTCACATCATATTGATTTATTTCTACAAACTTTTGTTTTACAATTACCTTCTTATCTTAAAGGGTTACTCCACTGCTCAGTGTTTGGAACAAACTGTTCCAAACGCTGGAGTCAGCGCCGTGAGCTCGTGACGTCATATCCCAGCCCCACAACTATCACGCCCCCTCCCATAGACTTGCATTGAGGGGGCGGGGCTATGACGTAACGAGCTCTCGGTGCCGGCTCCAGCATTCAGAACAGTTTGCTCCAAATGCTGAGCAGCAGAGTACCCCTTTAAGGACTCAACACAGTTAAGTAGAGATATATGTCATTGCACTTTCCCTTCAGTTTTTTTGTTTCTGACACTCGATGTGGGTGCATTATATTCAAATATTATTACATCTATTGGTTCACAGGCTATCTTTGACACGTTTTCTACTGACCCTTTTTTTTCGTTTATTCAACCTGCTTTTTTGATTGATGCCATCCGATTTATTCTTGAGCACAATGTTTTTTTCTTTTGGTGATATTATTTACAGACAGATGAGGGGCTGTGCGATGGCATGCAGTGCGATTCACCCCTAGTTACGCTAATTTGGTGATGGGGCAATTCGAGTTCCAATTTATCACACAGTCCCCCGATTTTAGTTCATTTATAATTTATTATAGACTGTTTATAGATGATTTGTTTATTATTTGGTTGGGGTCATTTCAACAGGCACATGATTTTGTTGATTATTTGAATTCTAATGACTGGGGTCTCAAATTTACCCTGCATTGTTCTGATAGCGAACAATGCATTTGTTATTTGTTAATAAAAAAAAAAGATCCCTCTGGACAGATTAGCACCCAAACTTTTTTTCAAAAAAGTAGATGTGAATAGCTTGTTAGAATATAATAGCTCACATAACCCAAAATGGATATAAAAAGGGCCCTATGGGCTGTATTTATGGGTTTGTAAAAATTGTACTCACTATACCGATTTTGTTGAACAACCCGCTATGTTGCGTGATCATTTCTTGAGAAAAGGTTATCCCAAATCGCTGCTTTCCCAGGCATTTAATAAAGTTAAAAATAAACAGCAGATTGAACTAGAACGCCCTAAGTCTCCATTATTATTATTAGTAGACGGTATTGCTTCCAGTGACAATGATGGTGAAAATAATATCAAAGCAAAAAATGATAAGTGAAATAAACATTGTGATAATAGTTTTAGATATAATCTTATTACTGATTTTAATTGTGCGTCCGGAAAAATCAGGGAGGATTTAACTAAACATTGGTGTATATTAAAAGATGATCCAGTTTTGAGAGATATCATTCCTGCCCAGCCTGGCATTACATTCCGCAGATCTATGAATCTGCAAAATTTGGTGACCCCTAGCCGAATAAAATCCATGCATAACAAAACTGACACTACAACATGTGCCAATGATGTTTTTGGCACATTTCCTTGCAATAGACCCAGGTGTAAATGCTGTACTGTGATGGAAAACGGTAAGCATTTTTTTTCTTTCCAATATTCTTAAAAAAAAAACTACCGTATCAAAGAGCACAACAGTTGTGACAGTATGTTCGCAGTGTACCTTTTATTATTGTGATCAATGTGCTTTAAGACATTTACTGTATTGATAATGTCATCCTATTTTTGGGGGATTGGCCACTCGTTCTTTTAATATAAAAAATTTAATTTATACCTCAGGTCATTTCCTTTTTATAAGTGGATATTAAAAAGTTGTAGAGCTTTCTAATATGCTGACTGTTGATGGCACTCCAGTGTATACAGTGCCTCTTCAATTCTAATTTATCTATATACAGGAGAATACACACTGGTCATTTTATACAGCAGAACAAATCCAATCTGAAGGCTAACCAAGGAATTCCAACTATTTGTTTCAATATAAAACAGCATGTGTATGTATTATAAACAAATAGACAAATAGTACAAACCATTCTCCCTTTACTCTGTCTGTTCACGAGGTATATACCTACAGATCTTTTCTGACATGACTGAAAGCATTTAGATGACTCATTCACAGCAAATTGTAAGAGGCCAATGCAAAGCTGGTCATACCTTTTAAAAAGCTATCAGAAATCTCTCTTTTGATCCTCCTTTATACTTGAATGCTTTGTTTGGCTGAGTTTGCATATTTTGTTAAGGTATGTTCACACATGCGTATTTTCAGCTAAAGATCTGCTGCATATTATCATTAGCAGATTTTGCTACCCATTGACTTCAATGGGTAGAAAAATCTGCTACAGCAAATATGCAGCAGATCTGTAGTAAAAAATAAGCACATGTAAACATACCCTTAAGGGTCAGTTCACCGATGCTTATTTTCTGCTGCAGCTGTGGTAGATTTTCCTACCCATTGAAGTCAATGGGCAGCAAAATTTGCTGAAGCAAATCTGCAGCAAAAATAAGCACGTGTGAAAGAACCCTTAGGCAGTGTTCACACAAACAAATCCGCAGTGTATTTTACGCTGAAGATCCGCCGACGATGAACCCCTACATTGCGCCTCCATCTGTGCCTGCTCATAGGGTCAATCCTCCGCTACGAGAAGACACATTGCGATGTGCGAGTCACCGCGCGCATGCGCAGCATACTCACACACATCGCGGCTACTCTCGGCCAAGCTCAGGGAGCAGGGGGAGCAGCCGCGATGTGTGTGAGTATACTGCGAATGAGCGTGGAGATTCACACATTGCAGCGCATCTGCTCGTTGCAGTGGATCGCAGCTACAAGCAGACACAGCTTGAGGCACAATGTAGGGGTCCATTGTCGGCGTATCAAAATACGCTGCAGATCCGTCCGTGTGAACGTACCCTTAGGGTAGGGTCACACATAACAGATTTTCAGCCAATTTTACACAGCGGATCCCCCGGTGACCTGACCCATAGTGTGCCTCCAGCTGTTGTCACCCTCCGCCCCACCTCGCCCTGCCCCCTTGCCTGCTTGCAGCGGCAATCCGCTGTGCACTTGGCGATTCGCAGGCCCCTGTGTGGCTGCTCGGAGCGGTGGATTGCTGATGCGAACCGGCCAGGGGGCGGGGTGAGGCAGGGGTGGCAACAGCTGGAGTCACACTATGGGTTGGGTCACCGGTGGATCCGTTACGTGTGTCCCTACCCTTAGGGTGTGTTCACACGTACAGTATGCTGTGCACATTTGATGCGCAGGATTTGCTGCTGCAGATTTCAATGTAAACAATCTGCAGTTACTAATCCTGCGCATCAAATCTGTGCAGGATACTGTATGTGTGACCCTACCCTTAGGGTATGTTCACACGTACAGCATCTGCTACATATTTCTGCTGCATATTTTCTGCAGCCTATGATGCTACCCATTGAAGTTAATGGTACAGGGTATGTTTACACGTGCGTATTTTCTGCTGCAGATTAGCTGTAGCAGAGTTTGCTACCCACTGGAGTCACTGGGCAGCAAAACATGCGGCAGTATATCTGCAGCAAAAAATACACACTTGTGAACGCACCCTAAGGGTGCATTCACATGGGCGTATTTGTCAGCGGATCTGCAGCTGCGGATCCGCTGACAAAGGCCCTTAAAGTGCTGCCCTCTTTGTGCCTGCTAATAGCGGCAATCCGCTGCTACCAGCAGACACAATCCGATGTGCGAATTACCCTGCAGTGTACTTGCACACATCACGGCATCTCTCTGTGTAGCTCAGGGAGCTGGGGGAGCGGCCGCGATGTGCGGATACACTGCGACTCGCACTTCACAGTGTGTCTGCTGGTAGCGGCGGATTGCCGCTATTAGCAGGCACAAAGAGGGCAGCACTTTAGGGGCCTTTGTCAGCGGATCCGCAGCTGTGGATCCGCTGACAAATATGCCCATGTGAACGCACCCTTAGGGTATGTTTACACGTGCGTATTTTTGCTGCAGATTTTGCTGCCCATTGACTTTCTGCTGCAGCAGAAAATACGCATGTGTGAACATACCCTCAATGTGGAAAAGCAGTTTTAAAAACACTTATACCTCTGAGAACAAAAGAATTGGGCATGTTGCCTGACCGTTCTCTATATTGGCATCTGGGAAGAGCCATACACATTGATTGGTCAGCAAATCTAGCCAAAATTTGGCAAGTTCAGGCAACATTAACCTAATGTGCATGGACAGTTTAACATTAGACACTTACAGACTACAGGGAATGAGTAATCTTTTTGCTTTCAGTCACGTCAGCAATCTCCAGCCCCTCACCTGCTGTCATTACAAAATATATAGGGACAATGGTAGGATTGAAGAAGGAAATATTAGCACACTGTAAGTACAACCAAACAGAATAGGTCTGGTTTAAATACTAAGGTCAATATGTGCAACATAAAAAGCAGTCTGAAAGTAAATATATCAGGCATATGATGTTAGTAGCCCATATGAACCTATTCTAGGCAGTTTAGGCTACTGATACATCATGTGTGCACCGCAAACAAACACCTGCCAGTTGTGTACATACCATATGGTTATGTTATGTTTAAAAACAAACACAAGATGTACATTACCTGGAACTGGGAAGCAAGTACAGGTTAAGGGTTCTATAAATGACTGCCAGACAAGAATGAATGTCCTTTAGGGAATATGGGCTTGTGATATCATAATTTAGGCAACCTGTCTTCATATTTAGGCACTCTTCTTCTGCATTAGATACCCAAATTGTTCTGTATATGTAATGAGCCTTTCATCAGGCAGAAAGCGAACAGCTTGCTCCTAACAGAGGAATCTCATTTAGTTTTCAATGCAGCATCTCTACGTGAGCCAAATAACATCCAGGCAGGCAATTTAATGCACTCACGTCTGTGACGTTAATGTGATCTACTGCAGACGCTTTTGTGCCGCTATATCCGGTCCTTGGTTTACGCGCTTTTATATTTACAGATTCATTTGTCAGAACGGCCAAATTTATTACGATGATGGTCTAAAAGGGAGTGGATTGGGTAGCGATGAAAACCTCTTACTTAATGCTTATTCATTTCCTTCATCAGTTCACACCAAATAAAAAGAACGTTTCATATATCTCAACACCCAGCCTCAACTCAATGATATCACTAACACAACTTTTAGAGATGAGCAAACTTCCAGTAATTCGATTCGTCAAGAACTTCTCGGCTCGGCATTTGCTGACTTTATCCTGCATAAATTAGTTCAGCTTTCAGGAGCTCCGGTGGGCTGGAGACTCTCTCCTAGGACTGTATCCACCTTTTCCAGCCCACCGGAGCACCGGAAAGCTGAACTAATTTAAGCAGGATAAAGTCAGCAAACTCCGAGCCGAGAACTCCGTGACGAATCGAATTACTGCAAGTTCGCTCATCTCTAACAACTTTGGCAAATTACTTTTTTGAGGCATCACTGCTCCCGGCTTTACAAAGAGCAAGGAAAGTGGAAATAGACAAGACAGTGACACCTCTTCAGCCAGAACCAACTTAGAGATCAGGAACCATATTAATCACTGCTGTAGCTAAAGCAGTGTTTCCCAACCAGGGTGCCTCCAGCTGTTGCAAAACTACAACTCCCAGCACGCCTGGACAGCCGTCGGCTGTCCAGGCGTACTGGGAGTTGTAGTTTTGCAACAGCTGGAGACACACTGGTTAGACCAGTGAAAATGAAGTGCCCTTATTCGCAGCGCTACACTAGCATCATCCTACTACCTTAAAGGGAACCTGTCACATTGAAAATGCAAAGCAATCTGCAAGCAGCATGTCATAAAGCAGGAGTAGCTGAGCAGATTGATGATTGATTTATTATAACTTGTAATTTATTGCTTTTATACCTCTGCCTGTTCTATGCTTACGACTCAAGTGGGCGTTCCTATTCAGTGATTGACAGCTATCTGAGCAAGCACAATAATACAGGGCCAGCGTTTAAACACTGAACTGAACAAGTAATGGACTTCTAAGCACAAAAGAGTCAGAGGTTTAGAGCAATAAATTACAAAATTAGAATATTAAGGTATATATCAATATGCTCAGAAGGAACCGGCTCACCTCCATAGATGTAGTGCGCAGATCCACCCCCGGCTTGGTGCGCCTGTACAACTTCCCTCCTGACACATTTTGAGAGTATGCGCTTATGTAAAAGAGCATATGTGTTCAAAATGAGTCAAGATGGCTGTTTAATGGGTTGAATAGGTGCGATGTTCACTAAATATTACTGGGAATAAAAGCTGCATGAACTTGAAGTGCTGGATCGGTCTTCTCTTTTCATTACCTATACCATGCAGCCTGCAGATTGCACTTCATTATTAAGATGACAGGTTTCCTTTAAACTTGTGTGAGGAAGGCAAAGATCTGTGTTTGAGTTTAGGAGCTCCACTCTCTCTCTTTTGGGCAAAAGCTGATATTTTGGGCATGCCTGGAGTGCCCCTTTAAAGAGAATGTGTTGCCTAATATTTTTTTCACGTACTGAAACATGTTATTTTTCCTTTTCTGTTTCTATATTATATTTGTAATTTTTTATTTCATTTTTTATACAATACTATGGGAGCATCTATCTTTCCTGAGCATTTTTAACAGCATTTAGGGATATGCTTTACAGCAAGCCCCATGAACACGACAACAATAGACTGGACCAGACCCCATTTACAGGAATAAGAATGTTTTCTCTGCATGCTCTGTGACCTGTGCAGAAGTCATTCTACAAAGAGAGGTAGGCTAAGCTCTGAGCTTCAGCTTTTGTACAAATCATGTCTATACATTGGTGTCAGCTTTCACTGATCCTGTCTGTGATGAGGCGACTGCTGGAAAGTGATCTGTACAGAACTGAAAGCCTCGTCTTAGTTTCAAGCTTAGTGACCAGAAGAGAAACTGCAAGATTTCACAATAATTTTAGAATACTCATAGTAAAATAAAAAAAAATAGGAAAAAAAAAAATCAACAAAAATTCCTTAAAAAAATGCTTAAAAGGTAACTACATAATTTGAAAAATAGATAATGTTGTGATGACAAGAGTACAATACAGTGCAAACAAGATAAAAACTTGATGTGATCACAGTAAACTATAACAATGTAAAGATATCCCAAATTTACTGTATATTCAACAATTTCCACTTCAGTAAACAATCTAGATGAGAGCCCCTTGTAGTGTTTCTGAGTCTTCCGTCCATAGCCACCCACAATGGCAATACTGGTCTTAGATGTAGTCTGTATAGGGTTCTTAGTGCCAGTATGTGTTAGGGCACAATGATTTTGGAAACTCATGTTATATTTTGATGACAAGCTATCATTACTTGTTAAAATAAATTCATATTTTCCTCAGAACCAGAAAATGTAAAACCACTTCATATAAAAGAAGGATTTTTTATAGTTTGCATTAATGCACTGTACTCTTAGCTAGTACTTGACTAGTCAGCTTTAATATTTGGCAGAGCTGTAATACAGAACACAAACTTACACATCACAGATATTCGAGGTCAGTGGAGCAAGTGGTGCAAGCTGTTTTAAGAGTTGAACTCCCATCTGCCAGCCTTTGTCTCTTCCAAATTCACAGACAGAATCAACACACTCATCGGAGGAAAACTGATAGAACACAAAGCCATCCTGGAAGCAATGCTGTTTGTCCACTGTATGGAAATAAAAAACATGTATACATTTACATTTTTTGTGTGTGGAAGATTTCCTATATTTCATGGTCCTCTCATGACAGCAACCCGCTATACACAGTGCAGTCCTAAAAAAATCACATCAGCAGACAGGTCACTGCCTCCCTCAAGATCAGCACACTCCATTCCTGCTGCTTTAAACACCCCATGGTTTGGCTACAGATTATCAAACATGGGTATATACATAAGTACAGGATGTGGATAAAGAGTTTCTCAAGGGAAATATACATGTCATCTGTTGGGGTTAAATAAAGCAGTCAATGAGGTTTTTGGTAAAACCTTCCCGTGTTGTAGCAATCTGCTGCTTTCCGAGAAGGAACAGGCTTTGCAAGAGTTTTTCAAACTCACATTGGCATTTTCAAACACCCAATGTATTTTAATGGAGAAAAGAAATTAAAGGAGGTGTTCAGGCAGGAAATGTTTTTTAATATGTGGCCATAGCTGCAGGAAAAAATGTGGTATAGTTACCTGACCGAATACCCCACTGCTGCCAGTTTCCTGAGCATCTAGTACTGGCTGTGGTCCTACTTTTTACTAGTTCCAGTGATGTGTCATGTGGACAGGAACTGCTCACTTGGGTAATCGCTGAGCCGTAGGGTCAGTTCTTGTCCGCATGGCCTGTCATCAAACTAGTAAGAAGAAGACTGCAGCGGAGACCAGACATTCAAGAATACAGTAACCGCAGGGGATCAGGCTAGGTAAGTATATCTCTTGTGATTTTAGACATATGATTTACAGCAACTAGATGCATAACAAGTGTCATCTTAATATCAGGCTTAGTGACCCTACTGAAAACTGCTAAATTTCCAGAATTTTTAGCATGTGGACAGAAAGATAGAAAATTAGAAAAACAATCATTTTTGAAAGAATATTTTTTTCATGTTTTTCTTTTTGCTTCTTAACTTTCTTTGTAGTGTCTCTCCCCCACTATGTCTTTTATGTTTTAACCTGTTGACTTATGAAATAAAGACAAAAGTTTTTGATACAGTACAACTGAATTGCAGTGTTCGATTTCTCTCTATTAGATGCATTAAAATAAGATCTGTTGAGGCCCCGTCCTGGTGTCAGTCATTTTAATGTGAAGAACAGCGCTGCCTGCTGTGCTGATGAAAACTGTGCATGGAGCTAGAGATGAGCGAACTTACAGTAAATTTGATTCGTCACAAACTTCTCGGCTCGGCAGTTGATGACTTATCCTGCGTAAATTAGTTCAGCTTTCAGGTGCTCCGATGGGCTGGAAAAGGTGGATACAGTCCTAGGAGACTCTTTCCTAGGAATGTATCCACCTTTTCCAGCCCACCCGAGCACCTGAAGGCTGAACTAATTTACGCAGGATAAGTCATCAACTGCCGAGCCGAGAAGTTCGTGACGAATCGAATTTACTGTAAGTTCGCTCATCTCTACATGGAGCCTTTAAAATTACTGCAAACTCAACCTGACTGTAGATTGTACAATATAATTATTAGTGTATTACCATACACATATTGATTTTATTTTGTCCCCCATATGATTTGTGATATCATTCGATACCACCAGAAAATAATTTAAAAGCAAAAACCGATTAAAAAAAATGTATATTCTTATCACAGAGAGGAAAAAAACACATTACAGCGAGGAACCTTTATCTGTCTTCATAGAAATGGGAGTTTAGAGAATGTAAACACCGTCCTTTAGTTTTCCAGCTTAGCACATTCTATAAGTGAGATTACTTTAATATCGTAAAAGGTCATTGCTGTGAAGTACGGCAAAGACCTGTACTAAGCAACTATGGGATATTTTGAAAATAGAAATACTGGGGCCATATATGGGAGCATGAAGATCTGCATCTATAAAACATTTAGGCTCATAAGAAAGGATATATTACCGCTCCATTTTTTACCAGGCTGGAACAGGGCACCAGTAGATAAGCATGGGGTCTTTACTGTAGATCCACATGTTTCAGATTTCAAATGGAAGAGATATTTTTTGGGGGGAAATAGAAGCCCAGGCTATTTCAAAGATCAAGACCCAAATTATGGCAATCTGTTGCTTTAACTAATCACGTTGTCAAGCAAAACGACAATGAATGAAAAGTCATTCAGACAAGGGAGGTCTGAAATCTCTAATGCATTGTTTCCAAACCAGGGTGCATGCAGCTGTTGCAAAAATACAACTCCCAGCATGCCCGGCCAGCCAAAGGCTGCAACAGCTGTAGGCATCCTGGTTGGGAAACACTAATCTAGAGTATGGCTAGTTTAGGAGAACTCTTACAATAATGAAAACCAATCATGCTGTGTTCAATACTTCCTTCTTCTTCAGACATTTGAAATATTGTTAAAACAATAAGTACTAATCATCATAGCTGGTTAATATGGCACACTACATGATAATATTACTATGAAGGGAGAGAAAAGGGGGAAAAAAAGTCTAACATTGTCAGCTTTATGAATATCTGTATGTAATTTATTAAGAAAATGACAGAAGTAAAACTTAAGAGCTTTACTCCTCCATGGTACAAAATAATGCTATGTTTTAACCCTCGTAGGGGTAGGACCTTCCAATAAAAAAAAAAAAAAAAAAAAAAAAAAAAAAAAGTTTCAATAAAATAAACTAGAAAAGTTAACAGTTGAAGAAGTGTGGAGTATATCTCCAATTATAAAGATATTATGAGCTTTCCAGTCAGATGGATGTTGTCATGTGGATGTTTGGTGCTGCCACATGTGGCAACAATGCCAAAATCCGCTACAGAAAATCAACAGTAAAATTAAATATAGTGCATGGTGTTTTTAAAGTTCTTGTGTAATCAGGTTAAGGCAGCATACTTCAGTACAAATACATCATTGTTGGGGCTGCATTCAGATCACCATTTACAGGTACAGCAGCTAGACGCAGCAGCAAAATTTGCAAACCGGTTGCTGTCGTTTCCCCACCGGACCTGTGACCAACCCCATTCCCATTCATTTCAATGAGCTGGACAAAATCAGCTAGTGACTCTGGTTGGGTCACTGTTGGACTATATGTGTTTTTGTTGGCGGATTGAAACCGCAGATTACCACGATTTTCACTCTGGATACATAAACTGATATGGTTAAAAAATAAGCTGAATAGTGGGGGGGTCACGGGTGCGGCGGTGAAACAGCAGCAGACAGATTTCAATGTCTCCTGCCGGCTCCAGCTGCCTTAATTGTGATGTGAATGCAGCCACAAAGGGGATATCCTGCAACCAAAAGTTATCTATGGATGGAAGAGAACTTTTTATTGTGGGATAACCCTTTTAACCTATTACCATGCTCAATAATATTGTTTGGAGAATTAATGTTAACGATACACCAGGTAAAACTGATGGACTTTTTTCTGTGTGTTATTTGAAAGCAAATGAGTTTTAAGCCAAGCACTAGTGGAAACATGTTCAATGAAGGATTAGCTGCAAAAATAACACTTCTGATGAATACAGCAGCTGAATAATATAGAGGCATGCACGTGTACCAAATAGAAGTAAAATTGAAGTAATGTTACATGCTGTCAGCTAGGACATTCCTCTCCCTTCATGCACCGCTACCTTTCAATCCAGAAACAGACGTAACACGGTTATCCATAAAATTATTTTCATCTCAGTAATTCTTTAGGACAGCCGGAATGTTTTCAGGAAATAAAAAAGAAAAACTGCTTGCCCTGTCTCTCATCTCGCATAAGGATTATGTGAGCTCTATAAACACAAACGTTTTCAGTTAAACAGACCTGAAAGCAGGATTCCCAGTTTAAGCAAGATCTGCCAGATTCCAGCGGCTGTGTATCTACATTGAACAAATGGGCAGTTCTGCATGAGCCAATCCACCAGCTCCGATCCCACACAACTTTTTCTGAAAAGCACAATAAATAAATAAATTAGGAGTTCAAAGTAACCTAAGTAAAGTTTAAAATTATCTGAAGGCCTGGAAAAACGTTATAGTTAACAAAAAAAAGATAATTTTACAAAAGGGACTTAAAAACTATTGCCTATCCTGCACATATGTGCAAGGGTCCAAATTAGCTTACTGGCAAACAAGGCTTTAACATTGAAACCGAACCACTGATTTATGTAAGTGATACATTATTTTACTTTGGTTCACCTGCACTATGACCCTCTGTATTGGGTTTAGTGAGGATGAACTGGTTGTCAGTTTCCATTTAAAGAGTACCTATCAACAACTGAACTTTCCCTAACTCCTCCACCCCCCCCCCCCCCCCAGCTGTCCCTGACTCTATCTGCCACCATCCCTGCTTTTTTTTTTCATGAAAAAAACCCCAAAACACCTTTTTTACTATGAGCTAAGCTGCTCATTCTGCCAGCTGTCTGAGAGAGAGGGAAAGGGAGTGGCCCGGCAGGTGTGACATCAGCTGATCCCTGGCCAGGCTCACTTCCCCCTTCTTCTTCTATGCTGCAATCCCCCTCGGGAGCACGCATAGAGTCTCAGCAGAGGGCAGGCACGGCAGCTCTGAAGATCGGAGGACAGAGTTGCCGTGCCTGCAGCAGTAAAATAACAAAGGTGGATGGCTGGATGTCAGGAGCGTGCAATGGCAGTAGTAGGAGCTGAAGTGCTAAAGTACAAGCACAGCGCTCGCTCCCTGGTTGTCTGTTTGACAGGCGGGAAGCTGTGCTGAGCTCGTACGTGTCCTGGCTGCAGTGTGATTTCGGACTCATGCCATGAGTCAGAAATCAATAGAAATGCTTGCGGCCAGGACTGTTAGGAAGACCCCTATTGGTGAATATGTTTAACTTAAAGTACACATGAAAGGACGCAACATTTTTAATTAAAAGCAATTAGAAAGTTATTTTTTAGGGGTCGATCTTTAATATATAAAAAGTAGTTTTAATGAAAGGTAGCCTTTAAGTGCTCTCCTCACTATCTACAGCCTGTGTGAACTGCTCTTCATGTATTCTCTTCCTCTTTTCTCTAATTCCAACAAAAAGGAGTAATAGCACAGAAAGCTGTCAGGAACAGACAAAGCTATCTAATGGAATTTTGAATAAGTTCTAAATGATAACATCTAAATAATAGGATATTTTTATTTTTTTATATTTATATCAGATTTTTTTTATTAACTTTATACGTTTGAATAGACATACAGAGAAATAACAATAAGCCACTCATATAAGATTCCAATTTTTCTTGAACCATAAAGGGATTGCGCAAATTAAATTTACTCAGGAGAGATGACACCGAAGGAATCCAAGGACATAAGTACCGTCTCCAGCGGAGAACAAGAATGGACAACCAAAGACCTAAATCTGCCCTGCCCATCAACAGCACAGGGAAGTTGCAAATAACAATAAAACAAAGTATGCGGCAGCTTGAAAAGACTTTTACACCCCATGGGGGAGATTTATTAAAACCTGTCCAGAAGAAAAGTTGCTGAGTTGCCCATAGCAACCAATCAGATCGCTTATTTCATTTTTCAGAGGCCTTGTCAAAAATGAAAGAAGCGATCTGATTGGTTGCTATGGGAAACTCAGCAACTTTTCCTCTGGACAGGTTTTGATAAATCTCCCCCCATAAAAGTACAATTTGCTCAACTGAACAATACCCCTCCGGTCTCAAAATGCATAATCCGCCAACGTAAAGAGTTCAGTATGGGCCAGGTGACCCCACAGTGGCATAAGGGAAGTGCATCCCTCCACTTCAAGCATAGGCTTGGCTTTACTCCACACTTTAAAGACTAAGGTGGAGATTTATCAAAACCTGTGCAGAGATAAAGCTGCCCAGTTGCCTATAGCAACACATCAGACTGCTTCTTTCATTTTTTACAAGACCTCAGAAAAATGAAAGAAGCAATCTGATTGGTTGCTATGGACAACTGGGCAACTTTTCCTCTCCACAGGTTTTGATAAATCTCTCCTAAAAGAGTGGTCCGGAGTTAGATGTGGGGGATTTGTGAGATATTAATTTTCCAGAATATGTAAAGTGATCCGTTCTCCATGTTTAGAGAGGAACAACTTCCCAGTTGACCCTCATCTGTTGCATTTAGGAGGCCAAGGAATAAAGGAAAGGGTTAGGTAAAGCCAACCCCTTGCAGTTTTACCTCTTTGCAAAGTATCTAGCCTAAGGTAGGACATTTTTGAAGAAAGGGGTACTCCGGTGGAAAAAAAAATTTTTAAATCAATTGGTGCCAGAAAGCTAAACAGATTTGTAAATTACTTCTATTTAAAAATCTTAATCCTTCTAGTACTTATCAGCTACTATATACTACAAAGAAAGTAGTATTTATTTCTGGAATTCTTTTCAGTCTGACCACAGTGCTCTCTGCTGACACCTCTGTCCATGTCTCAAACTGTACAAGCAAATCCCCATAGCAAACCTCTCCTGCTCTGGACAATTCCTGATAAGAACAGAGGTGTCAGCAAGGTGTTAGTAAGAGCAGTGATGACCAAGTTCAGGCGGCTGGATTGGTGGTAGGTAGGATTAGAGTCCTGCTATAAACTGCGGTATTGGTGCGGTAGTTTCTCTATTGCGCTATCAATGCGGTAAAATCCTCTAGACGCGTTTCAGGGTGCTTTGTGTATTGACCCTTTCCTCAGTAGAGGAAAGGGTCAATACACAAAGCACCCTGAAACCCAAGGGGCCTGTGTAAGGATGTATTTTGGATACACATTGTTATATTATATAGTTTATTTTATTTTATTAGCAGTTGTTACTTTATATGAATAAACACAATTTTGTATACATTATAAATTTGAAGCACAGTTACAACTCTTTATTTCAATTCAATACCATCATGTATCAGTTTTTTCTGGTATTAGTCTAGAGGTGAATGGTCCCCATTTGTTTTAATTTACAAATCTGTTTATCTTTCTGGCACCAGTTGATTTTTAAAAAATTGTTTTCCACCTGAGTACACCTTGAAGACTACATAGAAAGTTGCTTCATTTGTATTCAGGAAACAAAAAACTAAAAAAAGTTGCGCAAAAGGTGTCAATGGCATTTAAATTTGGTATTTAAGGATTATTTTTATGATTTGCTTGTATGTATACTTATGCTACAACACGTTGTGCAATTTTAAGATGCGTAATCTGTAATAACACGTTTCAATAACAGGTAACTTACCGACAAATACATGTAAGATACATGCGATCCCTGATGAGAAGAGGAGACTGAATTCTTACTGCATTCCTTAAAGCTCTCCCAGCACATGTCACGCTCTCACCATATGACTATAAAAAAAACATAAGGTTAATCAATTTTTATTAATTTAACTTATGATTATTGTTCATAATGTTTTACACCTTCAGTAAGTTAAGAAAAATCTGATTAATATTAGACAATATGAAAACCAGTTTTTCTTTTCCTGTTATGTAACTTGAGGCAGACAGCAATAGTTATACTGCCTAACAGCAAGGATTGAAGTGAGGTTTTTAGGCAGAGTGTCCCAAGGAACCACTTTCTCAGATTACTCTTAGCTCAAGGTCAAACTTTCAATAATGCAGGCAAGTTGCAACATTGCTTAGTAATACTAAAATTTCCTTCTGTCTGTGTTTCAATTTTTTTAACTAAAGTAAGTAGAAGAAAACTTATGGGAACTTCTACTTCTTGTTGGATGTACTTCAGTGTTTGCTTTTCAGTCAAAGCTAGAAGTGGAGTATTTAGGAAAAACTGTGTGTGAGACTACCCTGACGCTATGGGGGAGATTCATCAAAACCTGTGCTGAGGAAAAGTTGACCAGGTGCCCATAGCAACCAATCAGATTGCTTCATTTATTTTCAGAGGCCTTTAAAAAAAAATGAAATAAGCGATCTGATTGGTTGCCATATATCCAGGCAGAGCACTACAGCCACTATAATCAGCTGATTGACTGGGGTGCCAAGAGGAAGACCCCTTACTCGTCTTAATTTGATGTCCCTTTAAAGACAGGTGATGAGTCCTGTAAAATCCCTTTAATTGCATAGTTGTGAAGGAGCAGTATGTTGCAGCAATTACACTCCTATCATTCTCAGGCAGTGTGTGCATAATGATATCTGAGGGTGATAGGAGTGTGACTGCGGCAACCACACTCCTATTACTGTCACATAACCTGTACATATTCAGGTAGCCTGTACATGCTGAGATCTGAGGGTGATAGGCTTTTAGATACTTCAAATCCACAATTTCTGGATCAAAGATGTAAATACTCCAATTTATGTAATGTTGAATGGTGATGAGTTATAGTCTACTGAGACTGCCCCCCTTGTTATATGTATTCCTCAGTTAAAACCCAAGAACAAAAAGGAAGGCTGTTACATAGGTGGGACACGCAAAGTACAAAAAAACATGGGGTAAAATGGTTGGGCAACTTAAGAGGTAAACAAGAGTAACAGGCTAAATGAAAACACTCATGTATTTTGGTTAAATTCTTGCTAGACATTTCCTGGGGACATGTTAAAATTATGCACATTCAACATAGCAAGCAGGAGTTTGTCATACTACTTGTCACCCTCCAGCAACACTCCAGGACAAACGTATAAAGGGCACGAGTAGAGGGATGTCAGTGACAGCTTGTGACTTATTAATATGCATTCCACATTTTAAAAAAGCAAGCAGAATATGATAGGAATCATGAACGACTTACTACAAATCAGTAAGAGAGAGCTGCAAGCCCTGAACAGTAGAATGGCTTGTCGGATTGACAGCTGCTGGCTTGTGAAGATTTTTCCTTTAAGCCCCATTTAGCCACAAACTAACCATAAATACACATATATTTCTACCCATTTAACTGATAAAAATAACTTGTGTGACTAGTAACAAAAATATAGTGGCAGGAAATCCTTTAATTAAAAAAAATTAATCTTGAACTTTTCTGTGCAGATTCGTATTTTCTTCCTATTAATGGGGCAATGGGCATAATACTGCTCTGATCATAGTAATGTTTCTCTGCATTAAGAGCAATATAATCGGATCATGCAATCTGACCACATTGTTTAATGATAATTCTGAAAAACCAAAATAATATCAGAATACTTGGAGTAGTCTATGCTTTTATAGTTCAGCTTATGCTTGTCAATCACATAATGCCCTAATTGATAAGTGCATATCATACCAAATGCTTCTATTTTATCCCTTCAATTCCTATGAAGAAGTTATTTACCACATACAATTGTGGATCAGTAGAAAATAATTTCTAATTTCTGTTCATATTATTCATATTAATATTATGATAGATTTCTTTTCCATATGCTATCGTTCGCTTTTTAAAGTTATGCCATTTCTTAGTTGACTAGGACGCTGTATAGAGCCGCTCTGCATCTCTGCTATATTATGGACGATCGCATTGGGCGATATGTCTATTAGCACAGGTACTACTACACCCATCATTGAACAGTCTGTTCCATGCTGGGAATAGTAGTACTACCTAAAAAATGTCAAAAAAGAGAGAAAACACACACACTTTATTCAAAATTAATAAAAATTCTGTTATAAAAAATATAAATTTTGTTAAATAATTTTTTTTTCCATCACTACTGCATCTTTTTTTGGTACCCAACAAATTTTGGGTACCAAAAAAAAAATAAAAAAAACGCCAAAAGGGGCCAAAAATGCAATTTCCACACAAATGAAAAAACGCCAGAAAAAACACCAGATGCAGGAAATTGCACTGGCGTTTTTTCAGGCGGTTTTTCTTGCGGTTTTTCTTTTTCAAACAAAGAAAATGCAGGGCAAAAAAATTGGTAAAAATTTAGCCTAAAGGGGTTGTCCTATGTAGTGCTGGATGGTATACCGATTCATACCGAATACCGGTGTGTTTTCACTATATGAATTTTTCCCTATACCGAAGTACCGGTCGGGCCCCTCCTTCTGATCAAAAGTTCTGCAGTGCCCGCGGCCCACTGGCTTTCTGCATTTGCAGGGGGAGGTCATAGCTTCCGTTCTCCAACCAGAAGTCCTGCGCCCACGGCTCATAACTCATTCATTTCCAGCGCTGCGGCTCACGAGAGGAGAAGGAGAGCAGCGCCTGCGGGTAACATGATTAGTCCCCCGATGTGGGGACAGCGCTGCAGCTGATAGTTCATTCGGTGGGGGGGGGGGGGGGATGCAGAGCAGAGCCCCCGGGTCATATATGATTAGTTCCCCAGTGCACTGTGGCTGATAATTCCTTCGAGGAAGGGGGGAGGGTTAGGGGGAAATGAGTGAAAAAATAAATAAATACCCTCAAATACCGTGGAACCGCCATAAGTTTGAAAAATACCGTGATACACATTTTTGGTCATACCGCCCAGCACTAATCCTATGATTAAAAATTCTTACCTATCCACAGAATAAGTGATATTTAGCTGATAGGTAGAGGTTCGACTACTGTTACCCTACTGATCATGAGCTAGAAGGCCCCCTGTACCCCAAGTGAACAGAGTAGCAGTGAGTGTCTTTGGCCTCTGCTACATTCAAACTCTATAGGACCGCTTTTGAGGATAGACAAGTGTTGTATTTCGCTCCATTCACTCTCCCACAGAAAGGGAATGTAGGAATGGGGAACACGCACGCTGCCACTTCACTTTACTTTACTTTAGGAACAAGGTGCCTACTTTCTTGTGATCAGTGGGAAGTGATGAACCAACATTTAAAGATGAGAAGTATGAATGCTGCTGTTTAGCTCTTATTCTCTTTTTTCCCCACACAGGAGGATTAAGTAACCATTATGTTTTCTTATAGATCTTCTCCTCAACTCAGACCAGATGTAAACAGAGCAAAATCTATCAACTGAGGAAAGTATCACTATTCTGAAAAAAAAAAACAACACAATTCTCTTCAGAAACCAGTAGTACTGATCTTACTATTATTTCTTTAATTTACCAAGTAAAGAAGCAATATTCAATTGTGTATAATCCTCAGGATGCCTGACACTACTCTCAAGATAATTAAAAGTATGGCCCTGGGTGAGAATCTTGTGTGAATTATTCATATTAATCTGTGAATGCTGCAAAAGGTAATAACATTTATCTGAATACATGTGCCCCATTTTGACACAGATGCACATGAAAGTGTTCTTTCTCAATGAGTTTGTATGTCCCATCTTACACCATGCTTGGGAGGTATTGATCCCTAGAACTGATTACAGCAGAGCATATCCCTGAGATCCCTTACATAGTTTTAACCAGTTGCATACACTCTCCGGCAAGCCTTTGTAGTTAAGAGTGACATCCTCTAAACTCATGAATATGTTGATTTGTGAATGTTTCTCTCAAAAGGGGGAAAAGGGGGCAAACCTCTGCCGGTCATCTTTTGCAGCACTTTGAAATTCAATAAAAGCCATTATAATGTTGATAAATCCACTAAAAGTGCAGGGATTAGCAGAACTGAATTAAACAGGTGGGCACATGCAGTTCACCCCACCACCAACTCTCAGGAGCCATTTGGTTTTAAAGGGGTCCTTGCATGTCAAATAAGATCGCACTTGGCTATGATATTCCAGCTTTATGATCAACAAAGATCTGATCTTTGGGACCTACATCAGTTTTGAGAATGAATGGACTGCAGTGCTGATGCTGTACTACAGCCCCTTTTTTAGGCTATGAGGGAGATTTATCAAAACCTGTCCAGAGGAAAAGCTGCCGAGGTGCCCATAGCAGCCAATCAGATCGCTTCTTTCATTTTTCAGAGGCCTTTTAAAAAATGAAAGAAGGGATCTGATTGGTTGCTATGGGCAACTCAGCAACTTTTCCACTGGACAGGTTTTGGTAAATCTCCCCCTAAGTCTGCAGAGTGGCACCTAGCACCACCTAGCACCGCCCAACCCCCCCCCCCCCCCCCCCCCCAATGCAGGGGAACAGCAGCTCCATTTAAGTGAACTACAATTCCCTGCAAACCCAGGTTTTTGGCTGCACCACTGCTCAGGGTATAGTGGTAAACTGCATCAGGCTCCCTAAAGTGATGGCCTATCCTAGCAACATGCCTTTACGTTTGCAAACTTTGCTAACTTCCATTGACATCTCTCATTGAAGAAGTAGCTAAACAGTCATGCTTAGCTTTGGATTAACCTTTAAAAAAAAAATCAGCAAACTTAATTTGCCCTCAGGATCCTAAGGTTTTTTTTTTTATCTTCACCTTTGACATCGATGTCAAAAGACCTGCATGTTTTAAACAACTTTAGGATTTTAGTGAGATTTTGGGGTACAATTATGTTAGCATTTGTTTTCTATTATAAGACAAATTGTTTATTATGTAACCACCATAAAGAAGCTGCTAATTTATTTGAGGATACTAAACATATGTACATTGAAATTTCCTTTTTTTTTTTTTTTCTTATTCAACTGTTTTTCTTCAACAAGACAAGAGAGGTCTCCTTATCAGAGCTAAAAACATATTTTACGCTTGGCTGATCCAAGTGCATTTTCAACATGAAGTACAACAGATTTTGTTTTGGTCTTTTTTGTAATCCCATTATTTTTGCACATAACCTTTGATTTTTAATGTACTGACATGTTAATGTATAAGTGCATTAACTTATGCATAGTACAGGTATAAATCAATGTTAGAGCATAATAATGTAGATGTTCAAGGGTGAGAGAGTGATCACCGCAGATATGTACATCTTGGTGTGAGAAGGAAGTTAATGAAAGAGAAAAAAAATAAAAATACACAGGATACTGTACGTGTGAATAGACCCTTAAAGAAACTTAAATGGGCACTGTCAGATTAAAAAAATTATATGTTATACATCTTGGCAAATCATTAACTTTTCTGATATACTTCATAAGAAAATGTTATTTCCTCTTTATAGAAATCATGGCTTATAAAATCATGGCTTTGTCCAAGCTGAAGCACAGGCATATACAAAGTCCAGTAAGTAAGAGTGGGCTAACATTCCTCTGTGCTCTGTCTGATAGGACTCCTCTTTGCTTTCTCCTGTCCTATCAGACAAAAGAAAGCATAGAGGAGTCCTATCAGACAGGAGAGAGCACAGAGGAGTCCTATCAGACAGGAGAGAGCACAGAGGAGTCCTATCAGACAAAAGAAAGCATAGAGGAGTCCTATCAGACAGGAGAGAGCACAGAGGAGTCCTATCAGACAAAAGGAAGCATAGAGGAGTCTTATCAGACAGGAGAGAGCACAGAGGAGTCCTATCAGACAAAAGGAAGCATAGAGGAGTCCTATCAGACAGGAGAGAGCACAGAGGAGTCCTATCAGACAGGAGAGAGCATAGAGGAGTCCTATCAGACAGGAGAGAGCACAGAGGAGTGCTATCAGACAGGAGAGAGCACAGAGGAGTGCTATCAGACAGGGGAGAGCACAGAGGAGTCCATTCAGACAGGAGAGAGCACAGAGGAGTGCTATCAGACAGGAGAGAGCACAGAGGAGTCCTATCAGACAGGAAAGAGCACAGAGGAATCCTATCAGACAGGAGAGAAAGAACTATCCTCTATAGGGACTTCCCCCTAATTTTCATTCTTTGTCTTACAGTGGGACTAGATAATCATGTCCCTTTGTGTGTAATATTCACAGTTATTTTTCTTTTCATGAGTTGTTTCTATATTTTGTATTTATGCATTTTTTTTCTTCTTTATTTGTCCTTCGATTAAATTATTCCCCCTTCCTCTCCTCCAAAAAATGGCTCCCACAACACTACAAAGTAACTGGTAAGTATGGTTTTTGTTATTTATTTAAATTTTTTACTCCTTTTTATGGTATGATTTTTCTTATTTAATTATGAACTTATTATGAATGCCTTCCTTTCTGTATAATTGTTGTTATCCCCCAGAATTTTAGGGATGCCAAATTTCCTCCATGTGCTGTTTTTATGTGTCTACATAGTGGGGTATCCGCATTTGTGTGAATAGTGCTTAGATGTTTTCCCACACGTCTTCTCAGATGTTGTGTCGTTTTTCTATGTAAATTTATGTAAATTTTGGGGCACCCACACATTGCTGCATATACCATATTTTTACGGTTGCAATTTATAAATTCCCTTATATTATATATTTTACCATCTGTTGGATTTGTAAAGGATTTTACCTTAGGCATGAACTTGCAGTTCACACAGTGTCCGCATGGGTATGACCCAGATGGTGGTGCAGGTAACCATGTCTGGTTACTTTCCATTGTTGATTCTTTCTGGTGACTTTGTACAAGGATATCTTTCAAATTGGGGCCTCTCTTATACGTTATGCTAGGCCTCGTACTGATTACCTCTCTCAGGTCCCCATCCACCTGTAGGATTGGCCAATATCGCTCCATTATTTTTACAATCCGTAGTGCATAGGCATCGTACATGCCAATGCATCTTATTGTATTCGATGTATTGGTTGTTTCCTTTTTGTCCTCCAATAACACGTTTCTTGATCTCAACTGAGTTTTATTGTATGCTTGTCTCATAAATTTCTTAGGGTACCCCGTGCACAAAATCTTGACATCAAGTCTCTACTCTCCTCCTCATAATCCTATTCTTGCGAACAGTTGCTCTTTGCCCATAAGTACTGTCCTATTGGAATGCTTTTGCGAAGTGAGCTTGGGTGCCAGATTTTCCAACGTAAAAGGCTATTCGTAGCCGTGGGTTTCCTAAATATTCTTGTCTGTATTTTCTTGTCTCTGTCTATGAAGATATTCAAATCCAAAAAGTTTATGGATTTACCTCCTATCTCATGGGTAAATTTGATCCCTATTTCATTTAGATTTAGTAAATCAATAAATTCCAAGAATAGTGACTGTGACCCATCCCAAAAGATCAACACATCATCCAAAATAAAATGTGTTCCGTGAATGTGCTCAAAGTGTCATCGCAAAAAACAAAATTGTGTTCCCACCATCCTAAAAAGAGATTTGCAAACGTGGGTGCACACGTGGTCCCCATAGCTGTACCTTTTATCTGCCGATAAAAGGTACCCTGGAACAAAAAAATATTGTGAGTTAATAAAAAATCCAGTAATAAAATAATTTAATTATTGTGGTCCAAAAATAACCTACTCTTTGTGCTCAAAAAAGATTTTGTGGCTTCCAGGCCCAAGTGATGTTTTATGTTGCTATATAACCCTTTCACATCTAAACTCATCAATAATGTGCTTTCAGTGACAAATAAATCATTGATTTTCTTCACAGTGTCTTTCGTGTTTTTAAGATGTGAGGGGAGTGTGGGGACAAAAGTTGCCAATATTTGGTCTATATATTTAGTTACATTTTGGGTTAGGTTGTTATTACAATTGGTCTTCCCTTAATAGGGGGAAATTTCTTGGGTGTCTTTGGGAGTGCATAGAATGTCCCTATTCTTGGATGTTTAATAATCAGAAACGTATATTCTTCTTCAGAGATCAGATAGTTACTTTTAGCTGTATCCAGTATGTTCTTTAATTCAAACTGGAATATTTCAGTTGGGTCTCTTCTAAGTTTTTCATATGTCTCAGCATCTTATGTCCAGTACCATATGTATATAGTCCCAGGGTCTACATAGGAGTACTATCAGACAGAAGAGAGCACAGAGGAATGCTAGCCCACCCTTACTTACTGGACTTTGTCCATGCCTAAGCTTCAGCTTGCACAAAGCCATGATTTTATAAGCCATGATTTCTATAAAAAGGAAATAAAATTTTCTTATGAAGTATATTAGAAAATTAATGTATTCCCAAGATGTATAACATAAAAAGTTTTTGCATCTGACAGTGCCAATTTAAGACTTTGTTATGAATAACTCACATTTATGAAAGCTCACACTTGTTGAGGAGCACACTGGACCACACTGGATCTCAATCCTCTTGTGCAGACCAATATGGACAACTTCTGCAAAAAGAAAGCTCGTATAGCACTTCCATCTCCTGCAAATGGTTCCCAATGTTGGAAATGGACTGTGTTGTTGTAGAACCAGAAAGGGAAGACAAAAGCTTGGTCCTCAGAACTAAATTATAGGAAGGGTATAAAGAGCAATGGGCTGGGGCATCAACCACCCAGTTCCCCTCAGTGCTTTTTAAACAATCCCAACAACAACAAATCATGAATGTAGTCTGTAAGTGTATCTACACTAATACCCAAGCTAGAATATGTGACCCTTTTTCATTGTTCCTAGCTCAGATGTCCCATCTGTTTTTATGGCGAATCAGAAGAAATAATTTCCTATTGCAAAAGAAAGATTGGGACAGGTTTGTTAAACAAAGAAGAGCCTTTTAACTAACCATTTGCCAACCACAGGCATCTGGGTTCAGTCTGGCAGCACACCATACACATTGAATTTGTGGTGGATCTTGTTGATTTTTGGTGAAAAATGCTACAAACTAGCTAACATTTATGATCATTTGTCTTCCTAATTTTTTGTTAGTTACACATTAAGTGCCACTGTTGCAAGTAAGTCACCACCAAGAGGCCTCCATCAACCTGGATCAGACCCTGTTGGTACCAGCAGTTAAACCCCTTGAGATGTGACTCTTTATATGCCTCATTAACATGCCATAAATGTCATCTATCAGAACCAGAAAGCTCTTTTAAGATATGACAATGGTTTATATCATATTTCATCTCTAGGTGCAAGGCCACGCCATCAAAGACTTGTAGTAATGGGATTTTCACACATGAATAAGACAGGAGGCTAAGAGAAGATAAGGAGATTAGAAGACAAAGACACAAATAATGTTAGTTTTATGTTGTGCCAGGAAAATTTGACCTTAAAAAAATTAAACCTTGCCATTTTCTTCTCTAGGATAAACAAAAGCTTATGACTGATGATGTACTGATAGAAGTAATATCAGGATCAACAGTGGCCAATAATAAGGTAATATGGAACACAGGCAAAAGTGTCCTATATTGGGGGTTTCATATAGTAATCCGCCTCACAAGCACTGCCAATTTATTTGAATTTTTTTGTGGATTCTGCACAAGGCGACTTTCACGAGCTGTCTGCAGTATGCATGATATACTCTACAGCACTTACGATGCTTGACCGGTGTTACAAACTAACTAGGATAAGTGTCAGGATCCGGCTGGTATGCAGGAAGGGCACTGGAGTGGATCCTCTGTGTCAGTGAGGCGATGGCGTGGGCGGTACCAGGGGAACAGAATCTAAGAGGTTACTGGTTTTCACCAGAGCCCGCCGCAAAGCGGGATGGACTTGCTGCGGCAGGTAACCCCCAGGTCGTTCCACCCGATATCGACTCAACCTCACTGACAGCTGAGACAGGCGCGGTACACAAGGGCAAGGCAAGGCGAGGTCAGACATAGCAGAAGGTCAAGGCAGGCGGCAAGGTTCGTAGTCAGGGGCAACGGAAAGGAGTCTGTATACACAGGCTAGGGAACACACAGAAACGCTTTTTCTCAGGGCACAAGGCAACAAGATCCGGCAAGGACAGGAAGAGCAAGTGGGATTATATACTGTGGGGAGTGATTGGAACGGATTGGGCCAGGCACCAATTAATGGTGCACTGGCCCTTTAAATCTGAAAGACCCGGCACGCGCGCGCACTAGAGAGCGGGGCCGCGCGCGCCGGGACTGAGCAGGAGGACGGGGCAGGTGAGTGGAACGGGATGCGACCCATGGGCAGGCATGTCCCGCCGCGTGGATCGCATCCCCGCCGGGGGACTCAGAGCAGCGCTCCCGGTCAGTGAGTCTGACCGGGGCGCTGCAAGCAAGATCAGTACGCCGCAAGCTCTCCGGGGGAGGAGCGGGACCCAGAGCGCTCGGTGTTACAATAAATACTACACAATGATCTAAAAGATAAAAACTCAATAAATATATAGGAATATATACTTTATACTAGTGGCAACAGTACATGGCAGCTTACAGATTTAAGAATTACTATAGCTCACACCTATCTTCAGGCATCTCTAGAGATCCAAATTCAATGAACATGTTTGATCCAACAATCGAATTGTGGATCACAATAAATATGAGGGAGCAGGTCCTAACAGACTATGCTATAGGTGCTGTTAAGTTTCGCTCAATGTCATCTCCCAGTCGATGTCTAATAGGCTGCCAGGGACAATAGTGTTCAGCATATTGCAGGAGCAGAGCAGTTTGTTGCACCCTATTCAATATTTCTTCTTTTACTGACAGGGAACTTATTGTTTAAGTTTCCTGTCACAAAACAAGGTCACAACGAAAAACCAATCTAGCTGATAGCACTTTATGCAGGAGCAGGCAGAAGCATAATACAAGGAACATAAATAAGTGGGTTAATATTACAGAGATTACTTCATTAGCCTGAAAATTTACAGGAAGCAGGAAGGATAATTAATTGTCTTGTTAAACAAAGAACTGAGCGTTTTAACTAACCATTTGCCAACCACAGGCAACTGGGTTCAATGGGGACAATGACTGATGTGGAGTCAATACAATCTTTATAAATTGCTGTCAAATTTACCTTGTTGGTGGAGTTGTCAATGCACAAATTTGAAATTCTTTCCGATAAAATCTGAAAATACAATTGGACAGTAGTTTTAGCACCTTTTGCATTGGCTTGAAGACAGCTACATTATACATGAAAATGAATGGTTATTAAATAAAAGAATACATCATAATTAGCACAAATGTCATAAAACTAATCGTCTCATTAAAGGAATTCACCATCACTATTAAGGAATAACAAGTCTATATAATCAGGTTTCTTAAATTATAGGAGCATCTGTGTGCCAGGTTCATTGTAATGGGAAGAAAATAAACCAATATATGAATAATACAAGAGCCAAAAAAAATGAATAATTGACTGTACTCTTAAAATCGCTGTCAGTCATTGTACATTATGACACCCTATAAGGCTGATTATTCTGTTACTTGTTCCTCAAAAGGGTTCATCTATTGCCGCTAGTACTTTTTATTTAAAGAGTCTGTATCATGAAGACAACCTGTGCCCATATGCTATATTAGGGCATACTGACATACTAAAGAGCGGCTCCTGTATTAGCTAAATTGACCCATCCATGTGTTACAAAGACAGCCATTCCTCTGATCCAGCTGATAAACCACAACATCTGCAAACTAAATGGGGTTACCACAATGAAACAAGTATATCATTTTGTAAAGCTGCATTACTAGTAGAATGGAGCTATTACAAATAATCTTTTGCAGTACATACAATAATTGTGATCGCAGTTAAAACAAAAAATGCACCAAAATTAAACATGTACGTGACTTAGTCTACTTTAGCAGTGTATAGTTTTTGCTAACCAAAAGATCAGATCCTCAATAAAGAAATCTATATTAATCAAAAACATGCCATAAATACAGTCAGATACTAAACCCTTAGGGTGCATTTACACGCTGGTTATTAGCAGTGGGTTTCCCACTGCAAGTTACCCTACCATTCATTTGAACGGGTCTGCATGAAGTCTTCAAATCTTCCCCTATTGCAGACTGTCCACGGACCCATTCAAATGAATAGTAGCAGAACTTGTGGCTGATTACCCGCAGTGGAAAACCTGCCGCTAGTTACCATGGTGTGAACGCACTCTTAAGCTGGTCATACACTAAGGATTTTGGTGATGAAAAAAAGGTCAATTTAGATGATTTTTATCCAACAAAAGTGACAGATGTCGACGGATGGTACATGTCAGTCCTAAGATCTAAGCTATTTATAAAGAACATGCACGTTTGCACCTTTTTCATGGGCTATGTTCACATAATAGAATTTCCGTGCGGACATTGCGCTGCAGCAGAGTGCCATTGATTTCAATGGGATTCTGCTTCACTGTACACTCAGATGTTTCTGCCACAGAAATTCCGATTCCAGCAGCCACAGAGAGAATAGACATGTCTATTATTTCTGCAGATTGCGCAAGGAAATGCATTGCTGTCTATTGCCACCATCTGTGGAATGACCCCATGGAAATTTTCCATGTGGACATTCCACCATGTGAACATAACCTAAGAAAGGCAAATGGGGATAAAAATAACTTGATTAACACTTTAGATTTGCAGTACTCAAGCCCAGCCTACGAGACGATACTACAGAGGCTGACAGCTGTGGAGTGTGCCCAGATTTACTTGGCTTAAGAATTGCAGCTAATTAAAAAAGACAGTAATTGGCATAATGCAGGTGTGGTTAACGTTCTAGGATTACAGGCTTACCACACCTTCCCATGTGATTTCCCACTGAAAAACTGGAATTGTAAAACACATTTTACAAGACTTTTAGTAATCCGATCGAAGGGGAGCTGTCAGCAGATCAACAGACTTAATAATATTACACTATATATGTTCATTGATTTCATTGATGGCCTATCCTCATACTGATGACTGATTTGTTTCAAATGTGAGCTGCGTTACATTAAGCCAGTGCCAGCAGTACACAATTGAGCCATCTACTGGCCCTGTTCACTGTACTGTATAAGCCACAACTGCAGCACTGTCAAACAGCTGTGGGCACTCCAGCGATCGGACAATGATTGGCTATTCTGATGATAGCCCATCAATGTAGAAATCATTGCTAAGCTAAGCCAAGAATAAAGCTATATGTTTTTGCATTTGTATAAAACTTTTTTAAGAAGACACTGTACTCCGAACTGTACTGGAAACTGGTCTTCCAGAGAGGCGGTCCTCATTACAAAAGATATAGGGGGAAATTAGCATTGCTCCTTGTGTATAGTTGCAATTCGCAATTCATAAATTTCTGACTTGTCTACCAAGTAGTTTTTAAAAAAAATCACTTGAAAATCACGTGAGATACAGAGATATTAAAATTTTGCAGAAATGTGGTGCAAAACAAGCACGTACAAAACAAATGTGAAAAAATATAAATCAAAATTAAGACAAAAAAACAATAAATTCCTCCCATTGAGAATTTGAAAGTCCCTGAATTACAGTACAGAGGGCAGATACATAGCGTTCAATGGACATCTTAGGTTTCTATAAAGGTAGACAGCGGTTTAGTTCAAAATCATCATGATGTCAGATGCCATTTGTCAGTGGGGATATCTATTTGGTAAAATGAGAATATTAGTACATGGCATGTGAATCTCAGGCTGTCTTATTAGCGTCCAGTCATGCAAACTCTTACAAGATTCACGCTTCTGTGAACTTTGCCTCCTAGCACCTTCTGCTTTACAGCGGAAACTTTGGGAAGCGCAGTTGAAATCTGTGCCCTTGTCTCGACATGTTGTCAGGGCAAAAGCTGCTCTCCTAGCTTTTATTTCTCATAACAAGTAGGCTAAATAAAGATATATGTACAGTAAATCTGTTGCCTTCATACACAACAGTGTTAACATTACTTTTCTAGTATACTAGATATCCAATCTGGCTTTTGGTCTCAATGAACAAGATTTATTACATTCATACAGAGTTCTACAGATAAATCCTTTGTATGGCTCCTAATAAAATCAGTAGCATATGAAAATATATTAAAGAACTTTATTACAACTACTGTAAAACAGAGTCCTAAAACAGCCATGCGTACGAGCCCCAAGAAAAGAGTTTAGAGAGAACGCATCTATTTAATAGCTACTGGTGCCATTAGTTTTAGCATCCGATAAGATAATAGGGGCCTAGACTGTCAAGTGGGCGGTCAACACAGCTCATTTCTGAACTGGTAGAATCTTGGGTTTACTTTCCATTGAGAGCAGTGGTGACTGTCTTGATGGTGTAGGAATATGATTCTGAAGGAGGCTGTCTTCCCTCTTCTCAATGTAGCGTGAACCAGAATGTTTTTCTGTAGGGAACTGAGTAGTGATGATCCTCAAAGTTGACACATTGGTTTGGAAACACAACTCTAAACTCTCTTAAAGGGGTACTCCGCCCCTAGACATCTTATCCCCTATCCAAAAGGATAGGGGATAAGATGTCAGATCGCCGGGGTCCCGCTGCTGGGGACCCCGGGGATCACTGCTGCAGCACCCCGATATCATTACTGCGCAGAGCGAGATCGCTCTGCATGTAATGACCGGCAATACAGGGGCCGGAGCATCTTTACATCACGGCTCTGCCCCTCGTGACGTCACGGTCCGCCCCGTGAATACAAGTCTATGGGAAGGGGCGTGGTGGTCGTTACGCCCCCTGCCATAGACTTGCATTAAGGGGACAGGCCGTGATGTCATGAGGGGCGGAGCCATGACGTCACGCTGATCTGGCCCCTGTATCGCCCGTCATTACGCACAGAGCAAACTCGCTCTGCGCAGTAATGATGGCGGGGTGCCGCAGCGGCGATCCCCGGGGGTCCCCAGCAGCGGGACCACGGCGATCTAACATCTTATCCCCTATCCTTTGGATAGGGGATAAGATGCCAGGGGCGAAATACCCCTTTAAGCAAACTGGGCGCTGAAACTTACAGCACTAATAGCTAGTGAATATGGGGCAAATAACAATGCACCTAAATTTGGCTTCATATTGATGATGACTGTACATTATTTTGGAAATGACCCTGGAAGTCGCCTCTTGTTTATTGCTGACAGAGGACCTGATCTTGGAAGACCCCCTCTTGTTTACTGAATGTAAACAGTCCCCAGTAAAATGATTTAAAGGAAAACTGTCACCCTGATCACCCACACTAAACCCAATACACAGGGTTATACAGGATGGGCCATTTATATGGATACATCTTAATAAAATGGGAATGGTTGGTGATATTAACTTCCTGTTTGTGGCACATTAGTATACGTGAGGGGGGAAACTTTTCAAGATGGGTTGTGACCATGGTGGCCATTTTGAAGTCGGACATTTTAAATCCAACTTTTGTTTTTTTCAATAGGAAGAGGGTCATGTGACACATCAAACTTATTGGGAATTTCACAAGAAAAACAATGATGTGCTTGGTTTTAACGTAACTTTATCCTTTCATGAGTTATTTACAAGTTTCTGACCACTTATAAAATGTGTTTAATGTGCTGCCCATTGTGTTGGATTGTCAATGCAACCCTCTTCTCCCACTCTTCACACACTGATAGCAACACCGCAGGAGAAATGATAGCACAGGCTTCCAGTATCCGTAGTTTCAGGTGCTGCACATCTCGTATCTTCACAGCATAGACAATTGCCTTCAGATGACCCCAAAGATAAAAGTCTAAGGGGGTCAGATCGGGAGACCTTGGGGGCCATTCAACTGGCCCACGATGACAAATCCACTTGATGTGTTTCCCTCTTCATGTACTGAAGCTGGAACGTTCCCTGAGTTTTTACAGCAAGATGGTGCACCACCACATTATAGGTGTCAGGTCCGAGCATTCCTAAATGAACAGTTTCCTGGAAAGTGGATTGGTCATCGTGGGCCAGTTGAATGGCCCCCAAGGTCTCCCGATCTAACCCCCTTAGACTTTTATCTTTGGGGTTATCTGAAGGCAATTGTCTGTGCTGTGAAGATACGAGATGTGCAGCACCTGAAACTATGGTTACTGGAAGCCTGTGCTAGCGTTTCTCCTGCGGTGTTGCTATCAGTGTGTGAAGAGTGGGAGAAGAGGGTTGCATTGACAATCCAACACAATGGGCAGCACATTAAACACATTTTATAAGTGGTCAGAAACTTGTAAATAACTCATGAAAGGATAAAGTTACGTTAAAACCAAGCACATCATTGTTTTTCTTGTGAAATTCCCAATAAGTTTGATGTGTCACATGACCCTCTTCCTATTGAAAAAACATAAGTTGGTTTCAAAATGGCCGACTTCAAAATGGCCGCCATGGTCACCACCCATCTTGAAAAGTTTCCCCCCCTTAATTTTATTAAGGTGTATCCATATAAATGGCCCACCCTGTAGTGTGGGTGACCAGGGGTGCACCAAGAGGTGTCCGTCCAGTGGCTCCTGTGATATTGTCCGAAGAAAGTCCCATGCTCAATTCCGTCAACAGTACGCAGGAGGCAGGGCCCCCGACAGCTGCCGCCCCTGCTTCTTTCTGCCTCCTAAAACAATCTGCCTCTATTAACATATTCAAATTCTGCGCTGCGCTCTGAGGCAGGAGCACAAGCACAGGTGGTTTACAGACAGCACTCATCTCCTAGTGAAGTGAGGGCTCTTCTTGCCAGAGCCTTGGAGTGCAGCGCTCACATGACATGCGACTCACGTCACTAGGACATGAGAGCTGTCTGTAAACTCCTGCCTCAGAGCGCAGTGCAGAATTTGAATATGCTAATAGAGGCAGATTGTTTCAGAAGGCAGAAAGAAGCAGGGGGCAGGCAGCTGGCAGGGCCCCGCCTCCTGTGCACATTAAACCAAATTAAGCACGGGACATTCTTCGGGTACTATCACAGGAGCCACTGGACAGAATTTGGTAAGTGATACCTCTTTTCACTCCTGGTCAACCACACTATAACCCTGTGTAGTGGGTTTAGTGTGGGTGATCACAGTGACATTTTTCCTTTAATTAGAGCTATTGAGCTTTGCACAAGTAAGAATTCACTTAAAGGGGTTCTTCTAACTCAAAGTTAACAATCTGATTGATGGGGGTCTGACCAATGGAATCTCCACCAATCATGAAAACAGAGGAAACCTCCCCCATTTCCCAAATGAATCGGGAACACTGTACAAAAGTGGCCAGCTCTCCATTAAGGGAGATCTGTAGTGCTCTGAACTTTGGGATCCAACTATGGGATTCATGGAGGGGCGTGCTGGCTGCCACGTCATGAGGGGACGGAACGCCCCCTTTCCTGTACATTGCCGCGGCCCCATACAGGATATCGCGGGGGGCCCCAGCGCTCTGACCCCCGCGATCTAAAACTTATCCCTTATTATTCGGATAGGGGATAAATTTCAGAGCACTAATGATCTCCTTTAATTCTTTATGAGGTTCTGCGCGATTCTTGCGATCAGCTTTTTATCCCATACCTTGTGGATAAGGCTTCTTTCACACTATGACTGTTGCTCCATTTGTGTAACGGAGCATAACTGGACTTGTAACGAGCAAAAAGAACCCCATTCACTTGAATGGGATTCCTCTAACGACCGATTTAAGTTCCGTTATGATTGCAGGAGAAAAAGACGTGTCATGCACAAATTTTTCTCCCGCTATTTTACTAACAGACATCCCCTACCGGATGAAAACGGTAGTGTGAAAGGAGCCTTACTTTTCTTTTCTTCCATATTGCTAAAGAGTCTCCCAAGATAGGGTAGATCTTTAGGATTTGCAGATTAGGAGAATCACCAAAATATGTGTTTATATTGTTACTGTTAACTACAATTACAGTGGTATAACTATGTTACCATTAAACTTTCTTGTGGCACCTGCAGATAGACAAAAGGGAACAATTGTGCTAGAGCAGTTTGAGAACGGGCTAATTCATGATATGCCACCAAAAAACATAAGCAATATATGTGTGTGTGTGTGTGTGTGTGTGTGTGTGCGTGTGTGCGTGTGTGTGTGTGTATAATGGACCAGTTTTAAAATTATTTTAAAGAAAACCATATATAATGAAATATAAGCTGAAAATGTGTATAGTACAATGGCATTCCACATAACCAGTATTAATCTTTTTGTTAAACCCTGCATTTAGGAAGCTTTGTTGCTGTGTGCAGATATAATGACAATATCCTGATAAGATATCCTAACCTAGATGAACTTAAAAAAAAAATGTCTTCTATCCAATTATTTTCAGACATTTGAGGCCTTGACAACTACACAGCAATCTATTGATACTTGCCTTAAGCCTACGTTTCCATAGAAACTGTATACGCTCTCAAACATTTAATAATGCTCTGCCACATGTACCATTCCTGTCCATCCAGGAATACTTAGCATTCAGATGTTCTAGTCAGTAATGGAACATACAGGCTTTTATTTAGCGTTCAATCTCTCTCCCTTGGGCTCCTATTGTATTGCTGCTTTCCAGAGAGGTGACTGCATTGAAATATCATGCACTTGCTTTACCTAGACGGTGTCTTGCATATAATTTGTCCAGCTGCCTCTTGTTTTATTAAAAACCATAAATTAGGAAAATGCTCACAAGGGTGGTTTTTCTACAGCACTTAGCAAATGAAGCCATTTTTTATGTGCTGTACCCAAGTATAAGAAATTATTTTTTTTATATTATGATCAGGAATTAAGGGATGCACACAATACACAGAATCTCAAATAAGTGGGTGCACACCACAGTTTTGTAAAGATGTTATATATGGCTGTGTTGAGTTATTTTGAGGAGACACAACATTAAACACTATTATACAGGCTGTGCACTCACCATTTTACAGTGAGTGCACACTACTTTGAAGCAGAGTGTTATTTCTTCAGTGTTGTCACATTAAAAGATATAATAAAATATTTACAAAGATGTGAGGGGTGGACTCACTTATGGGATATACTGTATATAATGTGAGGGGTGGACTCACTTATGGGAGATACTGTATATAATGTGAGGGGTGGACTCACTTATGGGAGATACTGTATATAATGTGAGGGATGAACTCACTTATGGGAGATACTGTATATATAATGTGAGGGGTGAACTCACTTATGGGAGATACTGTATATAATGTGAGGGGTGGACTCACTTATGGGAGATACTGTATATAATGTGAGGGGTGGACTCACTTATGGGAGATACTGTATATAATGTGAGGGATGGACTCACTTATGGGAGATACTGTATATATAATGTGAGGAGTGGACTCACTTATGGGAGATACTGTAAATATAATGTGAGGGGTGGACTCACTTATGGGAGATACTGTATATAATGTGAGGGATGGACTCACTTATGGGAGATACTGTATATATAATGTGAGGAGTGGACTCACTTATGGGAGATACTGTATATATAATGTGAGGGGTGGACTCACTTATGGGAGATACTGTATATAATGTGAGGGGTGGACTCACTTATGGGAGATACTGTATATATAATGTGAGGGGTGGACACACTTATGGGATATACTGTATATATAATGTGAGGGGTGGACTCACTTATGGGAGATACTGTATATATAATGTGAGGGGTGGACTCACTTATGGGAGATACTGTATATAATGTGAGGGGTGGACTCACTTATGGGAGATACTGTATATAATGTGAGGGGTGGACTCACTTATGGGAGATACTGTATATATAATGTGAGGGGTGGACTCACTTATGGGATATACTGTATATATAATGTGAGGGGTGGAGTCACTTATGGGAGATACTGTATATAATGTGAGGGATGGACTCACTTATGGGAGATACTGTATATAATGTGAGGGATGGACTCACTTATGGGAGATACTGTATATAATGTGAGGGATGGACTCACTTATGGGAGATACTGTATATAATGTTAGGGATGGACTCACTTATGGGAGATACTGTATATATAATGTGAGGGATGGACTCACTTATGGGATATACTGTATATAATGTGAGGGGTGGACTCACTTATGGGAGATACTGTATATAATGTGAGGGGTGGACTCACTTATGGGAGATACTGTATATAATGTGAGGGATGAACTCACTTATGGGAGATACTGTATATATAATGTGAGGGGTGAACTCACTTATGGGAGATACTGTATATAATGTGAGGGGTGGACTCACTTATGGGATATACTGTATATAATGTGAGGGGTGGACTCACTTATGGGAGATACTGTATATAATGTGAGGGGTGGACTCACTTATGGGAGATACTGTATATAATGTGAGGGATGAACTCACTTATGGGAGATACTGTATATATAATGTGAGGGGTGAACTCACTTATGGGAGATACTGTATATAATGTGAGGGGTGGACTCACTTATGGGAGATACTGTATATAATGTGAGGGGTGGACTCACTTATGGGAGATACTGTATATAATGTGAGGGATGGACTCACTTATGGGAGATACTGTATATATAATGTGAGGAGTGGACTCACTTATGGGAGATACTGTAAATATAATGTGAGGGGTGGACTCACTTATGGGAGATACTGTATATAATGTGAGGGATGGACTCACTTATGGGAGATACTGTATATATAATGTGAGGAGTGGACTCACTTATGGGAGATACTGTATATATAATGTGAGGGGTGGACTCACTTATGGGAGATACTGTATATAATGTGAGGGGTGGACTCACTTATGGGAGATACTGTATATATAATGTGAGGGGTGGACACACTTATGGGATATACTGTATATATAATGTGAGGGGTGGACTCACTTATGGGAGATACTGTATATATAATGTGAGGGGTGGACTCACTTATGGGAGATACTGTATATAATGTGAGGGGTGGACTCACTTATGGGAGATACTGTATATAATGTGAGGGGTGGACTCACTTATGGGAGATACTGTATATATAATGTGAGGGGTGGACTCACTTATGGGATATACTGTATATATAATGTGAGGGGTGGAGTCACTTATGGGAGATACTGTATATAATGTGAGGGATGGACTCACTTATGGGAGATACTGTATATAATGTGAGGGATGGACTCACTTATGGGAGATACTGTATATAATGTGAGGGATGGACTCACTTATGGGAGATACTGTATATAATGTTAGGGATGGACTCACTTATGGGAGATACTGTATATATAATGTGAGGGATGGACTCACTTATGGGAGATACTGTATATAATGTGAGGGGTGGACTCACTTATGGGAGATACTGTATATATAATGTGAGGGGTGGAGTCACTTATGGGAGATACTGTATATATAATATGAGGGGTGGACTCACTTATGGGAGATACTGTATATATAATGTGAGGGATGGACTCACTTATGGGATATACTGTATATAATGTGAGGGGTGGACTCACTTATGGGATATACTGTATATATAATGTGAGGGGTGGACTCACTTATGGGAGATACTGTATATATAATGTGAGGGATGGACTCACTTATGGGAGATACTGTATATATAATGTGAGGGATGGACTCACGTATGGGAGATACTGTATATAATGTGAGGGATGGACTCACTTATGGGAGATACTGTATATATAATGTGAGGGGTGGACTCACGTATGGGAGATACTGTATATAATGTGAGGGGTGGACTCACTTATGGGAGATACTGTATATAATGTGAAGGGTGGACTCACTTATGGGATATACTGTATATATAATGTGAGGGATGGACTCACTTATGGGATATACTGTATATAATGTGAGGGGTGGACTCACGTATGGGAGATACTGTATATATAATGTGAGGGGTGGACTCACTTATGGGAGATACTGTATATATAATGTGAGGGATGGACTCACTTATGGGAGATACTGTATATATAATGTGAGGGGTGGACTCACTTATGGGAGATACTGTATATATAATGTGAGGGGTGGACTCACTTATGGGAGATACTGTATATATAATGTGAGGGGTGGACACACTTATGGGATATACTGTATATATAATGTGAGGGGTGGACTCACTTATGGGAGATACTGTATATATAATGTGAGGGGTGGACTCACTTATGGGAGATACTGTATATAATGTGAGGGGTGGACTCACTTATGGGAGATACTGTATATAATGTGAGGGGTGGACTCACTTATGGGAGATACTGTATATATAATGTGAGGGGTGGACTCACTTATGGGATATACTGTATATATAATGTGAGGGGTGGAGTCACTTATGGGAGATACTGTATATAATGTGAGGGATGGACTCACTTATGGGAGATACTGTATATAATGTGAGGGATGGACTCACTTATGGGAGATACTGTATATAATGTGAGGGATGGACTCACTTATGGGAGATACTGTATATAATGTTAGGGATGGACTCACTTATGGGAGATACTGTATATATAATGTGAGGGATGGACTCACTTATGGGAGATACTGTATATAATGTGAGGGGTGGAGTCACTTATGGGATATACTGTATATATAATGTGAGGGGTGGACTCACTTATGGGAGATACTGTATATATAATGTGAGGGGTGGAGTCACTTATGGGAGATACTGTATATATAATATGAGGGGTGGACTCACTTATGGGAGATACTGTATATATAATGTGAGGGATGGACTCACTTATGGGATATACTGTATATAATGTGAGGGGTGGACTCACTTATGGGATATACTGTATATATAATGTGAGGGGTGGACACACTTATGGGAGATACTGTATATATAATGTGAGGGGTGGACTCACTTATGGGATATACTGTATATATAATGTGAGGGGTGGACTCACTTATGGGAGATACTGTATATATAATGTGAGGGGTGGACACACTTATGGGAGATACTGTATATATAATGTGAGGGGTGGACTCACTTATGGGATATACTGTATATATAATGTGAGGGGTGGACTCACTTATGGGAGATACTGTATATATAATGTGAGGGATGGACTCACTTATGGGAGATACTGTATATATAATGTGAGGGGTGGACTCACGTATGGGAGATACTGTATATAATGTGAGGGGTGGACTCACTTATGGGAGATACTGTATATAATGTGAAGGGTGGACTCACTTATGGGATATACTGTATATATAATGTGAGGGATGGACTCACTTATGGGATATACTGTATATAATGTGAGGGGTGGACTCACGTATGGGAGATACTGTATATATAATGTGAGGGGTGGACTCACTTATGGGAGATACTGTATATATAATGTGAGGGATGGACTCACTTATGGGAGATACTGTATATATAATGTGAGGGGTGGACTCACTTATGGGAGATACTGTATATATAATGTGAGGGGTGGACTCACTTATGGGAGATACTGTATATATAATGTGCGGGGTGGAGTCACTTATGGGAGATACTGTATATAATGTGAGGGATGGACTCACTTATGGGAGATACTGTATATAATGTGAGGGATGGACTCACTTATGGGAGATACTGTATATATAATGTGAGGGGTGGACTCACTTATGGGAGATACTGTATATATAATGTGAGGGGTGGACTCACTTATGGGAGATACTGTATATAATGTGAGGGGTGGACTCACTTATGGGAGATACTGTATATAATGTGAGGGGTGGACTCACTTATGGGAGATACTGTATATATAATGTGAGGGGTGGACTCACTTATGGGAGATACTGTATATAATGTGAGGGGTGAACTCACTTATGGGAGATACTGTATATATAATGTGAGGGGTGAACTCACTTATGGGATATACTGTATATATAATGTGAGGGGTGGAGTCACTTATGGGAGATACTGTATATATAATGTGAGGGGTGGAGTCACTTATGGGAGATACTGTATATATAATGTGAGGGGTGGAGTCACTTATGGGATATACTGTATATATAATGTGAGGGGTGGAGTCACTTATGGGAGATACTGTATATATAATATGAGGGGTGGACTCACTTATGGGAGATACTGTATATAATGTGAGGGGTGGACTCACGTATGGGAGATACTGTATATAATGTGAGGGATGGACTTACTTATGGGAGATACTGTATATAATGTGAGGGATGGACTTACTTATGGGAGATACTGTATATAATGTGAGGGGTGGACTCACTTATGGGATATACTGTATATATAATGTGAGGGATGGACTCACTTATGGGAGATACTGTATATAATGTGAGGGATGGACTCACTTATGGGAGATGCTGTATATATAATGTGAGGGGTGGACTCACTTATGGGAGATACTGTATATAATGTGAGGGATGGACTTACTTATGGGAGATACTGTGTATATAATGTGAGGGGTGGACTCACTTATGGGAGATACTGTATATAATGTGAGGGGTGGACTCACGTATGGGAGATACTGTATATAATGTGAGGGGTGGACTCACTTATGGGATATACTGTATATATAATGTGAGGGGTGGACTCTCTTATGGGAGATACTGTATATATAATGTGAGGGGTGGACTCACGTATGGGAGATACTGTATATAATGTGAGGGGTGGACTCACTTATGGGAGATACTGTATATAATGTGAAGGGTGGACTCACTTATGGGATATACTGTATATATAATGTGAGGGATGGACTCACTTATGGGATATACTGTATATAATGTGAGGGGTGGACTCACGTATGGGAGATACTGTATATATAATGTGAGGGGTGGACTCACTTATGGGAGATACTGTATATATAATGTGAGGGATGGACTCACTTATGGGAGATACTGTATATATAATGTGAGGGGTGGACTCACTTATGGGAGATACTGTATATATAATGTGAGGGGTGGACTCACTTATGGGAGATACTGTATATATAATGTGCGGGGTGGAGTCACTTATGGGAGATACTGTATATAATGTGAGGGATGGACTCACTTATGGGAGATACTGTATATAATGTGAGGGATGGACTCACTTATGGGAGATACTGTATATATAATGTGAGGGGTGGACTCACTTATGGGAGATACTGTATATATAATGTGAGGGGTGGACTCACTTATGGGAGATACTGTATATAATGTGAGGGGTGGACTCACTTATGGGAGATACTGTATATAATGTGAGGGGTGGACTCACTTATGGGAGATACTGTATATATAATGTGAGGGGTGGACTCACTTATGGGAGATACTGTATATAATGTGAGGGGTGAACTCACTTATGGGAGATACTGTATATATAATGTGAGGGGTGAACTCACTTATGGGATATACTGTATATATAATGTGAGGGGTGGAGTCACTTATGGGAGATACTGTATATATAATGTGAGGGGTGGAGTCACTTATGGGAGATACTGTATATATAATGTGAGGGGTGGAGTCACTTATGGGATATACTGTATATATAATGTGAGGGGTGGAGTCACTTATGGGAGATACTGTATATATAATATGAGGGGTGGACTCACTTATGGGAGATACTGTATATAATGTGAGGGGTGGACTCACGTATGGGAGATACTGTATATAATGTGAGGGATGGACTTACTTATGGGAGATACTGTATATAATGTGAGGGATGGACTTACTTATGGGAGATACTGTATATAATGTGAGGGGTGGACTCACTTATGGGATATACTGTATATATAATGTGAGGGATGGACTCACTTATGGGAGATACTGTATATAATGTGAGGGATGGACTCACTTATGGGAGATGCTGTATATATAATGTGAGGGGTGGACTCACTTATGGGAGATACTGTATATAATGTGAGGGATGGACTTACTTATGGGAGATACTGTGTATATAATGTGAGGGGTGGACTCACTTATGGGAGATACTGTATATAATGTGAGGGGTGGACTCACGTATGGGAGATACTGTATATAATGTGAGGGGTGGACTCACTTATGGGATATACTGTATATATAATGTGAGGGGTGGACTCGCGTATGGGAGATACTGTATATAATGTGAGGGATGGACTCACTTATGGGAGATGCTGTATATATAATGTGAGGGGTGGACTCACTTATGGGAGATACTGTATATAATGTGAGGGATGGACTTACTTATGGGAGATACTGTGTATATAATGTGAGGGGTGGACTCACGTATGGGAGATACTGTATATAATGTGAGGGATGGACTCACTTATGAGATATACTGTATATATAATGTGAGGGATGGACTCACTTATGGGAGATACTGTATATATAATGTGAGGGGTGGACTCACTTATGGGAGATACTGTATATATAATGTGAGGGATGGACTCACTTATGGGAGATACTGTGTATAATGTGAGGTGTGGACTCACTTATGGGATATACTGTATATATAATGTGAGGGGTGGACTCACTTATGGGAGATACTGTATATAATGTGAGGGATGGACTCACTTATGGGAGATACTGTATATAATGTGAGGGATGGACTCACTTATGGGAGATACTGTATATAATGCGAGGGGTGGACTCACTTATGGGAGATACTGTATATAATGTGAGGGATGGACTCACTTATGGGAGATACTGTATATAATGCGAGGGGTGGACTCACTTGTGAGATACTGTATATTTAATAAACAGGACTCCAGTTGTAGCAAAATGCACATAGAATATAACGTAATACACAACACACAATGAGCAGACGTGGTATGCTGCTGCACTACAGAAGATTCATCTTACCTGCTTCTCTGATTTTGTCGCACTTCTGGAAAAAATCATAACTACATGCAGGAAAATGTATACGTTTAAAAATGTCATCTTCTGACCCCTATAACTTTTTTATTTTTCCACGTACAGGGCAGTATGAGGACTCATTTTTTGCGCCATGATCTGAAGTTTTTATTGGTATCATTTTTGTTTTGATCGGACTTTTTGATCACTTTTTAATCATTTTTTAATGGTATAAAAAGTGACCAAAAATGCGCTTTTTTTGACTTTTGAATTTTTTTGCGCCTACGCCATTGACCGTGCGGTTTAATTAATTATATATTTTTATAGTTCGGACTTTTACGCATGCGGCGATACCACATATGTTTATTTTTATTTATTTTTTTACACTGTTTTATTTTTTTTATGGGAAAAGGGGGGTGATTCAAACTTTTATCAGGGAAGGGGTTAAATGACCTCCCCCCCCCCGCAGTGCGATTGCAGGGGGGCGATCCACTATGGAGGTAGCCGGAGGACTTACCTCTGCTTCCTCCTGTCCCGCTCTGTCATTGATAGATCCTGGCTGGACCAGGCTCTATCAATGGATCACAGAGCACACAGATTAATAGAGTTCAATAGAATCTATTCATCTGTCTGAGGAATCTAATGATTCCTCATATAAGTGTAATAAAGTGTCAAAAAATTAATAAATAAATAAATAAAAAGGTTTTAATAAAAGTTTGAAATACACACATTAACCCAGTGGTCTTCAAACTGTGCCCCTCCAGGTGTTACAAAACTACAATTCCCAGCATGCCAGGACAGCCGTTGGCTGTCCGGGCATGCTGGGAGTTGTAGTTTTGCAACATCTGGAGGGCCACAGTTTGAAGACCGCTGCATTAACCCCTTACATGTTAAAAGTTCAAATCACCCCCTTTTCCTATATAAACACATGTAAACATAATAAAAATAAACATATTTGGTATCGCTTGGTGCGTAATTGTACAACCTATTAAAATATAACATTATGTATCCCGTACGGTACGTAGATTTTGCTCCATTTTAGTGGACAAGTAGTTTTTTTATAAAATTTCCACACCCCTGTATAAGAATAAGCCTTATACACAAGGCAGAGAAGACTGAACACAGCCTGTATGGCACCATACCATTAAGGTGATCTGGCAATGCTTTTTTCTAGCGGAGAATATCTGTGACACCAGTTATCCAATACAACTTCTTTGGACTCCACATAAATCAGAGACAAAAGAAAAATGTGTGTATGCCTTTATAATCAGTCAAAGGCATAAAGAGGTACTGTATGGGCTGTACTATGGCTACTGAATTTGTACCGCTGAAACACGGCTGCCTATGTAATACAGACACTAAGCTGTAGTGTCCTGTCTTATATCCTTAAAGGCAATCTGTCATAATTTCCCCGGCAGCTTCTCCAGGCTTGATTGGTAGATACTTTCAGTTTAGGTATAGGGAAAGATCTATCAATTAAAGGGGTACTCCGGTGGAAAACTTTTTTTTTTTTTTTTTATCAACTGGTGCCAGAAAGCTTAAAAGATTTGTAAATGACTTCTATAAAAAATCTTAATCCTTCCTGTACCTATTAGCTGCTGAATACTACAGAGGAAATTATTTTCTTTTTGGAACACAGAGCTCTCTGCTGACATCTCTGTCCATTTTAGGAGTTGTCCAGAGCAGCATATGTTTGCTATGGGGATTTTCTCCTACTCTGGACAGTTCTTAAAATGGACAGAGATGTCAGAAGAGAGCACTGTGCTCATGATGTCAGCAGAGAGCTCTATGTTCTAAAAAGAAATACGTTCTGGAAGGATTAAGATTTTTTAATAGAAGTAATTTACAAATATGTTTAACTTTCTGACACCAGTTGATTAACCTGTTCAGGACACAGGTCGTATGCATATGCCCTGCATCCCGAGTCCTTAAGGACTGAGGGCGTATGGATACGCCCGTGGGAATTCCAGTCCCCGCCGCTAGCCGGTTGGGGACTGGATCGGGATGCCTGCTGAAATCATTCAGCAGGCATCCCGGCACATCGCCCAGGGGGGTCCTGAGACCCCCCCATGTCGGCGAGCGGAGAAAATTGCATGTCAATTCAGACATGCGATTTTCTCCAATTCCGGGCTGATAGGGTCTCTGGTGACCAGATCACCCGGAAAATAGGGCTGATCGGAGTTGTCAGCGACAGCCCAAATCAGCCTAAGGGATAGGAAAAGATGCCTGGGGACCCGGGATCTTCGCTGGAGACTGCTGGATCCTGGCTCAGGTAGGGAATCGTCGGTGGGGGGGGGGGGATTGAAAGTAAAACGATCTGTACTGTGGCAACCACTAGGAAGGCCACACTTCCTGGGAGCTGGCATGCTGGGAGTTGTAGTTTTGCAACATCTGGAGGGTCACAGTTTGGAGACCACTGTTACAGTGGTGCCCAAACAGTAGCCCTCCAGATGTTGCCAAACTACAACTCTCAGCATGCCTGGATGGCCCAGGCATGCTGGGAGTTGTAGTTCTGTAACATCTGTCCCTTCAGATTTAGCAATTTTCATGAATTTTTTGAAAATTGCTGCTCTACTTTGAAGCCCTCTAATTTTTTTAAAAAGCAAAAATATGTCAATTTTATGATGCCAACATAAAGTGGACATATTGTGTTTGTGAAGAAAAATAAAATATATTTGAAATATCCATTTTCCTTACAAGTAGAGAGCTTCAAAATTTGAAAAATGCTACATTTTCAAAATTTTCATGAAATTTGGGGATTTTTCACCAAAAAAGGATGCAAGTAGCGCCGAAAATTTACCACCAAAATAAAGTAGAATATGTCACGAAAAAACTCTCAGAATCAGAATATTTGGTAAAAGCGTTTTCGCGTTATTAACCTCTTCAGGACATAGGGCGTATGGATACGCCCTGCATCCCGAGTCCTTAAGGACCGAGGGCGTATCCATACGCCCGTGGGAATTCCGGCCCCCACCGCTAGCCGGTTGGGGACCGGAGCCGGATGCCTGCTGAAATCGTTCAGCAGGCATCCCGGCATATCGCCCAGGGGGGTCATTATGCCCCCCCATGTCGGCGATCGCCGCAGATCGCTGGACAATTCAGTCCAGCGATCTGCGGCGATTCCGGGTCAATCGGGTCTCCAGTGACCCGGTGACCCGGAATTACTGGCTGTTCGGGGCCGTCTCTGACGGCCCCGAACAGCCAGAGCCTGCAGGGGTGAGGTGGCACTGGTGCCACCTCACGATCGCCCTGATTCGTCGGCCGGATTACCGGCCGACCAATCAGGGCGCCTGCTGCGGGTGTCACTCCCGCACCCGCTCCGCCCCTCTTCCGGAGGGCGTGAGCGGGTGCGGGAAGACGACCCCCGGTGCTGGGGACCCCGATCCCCGGCGCCCCTGTTGGGATCGGGGCCCCAGGAGCAGCTGCGGCGGCGAGGGACAGTCCAGCGATGAAGCAACAGCAGGAGGTGAGTTACAGCCTCCTGCTGTTGCTTAGCAACAGCTCCCAGCATGCAAAAAGGGCATGCTGGGAGCTGTAGTTATGCAACAGCAGGAGGCAGACCACCACAACTCCCAGCATTCCCTTATGGGCATGCTGGGACTTATGGTTTTGCAACAGCTGGAGGCACATTATTTCTATGGAAAAGTGTACCTTCAGCTGTTGTCTAACTACAACTCCCAGCTTGCACAAACAGCTAAAGTGCATGCTGGGAGTTGTAGTGGTGCATCTGCTGGTTGCAAAACTACAACTCCCAGCATGCCCGTTGGCTGTCGGTGACTGCTGAGAGTTGTAGTTTTGCAACAGCTGAAGGCACACTGGTTGTGAAACTCAAGAGTTTTTTTTTACCTAACTCAGTGTTTCACGACCGGTGTGCCTCCAGCTGTTGCAAACTACAACTCTCAGCAGTCACCTTACACCATGCACCGTACATGCTGGGAGTTGTAGTTTTGCAACAGCTGGAGGCACACTGGTTGTGAAACACTGAGTTAGGTCACAAACTCAGTGATACATAACCAGTGTGCCTACAGTTGTTGCAAAACTACAACTCTCAGCAGTCACCGACAGCCAACGGGCATGCTGGGAGTTGTAGTTATGCAACAGCTGGATGTCCCCCCCCCAATGTGAACGTACAGGGTACACTCACATGGGCGGAGGATTACAGTAAGTATCTGGCTGCAAATTTGAGCTGCCGCAAACTTTCTGCTGCAGCTCAAATTGCCAGCGAGAAACTACTGTGAACCCCCCGCCCGTGCGACTGTACCCTAAAAACACTACACTACACTACCACAAAAAATAAAATAAAAAGTAAAAAACACTACATATACACATACCCCTACACAGCCCCCCTCCCCTCCCCAATAAAAATGAAAAACGTCTGGTACGCCACTGTTTCCAGAACGGAGCCTCCAGCTGTTGCAAAACAACTCCCAGTATTGTCGGACAGCCGTTGACTGTCCAGGCATGCTGGGAGTTTTGCAACAGCTGGAGGCACCCTGTTTGGGAATCACTGGCGTAGAATACCCCTATGTCCACCCCTATGCAATCCCTAATTTAGGCCTCAAATGCGCATGGCGCTCTCACTTTGGAGCCCTGTCGTATTTCAAGGCAACAGTTTAGGGCCACATATGGGGTATCGCCGTACTCGGGAGAAATTGTGTTACAAATTTTGGGGGGTATTTTCTGCTTTTACCCTTTTTAAAAATGTAAAATTTTGGGGAAAACAAGCATTTTAGGTAAAAAAAAAAAAAAAATTTTTACATATGCAAAAGTCGTGAAACACCTGTGGGGTATAAAGGTTCACTTAACCCCTTGTTACGTTCCCCGAGGGGTCTAGTTTCCAAAATGGTATGCCATGTGGGGTTTTTTTTGCTATCCTGGCACCATAGGGGCTTCCTAAATGCGGCATGCCCCCAGAGCAAAATTCGCTTTCAAAAAGCCAAATGTGACTCCTTCTCTTCTGAGACCTGTAGTGCGCCAGCAGAGCACTTTTCACCCCCATATGGGGTGTTTTCTGAATCGGGAGAAATTGGGCTTCAAATTTTTAGGGGTATTTTCTGCTATTACCCTTTTTAAAAATAAAAATTTTTTGGGAAAACAAGCATTTTAGGTAAAATTTTTTTTTTTTTTTTACATTTGCAAAAGTCGTGAAACACCTGTGGGGTATTAAGGTTCACTTTATCCCATGTTACATTCCCCGAGGGGTCTAGTTTCCAAAATGGTATGCCATGTGGGGTTTTTTTGCTGTTCTGGCACCATAAGGGCTTCCTAAAGGTAACATGCCCCCCAAAAACCATTTCAGAAAAACGTACTCTCCAAAATCCCCTTGTCGCTCCTTCCCTTCTGAGCCCTCTACTGCGCCCGCCGAACATTTTACATAGACATATGAGGTATGTGCTTACTCGAGAGAAATTGGGCTACAAATACAAGTAAAAATTTTGTCCTTTTACCCCTTGTAAAAATTCTAAAATTGGGTCTACAAGAACATGTGAGTGTAAAAAATGAAGATTGTGAATTTTCTCCTTCACTTTGCTGCTATTCGTGTGAAACACCTAAAGGGTTAAAACACTTACTGAATGTCATTTTGAATACTTTGGGGGGTGTAGTTTTTATAATGGGGTCATTTATGGGGTATTTCTAATATGAAGACCCTTCAAATCCACTTCAAACCTGAACTGGTCCCTGAAAAATACTGAGTTTGAAAATTTTGTGAAAAATCGGAAAATTGCTGCTGACCGTTGAAGCCCTCTGGTGTCTTCCAAAAGTAAAAACACGTCAATTTTATGATGCAAACATAAAGTAGACATATTGTATATGTGAACAAAAAAAAAATGTATTCGTAATATCCATTTTCCTTACAAGCAGAAAGCTTCAAAGTTAGAAAAATGCTAAATTTTCAAATTTTTCATCAAATTTACGGATTTTTCACCAAGAAAGGATGCAAGTATCGACAAAAATTTACCACTATGTTAAAGTAGAATATGTCACGAAAAAACAATCTCGGAATCAGAATGATAACTAAAAGCATTCCAGAGTTATTAATGATTAAAGTGACAGTGGTCAGATGTGCAAAAAACGCTCCGGTCCTTAAGGCCAAAATGGGCTCCGTCCTGAAGGGGTTAATGCGTAAAGAGACGGTGGTCAGAATTGCGAAAAAGGGCTCAGTCCTTAAGGTGAAAAGGGGCTGCGTCCTTAAGGGGTTAAAAAAAAAAAGTTTTCCACCGGAGTACCCTTTTAAGACCAGCTAGGCAAGCAGGAACCACCAGGACTGCCTGGATGACTTGTGGGTCAGGAAAAGTGAAAGTGATGACAGGTATTCCCTGTTCCCTTTAACAATAAAATGAATGAATGACAAAGTTGGGGTTGCAAGCAATCTATAATTAGCACTGTGAGTTTAGCACTTGTGGTAGTCTATACACCCTAGCCTGGAGAGGAGAGCATAAACATCAACTATCCAGTATAGTGAAAGCATAAGGAAAAAAGATATGCAAAACTTTAGAGAACCTTTGTGTGGAACTTTGTGAGCAGAAAGATAAAAATGCTTTTACAGCAAAGTCCTGGAAGTGCTAGCAGCGCATAAACAATAAGTGACAGGAATCAGGGACCAGTAGCTGACCTCTCTGGGATTAAGAATTATGTGTGAGCCATCATTCTGCTTATTAGGAAGAAAAGCGGAAGAGTAACACAAAGGGAAGGAGACACGGAGGAAAAGCAACAGGAGGCCAATTAATTATCTGAAGGTCACACAAAGGAGGAGGTGTGCAGGTGGGATGAGAAGCCAAATAGTCTCAGGTTACTCCGCACCGACCAACAAAGACTCTGCAAAGAGGATAAAAAAGTTCCACTTCTAGACCAGCTGGCAGCCTATAAATCACAACAAGAAGGGGACATAAAAGAATGGGCAGGCTTTGTACCTTGAGAAAAAAAATGTCCCTTATAACTGTCTGGAACACATCATTGTGAAGTTACCTGCACACAGTCAGGTTTTTATAAACTGTGTTCCTCTACATCAGCAATACAGGTCGGTTAAGAGTGACGGTAACAAAATACTGCGATGGCCAGAGAACACTGAAAGGAGGACATGTGATTATGGCGTTCTTGTCGTCTGGTTCACACTTTGATCTAAACTCCAATATCAAACAGATACAAAGAAAGCAGCATCTGAAAATTAGGCTGTGATTAGTGCTACTGAAAGTGAAGTGGTTGACGGTTAACAAATATATATATATATATATATATATATATATATATATATATATATATATGACAATTATCTGCCAGGCTTAAAATGACCTATTGTGACTTGTTTGATTCATCTACAAAAAGTTTAATGAGAAGCCTATTGACTCTGATGATTACACAGAACACCCTTCACACAGCGCCAGAACATATCTCAGCCAGTGCTTCAACAGCTTCTGGCACCGTCTTTTATAGCGGATGGACCACAATAATTATTCCACATGTATCCAAAGTCTTCAAAGTCAGGATTACAGATCTAGGAACACCTACATGGAACAGATGTCTTTCCTACCGATATATATACTGGTTCAATTCAATGCAGTTTATACATTTACTAACCTAATCCCTAAACCAGTGTTCCCCAACCCATGGCCCTCCAGCTGTAACACAATCCCAACCCCCATCATGCCCTGACAGCCTAAGGGACCCAGGTTAGGGAATGTTAAACAGCAGGTTCATCCTTTATTGGGAGACTCCAAGGTTACATCCACGTCTACTCAACCACCATTAGTTGTGCTGTCTATGCGCGGATCGATTTCAGCGGCAGAATTGTCAGACGCTAAAATTCCTTAGTGTGAACGAGTCTCACGAAAGACCCATTCACACACATGTTAATATTCACTGAGCATAATTCCGCTTGTGTAATTCCAATCACAGAATTACTTGGGAATTGCCCAGTGTGAACATTCCCTAAGTCATGTTGTGCTCTGGACAGAACCACTGTAAACCATACAAAACGGTTTCAATTCTTTTATCTTAGTTTTGGTGGACAGTGTTGGAGAAGTTTTCCAGTGGAAAACTTTTTTTTTTTTAATTAACTGGTGCCAGGAAGATAAACAGATTTGTAAATTACTTCTATTAAAAATCTTGATCCTTCCAGTACTTATTAGCTGCTGAAGACTAGAGGAAATTGTTTTCTTTTTGGAACACAGAGCTCTCTGCTGACATCTCTGTCCATTTTAGGAACTGTCAAGAGCAGCATATGTTTGCTATGGGGATTTTCTCCTACTCTGGACAGTTCTTAAAATGGACAGAGATGTTAGCAGAGAGCACTGTGCTTGTGATGTCAGCAGAGAGCTCTGTGTTACAAAAAGAAAATAATTTTCTCAGTAGTATTCAGCAGCTAATAAGTACTGGAAGGATTAAGATTTTTTTTTTTAATAGAAGTAATTTACTAATCTGTTTAACTTTCTGGCACCAATTGATAATAAAAAAAAAATACACAAAAAAATAAAAAATAAAGTTTTCCCCTGGAGTACCCCTTTAAAGTTCTTCCTGAAAATGCATGTCGCTGATACCCCTCTGAATATGCAAAAATTGACTTTTACAGAAGTGTGCCGTAACCATGGAAAACCAAGAAGAAGATGATTGTCTCCGTAGATCAGTGCCGCTTCATATTACCATATCACTTCAGTTAAAAACCAGGCATTGGCTTATTTCTTTTTCATGCAGTAAGGAACATAGTCATGCAAATATTCCTAAATCTTAGCATTCAAGAAACATCAGTCAAATAAAACAGTTATGAAGGCTGATGTTTCCCTGTCCATCATTATGGGGCTTCTGCATTTATCTATGTGATGACAGCAGACAGCTAATTGAAGGATAGCATCAAAATCACACAGCGCAAAAAAATCAATACAGGGAGCGTGTCTATCCACAGCCTGAGACTGGATAAAATCGAAGCCTCCACATTGGAGAAGCCCTCTGATCTATCAGAAGCAGAAAATCACACAAACACATTCCTGCAAATTGTGATTTTAGGTATTAAAAATGAAAAGTTACACCAAGAAAAATGTATATCTCCAAATATATATTGTAGCACCGCTTTTATCGGACACAGGTGGATGAAAAACAATAATATTTTCTGGCTGACTGGTCCTCCTCCTCCACACTCCATCATTCTGACTTTGATCATCAACACAAAATCCGTTACATGTCACGGCATGAGCAGCATGATAAGGAATTCTGCGTGGTGTCTTTAGCATGCTGTCTACACGTGTCACATATTAGAGGTCACCTTGGTGCTAGAGTCATGATATTGACAAGCACAGATTTGTTTGGAATACATATAGAGATGCAGGGCCAAGTCCACACACAGCAGATTTTTAATACCCCAATTCCACAGCAAATATGCCTTCAGATCTGCTATAACCAGCAGATTTTGCTGTGAATACACTGCAGATTTTACCATATAAGCAAAATGAGTTTCATTCACTTGAATGCTGCGTGCTCTGTTGCGGAGATGGCTGTGCATGTGACTAATCAGACCTGGTCTGGGTTTGCATGGTCCACAAGAGAAGTATTGTGTCCAGCACACATGCAAAATGTTAAACTTTAATAATAAGTCATTAAAATCAACTTCATGGAGATGTACAAACATATTAAAACATAGTTCGCAAATTTAAAGCAAATACTCCAACGGGTTTCGAACCTTTTTCTTACTCATGATCATCTATAATGCATCAGGTTTAAAATGCGTAGGATTATTTGCTCTGGAATCACCAGTTATGTTTTAATATGTTTGTATATTTCCATGAAGATGGTTTTGATTAAATGTAAATAGCTTATGGGATTTGGACATGTGTGGGTGCAATACGTCACTTGTGGACTTCTCTTAAGGACATTGAAAGAGGTGATAACTGTGGTGAAGATCTACAAAAGAAATTGACAAACTTTAATCCAATGTAGATTTCACCAGCACAAATTGCCAAGTAAAATCTGCAACATCTGACTTTGCCCTAAGGTCATCTTGACATATATATTAATTTCCATGGCAATCTGCATGTTGCAAAGCAGAAGAGTGTGGACTTATTCTGAGACGAGAAACATGAGGTTTTTGTCACGTGTCAGAGTTTTGCCTTCCTCTGCATGAACACTGCAGGACACTAGATTGGAGCAAGACATATCTATGTTTTTTTCTACAATATAACTATTTTTGCTATTTCATAGTAATAACATAGGATTAAGATTTGACAGACTAAATCTATGTTTACATCAGCGTTCGGAGCTCTGTTAGGGGGAGCCATTCGCCAATTTTGTTACAAAGACGGGACATTAGAGGGGGGAAAAATTCCTGCATGTCAGGTTTTTTTCTTTGCTAAAATAATGAAAAATAACAAAATGGACTCTATTAAAAGTGAATGGGGCCTGCTGGGTTTCCTTGGTGTCCGGTGTTACAACCTCTGTCTCCATCAAACTTGTCATAAATATGAAGTTAAATTTTAAACATTTTACTAAGGCGACGTTTACATGTAGCATATGAAGGGTTACTCCACCCCTAGACATCTTATCCTTTGGATAGAAAATAAAATGTCTGAACGCGGGGATCCGGCCCTCCCCCCACGATCTCCAGGCTGCCACCGCGGCTCAAGGAAGCCTGGGGCTTCCGCGTTTGTGATGTCACGCCACACCACGCTCCCTCCGTTAATGTCTATGGAAGTGGGTATAATGGCTGTGTACTTGTCACCATGCCCCCTCCCATAGACATGAAAGTCCCCAGGCTTCCGTGTTCAGAACACTGCGGTGTCGGCTCAGAAATCGCAGGGGATCCCAAAGGCCAGACCCCCGATGATCAGACATTTTATCTTAGATAAGGTGTCTAGGGGCAGAGTACCCCTATAAGTAAAGAAATCCAGTAAGCAAAAACATTTTGCTATAAAGATCTCAGCATCAAATCGACAGCATGCTGGGGACCCCCTGGATCTGCCATGCAGCACCCACCTGTAGCGGCTTCCGGAACCGCTGGATGAGATGGACTCAGCCTGAGGACCTCCAGCGGTTCCGGAAGCCGCTACAGGTGGGTGCTGCATGGTAGATCCAGAGGGACCCCAGCAGCAGGACCCTGGTGATCTGACATCTTATCCCCTATCCTTTGGATAGAGGATAAGATGTCTAGGGGCAGAGTACCCCTTTAAGTGCAAAGTTTATGCAGAATAACGGATTACACGCTGTGGATTTTATTTGAGGGTTTCCTTGCATGAATTCTTCAGCGTATATATGTGATAGCGGATAATTCAGGATGATGGACTGTCACTGACACATTGTTTTACAACACATTTCGCACATTTATTTGCAGGGAGTCAAATACCACACATGTGAACAGTGCGAGTATTTGCGTCTTATTTATTCCATAAGGACAGTGAAAATTGTTTATTCTGTGACACAAATGATTATAAATGTGATAAATCAAATCATCCGTCCCATTTCCATCATCATCATCTCAGGGATACTTATTCAAAATGACGTGTACTCTGTTGCCAGACACAGTCCTAGGGGCAAAGGATCTGAGTAATAGGTTATTCTGCACAGCTGAACACACAGCCATGAAAGGGTTTTCACAAGAAATGTCAAAAGAGTACTTAATAAGTTCAGACAGGACTTAGCAAAATGACGGAGCACCACAAACACACCAGATGACATGTACTTGAAGAGGTGTCTGGTTCATCTGTCCCTGAATGAACGAAGATTTCAAATGAAATCCCTCCGCCGCCCTCACATCTAACAACTGGTTAAAAAAGATTGACATGGATCCTGCTAATATGTACAAATCCTGAAGGAACATTTACATACATATGGGATATTTACATAAGCATCATATGCTCCGTCATTTGACTTGACGTGATCATGTATCCTTCGTGTAACCCTTTGTGTATCAGAGCAGCCCAACAGAGATGATAACAAGGAATAAAGAATTTGTTGTGTAAGGCTAAGTTCACACGGCAGAATTTCCATGCGGAATTATTCTGACAGAAATTCCGTTGAAATTTACTGTTCACTGACTTCAATGGGATTCTGCTGTCCCATTCACAAAGCGGAATTTCCACAGCGCAACTCCGCCGCAGAAAATCCGCAAACACATTAAAGACTTGTCTTTCATTTCTGTGGAATTCCAGGGCGGAAATCCATTGAAGTCAATAAGGCTTTTAATTTAAGCTGAATTCTGCCGCAATTCCGTTCAGAAAGCTTTACTGAATGGAATTTGTGCGGAATTGCAGATATTGAGCCGTGTGAACATAGCCTAAGATGGTGTTCAATAATCACATCTGAAATCAGCAGAGAGGGAGCTTAGATTTTGTTAATTTTCTTAACTAAAGGCAACATCTGGAGACACAGGGCCTCATTTACTAAGAGTGTCGGGTTTTTACTAGTGGGAAAAGTTGTTTCAGACTTGCAGGATTCCTCTCTATTCACTATTGGGAAAAGTCGGGAACATTTTCTGACCAGCTTTTTCTAGGTCGATTTTTCCAGCCATTTACCCACAGGATTTTCTGTGAATTCCATAGTAAATCGGTCGGGTTGTGAAACCACGCCCCTTTTTCGGGTTTGTCGGATTTTTCAGGCGCACACTGGCGCAGACATGTCTCAGACAAAATAACCAGACAAAATCTGGTCGGTTTCAGCTTAGTAAATGAGGCCCACACTGTTGGAAAACGCTGGTTCAATACTTTACACATGCAAAAAAAAAAAGGATGCTCATTCACAGCACACTACTCTTAGAATTAAAGGGGTTATCCAGGTATAGAACATAGAAGCTAATTTCTTTTAAAAACTGCTCCTGTCTGTCTCCAGGTTGGGTGTGGTTCTGGAGCCAAGCTGTAATACCACACACAACCTGGGGACAGACATGGAGCTGTTTTTTTAAATAAATTATCTCTGTTTTTCTATTCCTGGATGACCCCTTTAAGTAATCCCCCCTGAGAAAACCAATTATTGTTATGTTCACAGCAGAATTTCCGAGCAGAATCCTTGGCAGACGAGTTCCATTGATTTCAATAACATTCTGATGTACTGAGCACAGGGCTGAATTGCTGCAGCAGAACAGGTTCATTGTTTCCGCAGATTCCATTGAGACAACCTAGCGAGCGAACCTAGCGCCGGCGGAACATGCAAATGTGCAGAATATTCACCTGTGTTTTCAGGTCTACCTATTAAGCATACAAGTATTATGTACACAATAAACTTTTATGCATTCATATTTTTGTTATTTGGATGCTTATTTTAGCTCCAGATCCCCTTTCCCAACGAACATGGCATGTGCCAAAAAAACAAACACAAAATTGGCTTTTCTGACCAAATTCTTTTAAAGTGTAACACAAAGGGGGTACTTTAATATTACTACATTTGCACCACTTTCTTGGCACAGTTGTGGCACACACACAAAAACATTGCCAAGGATGTCTACAGATGCCCTTGAAAACTATCATAGGTCATGGCGTGACGTCACTAGGCACAGAATGCAGGGGGCTGCACTGAGATCGCGAGGGGTCCCTAGCGATGTATAAAGCCGGAATACCCCTTTAAACATTTTGGCACACACTTAGGTTACATAAAAATTTGCTACTTTTTTCAGTTTTTGTGAGTTGGGTGACAACATACTTTCCCTTAAGGATGTCCTCACCTTAAGGATGTCCTCACCTACCTGTCCTCACTTCTTTGAAAAAGCCAGGGTACACTGGCGAAATGTCAGCAGGAGGGGCTATAATGTTTTTATAAATCGGCATCCTAGTGACACAATAGCAAGATTCGAACAGGGTGGGGGTTTTCTCTAGTCAGCGGTGGCGACACTGTCTGGCTTAACTAGACCTTTCCACTGTGACACTGATCACAAGACATACGGGCAATTTTGACCCATGTTGTAGTCACACTGTTGATGACCGGACTTTTTAACATTTTTTCACTATGGTACCAAAAGCACAATTTATAATTAAGTGGTTGTAATAAAAGTTAAGTTTTAATAATTTAGTTAAGTAGTCTCTAGTTTAGGGCAGTCCTTGGGGACGTGTCCCTAAAATTGTAATTTTCCCTTAAGGATGACACATAAAAAATGGTAAATAACACATACAATTATTAATTCCTAATACTTATTTGGATTTAGTATGTAGATCCAGTATGACCTTATCCGCTGACTGACTCTGATAGTCCATCACCTTCCAGGCTGCTCTAACTATTAGGAAGATTACACTGTCAGCACAATATAAATCCAAGGCAAATATTTATTACGTTGCTTGCCAATAATGAAGGCCAATGTGTTCACAAACAAGTTAATTCAGTTTAGTACACAGTGTAAAAGAAAACCCCTCCATTATAAAAGCTGAGATTAGGAAGTGGTTTTCAATCATGATAGTTTGGAAACAATAAAGAATTTTAGATAATGAGATTCAGTCTTCTTTGTGGTTAGAAAAAGGAACCTTGGTCTCTTTTACTATATCTTGTATAAATGATGTTTCTCCTCGGCTCATTGTTCGCTATTGTCCCAAATTCACTGGAGCCCCAGAATACTGCACTTCGTTAAAGTGGTGTTTTGCTCCCAAAAGCTATTGCTAAATAGTGGTTCTAAGATTTTCCTATTGCTCACCAGTGTTATGATAGCACACCGTAAAATACTGGCATGCATCCTACTTATGCCCCGTTCCCCATACTCTATCAAACGGAGATGAGCAATGATTAAATAACTCAGCAGTTATGGTGCCAAAAAAGAGGCTTTTCATTTTTATCTTCAAATATCATCAGGTTTTTTTGCTTCCATCTATATAGGGTGTTATGGGCTATTAAAGGGGTACTCCACCCTAGACATCTTATCCCCTATACAAAGGATAGGGGATAAGATGATGATCGCGGGGGTCCCACCGCTGGGGACCCCCGCAATATAGCATGCAGCACACACCTGTATCTGCTTCCGGCAGCACTGGAGGTTCTGGGACCCCCGCGATCAGACATCTTATCCCCTATCCTTTGGATAGGGGATAAGATGTCTAGGGGTGGAGTACCTCTTTAAGGCTACATCCACACTGCCGGTTGTCTCTGGCAGTGTGAAGCCCATTATTTTAGGATTGAGAATAGCTGGAGAAAAAATAGTGCTTGCACCGTCTTTTTCTCCGGCTATTCTCTTCAAAAATAACAGCGCCCAGCGGACCCCATTGACTATAATGGAGTCCATCGGGACCCATTATTGGCCCTCATGACCAGTCAAAATTACGGCCGTCAAACTGCAAAAAAAGGGAGTTTAACTGCCGTATTTACCGGGGCATACGGGCAGTGTGAAAATGCCTAATATATGAAAAGCGAATAACAGATAACATTTAAAGTAAAATGCTCTTTCTTGAGCAGTTCTTTATACATAAGAGTACATTATGAAGAATTTCCTAATGGAAGGCTATCATTGGGATTTTACATGCCCACCACTGTCGTTCTGTATTATTAGAATCTCTATTATTCAGAATCTGTTGATCATAAATATGCAAGTTCAAGTCTGTAGAACAAGCAGATTTCTTGTATGGTGAGGGCATGTTCATAAAGTGTATTTTCAGACAGATATGGCAATGGAATGAATACGTATTCCTCACCAAATCCAAATACTGATTTCCATTGCCTTGGGGAATCCACCCCATATTTTATACTATGCAGATTTTTCCAACGTAGATTTGAAAATCCACATGCAGAAAAAAAAATATCCATTACTTATTAAATCCGAGGGTATGCCCTAGTGGATAGGCAAGGAATTATTGCGACATATAAATCGGCTATCTGCAGAGGACTTGGGTAGGTATTCACAAACAGCTTTTGGCTGCTTTAACACAAGTGTGTTATTGCTTGTTTACATCTCTATTGGAGCTCAGTTCACAGATTTCATTAAAATTAAGAGAGTTAAGCAGAGAAAAATGACTTCAGGTAAGTTTTTTTTACCCAGCTCAACTTCAACAAAATAATAGGCAGCAAGTGGAAACCCAATAGACCCCATTTAAAGGGTGAAAAACAACTGTTTTTTTTTTTTAAATAAACTGATGCCAGAAAGTTAAACAGATTTGTAAATTACTTCTATTCAAAAATCTTAAACCTTCCAGTACTTATCAGCTGCTGTATGCTCCACAGGAAGTTCTTTTCTTTATAAATTTCTTTCTGTCTGACCACAGTGCTCTCTGCTGACAGCTCTGTCCACGTCAGGAACTGTCCAGAGCAGGAGAGGTTTGCTATGGGGATATGCTCCTGCTCTGGACAGTTCTTGACATAGACAGAGGTGTCGGCAGAGAGCACTGTGGTCAGACAGAAAATACATTTTAAAACAAAATAAATTTCTGTGGAACATGAAGCAGCTGATAAGTACTGGAAGGATTAAGATTGTTAAATAGAAGTCATTTACAAATCTGTTTAACTTTCTGGCACCAGTTGATTTAAAAATAAATAATTTTTCTCCAGAGTACCCCTTTAACCTCTTAAGGACATAGGACGTTCTCTAACGTCCCCACTACCTGGGCTTTAATGCCCAAGGACGTTAGAGAACGTCCTGTTGTATTTCCGGTCCCTGCCGCTCGCCGGGCAGAGATCGGAACTGGATGCCTGCTGAAATCCTTCAGCAGGCATCCAGGGCAAACGCCGAGGGGGGCCATGTAGGCCCCCCATGTCGGCGATCGCCGCAAATCGCAAGGGAAATCGCCCTTGCGATCTGCGGCGATACCGGGCTGATCGGGTCTCTGGGACCCGACCGCCCGGTAATTTCGCATGATCCCGGCTGTCACAGACAGCCAGGACCATGCTGAAGTATCGGAGCGAGGTGGCAAGCCTGCCACCTCCTCCGATCCCCTGCGATCCGTCGGTTAACTAACCGACCAATCGCAGGAGGGGGGGGCGGTTACTTCCTCCCGTCCTGCCCGGCCCCTTGAAGTCCGGAGAGGACGGGAGGAAGACCGGAGGACGCGGCGGGGGACGGGGGAGTGCTGGGGACCGGCCCCGGTACTTACCTCGTCCCTGAAGACCCGGATCCCTGCGAGAAGGATGGCGGCGGCGGCGACAGGTGAGTATATCTTCAGCCGCGGTCGGGCCCTTTACAGCAATGCACGTCGCCGTAAAGCGACATGCATTGCTGTATTGGGACCCTGTAAACTACAACTCCCAGCATGCCCAGACAGCCCTTGGCATCTGGGCATGCTGGGAGTTGCAGTTTTGCAACATCTGGAGGTCCACAGTTTGGAGACCACTGTGCCCTTCCAGATGTTGCAAAACTACACATCCTCAGCATGCCCTTACTGTCCAGGCATGCTGGGAGTTGTAGTTCTGTAACATCTGGCCCTTCAGATGTTGCAGAACTACAACTCCCAGCATGCCTGGACAGTTTTGGCATACTGGGAGTTCTAGTTTTGCAACATCTGGAAGGGCACAGATTGGGAACCACTGTATTAGTGGTCTGCAAACTGTAGTCCTCCAGATGTTGCAAAACTACAACTCCCAGCATGCTGGGAGTTGTAGTTCGGCAACATCTGGCTCTAAAGATGTTGCAGAACTACTACTCCCAGCATGTCTGTGAATGCTGGGAGTTTTGGTTTTGCAACAACTGGAGGCACACTGGTTGGGAAACATTGTCTGTTTCCAAACTCAGTGTTTCCCAACCCGTGTGCCTCCAGCTGTTGCAAAACTATAACTACCAGCATGCACTGATAAACTGTGCATGCTGGGAGTTGTAGTTTTGTAACAGCTGGAGGCCCCCCTGTGAATGTACAGGGTACATTTACATGGGCAGGGGGCTTACAGTGAGTATCAGGCTGCAAGTTTGCGATGCAGCAAATTTTGCGCGGCAGCTCAAACTCGCAGCGGGAACTCGCTGTAATCCCCCGCCCATGTGACTGTACCCTAAAAACACTACACTACACTAACACAAAATAAAATAAAAAGTAAAAAACACTACATATACACAGCCCCCCTCTCCTCCCAATAAAAATGAAAAACGTCCGGTACGCCACTGTTTCCAAAATGGAGCCTCCAGCTGTTGCAAAACAACAACTCCCAGTATTGCTGGACAGCCGTTGACTGTCCAAGCATGCTGGGAGTTTTGCAACAGCTGGAGGCACCCTGTTTGGGAATCACTGGCGTAGAATACCCCTATGTCCACCCCTATGCAAGTCCCTAATTCAGGCCTCAAATGCGAATGGCGCTCTCACTTTGGAGCCCTGTCGTATTTCAAGGCAACAGTTTAGGGCCACATATGGGGTATCACCGTACTCGGGAGAAATTGTGTTACAAATTTTGGGGGGATTTTTCTCCTTTAACCCCCTATGAAAAGGTGAGGTTGGGGTCTACAACAGCGTGTTAGTGTAAAAAAATAAATTTTTTACACTAACACGCTGGTGTTGCCCTTTACTTTTCATTTTGACAAGAGGTAAAAGGGAAAAACGCCCCCCAAAATTTGTAATGCAATTTCTCCCGAGTACGGAGATACCCCATAAGTGGGCGCAAACTTCTCTGGGGGCGCACAAGGCCCAGAAGGGAGAGTGCACCATGTACATTTGAGGTGATTTGCACAGGGGTGGCTGATTGTTACAGCGGTTTTGAAAAACGCAAAAAAAAAAAAACACATGTGACCCCATTTCGGAAACTACACCCCTCACGGAATATAATGAGGGGTGAACTGAGAATTTACACCCCACAGGTGTCTGACAGATCTTTGGAAGAGTGGGCTGTGCAAATTAAAAATTTTGTACAGCCCACTGTTCCAAAGTTCTGACAGACACCAGTGGGGGGTAAATGCTCACTGTACACCTTGTTACGTTCCTCAAGGGGTCTAGTTTCCAAAATGGTATGCCATGTGGGGGTTATTTTGCTGTCCTGGCACCATAGGGGCTTCCTAAATGCGACATGCCCCCCGAGCAAAATTTGCTCTCCAAAAGCCAAATATGACTCCTTCTCTTCTGAGCATTGTAGTTCGCCCGTAGTGCACTTCAGGTCCACTTATGGGGTACCTTCATACTCAGAAGAGATGGGGTTACAAATTTTGGGGGGTATTTTCTGCTATTAACCCTTGCAAAAATGTGAAATTTGGGGGGAAACACACATTTTAGTGAAAAATATTTTTTTTTTTTTTACATATGCAAAAGTCGTGAAACCCCTGTGGGGTATTAAGGCTCACTTTATTCCTTGTTACGTTCCTCAAGGGGTCTAGTTTCCAAAATGGTATGCCATGTGAGGGTTTTTTGCTGTTGTGGCACCATAGGGGCTTCCTAAATGCGACATGCCCCCCGACCAAAATTTGCTCTCCAAAAGCCAAATATGACTCCTTCTCTTCTGAGCATTGTAGTTCGCCCGTAGTGCACTTCAGGTCCACTTATGGGGTACCTCCATACTCAGAAGAGATGGGGTTACAAATTTTGGGGGGTATTTTCTGCTATTACCCCTTGCAAAAATGTGAAATTTGGGGGGGAAACACACATTTTAGTGAAATTTTTTTTTTTTTTTTTACATATGCAAAAGTCGTGAAACACCTGTGGGGTATTAAGGTTCACTTTACCCCTTGTTACGTTTCCCAAGGGGTCTAGTTTCCAAAATGGTATGCCATGTGGGGATTTATTGCTGTTCTGGTACCATAGGGGCTTCCTAAATGCAACATGCCCCCCAAAAACCATTTCAGAAAAACGTACTCTCCAAAATTCCCTTGTCGCTCCTTTGCTTCTGAGCCCTCTACTGCGCCCGCCGAACACTTTACATAGACATATGAGGTATGTGCTTACTCGAGAGAAATTGGGCTACAAATATAAGTATAAATTTTCTCTTTTTACCCCTTGTAAAAATTCAAAAATTGGGTCTACAAGAACATGCGAGTGTAAAAAATGAAGATGGTGAATTTTCTCCTTCACTTTGCTGCTATTCCTGTGAAACACCTTAAGGGTTAAAACGCTGACTGAATGTCATTTTGAATACCTTGGGGGGTGCAGTTTTTATAATGGGGTCATTTGTGGGGTATTTCTAATATGAAGACCCTTCAAATACACTTCACACCTGAACTGGTCCCTGAAAAATAGTGAGTTTGAAAATTTTGTGAAAAATTGGAAAATTGCTGCTGAACTTTGAAGCCCTCTGGTGTCTTCCAAAAGTAAAAACTCATTAATTTTATGATGCAAACATAAAGTAGACATATTGTATTTGTGAATAAAATTTTTTTTTATTTGGAATATCCATTTTCCTTGCAAGCAGAGAGCTTCAAAGTTCGAAAAATGCAAAATTTTCAATTTTTTCAGCAAATTTTGAAATTTTTCACTATGAAACCATGATAGTATCGACAAAATTTTACCAATAACATAAAGTAGAATATGTCACGAAAAAACAATCTCGGAATCAGAATGATAGGTAAAAGCATTCCAGAGTTATTAATGTTTAAAGTGACAGTGGTCAGATGTTCAAAAAAACGCTCCGGTCCTAAGGTGTAAAATGGCCTGGTCCTTAAGGGGTTAAAGGCAATGGAACCAGCTGGTGCCCGTTATGAAACGGACCATCCAGCCCTGTTGTTGGTCTCCAAAATAGCCTGACTGAGTTTCTAATCACCCAAACTGACGAGAAGGGGAAATATAAAAGTGAGGCCTTTCTCCCTGATGTAATTCACTTTGGCTGACAAAAATTCCGATCGAAAATGCTGCATATGACTCTAGCATTAAGGTCGGAAAAGCAGCTGCCAAACACCATCAAGTAAGAGCACTGCTTTTTTGCAGAGATGTAACATGTCTGCCAATAGGGCCTCTACCGTACCTTCTAACAGTTTGTACTGCACCTGACAGCCATGGAGCCACATGGCTCCATACTAATGAGCCATACATAATTTGTGCCTGTGTAGATATGCCCATGGCATACGCCCGGTTTAAAGGGAATCTGTCATCAGTGTCACTGTCTTTGGTAAGTGTCAAAGTGTAACTTGGTGAGCGGTGAAGACTGGCCTAATCTTTTTTAGTAACGTCTACTCCCCTGTGCTGAGCCTTTGCAAAGTGAAGCTCCATTCTGCAGAACATGAGGTTTAGTACAGAGGAGGAGCTGTTATTATGAAGATGCTGGCCAGAGGTCACCCTACACCAGGGACTTGGGACCGTCGACCGTGCGTCAAGCTCCACATTTGCATATACAGAAGACTGGTGACTACCGAACACCGGAGGCATGGAGCAAGAAGCACTGCGTAGCACTGAAGGGTATGAATAATAAGGCATAAAAAAACACTGCACAACCAACTATTGTGTTATTTCATTAAAGGCCAGCACTGCAGTATTGTGCACTGCTGAAACAAATAGTAAAGCAATGGCACATGCAAGCAGCGGTAAACATATATGAAGTTGTAGAGTTCACGAGTGCCACAGCCTCTTAAAACAGATGACCGGCACACATGCCAAGTGTTGGACCTCCACCAATCTAATGTAACCCATGTAACAACAATGAACACTTTGCGGATAGAGAAAAGTTCAAATAAAGTAGCCATGGGTTAAAACTCCTGCCTGTGAACAGTGATCTCTTTAATAACAAAGTTGGGATTCATTTTTCCTCTACCATAAGCTACAATTGGCAATCGCCTCTCAGGGTTTTATTGTATCATCCTATGGATAAGCACAGCCAGGAGTTAGAATAGGTTTAATCAGCAATACATCCACTTATTTCTAATTAGCCGGAAGCCGGATTCATTTATAGCTCAAAAACTGCAGACCCTGATTCTTCCAATAAATGGAAATGTGGTAATTGTTTGCTGGATTCACAAACTGTACTCAGTCTTCCGTAAGAGCAATCTGCATCGTATTCAGTATGTCACCTGGGAAATCTGAAAAGATGCAGGATGGAAAAGTTAAAAATACCATCCATACCCTACCTCTTAAAATTTTATGATCACCCTGTATTACGCCTTTTAATTCTGCTAGAAAAAGCAAGTAAAAAATACTATAAATAAAAAATACAGTCCCTGTAGCCTTTAAACTATTATTAATTTAAAGTGCACCTGTCATTTGCAAAAACGTTTTATGCAATGTAGAGAGTAGCATCATAAAGTATATTTTCAAAATACAATGGTAAAAAATGGTGTATATTTTTGGGTGGTAATATGCTGTCTTGTTCCTGCAGCTATTGTCTCAGTCTCTGTGCAGAGACAAAAAATATATATATATTAGGGATGTCCCGATACTGATAATAGTATCAGTATCTGGGCTGATACCTGGCATTTGCTTGGTGTCGGTGTCTCGTTTTATGTCCCCGATACCAAGTCCGATACCTGCTGCCTGTCAAATGCCATACTCCCCTTCCCCGTGCTCCTGTAGCACAGTAAAATAAAAAGATATCCCAGAATACTCCTTCAAAGGTCGAAAGACTAAAACATCCATATAAAATAGTATCTTATCTGAATTTGAATTGCTTCTCTATTTCTAAATTAAATCCATTCCTATGCTACTTGAATGACAGAAGGCATTACTGAGCTGAATGAACTGTGTTTTTCACGTTTTTCTGTAAATAAATAAATTGGCTTTTCAGGATTTAGAAGGAGATACAATGCCATCTATTGTATCTTTGTAATACAATAGATGGTATGGCTGTATTTTTATGGGATTAAGGGAAGATAGAACTATCTCTCATCAAAACATATAACAACATTTTATCTACAAACTAAAACAATTACAAGCTCTGTGGGTCTTCTGTACACATGTTCTCAAAGACAGCACCAGTATTAACAATAGGACTCTATAGAACTTACCCACATTGGCAGGTATAGAACTTGCCAATGTTTGGAAGTCCCATAAACAGCAAATGGAACAGGGACGGAGCATATACGTTAGTGGAAAGTCTTCTGAATTAGAATTTTGTTGTGACTAGCTGGCTAATGTGTACGGGGGCCTCCCGACCCTATTTGAATGGCAGGTGTCAGAGGACACAATTGGGCTGTTGGTTTTGAACATGATCATTCTGTTTGTCCTCAAGGAAAGTATGTCACCAGCACCAAAAGATTCAGGCAGAGGCTGATCTCCCTCTCTCTAATAAAAGTATGTATATTTTTAAAGGAGGTGAGAGCGGACGTGACAATGGTCATCCAAACAAAAAACTTGGCTGACAGCTATCTAATGTGTTTAACTAGCCTTAAGATATAAGTAGATGGTTAGTATCTCTACACCCTGTCTATCATCTACCATTTTCTTCTGAACAGTATTTATAGATGTGAGAAGTGATAAATACCTAGCTGTAAGGAGATAAGAAATGTAATTTTGCAGCCAATTTATTCTTCAAACAGTGCTATGACTTCATGCTGTGATAGAGGCAGAGATGGCTGCTCACGAAAGATCTCACACTCCAAAATACCAGCAAATATAAGAGATTCTTCACATAAATTTGTATAAAAGTTCTGATTAAAAATGTAGGTTCAGATGAGGAATGATATCACAGAGAATGAAATAAACGGCTAGTCGGGCATCAGCAGAAAGCGGTATAAGCCTCAAGCTGAAGAGATGAGTCATTTGAGACAGAGCAAAAACATTCCAGATACCACAGTACTCCAGTGTGAGAAAAGTCAAAAACATTCCAGATACCACAGTACTCCAGTGTGAGAAAAGTCTAGCCTTTATTTATCGAGCAACATGTTGGGCTTCCTTCACACATACTTTTGCATGCTTAAAAAAGGCAACATGGGCAGCTAAGGCTCCTTTAAAAGACCCGTTACAATGTCCCATTAGGAAAACCCTTAATGGCCGTTAAAAAATCACATTCAAGTCTATGGGATTTTTTTGATTATCCGCTGTAACCAGTTATTGCCCGTTAAGAATAACGGATGTTATTTGTGAGGGGAGAAAAAACGTTACATGCATTATTTTTCCCCCGTCACAAATAATGTCCTTTATTCATAACGGGCTATAACGGGTGATCATGGATAATCAAAAAATCTTAACGGGACATTGTAACGGATCTTTAAAACGGAGCAACATATAGTGTGAAAGAAGCCTAAAATATTGCATGTCTCTGTATTTGAAAATTGAATACACTACATGTTTTTGCATTTATCCGAGTGCTGCAGCCACCTTTGTTTTTGGATTTGCATTTAGGCCTCTGACCAGAGCCATCTGGACTGTGTGTATCACCTTACTTTTGAAATTGATGTGCTGCTTCTCTACCCCCACATCTTGCTAGATAGACAGATAGCATGAAATATCACAGCAGCACATCCAGATAGTGGTTAAAGTGTGGCTTTGTTCAACACCAGAATGCTGTGGCATAGCAAGCCACGGAACTCTGCCATTAAATAAAATCACACTTTAACCGCTATCTGGATGTGGTGCTGTGATATTTCATGTGGATATTACAGAGGCTGTTGGACCAAGCCTTTCCATAGCTGGCACCCTATGTGGACTTTTTTGGTTGTGCCGCTCCTCTTCGTTTTTTGTTATATCGCAGAAACAATTTTTAGTTCAGTCACATGTCATCTTTATCCCTTCTCCATCAAGCCTGTCCTCTGTACAACCAGACAGTTTGACGGGGAAGCTCTCATGGCCTCACCTTTGAATTTAACCTCTAAATCCTTGCACATTGCATATTATTTAGTTGACCTGTTGGGCTTCAGGCAGAACTCTATTACTTTTAGCTTCTTATTGCTTTACCTCACATGGGACAGATTTTCATTAACCTCTTTTCTTGTCTAAATGTGTCTTCACTTGCAGATCACTTGGGCAAAATGAACACTTAATGAGTTTTGAGTGGCTGTCAGACAAGATTGTACAGCACAAATAAAGTCAGAAATGAAATACAGTAACTTCCTCTTCAGAACTAGATTTGTTTGTTAGATGAAATCTGTTTTCTCGCCCATGATGTCATTGTCTCCCTTTCTCTTACAAGGCCTGATGACTAATATACTGTAATGGTTTGATCATGTTCCCTGCAACCCAAACAAATGAGTAAAATGAACGTGGAGCACCGACAATAATACTGCTCTATAACTCAGAATGGCTGCAATGAAATTAACAGAAATTACTAAGCAAGAACTCAACAGTGCAAACTCATCAGATATATTAACATTGCTGAGCAATATTAGGCTGGGTTCACACTACGTTTTGTCCCATACGGGAGCGCATACGGCAGGGGGGAGCTAAAACCTCGCGCTCCTGTATGTCACCGTATGCGCTCCCGTATGTCATTCATTTCAATGAGCCGACCGTAGTGAAACGTTCGGTCCGGTCGGCTCATTTTTGCGCCGTATGCGCTTTTACAACCGGACCTAAAACTGTGGTCAACCACGGTTTTAGGTCCGGTTGTAAAAGCGCATACGGCGCAAAAATGATGGAACAAAACGTAGTGTGAACCCACCCTAAGAGAACAGGGCACGTATACTACGCTCCAGCACAGGAAATTGTAGTATTTAAAAAGAACATAATTTACAGAAGATAATATATAAGAAATACTAGGACACTGTTGCAGTAATGCTGGTCACACATATAAGACATCTTGTACCATGGGCATTCCAAACAAATAAGGAAAGGATTGTTTGTACTCTCTGTATGGAAGTCTGTCTATGGTAATGACCAAGTTTCTGAGAAAAGATCCTCTTCTACATTTATTCATGGGACCTCAAACTATGTATGAAGATAGAATGTTGCAGAATCTTGTTCCGAAAGCTTGTCTCTACAAAAGTCTGTTAGTCCAATAAAAAAAAAAAAGGTATACCAAGATTCTGCAACATCTATGATTTTGCATCCGCATCACTGGTCTAATACGGCAACTCCAAACTACTATATGAAGACATATATGGACATTTATCAACGGGTTTAGTCAGGTTTTCTTTACTATAATTGTCGCAAAATTGTCGCAACTGCGACTACACGATTTTTCGTGCGACATTTTGACTGGAAAGCGAGAAAAGCAAGTTTTCCAAAAATTAACTACGTAGTAATAATTTTAAAATGGACTACGGGTATTCAGGTATTTATTAACTGCGACAGTCGCAATTGCGCAAAAAAAAGTCGCAACAGGGTTAAAAATTGACTAAATTTACTCCAGCTCAAACATGGAGCAGAAAAAGCTACTACCAAAGTAAAAATGGAAAAATTGCTTACGTGAAAAAAAATTATCAACAGGCTGAAACCAGTTGATAAATAAGTCGCACATAAGCAAAATAAAAGTAAGGAAAAAATTACTAAAATAAAGAATACATAAGCAAAGATTGATAAATGTCCCTCATATAGATTCCAAGTATGAGAGCATGGATCTACTATACTAATGTAAGGTAAGAACAAAGGAGCGCCATCATAAAAAAGATGGAAGCTGAGAGGAGAAGAGTATACTGCATGTCTGCTGCATATACATTTAACCTAAGCATGCACAGATTCAGTCTAGTGACCCAAGCCAAGGGAAGGATACGGCCTAATTTTATGTTAGTCATTTCCAATTTACTGTATCATAGTTAACAACTGAGATGGCTTTGGTAGAATACTGATCCTTTACTTCAATGACATTTAATTTAACCTTCACCTTTCTGAAGATGTTAAGTTTCCAGTCACAGCCCTGCTTACTTGCTACCTAAAAGAAAGTGCCACTTTCTATTAGGAGATAAATAGGTGTCTGTTCATTCTCCCACGGACAGTACTTCCAGGGCTCCCCCTCTCCCACCTTGCAACTTTCTGTTGCTTTGTCCCTAAAAGCCTGCCTATGGTGTAAAGTAAACACATCAATCTAAGAAGACTGACAGAGGGAGAAGGCTCCCAGGATTACAATGGATTTCAATGTCAGCCAGGGCCTGATAAAGGCCACCAGATCAGCCCAAGGCATAATGTAAGTGATTAAAGGGCTACTCCGGTGGAAAACATTTTTTTAAATAACTGGTGCCAGAAAGTTAAACCGTTTTGTAAATTACTTCTTTATAAAAATCTTAATCCATCCAGTACTTAGCTGCTGTATGCTCCAGAGGAAGCTGAGTAGTTATTTTCTGTCTGACCACAGTGCTCTCTGCTGACACCTCTGTCCGTGCCAGGAACTGTCCAGAGCAGGATCAAATCCGCATAAAAGGCCTATCCTGCTCTGGACAGTTTCTGACATGGACAGAGGTGTCAGCAGAGAGCACTGTGGTCAGACTGGAAAGAACTTTAAAAAAAAATTCCCATGGAGCATACAGCAGCTGATAAGTACTGTAAGGATTAAGATTTTTTAATAGAAGTAATTTACAAATCTGTTTAAAGGGGTTATCCACCATAAGGTGATTATAGTACGTACCCCGCAGACAGTAATGGACATGCTTAAGAAGGATCTGCGCTTGTCTTGGGGCTAAATGGCTATGTTGTGAGATTACCATAACACTGTGGCTAGCTTTTTGTGAACTGGTATTTCCTGCTTGACTCTTTTTTTTTCGACTACAAATCCGACAATTCCATTTCCCTTCCTCCCACACATCAGACACCCCACCCATTGAAACATAAATGAGCTGCAGACCTGTGGTTTTCAATCAGGTTGCCTACAGCTGTTGCATTAGTTGCAGATTGATCTCTCTCCCACCAAGCCATCGCTCCACCAATTGAAGCAGACAGGCTCCCTGTCATCAGCTGACTAGTGAGTCAGGTCTCGGCCGCATTGCAACTTGGGAAAAATCTGTGACAACAGTCATTTTGTATGCTGTTAAAAATAAATATTGGTGTGAAAATCACATAAGAATTGTGAGAAAACCGTCACACACAGGTACAGACACTATATTATGAACTACACTAACTTTACAGCCCCTGTAGTCAAATAAAAAGAATTCCTGGAATACCCCTTTAACTTTCTGGCACCAGTTGATTTAAAAAAAAAAAAATGTTTTCCACCGGAGTACCCCTTTAAAGGATCACATCTTCTAGCTCCCAGGTAGAACGAAGCTACATTAGCAGGGTTTTAAAGGTATAAAGTAAGGGCATGGTTGTATAGGGCTTTTACCCTGAATGAGTGCATACCCCTCAGTTGATTGACCCCTCCATCTGTGAGAGAGAGTTACATAAGACATGCAAATTAGGCTTTGGAGGCCACTGGGTGTTCCCCTAGGCTGCTAGAGTGCAGCAAAGTCCAGCCCTTAACCATTTAATTAACCCCATTTGTACACTGGACACCTCCTCTACCCCCTAATTTACAGGGTAGTGGCTATCTGGTGAAGGGCCCAGACTGCGCCTAAATTTCATATATATTTAAACACTAATATCTCAGCACTGGAGGGGTCAATAAACTAATGAGAGATAAGTACAGATTTAGGATTAAGAGCCCTATAAAGCCATGCCATTACTTTATACCCTTAAAAATGTTGACAAGTCTGCTTTAGGTTGAATAAAATGTATTAATTCTTACAGGGCACTCAGGGACTTCTGTACGGAGATCCGAACAGGCCCCTGCTGCTGACCACACCACTTCATCCCAGTCTCACAAGTGTCTACTCATCCAAGTACTGGTAGGTCACCGCTATGGACTTGGCATTTCCTTGTATTAAAATTTGATAAGAAGGTGCTGTTTTTTGTTTAGTCTGTTTATTTATATCCAGCCAGGCCCATTAAAATAAAATACTTCAATGCCAGACAATCACTTAAAAAAAACAATAAAAGAATAATAAAATACCTGTTCAGATACACAAGACACACTACTGCATCTCCCAAAATGGGGAGACTGCTTCAACCGTTCTAATGGTTGACATTCATTTTATTAGGTGAAATAGCATGGCACAATGAAAACCTTTTTTATTTCAGCATGGCAATATTATGTGGCATTACTTAGCCTGCACAAAGCCAACTTGGGCCCTGTCAATCACTCTCCAACTAGACAGATGCTGTATCCTTCAACATTAAGTAGAACTGCTCATTTATTAAGGAAACAGTTATCAATCATGGAATTTTCCATTTTATTTGGACCTTCAGAGCCTTAGAACATCTTCTCTGTATAAAGTTGCCTCTAGAAAGAAAGTTTCAACCAATTAGGCCCAGAGTGGAATCACAAGTGCTGCAAGTGGATCTTACAAACCTTACTAGCAGCTACTGGAGTATACAGGAACATGTTCCATTAACAAGGTACATTTTTGTCTGTTGTATGGGTCCACAAAATATTTGTATGATATTTTGATGCTATGATTAAACTGTCAGAGTCACTGGTAGAGAAGGATCTGGGTGTACTTGTAGATCACAGACTACAGAATAGCATGCAATGTCAGGCTGCTGCTTCCAAGGCCTGCAGGATATTGTCATGTATAAAAAGAGGCATGGACTCGAGGGACCGGGACACAATACTCCCCCTTTATAAAGCATTGGTACAGCCTCACCTGGAATATGCTGTTCAGTTTTGGTCGCCTGTACATAAAAGGGACACTGTGGAGCTGGAAAGGGTGCAGAGACGCGCGACTAAACTAATATGGGGCATGGAACATCTTAGCTATGAGGAGCGATTAAAGGAGTTACAATTGTTTAGTCTTGTGAAGAGACGTTTAAGGGGGGATATGATAAACGTATATAAGTATATTAATGGCCCATACAAAAAATATGGAGAAAAACTGTTCCAGGTTAAACCCCCCCAAAGGACGAGGGGGCACTCCCTCCGTCTGGAGAAGAAAAAGTTTAGTCTCAAGGGGCGACACGCCTTCTTTACCATGAGAACTGTGAACTTATGGAACAGTCTACCTCAGGAACTGGTCACAGCAGGAAAATTTAACAGCTTTAAAACAGGATTAGATACATTCATGGAACAAAATAACATTAATGCTTATGAAGAAATATAAAATCCCATCCCTTCCTCAATATCACGCCACACCCCTACCCCTTAATTCCCTGGTTGAATTTGATGGACATATGTCTTTTTTCAACCGTACTAACTATGTAACTATGTAACTATGACTTACAGATTCATTTATATTTTGAACGCCTTCCACAAACTTTCTTTCACCCTTTTCTATAACAAAACAGTTTTTAATTTTACCTTTTTAAAAATAAACAGATATACACCCTTGTGATTAACAACGGTTAACATTAGCTCCACATTATGGAATAAAGAAAGTATATTAAGCCTCTTTCACAACACAGTAGTCAGTATTTCATAGGATGTGTAAGCCAAAATCACCAAAAATAACACCAACACAGGAAAAAGTATCAAGCCATTCTGGCTTTGACTACCAGAACTGTGACCAAAATATAAGCCCAGATTTGCTTAGTTTATGAGATAACTCGAGTACCTACAGATGTTATGTCTATAGGTGCACAAGCTTTTAATACCAGTAACAGATAACCATTGATATATATAAATTAGATTCAGCTATCTCTCCCAGTATAATTTAATAACATGTCGCAGAATGATTTATCTGCAAGAAGAAATCCAGTATCCAATATGAACATTTTTTCTACTAAGTGTTAAAATGCTGAGTGATTTATAATACAGGGCCTAGATAACAATATAGTGGGAAGTTTAACATATGAGGTCTGAAATAAATCAATAGGGGAGAAAAAAAGCCAACTCTTACAATCCTATATAGTGAAAAACAAAAAATACATTGTACTTGGCATTCATGAGCTGTTTCGAGACCAATATTTTCTTACTAAATATGGAAAATGGCCAATTGCAGTGTGTTATCCAGAGCTCTCTAGATTCTTCGCTATAATGCCAAAACTTCAAAATAATGGTAAAAGAGGGGAATTCATACATTTCCATTCAGGTACAGCTGGCTGGTTTATGTTGAATGCAAAATAATGCATGAAATACTATGAATCCATATATCGAACTAAAAGCAGTGTAAACACTTGGTGTTCTTGAATGATGGCGAGGACACCGGAGACACACCCTTCCCCACCTCCCAAAGGCTCAAAGGTTATTATTTGCAAACTTTCACGGAGGAATTACTTTGCTGACATGACACAACCTGCATTTACACAGACATCAGATTTCTGTTGAAAAAAAAAAAGATTCTCTATATGTGGTTATAGTTGACGGGTATAGTTTTCTGGGGAAATTTTGTATAGCTCTTACATTCCACACTGTAATGCTTTTCTTTGGAAATTCCTTCAGTTCTTATACTGCTGAAGGTTCATATATGAATATATTAAATTATCAATGCTTGATAATATAAAACGCGCACATATTTTTGTGTAAAACACAAAGAAAGTCACAATTTTTCCTGCAATAATAAGGCTTAACAAAGTTTTCTGGGGTCAAGTATTGATATATTCATTCCCCTTAATGTCTTACAGCTCCATAGGGAATCCACAGTAGAATGCACAAAAATTCATTTCATTGCAGATTTTGACTTCACTACAGAAAACAGTGGGAAAATCCTCAACAAACCGAAGCGTATCCAAAACAGATTGCCATGTCATGGCTTCAGATCCCACACTGCAGGTCTATTTCTGTGCAGTGTTCTTCTGTAACACTGGGATGAGATCTGTCAAAATCTTATTCACTTTGCAGATCTTGGAATACATTGTAGATGTTTAGTCTCCATTCCATTGTTACTATTTACAAGAAATGGGTCTTGTTTAACCCCTTAAGGACGAAGCCCATTTGGGCCTTAAGGTCGCAGACAATTGTATTTTTAAGTTTTCATTTTTTCCTCCTCGCCTTCAAAAAATCATAACTTTTATATTTTCATCCACAGACTAGTATGAGGGCTTGTTTTTTGCGCGACCAGTTGTCCGTTGTAATTCCATCACTCACTTTACCATAAAATGTATGGCGCAACCAAAAAAATACTTTGTGTGGGGGAATTAAAAAGAAAATTGCAATTTTGCTAATTTTGGAAGGTTTTGTGTTCACACCGTACAATTTACAGTAAGAATTACACGTGTTTTTTATTCTTTGGGTCTATACGATTAAAATGATACAAGTGATAACATACTTTTCTATTACTGTTGCGCTTAAAAAAAAAATCGCAAACTGTTTAACCAAATTAGTACGTTTAAAATCCCCTTATTTTGAAGACCTATAACTTTTTCATTTTTCCGTATAAGCGGTGATATGAGGTCTCATTTTATGCGCCATTATCTGTACTTTTTATTGATACCATATTTGCTTATATAAAACTTTTAATAATTTTTTAATACATTTTTTTGGGAATAAAATGTACTAAAAAAGCAGCTATTTTGGACTTTTTTTTTTTACTTTCATGCCGTTCACCGTACGGTATCATTAACATTTTATTTTAATAGTTGGGATATTTACACATGCGGTGATACCAAATATGTATATAATTATTTTTTTTGTTACACTTTTGGGACAATTTGGGAAAATGGGACAATTTACGTTTTTATTGGGGGAGGGGGTTTTTCAAATTTTTTTTACTTTTACTTTTTACTTTTATTTTTACACTTTAATAGTCCCCATAGGGGACTATTCATAGTAATCATTCAATTGCTAATACTGTTCAGTGCTATGTATAGGACATAGCACTGATCAGCGTTATCAGTCATCTTCTGTTCTGGTCTGCTCGATCGCAGACCAGAGCAGAAGACCCCGGGAGACGGCTGGAGCAAGGTGAGGGGACCTCCGGCTGCCATTCTGGATGATCGGATCGCCGCGGCAGCGCTGCGGGCGATCTGATCACCCATTCAAAGTACCGCGATGCTGCAGATGCCATTATCTGTATTGATCACGGCATCTGAGGGGTTAATGGCGGACATCCGCGCGATTGCGGATGTCGGCCATTACGGGCGGGTCCCTGGCTGCTATCAGCAGCCAGGACCTGCCGCGCATGATGCGAGCATCGCTCCGATGCTTGCGGTTATGCATAGGACGTAAATGTATGTCCTGGTCCGTTAAGTACCACCTCACCAGGACGTACATTTACATCCTTTGTCGTTAAGGGGTTAAGGACTGTAGTTATAAAAATGTATGAAGTACAACAGCACCTGTATTTCATGGTGCCTTTTATCTTTAATGTTTCCTTTTCTTTTAAAAAATTTTGGTTAAACTACATGACATAAATTTACAATTTATTTTTTAAACCATTGGCTACTGTGACACAAAATAAAAAGTATGTTTTGAAATTACGGTACAAATATTAAAACTATATAAATTAAAAAACTTTAGCATTCACACACCCTACATCTAGCCAAACAGTGACTAAGGGTGTCTGAACAAATGACCAATGACTGATGTGGTCATGTTCAAAGTGCATGTTTGGTTGTTTGGTTGTTTGGCTGTTTTACTGCTCACATACAGCTTTACCTACAGTTTACTTTTGGCACAGCTAACCATAGTATGCATTTTCTAGATTTTGCATCACATCTGCAAATACATGCACATTTGTTGCTAATTCACCTAATGCATTAAAAAAAATCTATGGTGAAGATTAGGGGCATTTCCACATGCCACAAATGTGAAATTCGGAAATCCATAAAGCAATGGACACAACTTTTCCAATGTTTTTTCCCTTTATGTTTTTTTAATTTCACTTGAGTCATAGTGGAGGTCTGGTCAATTTACTGTCAAGGTTTAGAAGATGTTACCCAGAAATTATATTCTGTATATAAGACATCACTCTCCATATCTATCTAAATATATATATATATATATATATATATATATATATATATATATATATATATATATATATATACACATATATACATACTCAATGGCCCTGAATTACTAAAATCTGAGTGTTCTTTCTGGAGTGTTTTAGATTTCACTCCTCTTTTTCTGGGAGCTGATTTACTAATGCGGTTGCACGCATCGGTTCATTTTGTGTCGCATGTTTTTTTTTTGTGTCGCACAGGAAAATGTGTCGCACATACTCAGAGTTAAAAGAAAAAAACAAAAAAACATGGGTATAGAATACAAATCCTCAATAGCATGTGCCAAACCAAACAAGCAAAACACAAGATTTTACGGGATTTAAACTAGGGATCGACAGATATCGTTTTTTTAGGGCCGATACCGGGGCATTATCGGCTTATCTGCAAGGTAATTGCCGATACCGATAATGCCCCAAATCGTGATTATCGGCCGATAATATCGGCCATACCGATAATCGGTCGATCCCTAATTTAAACAACAAAATAGCACTAAAAAAATTAAATGGACTTAGACCATCTAATATAGGAGTTTAAACCCCTCCCCCACAGAAAATATATATACAATTAAAGGCATATTTTAAAGTTTAAAATGCATTGCATATTCTAAAAATCCTTGTGTAGAACCGTAAAACCATGAAAAAAAAAAAAGAGAGAATAGTTTAACCCGATGACGACCACGGACGAGTATAGACGTCCAGGCTGGCGGCCATTCCCGCACCTGGACGTCTATACTCGTCCATTATTCTCGTGGGTGCTGCACAGTGCACCCACGAGATCGCGACAGGGACTCGGCTGTATCACACAGCCGGGACCCTGCTGCACTGCAGTTTTAACCCTTACAGCCGCGGTCGGAAGTGACCGCGGGCTGTAAGTGTTATGACAGAGGGAGCTCCCTCTGTCTCCTCTACAGCACCCCGCATCGCGATCGCGGGGTGCTGTGTGTGGCCGCGGCTGGCCGGGACCTGCCGCACTGCCGGGAGTGAAGTTCACTTCACTCCCGACAGTTTAACCCTTACAGCCGCGGTCAGAAGTGACCTCGCGCTGTAAGGAGTTCTGACAGAGGGAGGGGGCTCCCTCTGTCTCTCCTGGAGCACCCCGGAGCATCGCGGGGTGCTGCTGCATACCTGGGAAGCCGGGGGTCCTACAAAGACCCCCAGGTCTGCCCTGGGTATTGCCTGAAAGGACGTGCCAGAGGCACGTCCTAATATGCTGCCTGCTAGTGAAAACTGTCAGGCAGCATATAACTGCAATGCTTTGGAATACTAAGTATTCCAAAGCATTAAAAAGTGTAAAAATAAATAAATAAAATAAAAGTGTAAAAATAAAAAAAAATTTAATAAAAGTGTAAAAAAAAAAAAAAATATTAAAAATACATTTATTAAACTGCATAACTTCCAAATGGCTGGAGATATCTCGATAATACTTGGTCCAGGGGTGTGAAATTTTTTTTTTTTTAAACTACTTGTCCAAGGGACTAAAGCGGAACACAATCTACTTGTCCCTCAAGAAAATCCACTCGTCCTGGTAGATAAAATAATTTCAACCAAAATAGTCTGATCCACCCCACTAGACCACCAGGGATGGATATAAGATCCCTTTAGACACTGCTGTCAACTTAGACAGAGGTGATCTAATGGTTTAATAGCGGCCACGAAGATCGCAGCATGCCAGGCTATTAGCGGCGGGAGAGCTGTAGCTCCTTTTACGCCCGAGGCAAGCCCCCCCCCCCCCTCCATCTGACCCCTATAACACCAATTTCTCCATATACAGGGATGTATGAGGGTAATCTTATGTGCTGGGATCTGTAGTTTTTATCGGAACAATTTATTATCGGAACTTTTATTAGGAAAGGGGCTTATTCACATATATACGCACTTTTTAAAATATTTTAATCACAATTTTTCAGTCTTCATAGGGACTTATATATGGAGTCTTTTGATTAAATAACAGTGAACAACACTGTGTTACTGGGGGGGGGGGGGGGGGTGTTGTGCTTCTCCAGTTAGTGTGGTACATTTTATTTACTCTAATTTATGTGTCAGAAAGTGCTGGAGGTTGCATTTAGTTACTAGATAACTACAACTCCCAGCATGCCCTGATACAGCCTATGGTTGTGTGGGTGTTGCAGCATGTTGCACTGTATAGTAGTACAGTTAAGGTTATTGCGTAACATGCTGGGATTTGTAGTTTTGGTTTGTATCAGCTGCAGAGCCATAGTCTGTGTCAAGGAATACTGGGAATTACAGTTAGTAACTACAACACCCAGCATGCCCTGATGCAGCCTATGGCTCTGCAGCAGACCCGAACCAAAACTACAACTCCCAGCATGTTGCACTTTATAGTTCTACAGTTCAGGTTATGGTGCAACATGCTGGGAGTTGTAGTTTTGGTTCGGGTGTGTTTGGTGCATCTATGGGGCTCTTGGTCGTCGGGCGAGTATGAAGGGTGGGATTCTGGGGGTGCAATTTACTGCGGGTGGCCAGAAACCACTAAAAATAAATAAAAAAATTAGCATAACTGGCAGCAGCCCATATCAAACATTACATACATACATCATACATACATACATACATACACACACACATCATACACACACAGACATCATACACACATCACACATACACTCAAACCATACATATACACACATCATACATCCACCCGCTGCTGTCACCCCCTTCATACATTACATACACACATCACACATAGACACATCATATATACACAGACATCATACACACATATATACACAGACATCATACACACATCATATATACATCATATATACACAGACATCATACACACATCATATATACACACATCATATATATATATATATATATATATATATATATATATATACACAGACATCAAGCAAAGAAGTATATAGTCCAGCTCACTCCCTCAGCCCGTTGCGCCAGGACCGGCGTGGGCAACACCGACTGGAACCAACAAACAAAAGCAAAATGTCCAGCGCGAATATCAAGGAACAGGATGTTTTATTCCAATAAAAGCCAAAAAGACCAGGAGAACATGACAAGGTGACGCGTTTCGGTCCTAAAACTGGACCTTAGTCATACATATACACACATCAGCCATACATATACACACATCATACATACACCCGCTGCTGTCACCCCCTTCATACATTACATACACACATCACACATAGACACATCATATATACACAGACATCATACACACATCATATATACACAGACACCATACGCACATCATATATATGCAGACACCATACACACATCATATATACACAGACACCATAAACACATCATATATACACAGACTTCATACACACATCATATATACACAGACATCATACGCACATCATATATACACAGACATCATACACACATCATATATACACAGACATCATACGCACATCATATATACACAGACATCATACACACATCATATATACACAGACACCATACGCACATCATATATACACAGACACCATACGCACATCATATATACGCAGACACCATACACACATCATATATACACAGACACCATACACACATCATATATACACAGACTTCATACACACATCATATATACACAGACATCATACGCACATCATATATACACAGACATCATACACACATCATATATACACAGACACCATACACACATCATATATACACAGACATCATACGCACATCATATATACGCAGACATCATACGCACATCATATATACGCAGACATCATACACACATCATATATACACAGACACCATACACACATCATATATACACAGACACCATACACACATCATATATACACAGACATCATACACACATCATATATATATATATATATATATATATATATACACAGACATCATACATACACAGACATCATACACACATCATATATATACAGACATCATACAAACGTCTCACATCATACATATACACCATACATATGCACACATCATACATACACCCGCCGCTGATACACCCCCCTAATTATACATTACATACATATACAACCACCCTTCCCGCCGCCTGCATGCTCGGCCTCCTCACCTGAGCTTCACACCCCCAGCTCTATATTACACAAGAAGCAGGGGGAGAGCGAGGACGAACACAGCTCGGCACACAGCTCCATCCCCCGCACACAGCTCGGTACACAGCTCCATCCCCCGCACACAGCTCCTCCCCTCCCCCACACACAGCTCCATCCCCCTCCCCCTGCTCTGTCTCCACAGGACCTCATCTACCACAGAGAGGATGCAAGTTTTCACGGGGAAAACACAGAGCGGGGGAGGGGGGAGAGAACGCACTGCACAGGGCTGGGGAGGATTTGTGTGTGTGAAGGAGGACAGACTGCACTGCACGGGGAGGATTTGTGTGTGTGAGGAGGACAGACTGGGGCACGGGGAGGATATCTGTGTGTGAGGAGGACAGACTGCACTGCACGGGGAGGATATGTGTGTGTGAGGAGGACAGACTGGGGCACGGGGAGGATATCTGTGTGTGAGGAGGACAGACTGCACTGCACGGGGAGGATATGTGTGTGTGAGGAGGACAGACTGGGGCACGGGGTGTGCTCTCTGAGCAGCGGCCCCAGCCTGCTGAAATCAGCTGGGGGCCGCCGCCCCCTCCATACACTGAGCGCCAGACTTGCATCGGCTTCTGCGCCTCACACTGGCATTAAAGAAAAATAAGGGGGAAGTCGGTCTGTCCCTGCTAGCCCGATACAGGGCTAAATCTATGAAAAATTCACCTGCCCGGCGCCCAAAACTACTTGTCCCGGGCGTCGGGCGATAGGATTTCGACATCCCTGCTTGGTCACATGTTACTTATATATCCACTTAAAATATAGGATAGGTAATTTAACCCTGAACTACCCCTATTTGTGAGGGTTGGGGTTTTTGTTTAAAGTCCCATGCAAACCTATGGGAAATGTATCTTCCCACATAACTTCCGTAGGGCTGGAGATATTTCAATAATACCTGGTACTTGCAAGCCACACCCCATCTCACAAAGGCACACCCACTGTTTAAACCCAACCTCTTTTATGCTCTACCCTTTTTGTGCATCGGTTTGGCTTGCAAATCACGTCCAGTCCCAAAAACCATGTCCCCTTCTATTTTCATCTTCATCACAAATCAGTCCCACCTGAGGACAGGATATGAGGATGGGACATAAGGACGGGATATGAGGACAGCATATGAGGACGGGATATGAGGTCGAGATAGGAGGACAGGATAGGAGGACAGGATATGAGGTCGGGGTATGAGGATGGGACATGAGGTCGGGACATAAGGACAGGCTATGAGGTTGGGATATGAGGACAGGATATGAGGACAGCATATGAGGTCGGGATATGAGGTTGGGATATGAGGACGGGATATGAGGTTGAGATATGGGGACGGGATATGGGGTCGGGCTATGAAAACGGGATATGAGGTCAGGATAGGAGGATGGGATATGAGGTCGGGGATATGAGGAAGGGATATGAGGTCAAGATAGGAGGATGGGATAGGAGGTCGGGATATATGGAAGGGATAGGAGGTCGGGATATGAGGTTGAGATATGAGGACGGGATATAAGGACCGGATATAAGGATGGGATATGAAGTCAAAAGCTTCCTCCTTTGTTGATTTTCCTCTCCAACAAGGATTAAGAAGGAAAAACTGGGCAATGCCGGGTACTCAGTTAGTATGTAAATAAAATTACAGTGCTGAGTATCCAATGACACAGAAATTTCAGAGATAGGAGATCAATGCACAAAATTACATACAGCAGGACCTATAGTAACCAAGTAGATTCCAGCGAAACTTAGAAACTACTGAACAGATGTAACTGGTTACTGTGACAATGATGCTATTTTTTGTGCATACTTTGTATTTTATATAGAACTGTAATGGAAGGCTAGGTTCACATCGGCATGCAGCACGGTTCTGTTCACCGGTTCAGTCAAGATTTCAGTCACTTTTGACTGCAAGAACAGCGCAGGATGGAGCTTTTTTTTTTTTTTTTTGTTAACCATCAAAACACCTTAAACCTGGACAGACTCTGATGGACCCCATTATAAGTAAAGGGATCTGTTCCATAATGGGTATGGTTCACGGCAATTGGTTTTTGTTGAATTAAAGCCATAGCAGACATGTGAACTAAGCCTAATAGGCACAAAAATTGCACATGCACACTGGATAAAAATGAAGCGGTGAATGTCTAATTTGGTGTTTGTGAGCATGCAAAAAGCAGCAGGAGGCATGTGATGAATCGCATGAGCTATATGTCTGAAAGAGTCTGCTGTAATGTGGTTGTCTCTGCATGTACTGTCACACCCTAGGATTACATAGATGTGCACAGTACTTTGTGTGAATTGTAAACTTCTCAATATTCATTCTATATAGCTCCTCCCATTGCCCTAAGCTCCCTCTATGCTCATTCAGATGATCCGTTTATTGGCGGCATACAAAGCCCCAGTCACATTGATGACTTGGGAATTTTTCCAGGCTCCCCCTGGGATAAATGATGAAGACTCTTATTCCATAACAACTAAACCACAAACAGACTTCATTACGTAGCATGCCTAGTACAGTGAGAGCCAGGGCTGGCAGAGACCACAATGACAAGCGACTGATAAAACAGGAAGACACAATAATATCATCACATGTAAGCAGAGCGGGCAGGAGTCAAAGGTGATGTCAGGAGAGAAGCCAGAAGTCAGAGACACAAAGGAAGTAGCTAGAAGCATATGGAAAAGAATCCCATAACAGACAATGTGGCAGAAGGGGAACATTAGAAACAAAAATGCAACACATAAAAGAAGGATACCAAGAGATGGACAACAATAAGGCTGGTTAAGGATTTTTCCTGGTCATTCTTGTGCAGAAGACAGTAGAAAATCTGGCTGGGAATTGAGCATAATTCAATTATTCTAGACATTAAAATGTATTTTCCTAAAAGGCTCAATGACAAGACAGCATATAGGCCAGGTCCAGATGCAGATTTTCGGATTCTTCACCGCAAATCTGCAGTATACGTGGATGAGGTTTGAAGCAGAAAACTTTAACATGAAAATCAAGGCAGCGGATCTGAAAATGCTACAGGTCATCCCCAAAAATGTCACTCTTTGCAATGCACCAGAGGAAATTCATAGCAAAATCCAAATACAACATGAAGACGTGTGGCAAAAGCTGCGGAAATTATTGGCCACATCAGGACCTGACCACAGGATGATGACTTGCTAAAAGGGAATCTGTCAGCTGCAACTTTTTTTCTATTTCTACGCTATGGGTGCACAGAAAGAATTACAAAACGTACCATGTGACCCCTTGATTAAACAGCTGTCTATGCGTTTGTTCACACTAAGGAAATTCAGTGAGGACCTAACAATTTGGAACATGAATTGCAGCTGACAAATTCCATTTAATGTTTCAATGTAGACATAACTTTTCTTAATATTTATAGAAAAGGAATGAAGGTCCATTATCAGGGCTCATGAACACGATTGCATTACGGCTCTTTATAAACTCCTAGTTGTACAGAGCTGTAATAGGGAACCTACAGAAAACTATGAGCCCTACGAATGGTTTGTTTTTATATGAATGCGTATAGTTTTTATTTTGTTGAATTCCATGCTCATCTGGATGCTGTATTAGAGTAGTGCCCTATTTTGGAAGCCCTTCTGTATAAACCAGACATTAAGTTAATACTCACGGGTATCCAAAAAGAGCATATATGCAAAGATATTTTGCTTTCATAGGGAGGTCTATTCTAAGCAGAATCTTTCCTATTTTTGCGAAAAAACATTACCTCTGCTTGGCCACATGGGGAATATTTGTCTGAAATTGCATACACTGTAGCAAATAGGAAATTATCATAATAATCTAAAAATTACTTGTGATGACTGATGTGGTCCAACATTGTGCATTTAGTTATACATTACAGTCTGCGCATGGCCCACGCAAAGTAACCATTTTGTTGCCTGAATTTAGAGCAGAGCAATAAGGCATAAAGTGGTTAGCTTTAGGTATAAGAACATTTTCAGAAGATGGATAGATAGATAGATAAATAGATATGAGATAGATAGATAGATAGATAGATAGATAGATAGATATGAAATAGATAGATAGATATGAGATAGACAGATAGATATGAGATAGATAGATAGATATGAGATAGATAGATAGATATGAGATAGATAGATATGAGATAGATAGATATGAGATAGATAGATAGATAGATAGGAGATAGATAGATAGATAGATAGATAGATAGATAGATAGATATGAGATAGATAGATATGAGATAAATAGATATGAGATAAATAGATAGATAGATAGATAGATAGATAGATAGATAGATATGAGATAGATAGATAGATATGAGATAGATAGATATGAGATAGATAGATAGATAGATAGATAGATATGAGATAGATAGATATGAGATAGATAGATATGAGATAGAGATTGAGATAGAGAGATATGAGATAGATAGAAGGATAGAGAGATAGAGAGATAGGAGATAGATAGATAGATAGATAGATAGATAGATAGATAGATAGATAGATATGCCAGAAACCAGCAGCACACAGGTTCAGGGCAAACAATGAAGATTTATTCATCATTCCACACCGTTTCTACGACCTCCCATCGCCATTTTCAGGGAGTTGTTCTGTACTACTCTGGAATGATGCAATAAATCTTCATCTTTGTTTGCACTGAACCTGTGTGCTGCTGGTTTCTGGCATATATTGAAGTAGGGAGTCACTTACCAAGACTCCTTGACCAGCGTGCACCTTTCTCCGTATTTACTTCTGTGTTGTGCTGTTTAGAGATGAGCGAACTTACAGTAAATTTGATTCGTCACAAACTTCTCGGCTCGGTAGTTGCTGACTTTAGCCTGCATAAATTAGTTCAGCTTTCAGGTGCTTCGGTGGGCTGAAAAAGGTGCATACAGTCCTAGGAGACTCTCTCCTAGCACTGTATCCATCTTTTCCAGCCCTCCAGGGGAACCTGAAAGCTGAACTAATTTATGCAGGCTAAAGTCAGCAACTGCCGAGCCGAGAAGTTTGTGACGAATCAAATTTACTGAAAGTTCGCTCATCTCTAGTGCTGTTCTCCTGGATTTTATTTTTTAGATAGATAGACAGACAGACAGATGTATAGAGTTTACAGATATTGTAGATAGACAGAAAAAAATAAATCTTCACATTATAAAATCTCCACAATACATCAAAGAGTGAGAATATCTGTGAATTCCTCCTCCTCTTGTTAATTCGCTCTCACCTCCGAGCATTCATGACACCAGCAGAATTCCTTGTGACTACAATTATCACATTCCTATGACACATGTAAGGTAATGACAAAGCGCTGCCATTATTAATGCACAATTTGCTGGCTTCAGAAGGTCACAATGAGAACTGAAAGCAGCTATAACAAAAGAATTATCAGCAAATTGACTTCAATAGAAAATTGATTTAATGCAAAAATGATTTCTTATGATGTCTTCATTCAATTTAAGAGGAATAGTGACATACAGCATAATACAGGGTCATTGCCAGGTTTTTATTACAGTGCAATCAACTACTGTTTTTTTCTAGCATTTTAATATATATTTAAAAACACTAGTTTTTTTTTGTTTTGTTTTTTAATCCATAAATCTGTTTATTGTATTTTAAAGTACAGCACAAAAATGAGCGTGAAATCAAGATATAACATGAGGGAGGAAGAGGGAAAAGCAACCAATAAGGGTAAACAAAGTGGTCAAAAGGTACACCAAGATACAAACTTATAGTGCTACATAATATGAAATGAAGGAAATGAACAATCATGCATCACAGGTAAATGCGGAACAATCATATGAGGTGGGAATTCAGATCATAATGAAAGGGGAAATGGCTCCAAGGACACACCAGACCGCAAGGCTCAAGAGGGTCCAGTAAGATCAGAGTGCAGCCAATAATCCCAACATACAAGGAAGTGCAGTTCTCGTCCAATACGTTTAGCTATTAGCCTTTCCATGGAGCAAGAGTAGTCAACCCTTGCCTTAAAAGCAGAAATATCTGGAGTGTCCCGGGATTTCCAAAGAGCCGCTATTAACCCCTTAAGGACCGGGGGGGTTTCCGTTTTTGCATTTTCGTTTTTTGATCCTTGCATTTAAAAAATCATAACTCTTTCAATTTTGCACCTAAAAATCCATATGATGGCTTATTTTTTGCGCCACCAATTCTACTTTGTAATGACGTCAGTCATTTTGCCAAAATATCTACGGTGAAACGGAAAAAAAAATCATTGGTAAAAAAACGCTGTTTTGTAAGTTTTGGGGGCTTCCGTTTCTACGCAGTACATTTTTTTTGTAAAAATGACACCTTATCTTTATTCTGTAGGTCCATACGATTAAAATGATCCCCTACTTATATAGGTTTGATTTTGTCGTACTTCTGGAAAAAATTATAACTACATGCAGGAAAATTAATACGTTCAAAATTGTCATCTTCTGACCCCTATAACTTTTTTATTTTTCCCTGTATGGGGCAGTATCAGGGCTAATTTTTTGCGCCGTGATCTGAAGTTTTTAACAGTACCATTTTTGAATTCATAGGACTTATTGATCGCTTTTTATTCATTTTTAAATGATATAAAAAGTGACCAAAAATGCACTATTTTGGACTTTGGATTTTTTTTGCGCGTACGCCATTGACCGAGCGGTTTAATTAACGATATATTTTTATAATTCGGACATTTCCACACGCGGAAATACCATATATGTTTATTTTTATTTACACTTTTTTTTTTTTATGGGAAAAGGGGGGGCGATTCAAACTTTTAATAGAGGAGGGGTTAAATGATCTTCATTCACTTTTTTTTTCCACTTTTTTTTGCAGTGTTATAGCTCCCATAAGGACCTATAACACTGCACACACTGGTTTCTCATTTCTCCATGCCTGGATCTCAGGCACTGAGCAGTCATTCGGCAATCGGTTAGCGAGGAGGCAGGTAGGGGCCCTCCTGCTGTCCTGTAGGCTGTTCGGGATGCCTCGATTTCGCAGCGGCTATCCCGAACAGCCCACTGAGTTAACGGGCAGCTTTTACTTTCACTTTTAGCCGCGCGGCACAGCTCTGAGTGCGCTGCGCCGCAATCGGCGCTGCGCGCTATTAGCGGCGGGTCCCAGCTTCACTATGACACCGGGCCCGCTGTGATATGATGCGGGGTTACCGTGTAACCCCTGCGTTATATCACGGGAGCAGGACCAAGGATGTACCTGTACGTCCTTGGTCCTTAAGGGGTTAAGGTACGAGTGGCGGTAAGAATATGGAAGACAATGGTGCGAGAATCCATAGGTAAGTCCTTCAGGTTGAGTGCAAGGAGAGCCATGCCTGGATCTTTCGTGAGAGGGTGAGGTAGAACTTTGGAAATAAGGTTAAAAACTGAGTCCCAAAAAGGAACAATTATATCACAAGTCCACCAAATATGAAGGAACGAGGCTACATGATCACCACATCTCCAACAGGTAGGGTTAACAGTACTGTAAATATGGGATAACCGTTCGGGAGTATAATACCACCTATATAACATTTTACAGGCAGACTCTAAATGGGTACTACACTTAGAGAGTTTTAACGTTAAAGAGTATATGTCTTTCCATTGGTCCTATTAATGGAAATATGCAGATCCCGTTCCCAAGCAGATTGGAAGGAGAACATTTCAGGGGCTATGGAAGATTGGGAGATTGATACCCCACCCCTGGTACCTGAATGAGAAGAAAATATGCATTATAAGGTCTGGGGGCCGAATCAGATGGCCAATCATGGAAGGAAATAAAGTGACGTAGCTGTAGGAATTTGAAAAAGTCTTGAGCTGGAATGTGGAATTTAGATCTAATGAACTCAAATGTGCCTAGAGAACCCTGTTCAGAGATGTCTTCCAGGCAGACGACACCACAGTCTATCCAGTTAGTAAAGGAAATGTGAGGAAGGAGAAGAGATAAGACAGAAAGCGGTGTGGACTGGAAAGAAACATATTAGCATATTAGAAGACAGAACAAAGAGACACATATCTAGGGTAGCTGCTATCGTGGGGCTAAGAGTCGAAACTGTGGTTTTGGTGATTGCCACCGACCAGAGGAGATGATGTAGAGAAGTTACCCCCGCTATCTCCCTCTCCAGAGATACCCAGCAGGCATCCTAATCACCTCTCCACCATAGTTGTAGATAGACCAAATGCACTGCTCTATAGTAGTTGATTAAATCAGGGCAACCCAAACCTCCCATATGTGTAGGTAGAAACAGCAGCCTCGCCCTGGACCCCTGTCATATAAACCTCATTAACTTGGACTGGGGCCTTCTAATAGAAGAGAGGGGAAATTTGACAGGTAAGGTGTGAAAAAGGTAGAGAATACAAGGCAGCAGAAACATTTTGACCACAGCGATGCGGCCACACAAGGAAAGGGGGAAACGAGAATATGTTTTAATGTCTTGAGTCAGTTGAGCAGAAAGAGAAGATAGATTAGTAGAGACCAAGGTGGAAGGAGAGGGAGTAAGAAATATACCTAAATAAGTGATACCAGTGGAAGTCCACATAAAAGGAAAACCCCTGTGAGAGGGATAGAATAGACGATTGGTTCAGCTATAGAGGAAGAACAGTCGACTTAGAAATATTAAGTTTGTACAAGCTAGCGGCACTGAAGGTGTCAATCAAGTCCAGAACATAGGGTAGAGAGAGAAGAGGATGAGTCAATGCGATCAGGACGTCGCCAGCGAAGAGGCTTATCTTGTGAACATCATTCCCCACTTTGACACCCGTGATCATTGGGTGGCATCGTACCTGTTCAGCAAATGGTTCCATCACAAGGTTAAACGAAACAGGAGAAAGGGGGCACCCCTGGCGGGTACCATTGGTCATAGTGAACAGAGAGAACAGGGCACTTGCTGAGGGTGAAGAGTAAAGGGCCATAATTGCAGTAATAGTGTGGGCGGGGAAGCCAAACACCGCCCTTAAATATCCCCAGTGGACCCGGTCGAACGCCTTCTCCGCATCCAATGAGAGGAGCAGAGAAGGCGTCCGACCCTGACGAGCAGCCGCGAAGATGTTCAGCACCCTCCGAGTGCCATCCGAGGCCTGTCGGCCCTTTACAAAGCCTACCTGGTGTCCATGTACCAGTGATGGAAGGATATAAGCTATACGGGCCGCCCATAACTTATCGTATAGTTTGAGATCCGTGTTAAGGAGCGAGATGGGGCGGAAATTAGCGTGCTCAGTAGGAGGCTTTCCCGGTTTGGGGAGCATCACTATAGTAGCATCCAGCATTTCCAATGGGATCCTACCCGTAGAGGCAATAAAATTAAAAACAGTGGTGAGGTGCGGGGCAATAAGGAGGCCATGTAATTTATAAAATTCCTTTATTAACCCATCTGGGCCGGGAGATTTAGCCCCCTTCAACGTCCCGATCGCATTGAGCACCTCTGTAGGAGTAAAGGGGAGAGAGTGGATCGCCAGAGCAGAGTCAGAGAGGGAAGGCAAAGATACAGAGTCAAGAAAAGAAGAGATCGAAGCAGGCGTGGGAAGCGTGTTAGGTTCAGAGTAAAAAAGATTATACAGATTCGTGTAATAGGCAGCAAAAGCATCAGAGATTCCCTGAGGGTCAAAAGCCTTCGCCCCATTAGGCAGTGTCAGATAGGCTATTTGGCTCTTCGCTTCCTGCACCCTAACCTGTTGGGCGAGCACCTTGCCTGGTTTGTTGGCACACTAATATGAGGTAAGTTTAAGGTGTTTTAATGCCAAATCGAATTTATAGAGATCAAGCTTGTGTAGTTCAGCATTTAAAGCAGATATGCGTGTTGTAGAATCAGTTGAAGGAGATAGCTTATTCTGTCTATGCAAGTCTGCGAGCTCCAACTGTATAAACAAGCGTTTCTCCCTGGTCTGTCATCTGTGGTGGGCTGACTGGCTCAAAAGGACCCCTCTAATTGTTGCCTTAAACGCGCACCACAACATGGCAGCATTAGATACTGACCCAGTGTTCGTATCAAAAAATGACTTGATTTAGTCAGTTAAGCGGGGTTGGTATGTAGGGTGGGAAAGAACAAAGGGGCTAGCACGCCACAATGAGGCACGTGGGGATGAAAATGCTTCTTGCAGAGTAATAGAAATAGGGGCGTGGTCAGACCATGAAATAGTATGAATTTGTGATTTGGATATGGAATCCAAAAGTGGACGGCTAATTAGGAAAAAATCTATTCTAGTATAGACTAAATGTGGATGGGAGGAAAAGGTAAAGTCACGGCTACTAGGGTTCTGGATCCTCCATATATCAAATAAAGCTTTACGGGACAGAGTGTTGAAAATGGGAGTGGGTTCGGAGTGTGGGAAAGGGGAGATGAAGACCATAGTGGGCCAGAGGGTGGCATTAAAAGTCACCCACCACAATCAGACGAGACGCAGAGTTGGAGCTCGCAACTTTGTTTAACATGTTTGACAAGAGTGTTGGCGCCTGTTGGTGGCATACACTACCACCAAGGTATGCGGCACAGAGTTAAGAGAACAATGTACAATGAGATATCTGCCACCACCTCCACATCAGCGACTGCTATAGTATTTTTAATAGCCAAAGCCACTCCCCTTTTTTTATGAACAGTATGGGCAAAAAACATGTGGAAAACTTTTATGGTGCATCCTGGCGGAATCTGATTCCGACAAATGCGTTTCTTGCAGGCAAAATATATCAGCATGCAACCGTTTAGACTCAGCCCAAAGTAAGGAACGCTTAAATTTAGACCTCTAACATTCAAGGAAACAATTTGTATGACCATAATGGAGGTGGGAGGGAGGACCGCGGTGACAACTGAACAGCAATCAGGATCTCAGTGATGCAAATAACATGGCACATAGGAAGTATGAATACAATTAGTGTTTCAAGTGTACCCAAAATAAAAAGCAAAAAAGGAATAGCAAGAAAAGGGAATAACTGGGGAAAAAAAAAAAAAACAACAGCAATAGAGAGTAGCCATAGTGACCCCTGGAGAGAGTCACCATCGGGGAGATATGGAGAAAAGAGCAGAACCATATCTAAACGTTTGCCTATCCGGCAGCAAACAATACACCCTTAATGAACATCACATCACTTAGATTTAATGTGGATTCAAGTAGAATACAGACATAGCGCACATCTACAATCTTGTATAATGATCTGATACTATATAAGTAGTAGTTAGCTACACATGGGTCATTTCTTTCCTAGCAGCCTCCCAGTCTGACTGGGAGAGCATGGTAAGTGAGCCATTACACCTTGTTCACACTGGTGTGGTGCTGTGCGGTGCCCGTTGCTGCCGTGGCGCCGTGTCTGCGGGGAGGTGCGGCCCATAGACTGGTTTGAGTGGCATTGGGGCCGCTCTGCCGGTGGGTCGTTCCCCCCTGTGGGCATTGGTGTCGCGGCGGTGGTGGTCGCCGCTCGGTGCTGCGCCATTTTATGCTAGGGACGTTAGGGACCCACTCTCAATAGGTGGCCTTGACGTGGCGAGTGGGCTTGTACTTTTTGATCAAAAATGTATACTAACAACCTGTTAGTTTTTGATATTATGCTGAGAAGCAATCAGATCATTATACAAGATTGTAGATGTGCACCATGTCTGTATTTCTACCCGAATTCACACTGTGATTTCTATCCCCTCTTTTTTTTTTTTTTTTTAACATGTTGTCTGCACTCTTCCCCACCCCCTCAGCCCAACCCTATATAAGTAGTAGTTAGCTACACATGGGTCATTTCTTTCCTAGCAGCCTCCCAGTCTGACTGGGAGAGCATGGTAAGTGAGCCATTACACCTTGTTCACACTGGTGTGGTGCTGTGCGGTGCCCGTTGCTGCCGTGGCGCCGTGTCTGCGGGGAGGTGCGGCCCATAGACTGGTTTGAGTGGCATTGGGGCCGCTCTGCCGGTGGGTCGTTCCCCCCTGTGGGCATTGGTGTCGCGGCGGTGGTGGTCGCCGCTCGGTGCTGCGCCATTTTATGCTAGGGACGTTAGGGACCCACTCTCAATAGGTGGCCTTGACGTGGCGAGTGGGCTTGTACTTTTTGATCAAAAATGTATACTAACAACCTGTTAGTTTTTGATATTATGCTGAGAAGCAATCAGATCATTATACAAGATTGTAGATGTGCACCATGTCTGTATTTCTACCCGAATTCTCACTTAGATTTAAGCTTTCCATAACGGACTACTGACCTATCTTCTGAGACCTTTTGAGGAGGGGGATTGGAGGAGTCCCCTTCATCTGGTGCAGGTAGAGAAAGATTCCAGGCATGGCAGCACTCGAGGAGTGCCTCCGGCATGGAGGCCACATGTTTAGTTCCTCCACAGGAAACTATGATTTTCGTAGGGAACCCCCACTTGTAAGGTACACCGTGAGCCCGAAGAAGAGAGGTACCAGCAGCATAGTCCCGGCGCTTCGCCAAGGTGGCAGCGGACAAGTCAGCAAAGACAGCTAGCCTTGAGAACCGATCAGGTAAGTTGGAGGGGGTGCGGACAGCCACCATCAGCCGCTCCTTAATGTGGAAGAAATCCACCCTTAGGATGACATCCCTGGGGGAGGTAGCAGGAATCAATTTCGGCTTAGGCAGGCGGACTGTTGAAGCGGACGGGAGATGAGCAGCGAAAAAGTCGGTGACGTACCCCGCAAGATCTTCAGTTTTGACCTCCTCAGGAATGCCTCTGATGCAGAGGTTGTTCCTGCGAGAACAGTCCTGCATATCTGGTGGGGTGGAGGTGTGACGTCACACGCCACCGGCCCTGTGGTCACCGGTAATCAGTCTTGGAGTGAACACGCTCCGGGCACTGATTACAAACGGGGTGCCGCATGCATGATCCCGGGGGTCCCCAGCGACGGGACTCCCGCGATCAGGCATCTTATCCCCTATCCTTTGGATAGGGGATAAGATGTTTAAGCACCGGAGTACCCCTTTAAGGCCCTTTTAGACAGGATGACTGAGGCAGGATAACCAGCTCTGAGCAGCATTCGTTTACTTCCCATGGCTCAATTAGTAATGTGGCCCTTACATTTCATTACTGTCATCTACACATCCCGTATTTACACAGAGGTATGTGGCTGATAAATGATTATAAAGATGAAATCTTTGTTTTTCTCATTCCTTGACTGGTCGCTGGTCCAATGAACGCTCATTCAACTGATAATCCTTTAGGCCATCAACCACCATTTTTATACAATTACAGAGAATGTCTCACAGAGGTGCACAGGTGATGGAGGAGCACTGGCTACTGCTGAGAGCATAGACTGATGTCCAGAGTTTTACACAGGTATTCCAGTATCAGTACCAGGATTGTATTAAATAAGACTATGATCCCAAGATATATAACTTACTATTATAGTGTTATCACAAATTGTTCTGGCTTCATTTTGCATTTGTGTAATTCACCTTTGACAGAAAGTTGTACAGTCCTTTCATTTTTAGTGTGGTGTTATCTCCAGCTTACCAACAGGAGAAGACAAGGAATGATAACAGCAGGTGCTGCAGCCTTACTGATAGGGCAATAGCCTGCTGAGAAATGAGATGTCCTGCAACAGCGCTGGGCAGGGGACTGACAGGATTGCTGTAGGAGGGAAGTAGGCAGGGTGTGAGGGTTGTGATGAAGAGCTGAGAGAAATATATGCATTCTGGGAATTGTAGTGCTGAGCAACTGTTTAACAAAAAAGTAGATACAGTAAGTACAGGACTAATACCTCCAAACCAAATTAATTTCTGGTGGTTTCAAAACAAGGGAAGACAGGTAAACAATGCTATATATGTTTCTGCTTTATTTGTATTTTTTTCTACTAACCTCAGAATACCCCTTTTGAGGATAACCTGTAAAGTCAATGAGGCCTCACATAATGACCCCCAAGACTTCACTGGTGACAACAACATTCTCCTTAGCTCTATGCGATCCTGCATAAAGCAGCATAAAAATGTTAAATGTGGAGAATTGGGGACACAGCAGCTTATATTCCCATTCGCTGAGCCCTCTCTTGCCCAAACTGGGTTCACCCTGCACTCTGAACCAGTGTGGGTGGGAGCAGTGATAGCCTTTGACTGTCAGGGCACGCTGGTAGTTGTACAGATGGAGAGCCACAGGTAAGGGAACACTGTATTAGAGCATGCAAATGACAATTCACTTTCTCCTCAGAAAACGCCAAAACAGTTGCAACTGTATACATTTTTAATAAATCTGTTCTTGCTCTGGCAAAATCAATACACAAATTCAGCAGGACTAATATGTGCATATTAAAAAGCCCTTAAGGTTTTTCCGTTTTTGCACTTTCATTTTTTCCTCATCACCTTTTAAAAATCATAACGCTTTCAATTTTGTACGCATACGGGGCTTATTTTTTGCACCACCAATTGTACTTTGTAATGACAATCATTTCACCACAAAATCTAGGGCAAAACCAGAAAACAAAATATTTGTGGGGCAAAATTGAAAAAACCCCCGCCATTTTGTAAATTTTTGGGGCTTCAGCTTCTACGCAGTGCACTTTTCGGTTAAAATGACACCATATCTTTATTCTGTAGGTCCATACGGTTACAAGGATACCTAATTTATAAAGGTTTTACTTTATTTTATTATAACTACATGCACCAAAATTAAATATGTGTAAAATTAAGTTTAAAAAATAAGTTTTTATTGGTACCATTTTTGTTTTGATGGGACTTTTTGATCGCTTTTTATACATTTTATTAGGGTATACAAAGTGACCAAAAAATATGTAATTTTGGACTCTGGAATGTTTTTACGTTTACGCCATTGACCGTGCGGTTTAATTAACATTATATTTTTATAGTTCGGACATTTACGCACGTGGCGATACCACATATGTTTAATTTTATTTTTGTTTACATAAAAAAAAAAATTAAAATGGGAAAAGGGGGGTGATTCAAACTTTTATTCAGGAAAGGGTTAAATCACATTTATTCACTTTTTTTTTACACTTTTTTCTTGCCCCCAAAGGGGACTATTACATGCAATCCTTTGATTGCATACACTGCACAATGCTATTCCATAGTATAGCACTGATCAGTGTAATCTGTGTACGATTGCTCCAGCCTGGATCTCAGACTTGGAGCAATCAAACATTGATCGGACAGCGAGGAGCAAAATAAGGCGTCTCCCGCTGTTCTCACACCGCGGCGGTCCCAAACAGCTCCACTGAGCTAATCGGCAGTATTTTCTCCCAGTTTAGACGCCGCGATCTAAAGGGTTAATATCGGACATCAGCCCGATCGGCGATGTCCGGTATACGCCGCGGGTCCTGGTTGCTGATAGCAACCGGGACCTGCACGGAATGAAGCGCGCTTAGCTCCTGAGTGCACTTCACATAACAGGAGTCAGCACAGGACGTAAATATACGTCCTGCGCATTGAGGGGTTAATGGAAGCAATCTCTGGTGCTATTTGTCATTTCCAGAACTAGCAATGTTAACCCCTTAAGGACTCAGCCCATTTTGGCCTTTAAGGGGTTTTCTTTTAAATCAACTGGTGCCAGAAAGTTAAACATATTTGTAAATTACTTCTATTAAAAAATCTTAATCCTTCCAGTACTTATCAGCTGCTGAATGCTACAGAGGAAATTCCTTTCTTTTTGCAACACTGATGACATCACGAGCACAGTGCTCTCTGCTGACATCTCTGTCCATTTTAGCAACCATGCATAGCAGATGTATGCTAAGGGCAGCATGGTGGCTCAGTGGTTAGCACTGCTGCCTTGCAGTGCTGGGGACTTGGGTTCAAATCCCACTAAGGACAACAATAAATAAAGCATTATTATTATTATTATTATTATAATAACATCAGCAGAGAGAACTGTGCTCGTGATGTCATCAGATAGCATTCCAAAAAGAAAAGAATTTCCTCTGTAGTATTCAGCAGCTAATAAGTACAGGAAGGATTAAGATTTTTTAATAGAGGTCATTTACAAATATGTTTAACTTTCTGCCACCAGTTGATTTAAAAGAAAAAAGGTTTTCACCGGAGTACCCCTTTAAGGACTCAGACAATTTAATTGTTACGTTTTCATTTTTTCCACCTCGCCTTCTAAAAATCATAACTCTTTTATATTTTCATCCACAGACTAGTATGAGGGCTTGTTTTTTGCGCGACCAGTTGTCCTTTTTAATGACATAACTCATTATATCATAAAATGTATGGCACAACCAAAAAACACTATTTTTGTGGGGAAATTAAAAAGAAAAACGCAATTTTGCAAATTTTGGAAGGTTTCGTTTTCACGCCGTACAGTTTACGGTAAAAATGATGTGTGTTCTTTATTCTAAGGGTCAATACGATTAAAATGATACCCATTATTACATATTTTTATATTATTGTTGTGCTAAAAAAAAATCACACATTTTTTACCAAATTAGTACGTTTATAATCCCTTTATTTTGATGACCTATAACTTTTTTATTTTTCCGTATAAGCGACGGTGTGAGGGCTCATTTTTTGCGCCATGATCTGTACTTTTTTTGATACCACATTTGCATATAAAAAACTTAATACATTTTCAATAAAAAAATTTTAAATAAAATGTATTAAAAAAAAGTAGCAATTTTGGACTTTTTTTTTTTAACGTTCACACCGTTCACCGTACGGGATCATTAACATTTTATTTTAAAAGTTCGGACATTTACGCACGCGGCGATACCAAATAGGTCTATAAAATAAATTTTTTACGCTTTTTGGGGGTGAAATAGGAAAAAACGGACGTTTTACTTTTTTATTGGGGGAGGGGATTTTTCACTTTTTTTACTTTTACATTTTTTTACATTTTTTTTTTTACACTTGAATAGTCCCCATAGGGGACTATTCATAGCAATACCATGATTGCTAATACTGATCTGTTCTATGTATAGGACATAGAACAGATCAGTGTTATCGGCTATCTTCTGTTCTGGTCTGCTCGATCACAGACCAGAGCAGAAGACGCCGGGAGGTGAGGGGACCTCCGTGCGGCGTTCTGAATGATCGGATCCCCGCAGCAGCGCTGCAGGCGATCCGATCGTTCATTTAAATCGCGCACTGCCGCAGATGCCGGGATCTGTCTTGATCCTGGCACCTGAGGGGTAAATGGCGGACACCCGCGAGATCGCGGACGTCGGCCATTGCCGGCGGGTCCCTGGCTGCGATCAGCAGCCGGGATCAGCCGCGCATGACACGGGCATCGCTCCGATGCCCGCGGTTATGCACAGGACTTAAATGTACGTCCTGGTGCGTTAAGTACCACCGCACCAGGACGTACATTTACGTCCTGCGTCCTTAAGGGGTTAAAGGGTTATTCCAGGAATATTTTTTATTTGACTATGCTACAGGGGCTGTAAAGTTAGTGTAGTTCATAATATAGTGTCTGTACCTGTGTGTGACGGTTTTCTCACAATTCTTCTGGGATTTTCACACCAATATTTATTGTTAACAGCATACAAAATGACTGTTGTCTCAGATTTTTCCCAGGTTGCAATGCGGCCGAGACCTGACTCACTAGTCAGCTGATGACAGGGAGTCTGTCTGCTTCAATGGGTGGAGCGATCGCTTGGTGGGTGAGAGATCAACTGCAACTAATGCAACAGCTGTAGGCACCCTGATTGAAAACCACAGGTCTTTTGAATGGATGCAGCTCATTTATGTTTCAATGGGTGGGGTGGCTGATGGGTGGGAGGAAGGAAAATAGAATTGTGGGATTTGTAGTCAAAATAAGAAAAGTCAAACAGGAAATATAAGTTCACAATCAGCTAGCCACAGTGTTATGGTAATCTCACAACATAACCATTTAGCCCCAAGGCAAGCGCAGATCCTTCCTAAGCATGCCCATTACTGCCTGCCAGGTACATACTAAAATCCCCTTAAGGTGGATAACCCCTTTAAGTCTCTTGTGGCTCTCCAGCCACCGAGGCCTGCTGAAAATTGTAGTCCTGTGACAGCAGGAAAGCCAAAGTTGGAGACCACCAGTCTAATGCGGAATGTATTGGTCAGAAGGGACAAACCTCTAAGTATCTTATCATTACACTACCGTTTTGCAGACCGTATTATAAAGTGGTTGCATAACTGTGGTTCAGTAGCAAAGACACTAATCCAGGCGCTAATTCAGAACCTCTGGAATAGGAACTGAATTTAGATATCTTACCACTATATTTTAACTTGTGCTATGCTGGAATGCCACAACCATCACTTAGGGTAATACATAACCCGATCCTTATCGTACTGAACTGGAAATCACAAGCCGTGTCTAAGACCACTGTTACAAGGGCCGCTGCTCATCATCAGATTTATGTTGTTCTGCCCGGAATCACACACAGGGACTGAAAATCTCTTGGTTTTATTTCTAAATTGAATGTCAGGGATTTCATTTTGTATGGAATAATCTCTGCATCTAAATCATTCATTAAGCCTTATATGGTTCATGTAAGAGGTCAAAAGAAGCTTATTTCACTTTAACTCTTCATTTACTGCTGTGTACGCCAAAGCCTGTTGAATACACCAAGTCTTCAGCATGCAAAGTGTACCTTGCTTTTAAGATTATGCATTCAGTGTTTTTCAAACAGTGTTTTTCCAGTTGTTGCAAAACTATAACTCACAGCATGCCCGGACAGCCTTTGGCTGTCCGGGCATGCTGGGAGTTGTAGTTTTGCAACAGCTGGTGACACACTGCATTTAGTGATCAGTGTAACGCCTCGACCCCTGCAACCAGGAAGAGGACTGTGGCGGATGCCGGGAGCAGAATATTGAAGGCACTGGGAAAGCGGCGGGAGGTAAGTCAAATTTTTCTTTAGTTTTTTTTTTAAATGCTGGCAGACTGGGCAGGATTTTCTTTTTTTAAGTTTAATGCAGGAGTACCCCCCTTCAGGGGTGAGGATATTTAATTAAAAAAACTACTTGTCAAGGGACTAAAACAGAGCAAAATCTACTTGTCCCTCATGACGATCCACTTGTCCTGGTACACAAAATAATTTTAACAAAAATAGTCTGTAAAGAAAAAGGTCTTTATTAGTATATTTAGTTTTTCCACTTTAGTTTTTTCCTCCTCGCCCTATAATAGCCATAACTCCAATTTTTCCATCTACAGACCCATATGAGGGCTTGTTTCTTGTGGGACCAATTGTACATTTTTTTTTTATAACACATGCTCCAAAACAAAGTAAAAATTATTTGTGAGGTGATACTGCAAATTTGGGGTTTTTATTTTTTACGCCATTCACCTAGTGGTCAGACTGGTATTTTGATACTTTAGGTTACCCTGATTACAGCAATACCAAATGTGTTTAGTTTCGGTCACAATTTAATTTACTAATTTAATTTACTAATTTAATATTTAAAGCTTTTAAAAAAAAGTTTTTTACTTAAATTGCCATTTTCTGACCCCTATAACATTTTTATTTTGCCTCATACTGGGCTGTATTTTTTGTGCCATAATTTGCTGTTTTTATCAGTACAATTTTGGTATTGATCAGACTTTTTGATTGCTTTTTACTATGGATGCACCGAAATTTCGGCCGCCAAAAATTATCAGCCGAAAATGCTCCTTTTGGCTAAAGGGATTTCCTGCCGATAATTTTGGTGAGCATGACCTACAATAGGGGTGTGGCTTTCACCTCACACCGGATCTAGAAACCCCCCTCCTCGTCTCATGTGGCGCGATCCAGGACCCCCCCCCCCCCCCCCGGTCTCGTGCGGCGCGATCCAGAATCCCTCCAAATCTCATGCAGCGAGGTCCAGGTCCACCCCTTCGCCAGGTCTCGTGTGGAGTGGTCCAGGGCCACTGTCATTCCTCCCAGCAGTGCTGTGAGGAGGTGACTTAACCCTTCCACGGCTAGCCACCATCGCAGCCGCACGGCGAGCATATGAAGCGAACTCAGGAGCTGAGCTCGCTTCATACTGGCTAATGCTGGACATCACTGGCCCATGTGATGTCTGGCATTTACCCTTTAAATGCCGCGATCAAAGTTGATTGCAGCATCTAAAATGCCGAAAACAATCTGCGGTAGCTCAGTGGAGCTGATCGGGACGGGCAGAGGTTCCCTATCTTTGTCCGTCCTGTGTGATCGGCGATCCAATAATGCAGGCCTTAGCAGCCTGTAGTAATGGATCGCCTATAACACTGATCAGTGCTGTGCTATAGGCTCCTACAGCATAGCATTGATCAGTGTCCAGAAGTAAAAAAAACTTACATCTGTGGATCGCCAGCTGTTACAAAACTACAACTCCCAGCATGCCCTACATCCATTGGCTGTTTGGGCATGCTGGGAGTTGTAGTTTTGCAACAACTAGAGGCACCCTGTGGAAAACACTGCCCTATGGGGATAGAGGCAATAAATGTAAAAAATAAATAAAAAGACCCTCCCCCTAAATAAAAGTTAAAATCACCCCCTCCCCCCCCCCCTTTTTTTTTCAAATAAAATAAAGTTAACAAAAATAAACATATTTGGTAACACCGCATGCATAAATGTCCGAACTATTCAAATATAATGTTTATAAAACTGCACAGTTAATGGCGTAATTGTAAAAAAAAAATACCAACGGCTGGAATTGCGTTCACTTAATGTAGCAGAAAAAAAAATGTAATCCAAAAAGTCCCCATCAAAAAAAAAAAATGGTACTGATAAAAAATATAGATCACAAAAAAATACAGCTCAAAATATTAGCCCCTATACAACTCCATATATGGGAAATATAAGAAACTTATAGGAGACTTATAAGACACCGATACAAATGAATAGCTGCGGCAGGAGCAAGGGAATGCTGTGCTCCCTGCCCGGCTGCTTGACACTTCTGTGATGCTGGCGGCGCGATTAGCGCTGACTGCATCATCTCCTCTGGCCAGGCCTGACTAGTAGAGGCCAGAGCAGCGGAGAAGCGCAGGACCTGGGGCTGGGAACCAAGCTCTGAGGTAAAAATTTGTGTACCCCCACCTGTGACTCTCCAGTTATTGTAGAAGTACCAACTCCCATCATGACCTTGTCTGTGCATGATGGGAGTTGTGGTTTGCAACAGCTGGAGAGTCACAGTGGCAAAGTTAATGTGGGGGCACAGTGGCATCCTTAATTCTAAGGGACAGTGGCATAATATTATATAGTAATATAGCAGGGCATAGTATGTGTATTTTCTGCTGCACAGTTCACACTGCAGAATTTCTGTGGCAGAACTTACCGTATTTTTCGCCGTATAAGATGCACTTTTTCTTCCCCAAAACTGGGGTGCGTCTTATACGGCGAATACACCTATCGCAGCGGTCCCTGCGGCCATCAACGGCCGGGACACGCGGCTAATACCGGACATCACCGATCGCGGTGATGCCCTGTATTAACCCTTCAGACGCGGCGATCAAAGCTGACCGCCACGTCTGCAGGGAAAGTGACACTAACCCGGCTGTTCTGTCGGGCTGTTCGGGACCGCCACAATTTCACCGCGGCGGTCCCGAACAGCCCGACTGAATAGCCGGGTTAGTGCTTACAGGACACCGGGAGGGACCTTACCTGCCTCCTCGGTGTCTTCTCCGCTCAGGGATCCCCTGTATGGCCGGCACTCTCCTTCCTCGTCATCACGTCGTTGCGTACGTGCGTCGGCATGCGTAACAAGATGGCGGCGACGGAGAGAGAGGATACCCGGCCGTCAGCAGAGATGTTCCGGAGCGACGGGGACACGTGAGTATTACCTCCTATGCAGTGGTCTTCAATCTGCGGACCTCCATACATTGCAAAACTACAACTCCCAGCATGCCCGGACAGCCAACGGCTGTCCGGGCATGCTGGGAGTTGTAGTTTTGCAACATCTGGAGGTCCGCAGGTTGAAGACCACTATTGGGTTCAAAATCTTTATTTTTTTTTAGATTTTGTACCTATAAATTGGGTGCGTCTTATACGCCGGTGCGTCCTATAGGGCGAAAAATACGGTATATAATCCGTCAATGCTTAGTAGTGCCACCTATCGCCAGCATGTGTCCATACATGTCTCCAGTTGTTCAGTAATGTGCAAAGGGCAACAAATAATGCTGAATAGACTACTGAGAAGTGCAAAATATGTACACACATGGTTCACTTAATAAAACTCTCACACTTTACGTGAGCATGTTCCATGTCATATGGCATTAAATCGAGTGACCACAATAATAAGAATGCCTGGAGCCAGTCCTCCCACATGGGTACAGCTGGCTGCAGAGCTATTACTATCACAATTATGTTGTTTAGATGTCTAAACCAATGCAGATGGAAGAACAGCCACGAGGATCCAAAAGAATGGAGAGTGATGAAGGTTCACTGCGGTCTTCTGCAAGTCTCTAGTGTCATTCCATAGGGTAAATGGAAACAATGTATTCTACAGCTGGCAATCAGGCTCTATAATCCATGTCTTCCTGTACTTTGTGTGTGGTTGGCATTACGCCAGTCCTGGCATTGAAGTAAAATAAAACAACTGAGTACCCTGGCGGGTGATTCTGGTGCCCTTATCTATCTCCACATATGGTGTCCTGATACGACAGCAGCAGTCCTCATCTGACATTTACTATTCACACCAACATACTTAATGTAACTATGAAAACTTCTTCCTACTAGAAGTTTTAACTCCTTCCCATTTTTAAGATCTCTGCTTGGAGTACATGGAGACATCATTCCTTACATTCAAAAGCTGACAACCTGTCTTGCTAATGTGCTGTTCACACATATACACGTGTCATCTTTATAAAAGGTTAACCCCTTCATTCAGTGTCAGTAAGCAGGCTCTTGAAAACACTGAAGAATTGAAGAAACACAGGTTCTTCTTGTTAGTGTTATTGTAGGGGGGGGGTGGATGGGGGGGTCCCTCACAAAAAAAATAAAAAAAAATAAAATATATGGCTCTAAGTGCTTAGCTGGGAAGCTCTAAGAACTAGTCATCAACACAAGGCTTAGGCCGGGTTCACAAATGTCTGGTGATCCGGAGTAATCCTTGATGGAAACACAGGATGCAAAAAAGACTGGATCTTTTGCATCTAACATCTCATTTGTTGCTCCATAGGCTGAAATGGGGTGCATTGGCGGACCTATGGACTATCCCAGCATAGCTGCCCGGCAGGTTTCACCAGATGCTGCTTACAATGTTTTTTGATCTGGCACCTGAACACCTGCTGGCAACAATGGCAGATCACTGGACACATGCCAACTTAGAAAATGTTTCTTCCAAAACAAGGAAGTTGTCCTCATTTCAATTGCACCAATTCATGTTACCACCTCCATGTAGCTCTATGGGATACATGGAGGGGGGGTGTCGGCCGTCGCTTCATGAGGGGGTTGGCACGCTGCCTTTGTGGGGACTGCAGGATGCGGTGCAGGAGATCACAGGAAGTCCCAGTGGTTGGACTTGCCACGATATAAAACTTATCCCCCATCCTTTGTACTGGGCATAAGTTTTACTGCACTGGAGTACTCCTTTAATATGACCTCTTCGGACCCCTAAAACTTTCTTATTTTTTCATATACAGGGCTGTAAGGGAGCTTATTTTTTGGGCTGTGATCTGTAATTTTTATTGACACCCTTTCTATCTAATAGGACTTTTTTTTTTTTACGTATATGCCATTTATGTCAATTAATGTTATACATTTTAATAGTTCTGACATTTATGCATGTGGCGATATCAAATATGTTTATGTTTATTTTTGTTTACTTTATTTTATTTGAAAAATGGGGGAAAAGGAGGGATTTAAAAACTTATTAGTGGAGGGGCTTTTATCACATGTATTGCCTTTTTATTTTTTTACATTTTTTTTCTCCCCATGGGGCAGTGTTTTCACACAGGGTGCCTCCATCTGTTGCAAAACTACAACTCTCAGCAAGCCCAGACAGCCAAAAGCTGTACGGGCATGCTGGGAGTTGTAGTTTTGCAACAACTGAAGACACACAAATGTAATCTTTTGCTTGCAGACACTGATCAATGCTGTGCCATAGGAGCCCATAGCACAGCACTGATCAGTGTTATTGGCGCTCCATTACTGGAGGCTGCTGAGGCTTCCTGCATTATTGAAGCGCTGATCAGGCAGGAAGAAGGAAGGTAGGGACCCTCCACCCATCCTCTCAGCTGATTTTGCCGCTGGTGTCCCAATCAGCTCCAATAAGCTACCGGCATGTTTTCGGCACTTTAAACGCCGCAATCAACTTTGATTGCAGCATCTAAAGAGTTAATGCTGGAAAATTTAAAGTATCATGATTTTTTAGAAGGTGGGGAGGGAAAAAAAAAGTGCAAAAATTAAAAAACCTGTGGTCCTTAAGGGGCTAACAGGGGTTAACAGTTGTAGCTACTAAGGACAGTGTGTGAAGGTCAAAGTGTAAATGTAACTGTAAATAAGTAAATTTGCCCTCCCCTGTATAGGTCTCTATGAATACAAAAATAAATGTATAAAAATAAACATATTAAATTTCATGAAAACTACTGCACAGATGGAAAAATAACAGCCCCTTCACGTCTACCCATCAAGCAGATGAACAGAGCATAAAAATGATTAGTCCGCGCAAAAACATAATAAATTCTGCACACACAACACAGCAGTGAACTGATGAATGTATGCCTGCAAAAACAGGCAATCTTTAAACCACCTGAAATTGGGCAAACCTTTTAATAGGAAATGTGAATAAAGAGAGAGAAAATAGCCAACATTGGCCATACACCTTCATCTCAGCTTCCCTCGTACACAAGAACACTTGGACAAATATGCCTGTATTTTTAATAGTAATAAAATAAAGCTTCTGCTATACATGTCCAGCTTATGTTTATCTCTCTCCATCCCTCCATACACATGAATGTTCAGCTTAGCAGAGCATTCATGTGTTCTACATGGAGAGGAGGGGAAAGCTGCTGTAATATTCCTTTGGCAGCAGCTTATCTCTCTGAGAACAAAAGCATCATACAGTTTAAAGGGGTTCTCCGGTGCTTAGACATCTTATCCCCTATCCAAAGGATAGGGGATAAGATGCCTGATCGTGGGAGTCTGCCTGATCGCTGGCCCTGTGGTCGCCGGTAATCAGACCCGGAGCGAACACGCTCCGGGGACTGATTACAAACGGGGTGCCGTGTGCAAGATCACGGGGGTCCCCAGCAGCGGATAGGGGATAAGATGTCTAAGCACCGGAGTACCCCTTTAAACCCACATGCTGATCCCTCTCTCCCCTGAATTCATCTGTTGGGAGAGATTCAGAATCCCGACATCATGCGCACTTCCATACATCCGTCCCATGAGGAGGAGGTTTACTATTGTGTGTCACCCCAGTAGTAAGGTAGAGCATGTCAAAGAGTGGGGCCAATGGGCAGAGTCAAGGGGCGGCAAAATTAGCTTTCGCCTTGGGTGGCAAAAATCCTTGCACCAGATCTGATTGAACTGCATTCATAGTTACATAGTTAGTACGGTTGAAAAAAGACATACGTCCATCAAGTCCAACCAGGGAATTGAAGGGAAGGGTGTGAGGGGATAAGGGGAAGGGATGTTGTTCTGCATAAGCATTAATGTTATTTTGTTCCAGGAATGTATCTAACCCTGTTTTAAAGCTATTAATTGTTCCTGCTGTGACCAGTTCCTGAGGTAGACTAAATGATCTGCAATTGATTGATAGAGCCTGCTGCAGACAGGGCGATTTACTCCACTAGACCACCAGGTAACAATGAAATGTCTCTTTAGATGCTGCTGTGATAGCGGTGATCTAATTGATTAATAGCTGGCAGCAGTGATTGTAACCTATTAGCCACGACCCCCAGCTACTGAAATCAGCTCAATGGGGGGTATTTATCAATGTATTTACTCCGTTTTTTTTGTGTATTTTTGTCGCATTTTCCATGCAACTTTTTATTTTTGCAACTTTCAATGCGACAAATGCTTGCCGCTGGTTTCAAGTCAATACTTCATTTAACGCAGCATAGCTGTTTCTGCTGCAGTGCACTGCAATTTACTAACTGCGACATTTCACGATTGTCGCAAATGGTCACCGTTACAACACAACTTAGGCGCATATGGCCGCCACTTAAAAACACATCTAGGAAATATGCGTATCCTCCCGATAGGCAACCTAAACTAAACCTACACCATACATTACTTTTCGAACCACGTTTATCTTTTCCAATTGTGAGAGTACTACCACACATTCTTAACCTTTTATGTTAGTTTAACTTTCGGAATTCATTAATTGTGTTAACCCAAAGCGAGACAAATTAACTCTCACCAATGCCTTTAGAATGTATTAGTAGTTGTTTGTGTAATCACTCTTTCAGCTTTCTGTTTAAAATATACTGTAACTTCTTGCTTGATCACACCTAACATCCATTCAGAGTTCTACCTCTCATCTTTCCCAAACAGGGTGCCTCCTGCTGTTGGGCTTCTTCCATTAAGCTTGCTGGGTTTTAGATTTTGAAAAATAAAGGATACACACTGGCTGGTCAAAGCTTTGTTAATTATTAGAAGGATGATAGGGGGGTTAATATATGTATATATGTTTGCCTCGGTATCTGTCTTTTTATTTTTAATTTTTTTTATATATATGTATATATAAATGTATACCCGACGATAAAAGAATCACATTGAAAAACGCATGCCTAAATCCAAAAGTACTCACTAGAAGGCCACAATCTTTATACATATCTTTAGTTCTGGATAAATGACGAAAAACCAGACAAATTACAACGTTTTCAGCAGCAACAAATGTATGGCGGACGTTTGTGGCTAAAAGACGCTGTGCCACGGCACTTTCAGCATTTGCGCCAAAGTTATTAAACAGCGTGCGACAAATGATAACTTTGGCGCACGTCCGTCAAAATAAACGCGGAAAATAAAAGGGATAAAAACTAAACTAGAACCGCTAGAATTGATAAATAACCCCCAATGTCACTGAAACCAGCTCAGGGTCACCTGGTATGGAGCAGGTGGTTCAAATACTTCATGGTGCCGCTAGGGGTGTATGGAGCAGGCTTCTGACTCGACCTGCTCCATACACCCCTAGCTGCACCATGAAGGATTAGAACAGTCATGAGTCACAAAGTGGTTAACATATGTTTTTTCCTATAAAGAACATATATACGTTAAACAAACAAAAATGCAGTTTGAACATATCCTTACGCTATAATAGTGTCACCAGTGAAAGTCCCTGAACATTCTGAGAGCCCTGATTGGACAAGGTCGCACTGAACAGAGACAAAACGTCTACAGTGCCTTGAAAAAGTATTCACTTCCCTTGACTTTTTCTGTATTTTGGTACATTACAGCCTTAAGTTCATTGTTTTGTTAATTTGAATTTTATGTGATGGATCAGAATACAATAGTCTAAGTTGGTGAAGTGAAATGAGAAAAATTTTATAAAACTATTGTTTAGAAATAGAACACAGAAAATTGTCATGTGCGTATGTATTCACCCCCCTTTGTTAGGAAGCCCATAAAAAGCTCTGGTGCAACCAATTACCTTCAGAAGTCACATAATTCGTGAAATGATGCCCACCTGTCATTAAATACACTCACCTTTTTGAAAGGTCCCAGGGGCTGCAACACCTAAGCAAGAGGCATCAGTAACCAAACACTGCCATGAAGACCAAAGAACTCTCCAAACAAGTAAGGGACAATGTTGTTGAGAAGTACAATTAGGGGTTAGGTTATAAAAAAAATATCCAAATCTTTGATGATCCCCTGGAGAACCATCAAATCTATGATAACTAAATAGAAAGAACATGGCACAACTGCCAAGAGACGGCCGCCCACCAAAACCCATGGACCGGGCAAGGAGGGTATTAATCAGAGAGGCAGCACAGAGACCTAAGGTAACCCTGGAGGAGCTGCAGACTTCCACAGCAGAGACTGGAGCATCTGTACATGGGACAACAATAAGCCATACGCTCCATAGAGTTGGGCTGTATGGCAGAGTGGCCAGAAGAAAGCCATTACTTTCAGCTAAAAACAGAAAGGCATGTTATGAGTTTGCAAAAAGGCCTGTGGGAGACTCCCAAAATGTATGGAGGAAGGTGCTCTGGTCTGAGGGGACTAAAATCGAACTTTTCAGCCATCAAAGAAAACGCTATGTCTGGCGCAAACCCATCACATCACCCAAAAACACAATTTTTCTGCAGCCGGTACTGGGAAACTGGTCAGAGTTGAGGGAAAGATGGATGGTGCTAAATACAGGGATATTCTTGAGCAAAACCTGTCCCACTCTGTGCATGATTTGAGGTGAGGACAGAGGTTCACCTTCAAGCAGGACAATGACCCCAAACACACTGCTAAAGCAACACTTGAGTGGTTTAAGGGGAAACATGTAAATGTGTTGGAATGGCCTAGTCAAAGCCCAGATCTCGATCCAATCGAAAATCTCTGGTCAGACTTAAAGATTGTATTCACAAGCGCAAACCATCCAACTTGAAGGAGCTGGAGCAGTTTTGCAAGGAGGAATGGGCAAAAATCCCAGTGGTAAGATGTGACAAGCTCATGGAGACTTATCCAAAGCCACTTGGAGCTGTGATTGCCGCAAATGTGGCTCTACAAAGTATTTACTTTAGGGGGGTGAATAGTTATGCACATTGACTTTTTCTGTTATTTTGTCCTATTTATTGTTTGCTTCACAATAAATAAAAGAAAACATCTTCAAAGTTGTGGGTATGTTCTGTAAATTAAATGATCAAAATCCTTAAACAATCCATGTTAATTCCAGGTTGTGAGGCAACAAAATACGAAAAAAGTCAAAGGGGGGTGAATACTTTTGCAAGGCACTGTATATCAATTCATTCATACATTTCCAGGAAGAATAACAAGAGTATAAAAATTCTACAGGTGTCCCTCATCTGAGTCCACCTTGCATTCTGTAAACTATTTCAATAACTGCTTGCATGTATAATGCATTCCATTGTTAGGTAATATTTCTTTGTGTGTATCACTACCATCGCAGGCTTGTTCATCATTTTGTCACTATACCCTGCAATGTGCAGAATGAAAAATGCTGCTGCTGTGCACAAGAGACACAAACTTGTGACCTCTGAAGCGTTAGAATACAATGACTTTCATGGGGAATAATTTGTGAGATCTTCTCCACAAAGAGGTGTGTGGGGGGGTGGTAAAAGTAAGTGCAGCATTTGTGAGAGTGCAGAAATTCTAAAATACTGTTTAAACTGTAACAGCAAATAATAGGAAACAGGACCTTGCATATGTGATTTTTAATAGCACAAAAACACAGCAGAAAAAATATATAATTTCAAAAAGATTAAAAAGCCTGAAATTTTACTTCAAGGTTTCATTCTAGAAAAAAAGAAAACTTCAATTGACACGTACTACCATACAAAGAGTAAAACAAAAGGGCTACGTAGAAAAGGCATTTCATATTTTTTCCTTTTTCAAGGTTGTCTTGTACCACATGCACCTGGATAGATCAATAACAAGCGGTGTTTTTCTTTTCTGAATGGTCAAACTACAAGACTTCTGGTACATGACTGCTGACTTCCTTCCTTGTTTCCTCTTTGATCCCCATAAGGACAGCAAGGATTGTCTTATTGTCTCACATAACTATTTAAGCACCTGGCCACAATGTGGATGTTAGATACTACTATGCTGTGTGTCTGTAGATTGCATTGCTTTGTGGCCATACGGACTTGGCTCATGAGGGGGAGGGGGATTTTAAGACACAAGGGGAGGGAAATGTATCATTGGTTTTGCCCTGTTTTTTTTTTTTTTATTATTATTCAAGTTTTGCTCTTTTTTTTTTTTTTTTTTTTTTGCCAAATGGGCGAATTGTGCAAAAATTATTTTTCATTAGTAGGGGATTTATCAAATGATTTAATTTCAAATTGTCGCACATTTTTTTGCTGTCTCACTCTAGCCCAGACCACACTTTAAAACTTGCTTAGATATAAGATTTTTAGATATCTATGAGGTATGTGCACCTTTTTGGTACACCAAGATGGTCGTGTCTGTGAAGCTGCGCCGCACGCTGCTCTGAGTATACCCAGGAAGCGGCAACTGTGCAGTAGGACATTAAACAGCAAGGAGGCAGAGGGAGAATATGTATATTTATGAGCAGAGAGGAGCTCTGAACCAGCAGTGATGATGTCCCCGTGTCTGAGGAAGACATCATAATCCCGCCCACTCTCTAAGATGCTAATTAGCATAATCACAAAAAGAATAATGGTAAAATGGAACAACGGATCCGCTTGTAGTAGGCATCATTGTAATCAGAGTCACCTGCACTATGTCAGTATCATTCATTGGTCACTAATCAATCACAAACATGTTGTAGGTTACAATCCATGTCAACACAATCACACACCTTGCAAGCAAAAATCCAGAATGCTTGTTTAGTCACATTGCAGAGGTATTAGTGTTTCGCAATGCAATTACATTTACAGTAGTTACTTATGATGCAATATTCCAATCTTCGGGTTGCCTTACCAGTAGTGTAAAGCAGTTCTTTAATTTAGTAAACACTACCTTGTAGGCAGCAACTGGGACACATCAGATTCTGTCTCTCTGTACTAATCCTATTATAAATGAGGTACTTTTCACATATGGAGGCAGTATTTTAGTAAGGTATAAAACCTTTATTTTTGTGCTCATCCTATCCCTGAACATATAAAATACAGGAAGCAACTGACAATGATTTTCAGACTGTGGTGACATTTACAGTACTGATGCGTTTCCAGCCTTACACCTTACAGGTGCATATCAAGTTAAAGCCTGACTCACTGGAGCTTATTTATTCATTCAAATGTCCCCAAATTCTGGCTTAAATTGTGTAAAAATAAAATGACATACATGCTATGCAACACTTATATTGCCAGATTTAGTGCATACACACGCCCCTTGAGAAAGCTATTTGCGAAAATGCGTTGGGGGTGAGGTGAGGTATCCTATGTGGGAGTACATGGCTTGACCACTGACTGTTATAACTTTTTCTTCCTTTTCCGCTTATACTCCGTCTGCTTTATATTTATATTTGTATTGCTTGTTCCCTGCGCTTGATGTATACTGTGTGCATTACTCAATGGTAATTGTGAACACACAGACATCTATTATCATGTAGGTTCCTTCTATTTTGTATAAGCGCTCTATTTATGTGATACACTCACCTCCTTTTCTTCTGTATGTGTAGCCTGATTTTACCCACACTTATGATGTGATGTATCTTTTAATCAGTGTTTAATAAAGATTTCCAATTTTTTGTCACCATATTTGGCCTTTTTTGTTTGGTGATGACTGTATCTCAGATGCAGGCAGCTCCCAGACTATCATATAATTGAGTGCCCAGAGCACAAAACTCTGATACCTTGATACTAAGAGCACGTGTGTGTGTGCCTTTTGCATAGTGATTTTATTTTTTGTATATTCTGATTACTGTGATAAATTTGGTGTATCTTGTGCCTGACTAGTCTACTTCCATGCTATCTATCACTACATATCTCTCTATTTATAAATCTACCCCATTGATGCCTTTCTTCTCATGTGTGTTGAACAGCTACAATATACTGCTGAGCTCCTTATGCTTCTGCTTTCTCTAATGATACTAAAATGAAAGGTTCATTCCCTTCATTGTACTGAGGGAAGGCAAAGCAAGGCTTTTACTGATGGTAATCAGCGCTAATGGGATTGCTAAAAGAACTGTACCAATGATCTGTCATATTACCAGACTAATGTAATGACAGATAATTTCACTCCAGAAATCAACACTAAAATAAAAGCCATGTTTTATCACTATTAGCTGCATCACCCACAACAGAAAACTCATGAGAACCGTCTGGCTTTTTCCTAAATCTTTTTTATACTACACAAATAAAATATAAAGAAACCCTAGGACTAAGCACTAGAACACATGCTTTACGCTTTGTGCACAAGACATTTTTCATGTGTCCTTTGGGGTTGAACACACATTTAAAATCAGTGGTATGTGGAGGGTGTGGCTTGCCATGGACGCGTGAGGCGGAACATTACAAAAGCTCAGGGCTGGCACCTGTTTAAAACCCTCCTACCTGGTGTCAATGGGTAGGACAACTAAAAAGGGGATCCACGTGCCCTCCATTTCCTCTGTGGGACATTAAAGCTATTTAACTCAGTTGCAGCCATGTGGAAGTAAATCTGTACCCCCTGCCCTCAGGACATGCACTTCCTGACAGCGCGCCTGTCACTCCCTCCTTGCTGCCCCCTCAACGTGGCTCACCAGCTCTGGCCGATACGGCAAATCCTGCTCCTCAGGCTCCAGCAGTGACACTGTCTCAGGGTGCCTTGACTCCTCTACAACCGGTCTCCTTTTCAGCACAAGCAAGCTGATCCTAGCACAGAGACCCATCATAACCCTTCTCTTTGCTACCCCCTGTGCCCACCATGATGGTCATGCTTATGGAGAGTGGCACACAAGGCACCCCCTGTTGTTGGACAGCCTCACTGTACTGGAGAAGTTATCAGCCCAAATGGACCTGTGCCCACTACCACTGAGTGGGCTTTCGCTCCTATGCAACAGAGCCCCTCCACATCAGGGGGAGTTCTTTGTCATCCCTCCACTGTGCCACAGCCCTCAGGTGGCTTTCTCAATCCCCTTTTCATATTGGTCTACTGGCTCCTCGGATTTCCTTGCCTTCATGTCTTCCGGCTCCCTTCCCAGTCAGCAGCATTGTCTTCGTGCCTTCACCACAATATCCTACTCATCTTATCGAGAGCCACCTCTTTCTGAAAGGCACTCCTCTGACCCCAGACCCACTCTCCCCACTCAAATCCCTGCCCAGAGTGGAGGGTCTGCCATGGGGGGGGGGGGGTTGCTCCTCATTTTCCAACAATGACTGGTCGGTCACACTAGTGGATCTTTGAAGATCTCTCATCTTTAACTAAGCAAATGGTGGTGGAATGTAAGAGGGACTTCATTCAGTTTCGTAGGGACTTGTCTTTTTCAGTGGATGCTGTTGAGACAATGCAAGAGTCCTCCTTTTTCTCTATTCAAGCCTTACAAGATTTGGTGCAACAACACACGAAACCCTTCAACACCATCCAGATGACGTCAAAAACCCAAATCGTCAAAACATTTGCATATATGGATTTCCAGAATCAGTAGGAACAGGTGAATTATGCCCTGTCCTGCTCTCTATCTTTAGTAATTCCCTTGATCATTCTCCCGGTGCCTTGAACTGGAGAGGTGCAAATGGCATCAGTAGTTGGATTTCTGCTCCTCCCAGAGCAACAGAACAAAGGCTTGATCTTCTTTCTGCATGACTGTGCTTGAGTCGTCGCCCCTTCACTTCCTTGGATTTTTTTGAAATGTCACACAGCTTCCTCTTCCTGCCATGGTCACTTTCTGACCAACAAGGAAGGGATTCAGTGGTGCAAGGGTACCAAGAGAGTCATATACCCTCCCAAAATGTATACAAATGTAGGGATGAGCAGTATAATATTATATTTACCTCAGAAGAAGTTACATTTTGGCTACTTTCCATTGTGGTTGGCAACAAATGTAGTATTTGGAAATTACCAGTACTTTACATACCACATATATATATGACAATTACATGTTATTAGATGGCCCTATACCAACAATGCTACTATTAGCATAACACCCAAGAAGATATTGTACCAAGTGCTGAACTCAGCATTCATCTACCATTACAATATTAACAACATGCATTTAATAATTCTTCGCTCTTGCACAATCTAAAAGGTTGGAAAATCTTGTTCAACCAGTGATAATAAACACTTCTACGGCATTTAGAAGGTAACTCTATCTGTTTATATCTGATCTACACATGGCTGTCATTCTGATTGGAAATGTCACATGAATATTAAGGTGGCGTCACAATCTGTTCTATTTATGCTGCAATTTTTTCCCCATTGACTTCAACAGGAGGGGGGGGGGGGAGACTCATAATTCAAGTATTTCAAGGCTATACATGTTGCGTGAATATTGCAGTTATTATAAGACTATTTAGAGGAATATTTCAAAGAAATTATTGTTTTATGAAAGCCACTGGGTCACAACAGGATGTATATTATGTATATTAGACTGTGTTGATCATAATTTCATCCTCCATTTGATGTCTACATTATGAAATGCTCCTGATATACATCTTCAATGAAAGGCTGCAATGTATCCTATAAATAGGAATACCGGAGTACATTTCCCATTGGTGTTTTTGGTGTTAAAAAGTCCCACCTTTTTGTGCAATGGGTGAAAAAATTGCTACATTTTTTTCTTAAATATTTTACTTTTATTCAAGAAAACAACTTAAAGAACTTACATGCAGTGTGGCATGGCTTTCTTTATGCAGTGGTCGGTAATTAATTAACTGCATGTTTAAAAAAAATTGCGCACTCACACACCAGCCCCAAACACACTTAGAAATTTGTCTAAAACTACGCTACTTTGCTATTTATGAAGAAAGAGCATCTCTTCGATAAATGTGTAGGAAGTACACATAATGTACACCCAGGCAAACAGGGGGCAGTAAAAATCATTTGATTTACATAGACATTGAGTTATCCCCCTCTATTTATTTATTTTTGTTGCATATGTTTTGTACTGCATGCCTTTCTATGGAATACTATAGCCCAGTGAGCTCCAAACTGATGGACCTTCAGATGTTGCAAAACTGCAACCCCCAGCATGCCCGAACAGCCGTTGGCTGTCTGGACATGCTGGGAGTTGTAATTTTGCAACATCCAAAGGACAACGGTTTAAAGACCACTGTTGTAGCCTAAAGGTATACAAACATATACCAACCAACAGAGGCCAAAATGGCACTTCTTAGGGCTCTATGAAGTGGGTAGAGCCATTGGCATCTATACCATGCATACAAGTCAAGCATAGATTTTTCACATAACGTGGACAGGGCCTTAAGACGCTGCATTTTTTCTATTTACTGATGACAATACCAAATTATAACAGAACCATTTTTTTTTTGTTCAGGCACAGAAGTGTCTGCAACAAACCTGCATTATATGAACGTACCATTAAAGAGAGTGAGTGCCTTTGAAGGAGATAACATAGCCATAATTCATTTTTGTAGATGTTCCAAATGACTCGGCGACCAAAATTACATTTACGGTTTATTCTTTGCGAGTCTGTCTTTATAGCTAGTGACAGATGTTGACACTTCACCACTGTAAATGGAGTATCCTCAGTACAAATATGAACTTGTGCATTGTGTGCATTATTTGTTCCCCGAGGAAGAGAAATTACATGGTGACACTGCTCAGAAATGCTGTTTTTTTTAGTACATCCATGGTAATTTCCATTTATAGGTCCATTAAAGCCGTGCAGGCAATAGCTACTAATGTCTTAAGAGACAACTGGACACGTGTATCATTCAGATTGCAACAGAAAAGTTATTTATCTACCAATCACAACCTAGTTTTATATTTAAAAAAAATGCAATAAAAGGGTGACACAAATACATCCCAATTTTGTGAACCGGCACCATTTTCGTACAACAGAAATGCAAAGACAAAAGGGAAAAAAGAGGGAACACGCGCCCCTAGTGTGATACGTTTATAGACAGTGAATAAGTGCAATAAAGGTCACACTTACCACAATGTGTTGCGCTAAGGGCACAACACCATACAGCGTATTAATCAGGTTAGGTTGTCAGCAGCCACGATCCTCCGGTCTATCCTGGTTCACCGGTCCAAATAGCATCAATGAAAAATAGCAAACATGGATCTTTGAACGCGCATGGACAGCAGTGGATAAAAGTTCATGGAGTCTTCAATACATATAGATGTTTATTTTAAGCACATAAAAGCAACGCGTTTCCTGCCCGTAGCGGGCACTTCATCAGGCAAGTGTGCATGTATACATCAGAGAAAGCACATTTAAATAGACGTTGTACGTAGGGACCGTCTATTTAAATGTGCTTTCTCTGATACCTGTATACATGCACACTTGCCTGATGAAGTGCCCGCTACGGACAGGAAACGCGTTGCTTTTATGTGCTTAAAATAAACATCTATATGTATTGAAGACTCCATGAACTTTTATCCACTGCTGTCCATGCGCCTGCAAAGATCCATGTTTGCTATTTTTCATCGTACAACAGAAATAACATGGATGTCATGAGGCACGCCAAATATATTGTGCCAATACCCTCTTCCTATGTAAAGCCTAGTTTTACAATTCATATGTTGAGCCTCTTTGTTACTCATAGAAACCCTTTCTGAACTCTGGTTACTATAGGCAACAAATACACATTTTCTTTGCATTTTGCATATGGCCTAATGCGGTGTTTTAGAATTGAGAAAATTTACTAAGGGTCACAATTTAGGCCCTTTTCGAAGTTTATGGCTCTATTTATATTTTTTATTATGTTCCAATATTTATCAATGATTTTAGTGGGATTATTCTGATGTCAAATTATGAGTTTGCTTCAATTTGTCCCCCATTAAACAGGCTCAAGATATACTCCATTTAGGCTGTGTTCACAAACTGTGTAGATTTTTTCTGTGTTTTTGCCGTAGTTTTCCCAAAATTGAGCTATTTTGCCATGATTGCGCAAATGAGAGTAAAACGTGCTATTTGGGAAAATCGTAGGAAAAGAAAATCCACCCAAAGCGCAGTAGAAACACACCCTGAAAACTTAAAATCTTTACAATGCACCTAACTTGTGATTATATGTCAAATCACACTCTCCTCAACTTTTTGTCTAAAAAATGCACTGTGAATAAGAAAACACATCAAAATTGCATGCAATGTGAACTAACACTAACCCTCTCATGAGCCACCACCCCTCTCTCTGCAAAGCCAGAGAATTCATGGAAAATATAGGCAACATAAGAAAACCATTTCAGTGGGGAAATACAAATCACTATGGATGGAAACCCATGCCTGCCACATCAGCTTAACAGGTAAGCACAAAGCATACACAAGTACCTTTACATTATTTTCTATACATAAAAAATATAATAGCCTATGCTGCACTATATGAGCCAAAATAAATACATTTCCTGGAGTTCTTCTTTAACCCCTTAAAGGACATCTTCAGCAAAATACAACTTATCCCCTATCCATAGGATCTCCCAAATGGGGCCCCGCATTGCCGCTCTCTCTGAGGTCGACGATACGCCCCCTCCACATACAGTTCTATGGGAGAGGTGGGGAGGCACACCTCTCCCATTGAGATACATGGAGGAGGAGTGTCGGCCGCGATGTCAATTTTATTTTAGCGTTTTCGTTTTTTCCACCTCGCCTTCTAAAATACATAATTTTTTTCTATTTCCATTCACAAACCCATATGAGAGCTTGTTTTTTTGCATGATCAGTTGTACTTTGTAATGACATCACTCATTTTACCCTAAAATATATGGTAAACCCCCCCCCAAAAAATTTTGTTTCTAAGGAAATTTAACCGAAAATCATAATTTAGCAAATTTGGGGGGTTTCGTTTTCACGCTGTACATTTTACGGTAAAAATTATATATGTTTTCTTTATTCTATGCCGTTTGCCGTACGGAATCATTAACATATAGTTTACATTTTACGCACACGACGATACCAAATATGTTTATTATTTATCTTTTTTAATGCTTTTTTGTATTAATATGGGGAAAAGCGGTGATTTAAAACTTCATTGGGGAGGGGCTTTTTCATATTTTTTTACATTTATTTTTAACTTTTTTAGTCCCCATAGGTGACTATTTATAGCAATAATTAGATTGCTAATACTGTTCAGTGCTATGCATAGGGCAAAGCACTGATCAGTATTATTGGTGATCTTCTACTCTGGTCTGCTGGAAGGCAGATCAGAGCAGACGACCCCAGGAGACGGACGGAGGCAGGTGAGGGGACCTCCGTCCGCCATCTTGGCTGATCGGATCCCCGCGGCAGTGCCACGGCCAATCAGATCAGCCATTTTAATTGCCGCACTGCCGTAGATGCCGTGAACTGTATTGAGCACAGCATCTGAGGGGTTAATGGCAGACATCAGCGCAAACGCTGATGTCTGCCATTACTGGCGGGTCCGCGGCTGCTGACAGCCACCGGGGCCCGCCGTGAATGAAGAGACTGCAACTCCTCCACTCACATCACAGCTGCGCTGTAAATGTATGGCGTTGTGCGCCAAGTATCCCTATGCAGCACCATACATTTATGGCGAGTGTCCTTAAGGGGTTAAGACTGGCATGTAAAACGCCAGTATTAGTAAATTCCCCCCATTGGACATATCTTGCTCTAGTGCCCTTTAGGTTAAGACTGGCATGTGAAACTTAATAAACTCCCCCTATAATATCAATTACAAACCCTTTTTATTTTTCAGAAATAAAGAAAAAAAATACACATGACAGTAAGTGGGTTACACTGACAAATGTATCCATTACACTGTTAATATACTACAAGAGGATGCTGATCTAGTTACCAGTGTAGCATCCCAGATAAACTAGTTGTGTCACACAAAGGTAATAGATCATAGGTCCTTTGGGATTACATTAGCTAGCGTCAGCTCAAATTACGGCTCAAGGAAAAAGAATGCAATGTTTCCACAGGGCATATTCAGTGTAATTCATTCTATACATATGGTATGCGGTAATATACATAGACAGCAAAGCTAAAGCCTCATTTACACTGTAGCAAAAATATTATGAAAAATAAGATCATATATATATATATATATATATATATATATATATATATATATATATAAACATAAAACATCTAAAAAGGCAAACACTTGTACACATGGCTCCATACAAGCTCCTTGTTGTACTGAGCCATAATACAGCACCCATGGCAGTCTATAGGTGGACTGTATTTTTTTGAAAATGCCTCAAATTTTACACATGGCAAGATCTAGTACAGTGCTGTGGGCCTCCAGATGTTACAAAACTACAACTCCCAGCATGGCATATTATTGGGATATTTTCCCATATAAATATTGTAAAGTAAATAAGTAAAACAGCAGCAAATGTGTGCAATGTCAATTATTGTTATCAGAACCAGGACGAGCACATTGACTCATCACTCTCATACACATTAGACATGTTGGCCAAACCTGTGGAGTTTGGTGAGGTGTGTGGGAACCTCCCGACTCTTACCAGGTAGAAGAATGGTATCACAGACGGAAGAAGTAGTATTACTAAAACTTAACTTTTAATTACCAATAATAAAAAGATGATTATTGCTAACCAGTGGTGATATAAAAGGAAACACTTAGGTTAGAAACGCATGCAAGTCCATATACAAGCAAGACAGAAACCTCAAGATTATTAAAGTTGCCCCTATTATGTCTTAGCACATAAATGTCACGGCAGGAACCTACTGTGATATTTTACAGATAGGTAGATGCCAATGGCTAAACGACAAGGGCAAAAACACAATCCTTACAATAGTAACTAAACAACAACCCAGGTAGAAGGATGGGGCATCTTGAATTTCAACTGCCCAAGCCCTAAGGCCCAGATTTATCAATGAATGTCTACGGTAGAGCTATTTTCCTACATTTATTTGGGTGGTGGGTTTGACTAGCGTGCATCTTATTTATCAAGAAGGTGCAGCAGGATGATGAATTTTGCGCAGCTCTGCTGTGGTGGGAAAAGCTCTACCACATACACTTTTTCTAGACGCTTGTGAGGGAGGGAAGTAGACACTTTCCCGGGTCCTGAATTTGGAAGGTTAGGTGTTTTTAATTTCACAGAGCTGCCGGGACATTTTTACATGCATTTAGTCGCTACAATCAAATTTGATTGTGGTGTCTAAGGGGTTAAAGCCAGGCATAACCATGATCGGTGATATCTGGCATGACAGATGGTTCCTGGTGCCAGATAGCTGCCAGGATGACCCAGCTATGACCCGCGCTCAGCTCCTGAGCACGTGTCATAGAAGGGGAGTGGGACGCTGTCATCCACAAGAGGTTAAAAGTTGAATTGCGGAAGGTATTAGTGATTCTCATGCCTACTGGTAGGTGGTGTAGTTTTGCGCCTAAAAAAAAGTACCTTTGCGCACAAAATACCGACTTTTTACGAAAGTCGCAAATAATAAATACGTGACCACTGCATGGTCAAAAAGAAAAAGTTCTATGGGTAGGCAAAAAGAATGAAACTGTCTATCAAAGGGCGCATAAAAGTCGCTAAATATGCTTCTTGCGCCTGAACTGCGCCAAAACATAGACAAAAAAAATGCTCTAAAAGCAATGATAAATCTCCTCCTATGTTCTTTGGGGGAAAAGCCAATGCTAAAGAAGTCTGCCAAAAGTTTCACCTCCCTCTTTCCTTTCAGAACAGGAACGCTTGGTCGGCCCTCACCTATATGTAGGGAAACATAGCTGTCGGATGAACAACAGCGATGTTATGTGTATAGCTAAATTAACAGTATATAACACATTATCACCATGTGCAAAAGAGGCTTCCGACATTATTCAAAAGATTACCCAAAGATGTTGGGGGAAAAAATGCAACCTTTACCACACTGTGCTACTGAGGTTTAGATACATAATAGAATAGATACATTGCACCAAGTATGGCCGAAACAGTAGAAAAACAATCAGTATGTGGCTACTCCTGAGCAAATACTTTGGCGGGTACCTGAAGAGTAAAAAAAAATACAAGAACGGCATCCCGCAAATGGAGCTGGTATAAATATGGCTCAATACACTAGATAAAAGCTGGCCTTATCTGACCATTTTAGCAGGATGATGTAAATAGGGGGCTGCTTCAGTAGATGTCAGCAGAAACTAAGAATACATTGGTTTTTAAAAACATCTTTTGTTCCTATAGGAGAGAAGCAGCCACAAGAGGAGCCTGGATGCCGCTTCTTCCACTCTGTCCCAGTATTCATGTATGGAAATGTTGGGTGTTTTAGCTGCCGCTTCAATGAGCAGTGGATTGACAACTATAACAAGTGTACGGCAGACACATTATAAGAAGATCCAGTTAATTTCTAGAGACAATTTTCCTTGCAAGAGTTGAAGTGAAATGAGGAAGAAAGTGACCAAGATGGATCAATACTATCAGTTTTACCGGAGTTTCCCAATTTATTATAATGCACAAACAATAGATATCAGAGCGGCACTGCCATATAGACAACCAACAGTTTGTGTTTCTGGATAAAGGATACACAGTGCAGGTATTTGGACAATACTCATCTAACGGTGGTGCTAGGACATTAAGCATTAAGAACATTTAGAAATGAATCGCAACAGAACAAGACAGCAATCCTGCACTCACCGCAACAGTACGAGTCACACGGCTCCTCTCACGGGACCTCCAGCAGACAGGCAGAGGAAATCAGAATGGGGCGCTTAGAGGCAACTGCCGGCGGTTTCACGCACAAAGGTAATGCGCTTCTTCCGGCCTCAAGGCCGGAAGAAGCGCATTACCTTTGTGCGTGAAACCGCCAGCAGTCGCTTCAGAGCGACCCACACTAATTTCATCTGCCTGTTTGATGGAGGTCCCGTGAGAGGAGCCGTGTGACTCGTACTGTTGCGGTGAGTGCAGGATTGCTGTCTTGTTCTGTTGCGATTCATTTCCAATTTATTATAAACCTGCTCAGCCCCGAACTAGAGTTTGTGTATACAACCACATGTGTCCGTAAAACAGACAGCTTTCCAATAGAAGAAATTTCAACTAAAGAACTGCACACTAAGTTCTGGGTTACACATTCTGCCGGTATACAATAATGGCATACCACTACTACACTAAGTCAGCCGCACTGTCTAGTTGTCTAATTCCACTGGAGTTGACCAAACCTAGTAACAGTCTAAGGTCTATGGAAGACTCAACACAGTGTCCTGGTCTCTACCATTGGGAGCCAAGAACCAGTTACTTAGATTTTAAAGGGGTTATCCAGGATTAAAAAAAACATTGCTGCTTTCCTTCAAAAAATAAACAGTGTCACACCTGTCCTCTGGTTGTGTGTGGTATTGCACCAAGGCTTCATCACATACAAACTGAAGACAAGAGAGGCACTGTTCTGGAAGAAAACAGCTATGTTTTCCCTGATCATGGATAACCCCTTTAACCTGTCCAATCCTTTATTTTGCTCACAGCAATGTCCAGCATTTACTGGGTGAATGTAATTGAGCATTCCAGTGATGGCTCTCTTATGTATATTTCAGGATTCTGAGTTATGAATGTGGCATCCTGCTAATGTAGATGTATTGTCTAGTTTGCAGCAGAGAGAAATAAATGACACTGGAAGATGTATGGCATTTTCTTCCTTGTTGTGGATTCTGAACAGTGTTTTGTGCAGAACAGCACCAGACAGCAGAACAGCACCAGTACTTAAAGGGGTACTCCGGTGAAAACCTTTTTTCTTTTAAAATCAACTGGTGGCAGAAAGTTAAACATATTTGTAAATTACTTCTATTAAAAAATCTTAATCCTTCCAGTACTTATTAGCTGCTGAATGCTACAGAGGAAATTCCTTTCTTTTTGGAACACTGACGACATCACAAGCACAGTGCTCTCTGCTGACATCTCTGTCCATTTTAGCAACCATGCATAGCAGATGTATGCTAAGGGCAGCATGGTGGCTCAGTGGTTGGCACTGCTGCCTTGCAGTGCTGGGGACTTGGGTTCAAATCCAACTAAGGACAACAATAAATAAAGCGTTATTATTATTATAATAATGTCAGCAGAGAGCACTGTGCTCGTGATGTCATCAGAGAGCATTCCAAAAAAAAGAATTTCCTCTGTAGTATTCAGCAGCTAATAAGTACAGGAAAGATTAAGATTTTTTTAATAGAAGTAATTTACAAATATGTTTAACTTTCTGCCACCAGTTGATTTAAAAGAAAAAAGGTTTTCACCTGAGTACCCCTTTAAGAGTCTCCTGCAATTCACTTGTGTGAATGAACAGAATCCATGAAAGATGAACTAGAATGAACTTCAGTGATGTAAACTATTTTATATAAACACCTGACGTTCCATAAAACAATTCCAACCAATGGCTTACAATGGGCCAAAACATGTCCCCGTAGAGATTACTTGTCAATGAACCCCTAGCCCTTGTATAACACTACTCATCAATAGCAGGTCTTATCAATAGTGGTATGAACATGTGTGTTATCCAGTGTACTTTATATGCAAAAAGGAACCAGACATGCTACAGTAAATAATATGGATATTATATACTATACGTATTGTACCTTGCTGGCAGTGTATATGACCTGGGTGCATTGTGTATAGTGGTGTGTAACTTGCAGTATTAATGAACTGCTCTAGTGTAAGCATGTGTGAAAGGGTGTTAAGCCCCCACTGTACATACACCAGCATATGGCATTGTGTAAATACACTTGGTGCGCTATATACTGTTTGTAGAATATGTAAAGTATCTGACATAAAAGAGTACACCTCCCACATTTCTGTAAATATTTTATTATATCTTTTCATGTGACAACACTGAAGAAATGCCCCTCTGCTACAATGTAAAGTAGTGAGTGCACAGTCTGTATAAGTGTTTAATGTTTGGTCCCCTCAAAATAACTCAACACATAACTATTAAAGGGGTACTCTGCTGCTCAGCATTTGGAAAAAACTGTTCTGAACTCTGTAGCCTGCGCCGGGAGCTCGTGACGTCATAGCCCCGCCCCCTCATGATGTCACATCCTGCCCCCTCAATGCAAGTCTATGGGAGGGGGCGTGACGGCTGTCACGCTCCTCCCATAGACTTGCATTGAGGGGCGGGGCGTTACGGCAGAGGGGGCAGTTTATGATGTCACAGGCTCCGGCTCCAGCGTTCGGAACAGTTTTGTTACAAACGCTGAGCTGTGGAGTACCCCTTTAATGTGTAAACATTGGCAACAAAAGTGAGTACACCCCTAAGTGGTAGTGTCAAAATTGGGCCCAATTAGGCATTTTCCCTCCCCAATGTAATGTAATTTGTTTGTGTTACAGGGTTTCAGGTGTGACTGGGGAGAAGGGGTTTTAAATTAGATGTTATCGCTCTCACAATCTCCAATACTGTACACTGGAAGTTTAACATGGCACCTCATGGCAAAGAACTCTCTGAAAAAAAGAATTGTTGCTCTACATTAAGATGGCCTAGACTATAATAAGATTGTCGTCCCAGAAGGGACTCCACGCCCAAGAGGCTTAAGGCAGTGCTGGAAAATAATGGTGGTCATACAAAATATTGACACTTCAACCTAATCTGGACATTTGCACAGGGTGTACTCACTTTTGTTACCAAGGTTTATGGCTGTGTGTTGTGTTATTTTGAGGGGAAACAACAATAAAGGAATACTGCAGCCCTAGCCCCTGCAGTTGGGGATAAGTGTCTGATCGTGGGGGGTCCGACTGCTGGGAATCTTCTGTACGGGACCCGGCTCTGCCATGGCTCTCTTCATGCAGGAGGCGTTTTGACCACATCATGACACAGCAGCCAACACGCCCTCTCCATGTATCTCTATGGGAGAGGCGGAGATGCAGCGTCCGTGTATCCCCGCCTCTTCCATAGAGCTAAATGAAGAAGGCGTGTCTGTCTACCACTTAGTCGACGACACAAGCATTAGCCGTGCAGAACCGCGGCAGTTCCGGGTCTTTGTACGGGAGATCGCAGGGGTCCGAGTGATCGTACCCCCCACGATCAGACACTTATCCCCTATTCTGCGGATAGGAGATAATGTTGTCTAAGGCTGCGGTACACCTTTAAACACTTATACAGGCTGTGCACTCAATACTTTACATTGTAACAGAGTGACATTTATTCAGTGTTGTCACATGAAAATTAGAAGAAAATATTTAAAAAAAAAATGTAAGGGATGCACTTATGTGAGATACTATAGGTATATGCTGCCCCAAGTGTAAAATGACTGATGAATAGCTGCACTACTTAATTGCTTGCAGTTTACAGTAAATACACTAGGTACTTTGGTATATAGATTGTAGTGTACATAAACAAGAAGCAGTCATATGTGATTATTTGTCTATGACTATACTTGTATATGGCTTGTAATATATGTAAATGTATAGGGTAACCCAGCATAAGGCTTTGATGTCCAATAAGTTACTTGGTATAGTTGTATATGGTCTGACCCGGTATATGGTTTTCGTGTATAGTAAATGGCTTGTACAATACAGTAAAGTGCCTTGTAAATGAACTGGGTACCTTGCCATGGGGTTTTAGTGTACAGTAAATGGGTTAGGTTTGGTAGTATATGGATTGTAGTATACACTAAATGAACTGGGTACCTTGGCATAGAGCTCTGATGTACAGTAGATCACTTGGGTACAGTACTTGATGGCTTGCAATTGCAGTAAATACACTTGGTGCCCTGGCATATGGCTTCTAGAATGCAGTATACAGGCATAGGGCTTGTAATACACAGTGAATTACCTGGGAAGTAATACATGGCTTGTAGAAAACAGTAGATGCACTGGCATATGGTTTGTAGTATACAGTAAATATGAGTACAGTAGTTTATGGTTTGTAGAATGTGGTAGATGACTTGGGTAAAGCAATATATATATAGATGATTGGTATAGTGGTAGTATATAGCTTGTAGAATACAGTAAAATGCACTGGGTCACATGGCGCCTAGTTGTAGTCCATACACTGGCATATGGCTTGTAATATAAACACTGGAGCATTGACATGTTGCATGTAGTGTCAATGAGGGAGATTTATCAAAACCTGTGCAGAGGAAGAGTGGTGCTGTTACCCATAGCAACCAGTTAGATCATCTTTTATTTGATAAAAGGCTCTCTGAAAAGTGAAAGAAGCCGATTGGTTGCTGTGGGCAACTGCACCACTCATCCTCCAGACAAATTATGATAAATCCCCCCAATGACCTTTGTGACCTCAGTGTAAATGAAATGGTATGTGGTATGTAATAAATTAGTGGGGTACCCTGGCATATGGCTTGTAGCGTACAGCAGATGACTGGTATAGTAAGTATAAGTGTTATAGAATGCACTATAGGCACTGGTATATTAGTATAAGTGTTATAGAATGCAGTATATGCACTGGTATATTAGTATAAGCGTTATAGAATGCAGTATATGCACTGGTATATTAGTATAAGCGTTATAGAATGCAGTATATGCACTGGTATATTAGTATAAGTGTTATAGAATGCACTATAGGCACTGGTATATTAGTATAAGTGTTATAGAATGCAGTATATGCACTGGTATATTAGTATAAGTGTTATAGAATGCACTATAGGCACTGGTATATTAGTATAAGTGTTATAGAATGCAGTATATGCACTGGTATATTAGTATAAGTGTTATAGAATGCACTATAGGCACTGGTATATTAGTATAAGTGTTATAGAATGCACTATAGGTATGGGTATATTAGTATAAGTGTTATAGAATGCACTATAGGTATGGGTATATTAGTATAAGTGTTATAGAATGCACTATAGGTATGGGTATATTAGTATAAGTGTTATAGAATGCAGTATATGCACTGGTATATTAGTATAAGTGTTATAGAATGCAGAATATGCACTGGTATATTAGTATAAGTGTTATAGAATGCACTATAGGCACTGGTATATTAGTATAAGTGTTATAGAATGCACTATAGGCACTGGTATATTAGTATAAGTGTTATAGAATGCACTATAGGTATGGGTATATTAGTATAAGTGTTATAGAATGCACTATAGGTTTGGGTATATTAGTATAAGTGTTATAGAATGCAGTATATGCACTGGTATATTAGTATAAGTGTTATAGAATGCAGAATATGCACTGGTATATTAGTATAAGTGTTATAGAATGCACTATAGGCACTGGTATATTAGTATAAGTGTTATAGAATGCACTATAGGCACTGGTATATTAGTATAAGTGTTATAGAATGCACTATAGGTATGGGTATATTAGTATAAGTGTTATAGAAAGCAGTATATGCACTGGTAAAAAAAAAATAGTATATCTCTTGTAGAATGCAGTACATGCATTGAGTATCCTGGCACATGGCTTGTAGTCCATCACCTGAATACACTGGCACATAGCTGCTGATATATGCCCTGATGCACTGGCAGCTGCGTGTAGAGTCTCTATGAAGGGTGTATGGGCCGGATGTATGAATGGCATAAGCCGGGTACCCTGCTGTATGAATGGCATGAGCTGGGTGCCCTGGTGTATGAATGGCATGAGCTGGGTGCCCTGGTGTATGAATGGCATGGGCCAGGTGCCCTGGTGTATGAATGGGATGATCAGGGTGCCCTGGTGTATGAATGACATGAGCCGGGTACCCTGGTGTATGAATGGCATGAGCCGGGTACCCTGGTGTATGAATGGCATGAGCCGGGTACCCTGGTGTATGAATGGCATGGGCCGGGTGCCCTGGTGTATGAATGGCATGGGCCGGGTGCCCTGGTGTATGAATGGCATGGGCCGGGTGCCCTGGTGTATGAATGGCTTGGGCCGGGTGCCCTGGTGTATGAATGGCATGAGCAGGATGCCCTGGTGTATGTATGGCACAAGCCGGGTACCCTGGTGTATGTATGGCACAAGCCGGGTGCCCTGGTGTATGGCATGAGCCGGGTACCCTGGTGTATGAATGGCTTGGGCCGGGTGCCCTGGTGTATGAATGGCATGGGCCGGGTGTCCTGGTGTATGAATGGCATGAGCCGGGTGTCCTGGTGTATGCATGGCATGGGCCGGGTGCCCTGGTGTATGAATGGCTTGGGCCGGGTGCCCTGGTGTATGAATGGCATGAGCCGGGTGCCCTGGTGTATGGCATGAGCCGGGTGCCCTGGTGTATGAATGGCATGAGCCGGGTGCCCTGGTGTATGAATGGCATGGGCCGGGTGCCCTGGTGTATGTATGGCACAAGCCGGGTACCCTAGCACTCCAGGCGCAATGTCACTGCAGGAAGCCGTGTGTCCCGGGGCGGCAGCAGGTGTCTACTCACCGGGCCGTTGGTGGCGGTGGCCGCCGCGGTGTCCTCGGTGTCGGACAGGGAAGGTGACGGTCCGTACACCGAGCTCCGTCTCCGCAGGGTCAGGCCGCTCCTCAGCAGGGACGGCAGTTCCCTCAGCTTGTGCTTCAGCTGCGCCTGCTGCTCCCGGACGCTCCGGCTGCGGCTCAGCCCTGCGGTGCTCCCCCCGGTCCCGGTTCCGCCGCCGTTGCTGCTCTCTGAGGTGGGCTGCATCTTCCTCCTCACCTGCCCCACAGTCATACTGCTGCCGGGCACCGCGGGGACAGCATGGTCTTCCCTCAGCAGCCGCCGCCGTGCGCTGTCTGCAGTCTCCCTGTCCTCCCGCCTGTCACCACACTGAGGAGGAGGAAACGTACCGCAGCCTGTGCTCTGCCTACACCGCCGCCTCCAACAGCCCCGAGCCGTCACCTGCACCAGCGCACACTCCTCCTATCACCAGCCAGGCAGGACCCTGCAAATACGGCGGGCGGGATACATGTCATGAACTGGAAGCCTCCTCATGTGACTGCTGCATGTCCTCCATGTGACAATATCTGCAGCATGTACTACATAGGATAATATACAAGGCAGGGATGCTGAGGCTGCAGCTCGACCACATTATTACTATGCCAGGCTAATCTTATGAAATGCCATACATTCCTATATCTATCTATCTCATATCTATCTATCTGAACGTTTCCCAACCAAGGTGCCTCCAGCTGTTGCAAAACTACAACTCCCAGCATGCCCGGACAGCCAAAGGCTGTCCGGGCATGCTGGGAGTTGTAGTTTTGCAACAGCTGGAGGCATCTTGGTTGGGAAACACTGATCTATCTATCTGTCTCACCAACATATTGTATAGCACTGCTCAGAAATTGTCCTATTTGACATAGCCCTAGATGTCCTGACAATCCAGCTAATCTGAACACTATTAAGCAGAAATGTCATCACTGTATCTATCAGTGTTTCACAACCTGTGGCTCTCCAGTGGTTGCAAAACCATAGCACAACACAAAATAACCATTCAGCAGCACCAAAATGTAGCAAACACAATACCTCTCCAGCAGTGCCAAACAGTACAGCACAAAATACCTCTCCAACAGTGGCAAAATAATGTTGGGCGCGAATATTCGCATTTTTGAATTTTTATCGCAAATTCACGAATATTGCGAATATATTCGCTATATATTTGAAATTACGAACATTCACTTTTTTCGGCATATGCGCATATTCCTTCTTTTCACTTGTGGGCCAATTAGATGATGCAAATTCACTTATCAGAGGTTATCAACAACATCACTAGCAACCAATAGTAAACCTGCCCACACCCTCACTGTTTTCTTCCTCGAATACGCGTATATGCGAATATTCACATATGCGAATGTAACGAATATGTGAAATTTGCGAATATAGAACGAATATTCGTCTATATATACGCGAAATATTGCAAATTCGAATATCACTAGTGGCAAACAAATACCACAGCACAGCAAAAATACGTGTAGCACAAAAATACATCTCCAGGCATGCAAAACAATTACCATAGTGTAGCACAAAACACCTCGAAAGCTGCTCAAAAGTGCAGCACTAAATACCTCTCCAGCACAGGCAAATCCTATAGTGCAGCACAAAATACCTCTCCAGCACAGGCAAATCCCATAGTGCAGCACAAAATACCTCTCCAGCAGCACTAAAGAAATACCAAATTGTAGCACTAAATACCTCTCCAAGAGCAGCCAATAAATATCACAGTGCAGCACAAAATACCTCTTCCACTGCACCAAACAAAACCACAATTCAGCACAAAACCCCTTTCCAGCAGCACCAAATACTACAGTGCAGCACAGAATATCTTTTTATCAGCACCAAACACCACAGTGCAGCAAAATGCTTCTACATGGAGACTAAACAAACACTATAGTATAGCATAAAATACCTCACAAGCAGCACCAAAGACCACAGCACCGCACAAAATACCTCTCCAGCAGTACCAAACAAACACCAGAGTGCAGCGCAAATACCTCTTAACCGACATTAAAAGCCACCACAATGCAGCACAAAATACCTTTCTAATAGTGCCAGCTGTACTGTCCCCATTCCCTCCCCTTCTCCACTGGCAGCAGTAATGTCAGATGGCTGCCCCCCATAATAATGTACAAAAATGTACTGAAAAATAAGGAAAAAGAAACAGATTACAAAAATTAACGTTTCTGTATTTGGCTTTAATGACAGAAATTGTTCTGCCATATCATCTATTATTGCTCTTATGTTCATTTACCTGCTGGCAGCAGTTTTAGTTTTTGCTGGATTAATGGGTCCATGCTGGGTTTTTGTTGTATTTTGCTTGTGGTGATTCTCAGTCTATGTAGTGGATACAATTTCAGTTTTTTGGGTCTGGTAATATTGATTTATTGTTTGCGGTTAGGCTAGGTTCAGACTACGGAGTCTCCGGGCAGAAAATTTCCACCCGGAGATTCCGAGTGCGGCCAGGGCTGACTGAATCAGCGGGTGCTAGGACCGCGCGGACACTGCAGTCTCCAATGGACTGCAATGGGTTCTGCGCGGATTTCCGCCTGAAGAAAGAGCAACGCCATTCTTCAGGCAGAAATTTCCAAGCGGATTTTCCATTCACAAATTCTGCTTCTCAAATTCCGAAGTGTGAATTTGTGAACGGAAACCCATTCACTATACAGTACATTTTAGCAAGCGGAATTACCGCCTGCAATTTCAGTATTGAAGGTGGAAATTCCGTAGTCTGAATCTAGCCTTATGAGCTTTCTGCTGTTTCTATCTAGTTCAGCCTGTCTCAGGTTAAACTTTTAAAAATGGAATGTTATTGTTTGGCTGGCATGTGTTGTCTATGTCTTGTCCAATCTATCTTGTACTGGTATGGCTGGTTCAAGGATTTTTGTCTACATAGGAATTGCCCCTCATTTTACCTTCTTGGGGGAGGGGGGGGGCACCATATCCGAATGGTTTTAATGATATGTTTAGTGTTCTGCTGCCATGTGCTGTCTATGTCTTGTCCGGTCTGTGTCATGTGGGTTGTAGCATTTGGTTTTGGAAGCATTTTTCTCTGGTGTAATGTAGATTTTTGCTTAGTGAGTTTTCTGATCCTGCTGTTGTCAGATATTTCCATCATTCTGTGTTGTTTTTTATCCGTTTATTGTATGTACTTTATATGAGCCACTGTTACGCCTAGCGCTCCGGGTCCCCGCTCCTCCCCGGAGCGCGTACGGCGTCTCTCTCTCCGCAGCGCCCCGGTCGGTCCCGCTGACCGGGAGCGCTGCACTGTCATGGCCGTCGGGGATGCGATTCGCACAGCGGGACGCGCCCGCTCGCGAATCGCATCCCAGGTCACTTACCCGTTCCCGTCCCCTGCTGTCATGTGCTGGCGCGCGCGGCTCCGCTCTCTAGGGCGCGCGCGCGCCAGCTCCCTGAGACTTAAAGGGCCAGTGCACCAATGATTGGTGCCTGGCCCAATTAGCTTAATTGGCTTCCATCTGGTCCCTGACTATATCTGACCTCCTCCCATGCACTCCCTTGCCGGATCTTGTTGCCTTGTGCCAGTGAAAGCGTTTTTGTGTGTCCAAAGCCTGTGTACCAGAACTTCTGCTATCCACCCTGACTACGAACCTTGCCGCCTGCCCCCGACCTTCTGCTACGTCCGACCTTGCTTCTGTCTACTCCCTTGTACCGCGCCTATCTTCAGCAGCCAGAGAGGTTGAGCCGTTGCTAGTGGATACGACCTGGTCACTACCGCCGCAGCAAGACCATCCCGCTTTGCGGCGGGCTCTGGTGAAAACCAGTAGTGACTTAGAACCGGTCCACTAGCACGGTCCACGCCAATCCCTCTCTGGCACAGAGGATCCACCTCCTGCCAGCCGGCATCGTGACAGCCACCCTGCAAGACTACTACTCCCTGCAAAACTACTACTTCCATCTGCCACTAACATCTAATGGTGAGTTGCCATTTGCTTCTGATTGAAATGGCCACTGTCAAATACAAAAACTTTTTATAAGTTTTGTATCTTGGCAAAACATTAACCTTATTAATATATTTCATAACAAAATTGTATATCCTTTTTATAGAAATCATGGCTTATAAAAGTCTAGTAAGTGAGGGTGGGCTAGAAATCCACTGTGCTCTCCTGTCTGATAGGACAGGAGAGAGCACAGAGGAGTACTATAAGATAGGAGAGAGCAAGGAGGAGTCCTATCAGACAGGAGAGAGCACAGAGGATTCCTATCAGACAGGAGAGAGCACAGAGGAGTCCTATCAGACAGGAGAGAGCACAGAGGAGTCCTATCAGACAGGAGAAAGCACAGAGGAGTCCTATCAGACAGGAGAGAGCACAGAGGAGTCCTATCAGACAGGAGAGAGCACAGAGGAGTACTATCAGACAGGAGAGAGCACAGAGGAGCGCTATCAGTCAGGAGAGAGCCCAGAGGAGTCCTAGGAGTGCTATCAGACAGGAGAGAGCACAGAGGAGTACTATCAGACAGGAGAGAGCACAGAGGAGTACTATCAGACAGGAGAGAGCACAGAGGAGCGCTATTAGACAGGAGAGAGCACAAAGGAGTGCTATCAGACAGGAGAGAGCACAGAGGAGTGCTATCAGACAGGAGAGAGCACAGATGAGTACTATCAGACAGGAGAGAGCAACAGAGGAGTGCTATCAGACAGGAGAGAGCATAGAGGAGCGCTATCAGACAGGAGAGAGCACAGAAGAGTCCTATCAGACAGGAGAGAGCACAGAGGAGTCTTCTCAGACAGGAGAGAGCACAGAGGAGTACTATCAGACAGGAGAGAGCACAGAGGAGTACTATCAGACAGGAGAGAGCACAGAGGAGTCCTATCAGATAGGAGAGAGAACAGAGGAGTACTATCAGACAGGAGAGAGCATAGAGAAGCACTATCAGACAGGAGAGAGCATAGAGAAGCACTATCAGACAGGGGAGAGCATAGAGGAGCGCTATCAGACAGGAGAGAGCATAGAGGAGTCCTATCAGACAGGAGAGAGCACAGAGGAGTGCTATCAGACAGGAGAGAGCACAGAGGAGTGCTATCAGACAGGAGAGAGCACAGAGGAGTCCTATCAGAAAGTAGAGAGCACAGAGGAGTACTATCAGACAGGAGAGAGCATAGAGGAGTCCTATCAGACAGGAGAGAGCACAGAGGAGTCCTATCAGACAGGAGAGAGCACAGAGGAGTCCTATCAGACAGAAGAGAGCACAGAGGAGTGCTATCAGACAGGAGAGAGCATAGAGGAGCGCTATCAGACAGGAGAGAGCATAGAGAAGTCCTATCAGACAGGAGAGAGCACAGAAGAGTCCTATCAGACAGGAGAGAGCCCAGAGGAGTCCTAGGAGTGCTATTAGACAGGAGAGAGCACAGAGGAGTGCTATCAGACAGGAGAGAGCACAGAGGAGTGCTATCAGACAGGAGAGAGCACAGAGGAGTACTATCAGACAGGAGAGAGCACAGAGGAGTCCTATCAGACAGTAGAGAGCACAGAGGAGTCCTATTAGACAGGAGAGAGCACAGAGGAGTCCTATCAGACAGGAGAGAGCACAGAGGAGTCCTATCAGACAGGAGAGAGCACAGAGGAGTGCTATCAGACAGGAGAGAGCATAGAGGAGCGCTATCAGACAGGAGAGAGCATAGAGGAGTCCTATAAGACAGGAGAGAGCACAGAAGAGTCCTATCAGACAGGAGAGAGCACAGAGGAGTCCTATCAGACAGGAGAGAGCACAGAGGAGTCCTATCAGACAGGAGAGAGCACAGAGGAGTACTATCAGACAGGAGAGAGCATAGAGGAGCGCTATCAGACAGGAGAGAGCCCAGAGGAGTCCTAGGAGTGCTATCAGACAGGAGAGAGCACAGAGGAGTACTATCAGACAGGAGAGAGCACAGAGGAGTACTATCAGACAGGAGAGAGCACAGAGGAGCGCTATTAGACAGGAGAGAGCACAGAGGAGCGCTATTAGACAGGAGAGAGCACAGAGGAGTGCTATCAGACAGGAGAGAGCACAGAGGAGTGCTATCAGACAGGAGAGAGCACAGAGGAGTGCTATCAGACAGGAGAGAGCATAGAGGAGCGCTATCAGACAGGAGAGAGCATAGAGAAGTCCTATCAGACAGGAGAGAGCACAGAAGAGTCCTATCAGACAGGAGAGAGCACAGAGGAGTCTTATCAGACAGGAGAGAGCACAGAGGAGTCCTATCAGATAGGAGAGAGGACAGAGGAGTACTATCAGACAGGAGAGAGCATAGAGAAGCACTATCAGACAGGAGAGAGCATAGAGGAGCGCTATCAGACAGGAGAGAGCATAGAGGAGTCCTATCAGACAGGAGAGAGCACAGAGGAGTGCTATCAGACAGGAGAGAGCACAGAGGAGTGCTATCAGACAGGAGAGAGCACAGAGGAGTACTATCAGACAGGAGAGATAATAGAGGAGCACTATAAGACAGGAGAGAGCATAGAGGAGTCCTATCAGACAGGAGAGAGCACAGAGGAGTGCTAGCCCACCCTCACTTACTGGGCCCTCACTTTGTGTCCATGCCTGTGCTTCAGCTTGGACAAAGCAATGATTTTGCCACAACTTGGAAGTATGCTTGAGGTCAATGTCAGTTTGGAAGACCTATTTCCACCTCATATTGGCATCAAGTTTGTGAATCCTTTTTCCTCCATACGTAATCATGGTCATTATAGTCTTTGTTTCTTCAGACCAGAGGACATTTCTCCAAAAAGTAAAATTTTTGTCTCCATGTGCAGTTGCAAACTGTAGCTTGTTAAAGGGGTATTCCAGGCCAAAACTTTTTTTTATATATATCAACTGGCTCTGGAAAGTTAAACAGATTTGTAAATTACTTTGATTAAAAAATCTTAATCCTTCCAATAGTTATTAGCTTCTGAAGTTGAGTTGTTGTTTTCTGTCTAACTGCTCTCTGATGACTCGGAAGCTGTGCAGTTCCTATGGGGATATTTTCCCATCATGCACAGCTCCCAGGACGTGACATCATCAATGAGCAGTTAGACAGAAAACTTCAGAAGCTAATAACTATTGGAAGGATTAAGATTTTTTAATAGAAGTAATTTACAAATCTGTTTAACTTTCCGGAGCCAGTTGATATATAAGAAAAAGTTTTTGCCTGGAATACCCCTTTAAACTTGCAAAGTATTTTTTGATCAGATAAACATGTTATCCTAAAGAGGAACTCCGGGATAGAACATCTTATCTCCTATCTTATCTACTGTTGGGACCCCGTGATCTCCCACCCTGGCTCTCTCCATGTTCGGAGAAAGCTCCGCTCTATGCACAGATTACTGTCAACCACAGCATGAAGCAGTGGCTGACACACCCCTCCATGTAACAGCATTCATGTTTAGAGATACATGGAGTGGCGTGTCAGCCACCGCTTTGTGCTGTGGTCGACAGTCATCAGTACATGGAGCTCCCTCCGTGCATGGAGAGAGCCAGGGTGTTGAGATCACGGGGGTCCCAGTGGTTGGACTGCCCGCGGTCAGACACTTCTCCCCTATCCCGTGGATAGAGGATAAGATGTTCTTTACTAAAGTTCCCCTCTAAGTCATTTAGAAATTACTACAAAAGATGTACCACTTTTGCAGAGGTCATTTGTAATTTTTCTGATGTCTTGGCTGATTTACCACTTCCTCTAATATGCTGACAGGCTGCAACGGTGACCCACCTCAGTTAGTGATTAGACTCTCCAGCAGTGTCAGCACATTAGAAGAAGTAGTGGAATTGGGGACCCAGACCATAGACAGCAAGAGATAGGGCCTGTCCCATTTAATTGAATTGGAGACACTACTGAGAATTCTCTGTGACCTTTTCAGAGGTCATTCTAAAAAAAAGGGTGGGGGGTGAACTCTGTTGTGAATGGTGGTGGATCCAGTTTTATCTCTCTACTTGTATCACTCTTCACCTTACTCCTGCCTGTGCTTAGAAGAAGGACATTACTGGAAAATGATCTGTACTGAACAGGAAGTCTCTTTTAGGCCCCAATGTACGTATTTATTTTACCATTTTAAATTATGTGATAATATTTCATATTTTCATGTTGGTCACTCAATGGTTATGGCATTATACTATAGCTGTAGTTCCATAGTTAATAATAACTAGTAGGATCAGAACTTCACCCCAAAGCAAAGGAACATCACAATTAATCAATACAGCGCTCTAAGTAAAGATGTCCACAATTACCTCATGAGTAAAATAACAATTTACTATTAAATATGTCAGGAAAGATGACCGCTCCCCTAATCTTATTACTCACATGTGATGTCTTCTCTTATCAGAGTCGTTCACGATCCCTTTTCTTCTCCATTTGGCCCACATCGTCATAAAGACTTCTTCTGGTGACTGCAGAGTTCGCTGCTTAGACATCATTGGCTCTTCACTTCTGTAGTCATCTGCAGTCTCTATAGCAACACAAATAAATTCAGATGCCAGATCTGACTGACATAAAAATAAATACACACCCCAGACCTGACCTCCAAAAAAAATAAATACAGATCCCAGACCTGACAACTTTTAGGATGAGCTATGAACATCAGGTAGTGTTGTGGAGTGGGCTGTTGTAAGGCTGAACGCTTCACTCTGCAGGACATAGGTAGGAAGCTACGTCATGCATGCATTGGTGGGAGAAGATAGCAAGGCCACCACAAGAAAAAAGAGGCCCCCTAAGTCCAGGAAAGTGGCACACAGAAGCGCCACCGCAACACAGTGACACTGACAAGACATGTTCTGTGTCAGTGTCACTGTGTGCTGGCGTATATACTTTAAAGGTTAAATCCCCTGCATTTCATACTCTATGCCCCCAGCCAATGGGCACTCTAGGCCAGCACTACCTTGCCTATAGTTGGCGCTGGACCTGTCCACAAGATCAGTATCTAATCAGTGAGTATCCCATCAGTGGTGGTCTGACTGCCGGCACTCTATTCACACTATCCTCATGATTAGTGAAGATCTCCACAGATCAGACATACGTATTTCTATAGGTGGCTTTAATCTTGGGATAACCTTTTTCAAAATGATTAAATTTAGAATAGAAAGCATTTTGGATATATGCATTTCTGCATTAAAATGCTCATTGTGTAAAAACAGGCAAGCAGATGAATCCTTAGATATCTATCTATCTATCTATCCATATATATAGACAAAGTATATATATATATACTATACATATGTATGTACAGTATGTATGTATGTATATTTGCATGTACCAGCATAACTTTCAAATAGCTGTAGATATTTTGATGAAACTTGATACAGATGTTACTTATATGGTAACTAAAGTATAGTGGAGTTAAATTAACCCTTACCCACTCCTTTATGTGAGGGCGGTGTTTTGAAGTCCCATGCATGTCTATTCTACGTTTAGTACACTATATCTCCTGATTAGGTCACTCTCGGGCTGCAGAGATTTCCCAGGACTTGCATGTACCAGCATAACTTTCAAATAGCTGTAGATATTTTGATGAAACTTGATACAGATGTTACTTATATGGTAACTAAAGTATAGTGGAGTTAAATTAACCCTTACCCACTCCTTTATGTGAGGGCGGTGTTTTGAAGTCCCATGCATGTCTATTCTACGTTTAGTACACTATATCTCCTGATTAGGTCACTCTCGGGCTGCAGAGATTTCCCAGGACTTACCTCCGGACCAACGTGATGGTAAGGTATAATTTAAATGATTTAACTGGTAGAGAGAATAGTTAGTGTGAGCATGGATATAAAGTTGAGATATGAGGACAGAATATAGGTCAGGATATTAGGACGGGATATGAGGTTGGGATATGAATTCAGGATTAGAGGACGGAATATGAAATCAGGATATGAGGATGGTATATAAGGTTGGTATATAAGGACTGATATGAGTATAGGATATGAGGTCAGGATATGAGGACCAGGTATGAGGTCAAGGAGCCATTTCCCCCTGTCAGCACTGTAGTGTTTAAATAGCGGGGAGGGGTTAAAGTGTTCCTCTCCTTTCCAACAACTTTTGACATGTGACATGCCAAAAGTTTTAATCGGTGGGGATGTTAGTAATTGAGAACAAGTGGGGAGAATTGCGTGGTGACGCACACTTTACCACCCAGATCTTAGTGATCTACATCCTGCAACTCCAATGCAAGCATATGGGGTTGCAGGATAGAGATTACTGCAAGCCAGGAAATGATGTGCGGTACAGCGCACTTCTCTCCGCTTGTTCTCCAGCACTGACACCCCTATCGATCAAAACTTTTGACATATCTCTGTGGCGTGTCAGAAGTTTTTTTTTAAATGACAGGTAAATAAGAAGCGTTCACAGTGATCACACATTTGATCACATTTGCTGAAAAGACTAAAAGATGCATCAGATTTGTGTGCTGTATTTATGAGTGATATATACAGTGTACATCATTAAAATATCCATTTTTCATTTGCACAGTCCACTGTTTCAAAGATCTGTCAAATGGGGTGTAAATTCTCACTGCACCCCTTATTAAAATTCTGTGAGGGGTGTAATTTCCAAAATGGGTTCACATGTGGAGGGGGTGGGGGATCCACTGTTCTGGCACCATGGGGGCTTTGTAAACGCACATGGCCTCCGACTTCCATTCCAAACAAAGTCTCTCTCCAAAAGCTCAATGGCGCTCCTTCTCTTCTGAGCATTGTAGTTCGCCCGCAGAGCACTTTACATCCACATATGGGGTATTTCGATACTCAGAAGAAATGTGGTTACAAATTTTGGGAGGTTTTTTCTCCTATTATCCCTTGTAAAAATTTAAAATTTGGGGAAAAACAGCATTTCAGTGAAAAAAAAAATGTTCATTTAGACATCCAAATTTTACGAAAAGTTGTCAAACACCTGTGGGGTGTTAACCCCTTAAGGACCAATGACGTACCGGTACGTCATTGGTCCTGCTCTTCTGATATAACGCGGGGTTACACAGTAACCCCGCGTCATATCATGGCGGGCCCGGCGTCATAGTGAAGCCGGGACCCGCCTCTAATAGCGCGCAGCGCCGATCGTGGCGCCGCGCGCTATTAACCCTTTAGCCGCGCGCTCAAAGCTGAGCCGCGCGGCTAAAAGTGAAAGTGAAAGTTCCCGGCTAGCTCAGTCGGGCTGTTCGGGATAGCCGCGGCTAATCGCGGCATCCCGAACAGCTGACAGGACAGCGGGAGGGCCCCTTCCTGCCTCCTCGCTGTCCGATCGCCGAATGACTGCTCAGTGCCTGAGATCCAGGCATGAGCAGTCATGCGGCAGAATCGTTGATCACTGGTTTCTTATGAGAAACCAGTGATCAACATAGAAGATCAGTGTGTGCAGTGTTATAGGTCCCTATGGGACCTATAACACTGCAAAAAAAAAGTGAAAAAAAAAAGTGAATAAAGATCATTTAACTCCTCCCCTATTAAAAGTTTGAATCACCCCCCTTTTCCAATAAAAAAAAAAACACAGTGTAAATAAAAATAAAAATAAACATATGTGGTATCACCGCGTGCGGAAATGTCCGAATTATAAAAATATATAATTAATTAAACCGCTCGGTCAATGGCGTGCGCGCAAAAAAATTCCAAAGTCCAAAATAGTGCATTTTTGGTCACTTTTTATATCATTTAAAAATGAATAAAAAGTGATCAATAAGTCCTATCAATGCAAAAATGGTACCGTTAAAAACTTCAGATCACGGTGCAAAAAATGAGCCCTCATACCGCCCCATACACGGAAAAATAAAAAAGTTATAGGGGTCAGAAGATGACAATTTTAAACGTATTAATTTTCCTGCATGTAGTTATGATTTTTTCCAAAAGTCCGACAAAATCAAACCTATATAAGTAGGGTATCATTTTAATCGTATGGACCTACAGAATACATATCAGGTGTCATTTTTACCGAAAAATGTACTACGTAGAAACGGAAGCCCCCAAATTTCAATTTTGTCGCACAATGATTTTTTTTCCCGCTTCACCATAGATTTTTGGGCAAAATGACTGACGTCATTACAAAGTAGAATTGGTGGCGCAAAAAATAAGCCATCATATGGATTTTTAGGTGTAAATTTGAAAGAGTTATGATTTTTTAAAGGCAAGGAGCAAAAAACGAAAATGCAAAAACGGAAAAACCTCCGGTCCTTAAGGGGTTAAGGCTCACTGTACCCCTTGTTACATTCCTTGAGGGGTGTAGTTTCCAAAATAATATGCCATGTGGGTTTTCTTTTATTTTTTTTATTTTTTTTGCTGTTCTGGCACCATAGGGGCTTCCTAAATGCGACATGCCCCCCCAAAAACATTTCAGCTAAATTTGCTTTCCAAAAGCCAAATGTGACTCCTTCTCTTCTGAGCATTGTAGTTCACCCGCAGAGAATTTTATGTATTTCCATACTCCGAAGAAATGGGGTTACAAATTTTGGGGGGGGCATTTTCTCCCATTACCTTTGTAAAAATGGTACATTTGAGAAAAAACTGCACTTTAGAGAAAAAAAATAATTCATTTACACATCAGATTTTAACAAAAAATCCTCAAACAATTGTGGGGTGTTGAGGCTCACTGTACCCCTTGTTACGTGCCTTGTTTTTTTTTTTTTTATGTTATGGCACCATAGGGGATTCCTAAATGCGACATGCCCCCCAAAAACCATTTCAGCAAAATTCACTCTCCAAAATCCCATTGTCACTCCTTCCCTTCTGAGCCCTCTAGTGCACCAACTGAGCACTTTGCATCCACATATGAGATATTTCCTTCCTCAAGAGAAATTGGGTTACAATTTTTGAGGGGCTTTTTCTCCTATTACCCCTTGAAAAAATTCAAAAACTGGGTCTACAAGAACATGCAAGTGTAAAAATTGAAGATTTAGAATTTTCTCCTTCACTTTGCTGCTATTCCTGTGAAACACTTAAAGGGTTAACAAACTTTCTGAATGTCATTTTGAATACTTTGAGGGGTGCAGTTTCTATAATGGAGTCATTTATTGGGTATTTCTAATATGAAGGCCCTTCAAATCAACTTTAAAAATGAAATGGTCCCTGAAAAATTCCAATTTTGAATATTTCGTGAAAAATTTGAAAATTGCTGCTGAACTTTGAAGCCCTCTGGTGTCTTCCAAAAGTAAAAACATGTCGACTTTATTATGCAAACATAAAGTAGACATATTGTATACTTGAATCAATATATAATTTATTTGTAATGTCCATTTTCCTTAGGCTAAGTTTCCACTTTCACAGAAAAAAAACGCCAGTGCAATTTCCAGCATCTGACGTTTTTTATGGCGTTTTTGCATTTGAGTGAAAATTGCATTTTTGGCGTTTTTTTTTTCTGAATTTGTTGGGTACCCCAAAAAAAAATAAAAAATAAAAAAAGGATGCAGTAGGGATGGGAAAAAAGTGTATTTAACAATTTTTTTTTTTTTTATAACAAACTTTTTATAAATTTTTTATAAAGTGTGTGTGTGTTTAACTTTTTTTTCTCTATTTTTTTTAACATTTTTTAGGTAGTACTACTACTCCCATCATGATGGGAGTGGTAGTTCCTGTACTAATGGACATATCACTCCTGACATTCGATGCGATCGTCCACTCTGCACTATACTCCGGGCCGGTGAGTGATGTGAATAGAAATTCACATCCCTCATTCATATTTTCCGCCCAAAGTGGGGATTGGCCAGATGGTTGCAGCCAGGCCCCGCTCTCAGCATCTGCCGCTCCGCATCTCTGCAATAGATAGGGTGATCGCATCGGGTGTCAGGAGTGGCACCCGCTGTGATCTGTCCTTAACTGCAGGCACTACTACTCCCAACATGGAGCACACTCTGCTTCATGCTGGGAGCTGTAGCACCTGCATTAATAGACAGATTGCAGCAAGTGTAACTTCTGAAACCCGTTGTGATCTGTCTATTAATGCAGGTACTACAGATCCCAGCATGGAGCAGAGTGTGCTCCATGCTGGGAGCTATAGTACCTGCAGTTAAGGAAAGATCTCAGCGGAGTGTCATTCCTGACACCCGCTGTGATCCTCCTGTATAATGTATAGATGCGGGCGGACGGTCTTCTATGGTCCCCTGCTCTGACATATATATACCTAATCATATTTCCCACAGAGAGTTGTGATTGTCTGGGACCATCTGGCCAATCACAGCTCTCTGCGGGAAATATAAATAGGTGTATATATACGGCAGTGGAGGGGACCATAGAAGGGCGACCGCCGCATCTATAAATTATCCAGAAGGATCGCAACGGAACCCGGGGCGATCTGTCAATTAGTACAGGTACTACTACTCTCATCATGGAACAGTGTGTTCCATGCTGGGAGTAGTAGTACTACCTAAAAAAATTAACAAAATAAAGAAAAAAGTGAAAAACACACACACTAGATTTTTATTATTGTAAGCTACATTTTTAATTCCCTGCCCGCACACATAAATGTATCCCTGTGTAAAAATTAATAAAAATGTTGTTATAAAAAAATATAAATTTTGCTAAATACTAATTTTTCCATCACTATTATATCATTTTTATAATTTTTTTTATGGTACCCTACGAAAGTTTATTAAAAAGGTATCTCTATCACTTTTTTGGATTGCTAAAGTCCAAAAAAGAATAAAAACCGCCTGCAAAAATGCCAAAGTTAATACCAACATGGTGGTTTTTTTTGGCGTTATTTTACTCTCATAGACTTCTATGGGAGAAAAACGCCACGATTTCAGGGAAAAAAAACGCCATAGGCTTAACATGCTGTGACTTTGCAAAACCGCCAAGGAGCTGAAAAAGAGTGAAAATATGCCAAAAGGATTAGAAAAAGCCAAACTGAAAAACCCAAAGTGGAAAAAGAATTTACCGTTTTTTTCATTGATTTACAGCTAACATCTGTTCGCAGCGTTTTTTCAATGAAAAAAAGAAATGGGGGGCAGTTTTGGTGTTTTTTTGGGGAAAAACGGCAAAAAAAACTAAAAAACTTTAGCCTCAAAGCAGGTAATCACTTCTAACCCACACTGAAATGCCTATATATGTAAATATTAAGGGGGCAGATTTATTAAATCATTATACATGCTGGTCTTTAGGTTATCTACGCAAGGTGCTTCAAAACCACACGATTCTTAATAAATTTGGTGGATCTGTTGTCCTCCATGTGTTGCAAACTGAAATCTACACCAGCTGGAAGCTGGAGACTCCAGCTATAGTTTATGCCAATATGTCAAACCATGAGAGGCTCTGCCCCTGTCAAGCAAGCACTGCACATTTTCTAAAAAGTCGCAGGCATGGCATAAAAAGATGGAGATATTTGCACAAAATGGCATTTGCCCAAAAATGTTTACCTTTTTAAGGTAAAAAACTTAAGCAGCACAGAATGTTGTTTGAAGTTATTATTGGAGACTTGTTCACCTTCTTTTCACCCAGTAATATGTACAGTATATTTATTTGACTAAATGTACATGTTAATTTCTACGGAGGAGAACAATTATGTCTATATGCCTTTGTAAAAGTAATAATTGCCCAAAATGTACAGATGTTCTATTTTATTATTAAAGGGGAACTCCGGAGGAAACTAGTAGAAAACAAATGTTTTCAAATCAACTGGTGCCTGAAAGTTAAACAGATTTGTAAATTACTTCTATTAAATTTTTTTAATCCTTCCAGTACTTATTAGCTGCTGTATAAAACAGAGAAATTTGTGAATTTCTTTTCTGTCTGACAACAGTGCTCTCTGCTGACACCCCTGTCCGTGCCAGGAACTGTCCAGATTAGAATCATATCCCCATAGAAAACCTCTCCTGCTCCAGACAGTTCCTGACACGGACAGAGGTGTCAGTAGAGAGCACTGTTGTCAGACAAAAAAGAACTTCACAAATTTCTCTGTAGTACATCTGTAGTATACAGCAGCTGATAAGTACTAGAACGGTGAGGATTTTTTAATAGAAGCGATTTCCAAATCTTTTTAACTTTCTTGCACCAGTTGATCTGAAAACATTTTTTTTCCACCGTAGTACCCCTTTAAATTCCATTACACACCATTTATCTTTATGTAAAATTCCAAAAGAACCCTTTGTGAAGCTGAATAGAAATACTATTATGCTGCATGCTAGATTTCATAATGGCATTTCAAGAGGCCATTACTTATTAAATATGACCCTGGATTTCCACTCCAGACCATTGGGTTGCTGAATCTGAAAAAAGAGAATGCATTGTCACCTTTATAGGGTGACCTTTAAATGTTTGTGAAATAAAAAGGAACATCCCAGCTAACTCCTGAAAGGTCAAATACATATGAAATCACTGGAGAAGAGCATTGAGAAGAAGTATGCTATCCTGGCAAGCAGTTTTACAAGTTGATAGTTTGTGACTAATATTAAATTCAAATTATCAAATTCACACAACATTGGATGCCCTATAACACTTTTAACCCTATTGCCAAAGGTTTGGTGTGCAATGAAACTGTATAAAATGTATGTCCATGTTTTCTATACATGCTTATACCCACCTACCCCCATCCTCTGCCATGTGCATCCTAACAGTGCAAAATCCCAACTAGGCAGCAGAAAATGCCCAATTGACCAATCACAAGCTGTTCTGGACATAGCATATCAAGATGAAAGCAGGAATTGTTGCTCAATGGTGACTAAACATCTTTGCCAGACACAATTATAAGTTATTCCCTATCCCTAGGGACCCCCTATCCTTATTCTTGGAGTTCAAATTTTTAACAAGTTCCCTAAAAATTAGTTTGACTTTAATAATCAAATATACCTATTGCCAAGTGAGGGAAAAGTTTTACCATGTAAAACTGCAGCTCCCAGTATGATTTAAGCAGTGCTAAGTGTATGCAGGTGACATCTTCTCTGATTGGAGTAGTTCACTTTCCCTTTCTTCTCCATCCGACCCAGACCATTATGAAGAATTCTGCTGGCTATGAATCCTTGCTCTAGCACCATCCACACCTCCATCCATACAAGCTCTCCATTGTATACTGCTCATATAAAGTAAGGACCCATATCGTGGTGAGCCCACCCCCCCACTGTCCCATATAGTGGTTAAGCCAACCATACTGTCCCCATATAGTGGTATTACCTATCTTTGGCCCTGCGTTAACTTTCAAAACGCAGGGACCGCCAGAAGGTAGCGCACGCAGGGATGTCACTGACATCCCGTGCGTGCGCCCATAGGAGCGCAGCAGAGCAGCGAGGACGCGTGCATGGTAAGTTACCAGCGGCATGTCATCTTCTGTGCTCCGACCACCGCTCCTCCGGTCCCGGGACCTACTGCTATGGCGTATAGGCCATAGCAGTAGATCATGACCTGAGGAACTATACTGCCTACCTAATGTGGGAGAACTATACTGCCAACCTAATATGGGGGGAACTTTACTGCCATCCAAATGTGAGGGAACTATACTGCCAACCTAATGTGGGGTAACTACAACCTAATGTGGGGGAACTATACTGCCTACCTAGTGTGAGGGAACTATACTGCCAACTTAATGTGGGGGAACTATGCTGCCAACCTAGTGTGGGGGAACTATGCTGCCAACCTAGTGTGGGGAACTATGCTGCCTACCTATTGTAGGGGAACTATGTTGCCTACCTAGTGTGGGGGAACTATGCTGAAAACCTAATGTGGGGGAACTATACTGCCAACCTAATGTGGGGGAACTATACTGCCAACCTAATGTGGGGAATTATACTGCCAACCTAATGTGGGGTAGCTACAACCTAATGTGAGGGAGCTATGCTGCCTACCTATTGTGGGGGAACTATGCTGCCTAACTAGTGTGGGGAAACTATGCTGCCAACCTAGTGTGGGGAACTGTGCTGCCTACCTAGTGTGGGGGAACTATGCTGCCTACCTAGTGTTGGGGAACTATACTGCCAACTTAATGTGGGGGAACTAAGCTGTCTACCTAGTGTGGGGGAACTATACTGCCAACCTAATGTGGGGGAACTATACTGCCAACCTAATGTTGGGGAACTATACTGCCAACCTAATGTAGGGGAACTATACTGCCAACCTAATGTGGGGGAACTACAACCTAATGGGGGAGAACTATACTGCCTACCTAATGTGGGGGAACTATACTGCCAACCTAATGTGGGGGAACTATACTGCCAACCTAATGTGGGGGACCTATACTGCCAACCTAATGTGGGGCAACTATGCTGCCAACCTAGTGTGGGGGGAACTATGCTACCAACCTAGTGTGGGGGAACTACAACCTAATTTGGGGAAACTATACTGCCTACCGAATGGGGGGGAACTATACTGCCAACTTAATGTGGGGCAACTATTCTGCCAACCTAGTGTGGGGGGAACTATGCTGCCAACCTAGTGTGGGGGGAACTATGCTGCCAACCTAGTGTGGGGGAACTATGCTGCCAACCTAGTGTGGGGGAACTATGCTGCCAACCTAGTGTGGGGGAACTATGCTGCCTACCTAATGGGGGGGGAACTATGCTGCCATCCTAGTGTGGGGGAACTATGCTGCCAACCTAGTGTGGGGAACTATGCTGCCTACCTAGTGTGGGGGAAGTATTCTGCCTACCTAGTGTGGGGGAACTATGCTGCCAACCTAATGTGGGGAACTATACTGCCAACCTAATGTTGAGGAACTATACTGCCAACCTAATGTAGTGGAACTATACTGCCAACCTAATGTGGGGGAACTACAACCTAATGAGGGGGAACTATGTTGCCTACCTAGTGTGGGGGAACTAAACTGCCAACCTAATGTGGGGGAACTATACTGCCAACCTAATGTGGGGGAACTATACTGCCAACCTAATGTGGGGAATTATACTGCCAACCTAATGTGGGGTAGCTACAACCTAATGTGAGGGAACTATACTGCCTACCTAATGTGGGGGAAATAAAACCTAATGAGGGGGAACTATACTACCTACCTAATGTGGGGGAACTATACTGACAACCTAATGTGGGGGACCTATACTGACAACCTAATGTGGGGCAACTACAACCTAATGTGGGGGAAGTACACTGCCTACCTAATGTGGGGGAACTATACTGCCTAACTAATGTGGGGGGGGGGGGGACTATACTGCCAACCTAATGTGGGGGGAACTATGGTGAAATCCTAATGTTAGGGAACTATACTGCCAACCTAATGTGGGGGAACTATGCTGCCAACCTAGTGTGGGGGAACTATGCTGCCAACCTAGTGTGGGGGAACTATGCTGCCAACCCAGTGTAGGGGAACTATGCTGCCTACCTATTGTGGGGGAACTATGCTGCCTAACTAGTGTGGGGAAACTATGCTGCCAACCTAGTGTGGGGAACTATGCTGCCTACCTAGTGTGGGGGAACTATGCTGCCTACCTAGTGTTGGGGAACTATACTGCCAACTTAATGTGGGGGAACTAAGCTGTCTACCTAGTGTGGGGGAACTATACTGCCAACCTAATGTGGGGGAACTATACTGTCAACCTAATGTTGGGGAACTATACTGCCAACCTAATGTAGGGGAACTATACTGCCAACCTAATGTGGGGGAACTACAACCTAATGCGGGAGAACTATACTGCCTACCTAATGTGGGGGAACTATACTGCCAACCTAATGTGGGGGAACTATACTGCCAACCTAATGTGGGGGACCTATACTGCCAACCTAATGTGGGGCAACTATGCTGCCAACCTAGTGTGGGGGGAACTATGCTACCAACCTAGTGTGGGGGAACTACAACCTAATTTGGGGAAACTATACTGCCTACCTAATGTGGGGGAACTATACTGCCAACTTAATGTGGGGCAACTATTCTGCCAACCTAGTGTGGGGGGAACTATGCTGCCAACCTAGTGTGGGGGGAACTATGCTGCCAACCTAGTGTGGGGGAACTATGCTGCCAACCTAGTGTGGGGGAACTATGCTGCCAACCTAGTGTGGGGAACTATGCTGCCTACCTAGAGTGGGGGAAGTATTCTGCCTACCTAGTGTGGGGGAACTATGCTGCCAACCTAATGTGGGGAACTATACTGCCAACCTAATGTTGAGGAACTATACTGCCAACCTAATGTAGTGGAACTATACTGCCAACCTAATGTGGGGGAACTACAACCTAATGAGGGGGAACTATACTGCCTACCTAATGTGGGGGAAATAAACTGCCAACCTAATGTGGGGGAATTATACTGCCAACCTAATGTGGGGACCTATATTGCCAACCTAATGTGGGGCAACTATGCTGCCAACCTAGTGTGGGGGGAACTATGCTGCCAACCTAGTGTGGGGAACTACAACCTAATTAGGGGGAACTATACTGCCTACCTAATGTGGGGGAACTAAACTGCCAACCTAATGTGGGGGAATTATACTGCCAACCTAATGTGGGGACCTATACTGCCAACCTAATGTGGGGCAACTATGCTGCCAACCTAGTGTGGGGGAACTATACTGCCAAAGTAATGTGGGGGAACTATGCTGCCATCCTAGTGTGGGGGAACTATGCTGCCAACCTAGCGTGGGGAACTATGCTGCCTACCTAGTGTGGGGGAACTATGCTGCCTACCTAGTGTGGGGGAACTATACTGCCAACCTAATGTGAGGGAACTATACTGCCAACCTAATGTGGGGGAACTACAATCTAATGCGTGGGAACTATACTGCCTACCGAATGTGGGGGAATTATACTGCCAACCTAATGTGGGGACCTATACTGCCAACCTAATGTGGGGCAACTATGCTGCCAACCTAGTGTGGGGGGAACTATGCTGCCAACCTAGTGTGGGGAACTACAACCTAATATGGGGAAACTATACTGCCTACCTAATGTAGGGGAACTATACTGCCAACCTAATGTGGGGCAACTATGCTGCCAACCTATTGTGGGGGAACTATACTGCCATCCTAATGTGGGGAACTATGCTGCCAACCTAGTGTGGGGGAACTATGCTGCCTACCTAGTGTGGGGGAACTATGCTGCCTACCTAGTGTGGGGGAACTATACTGTCAACCTAATGTGAGGGAACTATACTGCCAACCTAATGTGGGGGAACTACAATCTAATGCGTGGGAACTATACTGCCTACCTAATGTGGGGAAACTATACTGCCAACCTAATGTGGGGCAACTATGCTGCCAACCTAGTTTGGGGGAACTATGCTGCCACCTAGTGTGGGAGAACTATGCTGCCAACCTAGTGTGGGGGAACTATACTGCCAACCTAGTGTGGGAAACTATGCTGCCTACCTAGTGTGGGGGTGCTATGGTGCCTACCTAGTGTGGGGGAACTATGCTGCCTACCTTGTGTGGGGGAACTATACTGCCAACCTAATGTGAAGGAACTATACTGCCAGCCTAATGTAGGGGAACTATACTGCCAACCTAATGGGGGGGGGAACTACAACCTAATGTGGGGGAACTATACTGCCTACCTAATGTGGGGGAACTATACTGCCAACCTAATGTGGGGGACTATACTGCCAACCTAATGTGGGGGACCTATTCTGCCAACCTAATGTGGGGGAACTATACTGCCTACCTAATGTGGGGGAACTATACTGCCAACCTAATGTGGGGGAACTATGCTGCCAACCTAATGTGGGGGACCTATTCTGCCAACCTAATGTGGGGCAACTATGCTGCCAAACTAGTGTGGGGGGAACTATGCTGCCAACCTAGTGTGGAGGAGCTATGCTGCCAACCTAGTGTGGGGGAACTATGCTGCCAACCTAGTGTGGGGGAACTATGCTGCCAACCTAGTTTGGGGGAACTATATTGCCTACCTATTGTGGGGGGACTATGCTGCCTACCTAGTGTGGGGGAACTATGCTGCCTATCTTGTGTGGGGGAACTATGCTGCGTACTTAAGGGGGTACTCCACTGCCCCAGCGGTTGGAACATTTTGTTCCAAACCCTTGGTGCGGGCTGCGGGGGTTGTGATGTCACAGCCACGCCCCAAGACTAGACTCTGGATCCTCCCCTGCCCATATAGTGGTTAGGCCAACCATAATGTGTGGCAACATGCAAAAAAAACAAAACTCCATTATACCAGTCACACCTGCTCCAATCCTTTGCTGGTCGTCTCTTCCGTTAAAGGCATTCTTAATGTATATGACAGATAGACATGGGTCTCTAACTTGGGGTGTATCCCGTGGGTGCACTGACCATATCTAGTCACAGCTGGTGGTTAACAGGAGAAGTTACAGCTGGTTGGTCCTTTGGCACACTTGCATATCAATCTTAATTGATATGCTAAATGTGTTAAAATAAATAAAACTTGACCAACCATCACCCACTTAAAGGGGTAAAAAATTATCAACTGGTGCCAGAAAGTTGAACAGATTTGTAAATTACTTCTATTTAAAAATCTTAATCCTTCCAGTACCTATCAGCTGCTGTATGCGCCAGGGGAAGAGCTCTTCTTTTTGAATTTATTTTCTGTCTGACCACAGTACTCTCTACTGACACCTCTGTCCATGTCTGGAACTTTCCAGAGCAGGATAGGTTTGCTATGGGGATTTGTTCCTGCTCTCAACAGTTCCTGACACAGACAGAGGTGTGAGCAGAGAGCACTGTGGTCAGACAGAAAAGAAATTTAAAAAAGAAAATAACTTCCTCTGTAGCATACAGCAACTGATAAGTACTTGAAGGATTAATATTTTTTAATAGAAGTAATTAAAAAATCTGTTTAACTAAAGCGAATTGTTGTCCTGCTTCTTTATTTCCAGGGGGAGGGATATGGGTGTTCAGGAGCTATGAGGGTTTCAACCATCATGTTATTAGATAAACAGAGTTGCATGGTGTACTATTTTGTTCTTTATGTTTCTGACCATGCAAATGAGAACCAAACCTTAGGTGTTGAATTATAATTGTAACTAATTCTTCCTTTTTATCACATACTAAATACAGGCTTCATGTAATGCTCTCCCACCATTGCAGTATATTTGCTGTATTATATAGCTGAAATCTTAAATCTGTCATAATTCTTGTTCACCTTTGTGCAAAAAGGACAGGTCACCTAATATAATAAAATGATCAGCTCTTCCCCCTTATATTTGCTCATATCCACCTGTAAATACGTTAATGAGACAATCCCAATTCTCTACTTCCCAGTGTGCTCTATTTTCTATTAACCAAATATACCATAGTAAATATTGGTAACAACAACAATTATTATTATTTATTTGACTTTGTGAAATATATTTGCACAGCTTATCATTTCATATTTTCTGTAATCGCATTAGTACATGCCTACAAATATAATAAACTCAAAATGAAAATGGGATTAGTTAGAGTTTAGGTAGGGTAAATTGCGGAAGCAATAACATTGTTTAAAGATAGGGGAGGGGTAATGTTTATTTAGTGAGATGAAGTCATTTGAACAGGTGCCGGAAATCCCATGATCCTGGCTTTCTACTGTCTCCATCTCGGTTCAGTTCTATAGGGACTCACCATTCACTCATATAGCTGAAGCACAATAGCTGAACAGCAGTGGAAGGTCAAATGATGCAATCTCTGAATAAGCTTTATTTTTACGTGTGTAGATGATTTGAATATATAATCGGTTAATAACATTGTTTCCTGGACATGGTGTTCCTAAGCAAGGCCCATTCTTATGCCTTTTTCCCAAAGCATGATGTCAGATGTGTGAGCATAAATTAAATTAATTCCAATTGTCATTCAAATAACTTTCAGATTTCATAATATTATTAACCTCAAGTCCTTGGAAGCTGCCATATGGAGAATCATTCTGGATACAGAAATCTTCTACCGTTCAGAGCCTTGCCTCATTTACAGAACAGGATGTAAACAAGCAGTGTGTGTTTGCCTTCTGCAAAGCAAACAATCATTGCAGAGATACTGACTCGAAAGCATTGTTTTCTATGTTTTAAGCTATTTCATGCCATGCTATGTCACGCACGTTTTGTTTTATGTGAAGCAAGATTTGTGGCTTATAAATATGCAAAGGAAAATAATTGATCCATTTTCACAAATGATATTATAAATGTCACATTCCGCTCAACATTTTCATTTGTTCTGTGTAGATGCAGAAGACGTAGGGCATAATTTAACTGGAAAAAGCTTCATTGTTTTCTTTATGAGCAATATGTTTTTCTGCAAGTTTAAATGGCAACACACATTGACATTTTCCCACAGACACACATTACCAGTAAAATTTTATTCTGGTACACAATGGTATAGAATTTCTCCTTGACTGGACATCTGCAACTCTAAACATTGTCTTTTTTCTGACATAATGCTCTTTTTAGTTTCTATATAATGACTCTTTTAGTTTCTGTTAAAGGGTTACTCCGGTAAAAACCTTTTTTCTTTTAAATCAACTGGTGGCAGAAAGTTAAACATATTTGTAAATTACTTCCTGTACTTATTAGCTGCTGAATACTACAGAGGAAATTCTTTTCTTTTTGGAATGCTCTCTGATGACATCACGACCACAGTTCTCTCTGCTGACGTTATTATAATAATAATAACTCTTTATTTATTGTTGTCATTAGTGGGATTTGAACCCAAGTCCCCAGCATGGCAAGGCAGCAATGCTAACCACTGAGCCACCATGCTGCCCTTAGCATATATCTGCTGTGCATCTGCTATGTATGGTTGCTAAAATGGACAGAGATGTCAGCAGAGAGCACTGTGTTCGTGATGTCATCAGTGTTCCAAAAAGAAAGGAATTTCCTCTGTAGCATTCAGCAGCTAATAAGTACTGGAAGGATTAAGATTTTTTTAATAGAAGTAATTTACAAATATGTTTAACTTTCTGCCATCAGTTGATTTAAAAGAAAAAAGGTTTTCACCGGAGTACCCCTTTAAAACAGTATTTGTAACATAGAGTATGAAAGCAAAAGCTATGTCCCATTGTCATGTCAGGAAGGGAATAGTAGTGCAATGTAGAACAAAGTCCAGCTCACCTCTTTGTGCTCGGTGCTCGGACCAGTGCCCGGCAAGGCACCCAGCAATACTGAAGAATAAACAGGGGGTCCAGCACTACGATGATATGCAGCTTTATTCGGATAGACAACACACGGTAAAAGCGACAGTCAGACGCGTTTTGAGCGCATGCGCTTTTCCTCAGCCAAGGAAGAGCGCATGCGCTCAAAACGCGTCTGACTGTCACTTTTACCATGTGTTGTCTATCCGAATAAAGCTGCATATCATCGTAGTGCTGGACCCCCTGTTTATTCTTCAGGGAATTGCAGTGCCCTGAGCTGACCCACAGCCACTTTGCTTGCCTACTTGACATATCCATCCTAATCAACAAATCCTCAACTGGACAAAGGTCCATACTCTGGGTAAGATGCATGGAGTAAAAAAGTAAAAAACAATTAAACACACACAGTGCAAAAGTCAGGGAGCAGGTCAGGACACAGTGGGTTAACTAAAGCACAAATCAGGGAGCATAAAACAGGCAACAGACAAACTAGGCAAAGTTAGACAAGCCAGGTCACAACCAAGATAATGGCAAGGTACAGAATAAGAAAGCAAAAGAGAAGTCAGTTCACAAACCAAGGTACAAAACCAGGAGGACTACAAGGTACAGAATGACAGGCAAATGAGTAGTCAAGGGCTAACAGAAGTCAAGACAAATGGGCAGGAACAAACGCTGTTGATAGAGGTGTGAGCTGCAATTGATTGAGGTTTGAGCAGCAATCACGAGCCAAGCCTGGATGCTGAGCAGGGATTTAAATATACTGCCTCTGGTGGTGTAAGGGCTCATGCCACAGCTAATTGGCCTTGTTTCTTCAGCTTCTGAGTGGCCAGAGCGCAGCATGGGATGCCTGGCCAGGTGCAATTTTTTTCACCCATTGGACATTCTTACAGGGGGTGCTCTGTTCCCTACAACTGTTCCCTACTTATTAGCTGCTGAATACTACAGAGTAAATTCTTTTCTTTTTGGAACACCTTGCTATCTGCTGACATCACGAGCACAGTGCTCTCTGCTGACATCTCTGTCCATTTTAGGAATTGTCTAGAACAGCATATGTTTGCTATGGGGATTTTCTCCTACTCTGGACAGTTCTTAAAATGGACAGAGATGTCAGCAGAGAGCACTGTGCTCGTGACGTCAGCAGAGAGCTCTGTGTTCCAATAAGAAAAGTATTTCCTCTGTAGTATTCAGCAGCTAATAAGTACTGGAATGACTAAGATTTTTTAATAGAAGTAATTTATAAATCTGTAGAATATGTAATGTGTGTAACTCACCTAGGATAGAGATAGTACTTGAGGTTAACGGTGTTACCTTCACCCAAAAGGCCTATAACTATGTGATGTGTGTGTTATAAATATAGAATATATTTATAGATACCAGTCCTCAAAAGTACTGCAGGTACAGAGTGAAATAGAGGGATAATAGTGAAGAATAAACAGATAAAGAGATAGAACAATAGTAAAATGAATGCAAAATTTATTTATATCAAATGATGTATGTCGTCACCTTTAGCAGGGCCCTTGCGTGGGGTGAACGGCAATACTAATTAATAACAAAAATATGGATAGTATATATTAATAATAAAAAATGAATTAAAAATTAAAAGGTATAATAAAATTTATAAAATAGCGCTTGAATAGATAAGCTATATGTGGAAATATTCACAGTCGCTATTGCACTTAGTCCATTTGAATAGAATCCGTATGATACAGTTCGTAGAATTATATTAAGTGGATGCAGTTCATAGGTACAGTTCGTTGGTGATATAGTGCCGATTATGACGGTAACTTGGAAGCGTACTGATTGTGTATCGCTAGTAATGATCTACGGTGCACAGCACCACTCACCCACTGCTTCGGCTGGCACGGCTGGCACGGCTGTCACGACTGCGTCCTGTGCTGGGGACGGCTCCGTCTTGTGTGAGCCCGTCTGTGTGATGGGTGAGTGGTTCTCCGGTGGTTCGTAGGTCCCGGGCTGGCACGGCAGGCGTCCGGCCTGTGGATAAGATGTCCGGGATGTCGTCTATATAGTCTATATAGCTACTGAAGAAAATGTCCGTGACATTGAAACGCGTCTAGCTTGCCACAGCCTAAACGCTATTGCACAAAGACTATTACTATTGCCATCATTTGATTAATTTGACATATTATCATTTTGAACTGCTGGATGCCCTTTATTTGGAGACCACTGCAGCCCGCGCGCACATAGTGCCACGTTCACACACGTGCAACGCTCTCTGCAAATCCATCCTCACAGCCCCGGTTTACCTACGTGAGTCCCGGACATCTTATCCACAGGCCGGACACCTGCCGTGCCAGTCCGGGACCCACGAACCACCGGAGAACCACTCACCCATCACACAGACGGGCTCACACAAGACGGAGCCGTCTCCAGCACAGGACGCAGTTGTGACAGCCGTGACAGCCGAAGCAGTGGGTGAGTGGTGCTGTGCACCGTAGATCATTACTAGCGATACACAATCAGTACGCTTCCAAGTTACCGTCATAATCGGCACTATATCAACAACGAACTGTACCTATGAACTGCATCCACTTAATATAATTCTACGAACTGTATCATACGGATTCTATTCAAATGAACTAAGTGCAATAGCGACTGTGAATATTTCCACATATAGCTTATCTATTCAAGCGCTATTTTATAAATTTTATTATACCTTTTAATTTTTAATTCATTTTTTATTATTAATATATACTATCCATATTTTTGTTATTAATTAGTATTGCCGTTCACCCCACGCAAGGGCCCTGCTAAAGGTGACGACATACATCATTTGATATAAATAAATTTTGCATTCATTTTACTATTGTTCTATCTCTTTATCTGTTTATTCTTCACTATTATCCCTCTATTTCACTCTGTACCTGCAGTACTTTTGAGGACTGGTATCTATAAATATATTCTATATTTATAACACACACATCACATAATTTATAAATCTGTTTAACTTTCTGGCACCAGTTGATTTAAAAAAAAAAAAAAAAAGTTTTCCACCGGAGTACCCCTTTAACTTGGGTGTTTTTTTTTTTCATAAGTCATTCGTGATTCAAAATTTGCATTTAAAGAGCAAAATTAGCATAAATTGTGTAACTAACAAAAATGAAATGACATGAAAATGTGTAATAATTATATAGATGAAACACTCAAAAATCAATTGTCTTCAATCACCTAAAGTAACATTTCTTTGAATAAAAGGGAATGTGTCATAAGAAAATTACCAATTTTTTTTTTAATCAGTTTGCTCTGTTAAACATAGTTTTTTTTAAAAATAATTTTTACCTTTTTTAAAATAATTCTAAAAGTTTTCAATCTGTCCACTAAGTCATAATAACTTGACACTTACTGTTCTGTAGAAAAAAATACTTTTCAGCAGGCTCCTTAGAATGAAAGGTGGCACCAGTATGTAGATAAAATGTGATTGGGCCACTCACTGTTGGAGATGGCCACAGCTCCCGTCCTTCTTCTCTCTGCACAATGACATCACAGAACATGCCTAAAAAACTCTCCTGTAGAAGTCAATAGGGTCACCTCCAGCCTGTTGTTTCCTAAGCCCATCGGGAATGCTGTAAAGCATATCTCTAAATGATGTGCAGTAAACTCAGGCAATATGGCTACTCTAAAATAATATAAAAATAATTAAGTTGAAAATAAATTACAACCAGGAAATAGAAACAAATTAGAAAAAAGAACATGTTTTAGTATCTGGATCTAATCAAGTAAACAATATCTATATACTGGAAGGTAGACCATAGAAGAAGATTGTCGGAGCCGGCCGTGTAGCAGGTAATTGGAGCTTTGGTTGCCATCTTGACTTATTTGTCCCCTGTAATCCCCCTACAGGTAGTTCGATAAGTCTCAACATACACGGCAACTGCTTTATCACCAAATCTAAAGGGTTTTAACAGGATCGCTGATCTCTGAAATTACGGACAGGTCCCTGGCTGCTGATAGAAGCCAGACGCCGTCCCCATATTGTCACTCAGCCAATAACTGGCAAAGGCAGGACATTGCTGCGGCCAAAGATTAGCTGAGCTGCATGTTGCATGTTGGGAACCAGAAGAAGAGGGTTTCACAGGGGACCAGAAAAGCAATACCGGGAGCAATGGGGGAGCGACAGGAGGTAGGTAAAGGATTATTTTATTAAAGGGGTATTCCAGGCCAAAACTTTTTTTTATATATCAACTGGCTCCGGAAAGTTAAACAGATTTGTAAATTACTTCTATTAAAAAATCTTAATCCTTCCAATAGTTATTAGCTTCTGAAGTTGAGTTGTTGTTTTCTGTCTAACTGCTCTCTGATGACTCACGTCCCGGGAGCTGTGCAGTTCCTATGGGGATATTCTCCCATCATGCAAGGGATATTCTCCCATCATGCACAGCTCCCGGGACGTGACATCATCATTGAGCAGTTAGACAGAAAACTTCAGAAGCTAATAACTATTGGAAAGATTAAGATTTTTTTAATAGAAGTAATTTACAAATCTGTTTAACTTTCCGGAGCCAGTTGATATATATAAAAAAAGGTTTTGCCTGGATAACCCCTTTAATGCCTGCTTCCTAGGCATACTGGAAAAAAATTATTTTTGATTGGGAACCTGTGGTAGATGTGTTTAGAGGTAAAATTGCCGCTTGTTTTCTAGGCCTGCAGACAGTTGATATCTATCACTATATAAACACTGTATGGGGAGGGGGTTATTGGTCTGTGTAAAGTTTTTTTTTTTTTTTTATAGTAACAGTATGGTAATGGTTGTAAGGCCATGTGGTCATGGCATCATAGAAACATTTTTTCTACCCCCTCCCTCATATGTCAATGTCTCAGGAGATTATATCAGTGCTGGAGCGTTATAAGAGAAGCCACTGATATTAGTCATATATGTTGTGATGTCTAAGATTATAGCAGTGCGGGAGCATTATAAGCGGAAAAGCTGATATCAGTCATATATGATGTAATGTCTTTGAAGGTTATATCCGTACTGGAGTGCTATTAGAGTAGCAGCTTATATCAGTCACATATGACATCATTTCTCTGGTGGTTATATTAGTGGACTGAGCAGTTGGGCACTTTGGACATGGTCTGAAATGTAGGGGTGGGGCATGAGGAGGGGTTGGGGTGGGAATAAGGCAGGAAAGAGGTGGGATCTGGGGTGAAGTCTTACAGGGATCCCTTTGCTTTATCTGGTCTGGAGGCCCTGAGTGTTGTCAGTCCGTCCCTGTTACTAACATGTTGATATTTCAGGAAACCTTTTATATTTTTGCATATCTTTGTTCTTTAAGGTTTGTTCTTTGTTGTTTAAGGTTGGTACCCATTGGCCATTTCTTCTGTATCTGGAAAAACAGGAACATTAAAGGGGTACTCCGGTGAAAACCTTTTTTCTTTTAAATCAACTGGTGGCAGAAAGTTAAACATATTTGTAAATTACTTCTATTAAAAAATCTTAATCCTTCCTGTACTTATTAGCTCCTGAATACTACAGAGGAAATTATATAATAAATAATAATAATAATAACACTTTATTTATTGTTGTCCTTAGTGGGATTTGAACCCAAGTCCCAAGCACTGCAAGGCAGCAGTGCTAACCACTGACCCACCATGTTGCCCTTAGCATACATCTGCTATGCATGGTTGCTAAAATGGACAGAGATGTCAGCAGAGAGCACTGTGCTCGTGATGTCATCAGTGTTCCAAAAAGAAAGGAATTTCCTCTGTAGTATTCAGCAGCTAATAAGTACTGGAAGGATTAAGATTTTTTAATAGAAGTAAATTACAAATATGTTTAACTTTCTGCCACCAGTTGATTTAAAAGAAAAAAGGTTTTCACCGGAGTACCCCTTTAAGGTTTCCACAGCCATCTGGAAATTGTGTTTAAGTAATAGGTGTCAATGTACACTTCACACTTCTGTGTTTATATCGTCTCCCCTAATGCATACCCATCAATATCTCCTAGTAACAAAATTGGTCACTTTAGACCGTATGTCAATATGAGCCACTCCTGCCAGAAATACAAAGTCTGCACATGTATTACTTAGTCCAATCCCACCATCAGGCTGCAAAACAAGTGAGTGACCTTTCAAAATTGGGTTTTACAGATTCTGTTCTCAGCTTGGCGTTCTACAGTAACTAAAAGGGGCTCCATAGTGTATATTATCACATTCATCGTTTTTTTAGATTACTTGTATCTTTCTGGGAAATTTCAAGAAGCCTCAGCTATGTTATTTACTGTTCATAGACTGTTGAATGTCAAAGATCTGCACAAATTCACAGATTATGCTGTATAGTAAACCTGTACGACTGCCGCCTCATAAAAATGGAATGCCTTGTATACACATCACTTTTACAGTTCTCCTTTAGGGTACACAATCCATATGGTTGTATTCATATTTTCACACATAACTACATTCATTTTCCGGAGTACATTTTTTAGATGCTTGCAAATTGCACATTTTATCTACATAGCAAGGCCTGAGGCCATTACTCTCATGTCTTTTTCTAACGGAGAACTTACTATTGTTGGATACTCAACTGAGAAAACCCATTTATATGCCAAAATGTGGCAATTCATCAAAATCTGGACCAAGAAGGAGACAAAATATTAATTTTTCTGTCTTCTCATTGAGGCACCATGCACATGCCGGGGCCATATGCACTTAGCCTGTATAGCATCACATGAAGTCTATATACAAGGTGTTCTGCCCAATGTCACCTCAATACAGTGGTCCCTCAACATACGATGGTAATCCGTTCCAAACGGACCATCGTTTGTTGAAACCATTGCATGTTGAGGGATCCGTGCAATGTAAAGTATAGGACAGTGGTCTACAACCTGCGGACCTCCAGATGTTGCAAAACTACAACACCCAGCATGCCCGGACAGCCGTTGGCTGTCCGGGCATGCTGGGTGTTGTAGTTTTGCAACATCTGGAGGTCCACAGGTTGAAGACCACTGTTAGAGGAAGTTGTACTCACCTGTCCCCGCTGCTCCGACCGTCACCACTCGCCTCCGCTGCCCGGGATGTCGCTGTCCATCGCTGTCGCCGTGTCCCAGAGGTGTCCCCGACGCTCCGGTAAGGCCTCGTGATGACGTGATGACGTCGATGGAGAGCGCCGAGGATGCAGGGGATCCCGAAGAGGACGCGCCGGAGCCCCGAGGACGACAGGTGAGTGACCATCACCGGAGCACACGGTTCCCCGTATACGGCTATCCGGTGGCAGCTGAAGTAGTCACCACTCGTCACCGCTGCCCGGGATGTCGCTGTCCATCGCTGTCGCCGTGTCCCAGAGGTGTCCCCGACGCTCCGGTAAGGCCTCTGCTTCCCCAGCATCTGCGCGCTCCGTCACCGCCATCATGTCGCTACGTACGCCGCTCCTACTGGACGACGGGACGGCGTGCGCAGCAACGTGATGACGTCGATGGAGAGCGCCCACGATGCAGAGATCCCGAAGAGGACGCGCCGGAGCCTCGAGGACAGGTAAGTGACCATCACCGGAGCTCACAGGGCACCGTATACGGCTATCCGGTGGCAGCTGAAGTAGTCACCACTCGTCACCGCTGCCCGGGATGTCGCTGTCCATCGCTGTCGCCGTGTCCCAGAGGTGTCCCCGACGCTCCGGTAAGGCCTCTGCTTCCCCAGCATCTGCGCGCTCCGTCACCGCCATCATGTCGCTACGTACGCCGCTCCTACTGGACGACGGGACGGCGTGCGCAGCAACGTGATGACGTCGATGGAGAGCGCCCACGATGCAGAGATCCCGAAGAGGACGCGCCGGAGCCTCGAGGACAGGTAAGTGACCATCACCGGAGCTCACGGGGCACCGTATACGGCTATCCGGTGGCAGCTGAAGCAGTCAGCGCTGCCGGATAGCCGTTTATGTGATGGCCCCGACATACAAAAGCATCGTATGTTAATGCTTCCTTCAACATGCGATGGCCTCTGAGAGGCCATCGTACATTGAAATGATCGTATATCGGGGCCATCGCAGGTCGGGGGGTCACTGTATAGCACATTTTATGGGCAAGTTCTATCCTAGAATCATTGCATGAGTTTTTTCTGCTCTGTGGGCCTCATTTACTTAGAATAGAGTGTAGTTTTCTCTGTGGGTTTTTATTTCTAACAGGTATTTTTCCATGGCATTAACTATTGTATCTTAAATTTGGCGATTTTCCCTACATTTTGCTGTCTTTGCACATGCTCTGAGCTGGCGGGTTTTCCAGAGCTCAACTCCACCACATTTTATGTGGAAACATTAGTAAATTTGTAGGTTTCTTTTGAAAATGTAGGTTTTTTTGGACACACCCCCCTTTTCTCTTATGAACCCACCCCTTTGTAGGGTTTTCTGAGAAAAATGAAGAGTTACTAGGGATTTTGATACTTTGTCGTAACTTCTGGCACATAACACATGCGACACAAAAAACCCTACAAAATCCACTCAGAAAAGCCTTAGGAAATGAGGCCCTATGTATCCAAAGTAGCAAAGTGTGGTGACCCACTGGGTGAATGGCGGGACCACAGGTGTAGCGGTGTGAGTGGTGGGATCTGATGTTATTAACCCAGGGGTTTGGATGGTATTAACCCCTATGTGTTCATGACTAGTGTTGAGCGGCATAGGCCATATTCGAATTCGCGAATATATGGACGAATATTCGTCATATATTCGCGAATATTCGCATAGTCGTTATATTGACGTTTTATTTTCGCATATGCGAATATTCGCGTATGCGAAAATTAACTATGTGAATATTAGCATATACAAAATTAGCACATGCGAAAATTTGCATATGCGAATTTTCGTACTCCAGTCTCACACAGTAGTATTACAGCCTTCTTTACACCACACAAGCTGGAAGCAGAGAGGGATGATCACTGTGATGTGTATTGTGAAGAAAAAAAAAACGAATATTCGTAATTACGAATATATAGCGCTATATTCGCGGAATTCGCGAATTCGCGAATATGCGATATTCGCGAATAATATTCGAATTGCGAATATTCGCGAGCAACACTATTCATGACTAGAGATGTCGCGAATTGTTCGCTGGCGAACAGTTCCCGGCGAACTTAGCATGTTCTCGTTCGCATCGCCGGGCGAACATATGTGAAGTTCGATTCGCCCCCTATACTTTAACATTGCGGTAAACTTTGACCCTGTGAGTCGGAGTCAGCAGACACATTACAGCCAATCAGCAGCAGTCCCTCCCTTCCAGACCCTCCTACCTCCTGCACGGATGCCAATTTAGTTCCTTCAAGCAACTAACTACAGTATTAAAAGGGCTATAAGGTCAGTCCGTGTGTCTTGCAACAGCTGGAGGCACCCTGGTTGGGAGGGGACCGCTGGTTAAAAGGGGTACTCCAGTGTAAAACTTAAGTTCCTTTAATCAACTAACTACAGTATTAAAAGGGCTATAAGTTCAGCCCGTGTGTCTTGCAACAGCTGGAGGCACCCTGGTTGTGAGGGAACCGCTGGTTAAAAGGGGTACTCTGGTGTAAAACTTAATTTCCTTCAAGCAACTAACTACAGTATTAAAAGGGCTATAAGTTCAGTCCATGTGTCTTGCAACAGCTGGAGGCACCCTGGTTGGGAGGGAACCGCTGGTTAAAAGGGGTACTCCGGTGTAAAACTTAATTTCCTTCAAGCAACTAACTACAGTATTAAAAGGGCTATAAGTTCAGTCCGTGTGTCTTGCAACTGCTGGAGGCACCCTGGTTGGGGACCTCTGCTTAAAAGGGGAACTCCGTTGGCAACCTTTTTTGCTCATTGTCACACTAGTGCAAATCACATTTGGTGTGACAGTCGTTCAAATAAAAATAAAAAAATACCTTTTTTGGCTGTGAAATAAAACCAGTGCTGCCTAAAGGGGGGCTCTAACTATGTGCTGCCTAATATGGGGGAATCTATGTGGTGCCTAAAGGGGGGATCTAAATATGTGCTGCCTAAAGGGGGCTCTATGTGCTGCCTAAAGGGAGGCTCTAACTATGTGCTGCCTAATATGGGGGAATCTATGTGCTGCCTAAAGGGGGGCTCTATGTGCTGCCTAAAGGGGGGCGCTAACTATGTGCTGCCTAACATGGGGGAATCTATGTGCTGCCTAAAGGGGGGATCTAACTATGTGAAGCCTAAAGGGGGGATCTAACTATGTGCTGCCTAAAGGGGGCTCTATGTGCTGCCTAAAGGGAGGCTCTACCTATGTGCTGCCTAAAGGGGGGCTCTAACTATGTGCTGCCTAATATGGGGGAATCTATGTGCTGCTTAAAGGGGGGATCTAACTATGTGATGCCTAAAGGGGGGCTCTATGTGCTGCCTAAAGGGGGCTAAAGCACGTTATTCCAAAGAATTTAGGAATAATAGGTGATTTATGCCCTTTATGGATTAAAACCAGACTCTGCATCAACTATGTAATTTTCCATGGGAGTTTTGCCATGGATCCCCCTCTGGCACGCCACAGTCCAAGTATTAGCCCCCTTGAAACAACTTTTAAATCACTATTGAGGCCAAAAAGAGTCCCTGTGGGTTTTAAAATTTGCCGGCCCATTGAAGTCAATGGCGGTTCGCCCGGTTCGCGAACATTCAAACCGGAAATGTTATGTTTGCAACATCACTATTCATGACGCCAGTGTGGTTTTCAAGTTCCGGAACACCACATGCCCGGATTCTCCACTATCCCACGGGCTAGTAGTGAATAAAAAGGCCACAACCAGTTATGGGTAAACGGAGGCTTTACTGAATAGAAGACAGGTGTAATTATCTTCACAGCTAAGGCCAGAATTCCCAGAGAGGTGGCCAGGACCCAGAGGATCTTGCAGCTTGCTGGACCAATACTTGTAATTAACTTGACTTGTAATTAGACTTGGCTTTACTATGTGCAGGACTTGACTATGTGCAAGACTTGACTATGTGCAGGACTTGACTAGTTTCAGTGACTGCAGACATAGACTTGGGACTTACTGGATAGACTTTAGCTTTGTGGCCTTCCAGATGCTGATCACTTGTCCTGAGATCTCTGGTAGCTGCTTCAGAAAATACTTTGGTGGTACAGCTAAGAGCACTTAGCTCAAAGAGAGTGATGGTATAAGAGAGAGAATTGCAAATGGCCACTCCTTTATATTGTAGGGGGCTGGACTAAAGCCCATTGGTCACGCAGTGGGTCATAGGTTAAAGCTGGTGCTCTCTGGGAGTACATGTGACAACAGATCATGTGACATAATATAACATGTGACCAACTTACTCACAGGTCCTTAAGACCTCCCACAGGTCCTTTATACTATCTAGACATAGACATCCTGTCTAAGCATTAAAGGAACATACACCACATTTATTAAACCAACAGAAGAACAAAGGGAGACCCTGCAGGGGAGCCCCCAGATCACTGAGAGACTCAACCTGACAGGGCCTACAGGTGGTACAGGACTGTGCACCTTTACTGGAACATAACAATAGCACATTTGTTTTCTCCAAAATGTCATGTATAGATACAGCATGACCACAAAGACTACTATGGGTGCTGTTTTAAAGCTCTGTAGAGCCCACAGCTTTAAGGGGTTTTCCATCTCACAAATAGTGCAGGGAAAGCACTGCTACACCAAGGCTGTCTCCTCTTCCTTCTTACCATCTTTGTGGGCCTCAGAGGTTGGGCCTCCACTGATTATAAAGTGATGGTGTATCTTATCGATATGCAATCATCAATCTCTGCATAAAAGTCTATCCAGAAAGGGGAGCAGATCACAATGCCGCCCGCTTCTCAAGCTAATTATTCACGATAAGTCTGATCGACATGTCAAAAGTTTTTCATGACAGTAATGCTTTGTTATGAACTGGTGCCAGAAAGTTAAACAGGTTTGTAAATTACTTCTATTAAAAAATCTTAACCCTTTCAGTACTAATCAGCTGCTGTATGCTCCACAGGAAGTTATTTTCTTATTTCCTTTCTAATACAGGAATATGGGTGCACTACTGTGTTAGATGTATACAATGACATTGGCTATCCCCCAACACTGATGTTAAAATTGAGACATTCGCCAGTGTATCCTTATATGATGGACACACCAGAGCCCACACACCAACGCCAAGGTTTACCCTCGCCATTTTGAGAAACCTTGGCGTTGGTGTGCGAGCTCTGCTGTGTCCTTCATATAAGGATACACTGGCGAATGTCTCAATTTTAACATCAGTATTGAGGGCTAGCCAATGTCATTGTATACATCTACCACAGTAGTGCACCCATATTCCTGTATTGTATTGTTCTTATTGTTACACATCCACACCGTTTATCTGGTGTAGGATTCTATTGTGGCACTTGTAGTCCGCTGAAGGCATCCTCCATTGTATGCATTTTTATGCTGGGGATCGCCCCTAGCAACGGACTACAAGGGCAGGATCTGCTCCACTAGTATAAATGCACAACCGCATTTGGGGTTGAGCACCTCCTGCCGTTTGAGACCACGTTTTTTGTTGTTTGTCTTATGTCCTTTCTGTCTGACCACAGTGCTCTCTGCTGACACCTCTGACCGGAGCAGGATAGGTTTGCTATGGGGATCTGCTCCTACTCTGGACAATTCCTAAAATGGACAGAGGTGTCAGCAGAGAGCACTGTGGTCAAACAGAAAGGAAATAAAAAAAAGAAAAGAACTTTTAAATAGAAATAATTTATAAATCTGTTAAACTTTCTGGTACTAGTTGATTTAAACATTTTTTTTCCAGTGGAGTACACCTTTAAGCTGAGATGCAAACAGCATATGAGGTCAAAATCCTCCTCCAGAAAAACTTACAGTTTTAGTTGCCTAATGACACTTTTCATCACTCCCACTTAATGTTCTTTTCTTTTCCCACTGCATTTGGGTTTTTATCTTCTGAGCAGCAAAATTTAGCAACTGAATTAGGCTCTAAGGCAATTATTGCTAAATTGCAGAGGAGAACCAGGACTGATAGAGCTGCAAGCTTCATGGAATGGTGGGCTATAAATCATATTATGATGTAGAACAACTATTTAGACTTTTTACTAAATTTTTTCTGCATTCTTTGCATTACTGTTTTAAGTTTTTAGAGCAGTATTTTTATCATTGACATTTCTAGATGGGAGTCCAAGTTCTAGGGTGGGACTGGTATCTAACAGACATTGATGGCCTATCCTGCGGATAAGTCATGTTTCTAAAATGGGACTACCACTTTCAAGGGGGTTGGCTAACTTTTATTAACCTTACATTAAACCATAGTCATCAAATAAATGTGGGTCCCCATGTAATTATGCAGCTCTGCATCCCCCTTCTATGCCTGTGTGCTGGCTGTATGGCTACACATGGACGAGCATGTGATTATACACGTCGCTCTGCTTTATCCACTGTGTCTGCTTTATCCACAATGCTCCTCGCTAGTGCACATTGTAATGGTAACACAGTGTATCATCGCATGCTGCTGCATAGCAAGCCATTTTATGGACTGATAAGATGTCTGGTGGGGGATTGGGGGGGAGCAGAGCTACATAATTACACAGTACAGGGCCACAGTGAAGGTACAATGTATAATAGGTCCCTTACTTTCTTCATTACTATAGCTTTATGTAAAGTTAATAAAAAGTGGCTGACCCCTTTAAGCAATTTGGGCACCCTGCGTTTTTAAACTTAACGCGGCGGCCCCCGCGTTAACTTTAAAACGCAGGGGCCGCCGGGAGTTAGGGCACGCAGGCACGTCACTGACGTCCCGTGCGTGCGCCCATAGCAACGGAGGAGCGGAGCATCGATGAGGAGGACGCGTGCCAGCCAGCATGGTAAAGCACCAGCACCAGCTGGCAGCACGTCATCTTCGGTGCTCCGACCACTGCTCCTCCGGTCCCGGGACCTACTGCTATGGTCTATAGGGCATAGCAGTAGATCATGGTCAGAGCACTGAAGTGGGGCTGAAGGCTGTATGTCTGTTGGGGAACTATACTGCACCTAATGTGGGGGAACTATACTGCACCTAATGTGGAGAACTATACTGCACCTAATGTGGGGGAACAATACTGCACCTAATGTGGAGAACTATACTGCACCTAATGTGGGGAACTATGCTGCACCTAATGTGAGGGAAATATACTGCACCTAATGTGGAGAACTATACTGCACCTACTGTGGGGGAACTATACTGCACCTAATGTGTAGAACTATACTGCACCTAATGTGGGGGAACTATACTGCACCTAATATGGAGGAACTATACTGCACCTAATGTGGGGGAACTATACTGCACCTAATGTGGGGGAACTATGCTGCACCTATTGTGGGGGAACTATACTGCACCTAATGTGGGGGAACTATACTGCACCTAATGTGGGGAGAACTGTACTGCACCTAATGTGGGGAGAACTATACTGCACCTAATGTGGGGAACTATACTGCACCTAATGTGGAGAACTATACTGCACCTAATGTGGCGGAACTATACTGCACCTAATGTGGGGGAACTATACTGAACCTAATGTGGGGGAACTATACTGCACCTTATGTGGGGAGAACTATACTGCACCTAATGTGGGGAGAACTATACTGCACCTAATGTGGGGAACTATACTGCACATAATGTGGGGAACTATACTTCACCTAATGTGGAGAACTATACTGCACCTAATGTGGGGGAGCTATACTGCACCTAATGTGGGGGAACTATACTTCACCTAATGTGGGGGAACTATACTGCACCTAATGTGGGGGGACTATACTGCACCTAATGTGGGGGAACTATACTGCACCTAATTTGGGGGAAATATACTGCACCTAATGTGGGGAGAACTAAACTGCACCTAATGTGGGGAGAACTATACTGCACCCAATGTGGGGAACTATACTGCACCTAATGAGTGGGAACTATGCTGCACCTAATGTGGGGGAACCATACTGCACCTAATGTGGGGGAACTATACTGCACCTAATGTGGGGAACTATACTGCACCTAATGTGGGAAACTATACTGCACCTAATGTGGGGAGCTACACTGCACCTAATGTGGGTAACTATACTGCACCTAATGTGGGGAACTATACTGCACATAATGTGGGGGAACTGTACTGCACCTAATGTGGGGGAACTATACTGCACCTAATATGGGGAACTATACTGCACCTAATGTGGGGGAACTGTACTGCACCTAATGTGGGGGAACTGTACTGCACCTAATGTGGGGGAACTGTACTGCAACTAATGTGGGGGAACTGTACTGAACCTAATGTGGGGGAACTGTACTGCACCCAATGTGGGGAGACTGTACCACCAACCTAATGTGGGGGAACTATACTGCCAACCTAATGTGGGGGAACTATACTGCAAACCTAATGTGGGGGAACTATACAAAAATATAAAATTGTACTATTCTGATCCCTATATACTTAGATTTTTCTGTATATGGGGATGTATGAGGGTAATTTTTTGCGCTTTGATTTGTAGTTTTTATCGGTACCATTTTTGTTTTGATGGGACTTTTCAATTGCTTTTAGATATTTTTTATGGTATTTGAAGTGACTAAAAAAGTGCTCACTCCTTAACTTCAGGGGTCTAGCTTGCCCTCCATATTGTCCCTATTCAATAATCCTTCCCCATTGTCTTATATCATATTGCCCAGAGATTTTACGGTCCCATGAGTTTCAACTTTTCATTGTAATGCTCCTTCCTATAGAGAGCCTCTGTCTAAAATCGATTTTATGGAATTTATGTTCAGTCCACCCTGGGACTCATGAGGGATTAGTTGATATTGATTATAATACACAGAATTGAAACACTCACCACTAGACCTCCATAGTGAAACCTGACCATCATCAGATGTTAAACAGCACCTAAATTTGTCACTAAAGACGATACAGTTCCAGTCGATAGGCCAGTTTTCTTATTCATGACACCATTGCAAAAGCAGGTAACATTTACTGGCTGTCAATGGCAGGATATGTAATGGGCACCGTTAGATACATTTTCCTTCTGATAACCAGGCAGAGATAGGGGTGTAAAATAAATATGTCACCTATGTATGGATGGTGGACAAGGAAACCGTGGAAGCTGCTTGTGCATGTCAATAGATCAAAAATCCTTTCTACTGGTGGTATTTATGTGCTTTCCGGAGCCTGTTCATCGTTTGTGCCCTCAGGTAACCCCTGTTATCAACACTTCCTAACAGGTGGATCAAAAATGCATAGATGGCAGGCAATATATTAAAATGAATACAAGGAGAGAGATAAAGATCAAGCTATTTGTCACCAAGCCTATTCCATCCTGACGGGGTGTCCACTAGGTGAAGCTTGCCTCAAGGTCCTGGTCCTGTTAAGCAGACAGATCACAAGTCAGGGATACCAATCAGGATGCTCCAGCAGGAATGTGTCTCAGCAGGACATGTTGGCATGGGGTCCTGTGCTAAAGTTACCTCAGCTACACCTCTGTTAAGACCCTGTCTGAGTACAATATTGGAGTTGCGCACAAGTCATAGTCACATTTTCAGAGTCAAGGAATAAGTAAGGCTATACAAAAGGGAACAGGTCATGTTCTGGGATAAACCTGTCTGCTGAGTCCAGCACTCCAAAAGCAAGAAATTCAATATCCAAGTCAAGTTCATTTAGCCTCTGATACACTGTAACAAACACATCTGCTCTGCATGCACTAGATTGCCTTGCAGCCCTTACTGCTTCAAATCAAAAGTTTTCTATTAAAATTCCACTGCACCTTCTCCTCATTTCTCTATGTCTGGTTATTTGCCCTAACAAACAACATCAAGGGCCTCCTGACCACCAGCACACAGTATACTGGGACTCGCCCTAAGGGTGCTATTGGACTAGTGGTTCCCCAATATACCATTTATTTATGTTGTACTATATGTTGCACTATGTATGGTAATTGTTTTTATTGTGTGCTACTTCCTAACTTGCTCTGAGTCGCAGTACATTCTATTTATGTTTATGCATGAAAAAACTGACTTCCAAAATGCATCCTACACTTACCGCTCGGACTGTGACTCAACGCTCCAACCGTGGAGAAACTGGAGGACGGGCTTCAGAACTACGTGGGGCACTCTCTGAGCATCCCACGCAGTTCTTACACTCCTGTCTTCTGGTTTCTCCACGGTTGGAGCATAGAGTCACAATCCGAGCAGTGAGTGTAGGATGCATTATGGAAGTAATTTTTTTCATGCATTGAGTCTATTTCATCCTAGCACCTCCGGACTACTCCAGTGAATGGATTCATCCCTAGTATCTGTGAAGAGAGTTTCCAATTATAGGATTTTTTTTAACTGGTACATTAATTAGCAGTGCCACCCAGGAGCCGACAGGAGACGATTGATTGATAAAAAAGTTATTTTTAATTAAAAAAATTCGACGCTATAAACAGGTGTACGCACACCATGAAGAATTGTCGGTCTAATGGCTCAGCCATGCAAACACGCCATTCCTTGCCTTTCATTTATTTATATGAATCGAGTTTATGTTGGTTCCAATAATGTATAATGTGAAATGTGTGATGTCATCTTTACAACATTGGAGAGAGGATTGTAAAAGAGATGACATTTACAGTATAAACAAAAAACAGCCAAGGAAAGACAATTCCTGGGAACAGGAATGAAGGCGCGCTGCACGCTTATGGTTTTGAACATGAATATATACATATGCGTGACATTTTTTTGTTCCACTTTCTGCTTTGTTGGATTTCTGAAGCAAAGATGCATCAGTTTGGCACATACAGTAGATGAGTTTGCTGGAAAACTCATGGTGCTTCCTTTTAAATGTAAAACAAATTGCTTTAGAATATTCCTGCTGTAAACTAGAGAGCATGATGGTATAAATTTTACATTTTCTACACAGCTGTTAAATAAAAGTCGCCTCTTTACTGTATTTTTCGCCATATAAGATGCACTTTTTCTTCCCCAAAACTGGGGGGGGGAAGTTGGTGCGTCTTATACGGCGAATGCACACACCTATCGCGGCGGTCCCTGTGGCCATCAACGGCCTGGACCCACGGCTAATACAGGACATCACCGATCGCGCCGGGATCCCCTTCATGGCCAGCGCTCTCCTTCGACGTCATCACATCGTTGCGTACGCTGTCCCGTCATCCAATAAGAGCGACGTGCGTAGCGACGTGATGACGGTAACGTAATGACGGCGATGGAGAGCATGAATCCCGGGGAAGAAGATGTCCGGAGCGTTGGGGACACCACAGGGAAGCAGCAACAGCGATGGAGCGACATCCAGGGCAGCGGTGACGGGTCCGGAGTGGCGGGGACATGTGAGTACTACCTCCTATAGCAATGGTCTTCGACCTGCGGACCTCCAGATGTTGCAAAACTACATCATAGATGTTGCCTGAAGAAGTGCACCTTGTGTGCAGGAAACAGCCTGTCGCTGCGAGGTTGCTCCTCTGCGCCTACCCGCCTATGTGTTGTACCGATTCCTGAATAAAGGTATTCTGCTATCAAGTTTCCCGGGTGAGTGCAACCTTTCTTTCATCATCTCCTTGATGTAAAATGACAAACACATCACACAAACACATATGTACCATCAACAATGATCATGCTAATGCAAGTTTGCATTGCTATATGTGAAGATTGTAAAGATCCAGGAATACATAAAACTATACAATAAATGTTATATGAAACAGTTCAGAAAAAAATAGTACATAAAATAGTAAATAGCTGTAAGCATTGGAGACGAACAACACAGAAGAAGACGTGAGGAGGTGTCGAATCAAAGTCCCTCAGGAGACCGCAGGAGAGGAGTAGATCCAGGGATGTAATGGAAGAAAGAGCCATTCGAGGTGGAGTTCAAGATATGTAGCAATAGTCTATTCAGAGGTAGGCAACAAAGAGGTGATATCAGTAGGAAACACACAGTTGGGATACAGCTCTGGAGAGGCAGGCCTTCTCAATCCAATCAGGGTCTTTCCGAATTGGAAACTGAGCTAAGAGAGAAGAACATGTACCTTGAATCATATGCACCTAAGGAAAGTTAAATTGGTGAGGCCCCACCAGAGACTGGAGATGAGGTTCAGAGGGGTTTGATAGCACAGGAATGGATCCCTCAGGGGGAGAATAACCACCAGACGGAGTCTGTCTTGATAAGGGAATGATGAATTGTAAAAGTTAATACGTTGAAGTAGGAGAAAAAGGGGTTTATATTATATATGTAAAAGTGTTTTAATGCCCCAAACAAAGACTTTATGATCGCTATGTAGAATTGTTCCCCTTTTGTCAGGAATAAAGTAGGGACAATAAGGAAACACAGTGATGAACGAAAAGAGAGGAGGGAAGTGTGTGAAGTGAATATACATAATACTTTAAAGTGCTTTAGATTTATAAATAACTCAACCAATTTTACAACTCTGGCAGTGGTTTCAGTGCAAAGTACAAGAAAAAAGTGGCAAGCTTGTCTATTTGAATTCCATTTTATACCTGCTTCTCGTGTGAGAATGAGTGTTTAAACTACTCTGTCATTTGGAACCAGTTGTATGAACTGGCAGTGCATTAAAGAGGATCTAAGCATTTTTAATGCTGTCTTTTAATAACGACAATGAATAAAAAAAAAAAAAATACTTGTTGATCTGAAGACGTGCTGGTATAAAAAATTGTTAGACCACTACCTTAAATTGTTAGTGCAGCTGCTACCGATTTGTGCCATTACTAGATGCTTAAAATAGAAAAAAGGTACGAACATCCGAGATTGCTGACTGAGTATTTTATAACCTATTAAGGCTACGTTCACACTGCCGACTGTCTCTGGCAGTGTGAAGCCCGTTATTTTAGGATCGAGAAAAGACGGAGAAAAAATTGTGCTTGCAACGTCTTTTTCTCCCAAAAATATTGGCTGCTATTGAATACAATGGGGTCCATCAGGACCCATTATTTGCCGGTATGCTCTGGCAAAATTACGGCCAGCAAAATGCAAAAAAATATATAAAAAGAGGGAGTTTGATGGCCGAATTTGCCAGAGCATACCGGCAGTGTAAAAGGAGCCTTAGGATTTATTTTTTTAAAGGGCTCAATTATGCCTAAAAAAGAACCTAAGGGATACTCATCCTCCCAATTCCCAGCTGCTGTTGTTTCGATGGTGCCTAGTCCCCGCTGATCAGCACTTTCTGGTTTGTGCCTCAGCACAAGTAAATACACAGTCAATCATAGCAGGTCAGCAGAGAGGGATCAGGCTGGTGGGTATCCTTTTCTTAAGCCAGATCGAGTCACTTCTAATTGTCTAATGGCAAATAACCCCAATAATTATCTTAAAAAAAAACAAAACAATGTTATCTAACTGGGACAATGGTTTTAGATTGGGCATTCCCCATTGGCTAACATGATAGCTGTCATATGGACATTCAGACAATTGACTGACCTTATAGCACCCCTTTACACCTACCCCTAGTGTCTTTTATCTAAGAGTAATGCTGTTTTGTAACATTTATAAAAGCAGAACATAACTTTTTGAATCCAAAAATGGCCTGCCCACTCTCAATAGTGCTTACTTTGCCTACCCATTGCTACGTCCCTACTGTACTTCAGAGACAAATCATAACATGGTTTCTAAGGTACCTGGTTCCTGGATGCCCGGTTCGGTGAGCATTATCTTACAGACATTTCTAGCAGTGTATCTCGTATTACCCATGTATTACTAAAGGTCCATTTAACTCCCTTTCATCTAGTAATCTGTTGATCTGTTACAAAATTCACAAGACCCCTCTTAGCATGTGTCCAAGAGTAGACAATACAACTCTGCATTTAAGACTTGTGATGTGGTCAGAGCATGATGAAGTCCAAGGTTAAAGAGCTGGGAAATCAAGCATATAGGTCAAGAAGAATTTCCTCTTCTATCCAGCTGTATTATTCTATTCAGAGCCAATCCTCTCAAGCAAGCATAGATCAGCAAACCTACTGTATTCTAATGTTTTCCTTTTTATGCAGATGTTAAATGATATACAGTTTACTTAGTTGTAAAATAATACATTGTATGGTAAAAACCACATAAAAGTAAAAATATCAAAAACCAATTCTTCTCATTTTATGCTTAGCTCCTATAATATTGCTGGAGGACAGTTCCTGCATTAACTTAGGTTCCTGTGGCTGACAACATCAAATTATAGATGAAAAACTCTGGAAGATTTCTACACTGCAATTTTGTGTACATTTTCTATAGCCCGATGTGCACTGTTAGCAAATAGGATATTGGACTACTGCAGTTTTGTTCAACTTTTATGAAACAGGAAGAGTTTTTCCTTTTAATATAACATATATTAATATATTTGCATTGTTTACCAAAGAATTTATCTTGTTCATCATTTATCTGTTTAACCTTGCAGCAGATCTGCACGGGTTTGGCTTCATAAACCCCGAAAGATTAGCTTACGTGTATATTTGGGGGAAGCCATGTTTGGAGATACTAATTAATAAAACAAGTAATAGTGTAAATGAACAGGCTGGGACTGTCATAGCAAACAGCAGCACTGCTATATGGAAGGTCGCTTACCCTTCTATGACATCCAAATAGCCTACAAGGTCATATGGAAAGAGGTTGTCTAGATGAGCCAACCCCTTTAGTTACAGTATATACTTTGCACTTATCTACCATAGCATTAAAACCATTGATAGGTGAATAAAATTGTTTATCTTGTAACAACTGCACCTGTTAAGAGATGGAGCATACAGTGAAAACTCCCAAGATGACCATCTCCCATCTAGACCACTTTTTTCTGTGACAGATTTTTCTTTTATTATAGTCTATGGAAGTTGCCCCTCTATAAGCAGCCTACTCCTTTATTCAACCAATGACCACTTTGTTGAGTAAGTGTTTCAGTTGGAACCTCTTTAAAAGGCCACACGTTTGACATGTTTTGCTGTATTGGGGAGAGGAGCTATTCTTTGGGACAAAAATGACAGGGGGGTCCAGGCAGGGGATTGGGAATGACATAGGAAACCACGCTGGGGGCTGGGATGAGATAAAGAGCACTACTGGGTACCAGAAATGATATAGAAAGCCATATTTGGGACTAGGAATAAGGTGGAGAGTCATGCTGAGGAGCAGAGATAAAATGGTATTAGGATTGAGATGGAAACAATGTATGAGGTGCCATGCTAGGGATTAGGAGCAGCCTACTCCTTTATTCAACCAATGACCACTTTGTTGAGTAAGTGTTTCAGTTGGAACCTCTTTAAAAGGCCACACGTTTGACATGTTTTGCTCTATTGGGGAGAGGAGCTATTCTTTGGGACAAAAATGACAGGGGGGTCCAGGCAGGGGATTGGGAATGACATAGGAAACCACGCTGGGGGCTGGGATGAGATAAAGAGCACTACTGGGTACCAGAAATGATATAGAAAGCCATATTTGGGACTAGGAATAAGGTGGAGAGTCATGCTGAGGAGCAGAGATAAAATGGTATTAGGATTGAGATGGAAACAATGTATGAGGTGCCATGCTAGGGATTAGGAACAAGATGGGAAGGCATTATAGTACCAGGTACTAACATGGGGGCCATGTTAGGTACTAGAAAGAGAGCCCTGGAAAGCCGTGCTGTGGCCTAAGAATGAGATAGGGAGTCATGCTGTGGACCAGGAATGAGCTAGGAAACTATGGCGGGGACAAGCAATGAGATGGGGAGCCATGTTGTGGATTCAAAATCATATGCAGAACCATGCTAGGGACAGGATGGGAAACCATGAGGATGAGATGGGGTGCCATGCTGGGGTCTAGAAATTAGATCAAGAGTAATGCTGGGGGCCAGGAATGAGACAGTGAGCCAGTCTGAGGACTAGGAATGAGGATGGTAGCCCTTGTAGGAATTATCAGATGGTGAGCAATACTGGGGACAAGGAATGAGAGTGGAGTCATGCTGGGGACCATGAATGAGAGGGCGTACAATGATAGAGACCAGTACTAGCTAATACACATGCTTATACCTTTTTCTTTGAGATGGCCACCCCCCATAAAAGATTTGCTTTTTCTGAAAATTTGTGTGATCACTTAAAGAGGTTTCACTGTATTAGACAGCAAGTAAACAATCCATTCTCTAAATTAATATATTGGAAGAATGGGCAAGTGATAAACAGTGTGAAAGCAGAACCCCAGTTATTCTGGATATCACCTCTCAAGGACCCCATGATAACTCATGTCACATAGCTTTTAATATGACATGAACATTTCACAAAAGCCTACAGTGATACACCGACCCGGATCACACTGCTTTCATGAAAGGACTAATATCTTTGGAGTTCCTAAATTTCACCAGCTAACTCACTTTCCGGTAATTCTGTCTCACCCAAGGACTGGAGTTCTCTGCAACGTATAGTCCCCACACTGGGGGTCCCACTCTGCCCAGTGGTACAGTACTCTACATAAAGCCTATTATGGTTGCAGTGTTTTCTACAAACCCCCCTGCACATACCGTATTTTTCGCTGTATAAGACACACTTTTTCTTCCCCAAAACTGGGGGGGGGGAAAAGTGGGTGCGTCTTATACGGCGAATACACACGTATCTGATCGGTCCCTGCAGCCATCAGTGGCCGGGACCCGCGGCTAATACAGGACATCACCGATCGCGGTGATGCCCTGTATTAACCCTTCAGACGCGGCGATCAAAGCTGACCGCCGCGTCTGAAGCTTACCTGCCTCCTCGGTGTCTGCTCCGTGCCGGAATCCCCTGCATGGCGGCGCTCTCCTTCGACGTCATCACGTCGTTGCGCACGCCGTCCCGTCATCCAATAGGAGCGGCATGTGTAGCGACGTGATGACGGCGACGAAGAGCGTGGATACCGGGGAAGAAGATGTCCGGAGCGTCGGGGAGACCCCGGGGACGCGTCGACAGCGATGGAGCGACATCCAGGGCAGCGGTGACGGGTCCGGAGCGGCGGGGACACGTGAGTATTACCTCCTATCCAGCGGTCTTCAACCTGCAGGCATGCTGGGAGTTGTAGTTTTGCAACATCTGGTGGTCCGCAGGTTGAAGATCACTGTTGGGTGCAGAATCTTTTTTTTCTAGATTTTGCACCTTTAAAATTGGGTGCGTCTTATATGCCGGTGCATCCTATAGGGCGAAAAATACAGTACATTCATCTGCACTCTGACTCAATTTCCTCCTTTTGACCAAACTTTACATTAGTCTGCTCTCTGCTGTTCAAACACAGGCATAACACACACAGGAGAAATGCAGATCATGTAGAGGGAAAGACAAACAACAGAACACCAAAAAGAACACATTAAGAATAGATACCCACCAAGTTTTTGCCATGCAGGTGAGACATACATTTTTTTTCCTGCCTACTGTATGACAAGTATACTGTTACAACAGGAAGCAGCTGAATGCCTATTCAGTTGGATCCTGTTGCTATTGATAGAAAAAAAACAGTATAAAGACATAAATTGTTCATTGCATTCAGAAAGACCTTTTTCTCTTTTTCATATTTTGTTATTTCAGCCTAATGCAAAAAAAATAAAAAATAAAAATTAGGGGTTTTCCACCAATTTTTCGTGCTCATCATTAAGATGTTTCTACCTCATGATGGAAGTCACCTGTGATAATTGGACATTGGACATCATTTGAAAAGACACAGCCCTGTCTATATAAGGTCTCACAGCTGACAATACATATGAGAGCAAAAACCACATCATGAGGGAGAAAGAACTGCCTGTAGAACTCAGAGAGAGGGTTGTGTGGATGCACAGGTCTACAAAAAATAGGCTTTGGTACAGGGGCGGACTGACAGGTCGGGTACTTGGGCACTGCCCAAGGGGGACCCGTACTGCCCGCACTTAAAAAAAAAAAACTTTTCATGTCGGCCCAGGGCCGGACTGGCCTGGCCATTGGGCATGCAGGGCATTTGCTCGGTGGGCCGTCCCCACAGCAGGCCACTGTAGGGCAGCCAGGGCGTTCAGTTCAGGAGATTCACAAAGCGAAGAGCTATTGGCTCCTCACCCTGTCAGTCACTCTTATGGCCACCCGCAGTGTTTGCAGGCAGCCCCAAGAGGTTGTCATCCTCTATGCTCCAGCACAGATGACTGACATCATCGTGCACTGCAGCACAGAGGAGGGAAGAGGAAAATAGTGGTCGCGCTGTGGATCTGCACCGTAGCCACAATAATCCGTAAGTATCGGTGTATTTTATTTCTTTTTTTCTGAACGGGGGCACTGTGTACAAGGACAAAATGGGGGGGGGGGTGATGGGGTGTTTCGGCTTGGGTCGACTTATTTGCTATCTACTCCTATATTTATTTATACAGCTGCTGGGAGCTACTTACTACCTACAAGGGGGAGGGGGGCTTCTGTATACAGGGGGACTGGCTGTATACAGGGGGACTACTATATACAGAGGGGGCTTATTGCTACCTATAAGGGGGGGGGGGAGTGCTACTGTATACTGAGGGAGTGGCTGTATACAGGGGGCTACTACATACAGGAAGGAGGATACTTACTACCTGCAAGGGGGTGGGGGGTTACTATATATGGGGGGGGGGTGCTGTATACAGGGAGTCTACTATATACAGGGAGGCTACTTACTACCTACAGGTGGACTACTGTATACAGGGGGATACTGTATATGATGGACTACTTACTAACTAAAAGGGGGGGGGGGGTCTACCAATACTACCTAAGGATGGGAGGGCTGCTAATGTGAAGGGATCACCCTAACTATGTAATGTATGGGACCTACCTCCTCTTCCCCAACCTGCTTATCTACCCACCCTATTGTGTGGGACACCAAGGAGGTTATTATTACCGGTTTAAAGATAGATGCTAGATGCTGGAAAAGTGCAGAGCCTAAAATGTTTGTCTGGCAGGTTCTGTGGAGACGACTTGTGACTGGAAGAAATCATCATGACGGTCTGAGCCGGATGGAAAAGAAAAAGGAAAGTGAACCGCTCAAATCAGAGAAGACGTCACTTGATATGTAACTGTATGTAATCACTTATATAGTCTGCAGAGCCTATGTAGAGCTGATATCTACCACTACATGTGTGGTGTCCCGGTACAGGACTTTGTCCTGTCCCTTGTCTAAAGTCCCCTCAGCTAGAGTCCCTCCATTCATATAGGGCTCTATAATGTGTATATATATATATATATATATATATATATATATATATATATATATGTATATTTATATTTAATGTATAGAAGACATACATTTAGGATTTTAGTGGTTACATGATGTACGGTTGTGATGTGTAAAATGTACAAGGACCTTAGAGGTCATGTGATGTACCCAGAGTTCACTGGGTTCACAACTGACAGGTTTGCTGACCAATGAGCTTAGTCCAGTCCCTTATTATATAAAGAGCTGTAGCCACTAAATTCACTCTCTTGTTCCGGACTATCAAGCAGCACAAGCGTCTCATCAGCATCAATTCAATCTAGGCCCAAAGCCTAAGAACCTGCAGCCACTAAACGTGATGACTTATCCTGCATAAATTAGTTCAGCTTTCAGGTGCTCACGTGGGCTGGAAAAGGTGGATACAGTCCTAGGAGACTCTTTCCTAGGACTGTATCCACCTTTTCCAGCCCACCGGAGCACCGGAAAGCTGAACTAATTTATGCTGGCTAAGTCATCAACTGCCGAGCCGAGAAGTTCGTGACAAATCGAATTTACTGTAAGTTCGCTCATCTCTACTTCCAAGTCCCAGCAAACCTGTGAGGAACCTGTATCCCGGTTCACTCTTGAAAAGTCTGTTATGTTAAAGACTGTTTCATAAATTCCGCAAGTAAAGTTTCTTCAGTTTATTCCTAAAATCTGCTGTGGACATTCCGTTATTTCTTCCTGCCGTTTGTGGGAAGGTTGGCGGTATGAACATTACTATTGAGGAAACCTCACCCTGGTGTCACGACATTCAAGGGTTAATACCACCAGACTCTACACTACACTGCAACACCGCAGTCACCGTTACTCTCCCGGCACCACACATGGCCCTTTCGGGGCAGGTGGAGGGTGGCATAAATACTGGTATTTATTGGTAACATAGTTCTCATTATACAGGATTTGGTCAGTACAGTATGATGGCAATATGTATGGTGATAATATTCCTCCTTGTATACTGGTATTATTGGTAATATTGGTCTCAGTATACAGGATTTGGTCAGTAACAGTATGATGTTGATATATGTGATGATAATATTCCTCCTTGTATACTAGTATTATTGATGATAATATTCCTCCTTGTATGTGACCTACCTACTCTTCCCCAACCCGTTTATTTACCCACCCTATTGTGTGGGATACCAAGGGGGTTATTATTACTGTTTGTAGGATAGATGATAGATGCTGGAAAAGTGCAGAGCCTAAAATGTTTGTCTGGCAGGTTCTGTGGAGACGACTTGTGACTGGAAGAAATCATCATGACGGTCTGAGCCGGATGGAAAAGAAAAAGGAAAGTGAACCGCTCAAATCAGAGAAGACGTCACTTGATATGTAACTGTATGTAATCACTTATATAGTCTGCAGAGCCTATGTAGAGCTGATATCTACCACTACATGTGTGGTGTCCCGGTACAGGACTTTGTCCTGTCCCTTGTCTAAAGTCCCCTCAGCTAGAGTCCCTCCATTCATATAGGGCTCTATAATGTGTATATATATATATATATATATATATATATATATATATGTATATTTATATTTAATGTATAGAAGACATACATTTAGGATTTTAGTGGTTACATGATGTACGGTTGTGATGTGTAAAATGTACAAGGACCTTAGAGGTCATGTGATGTACCCAGAGTTCACTGGGTTCACAACTGACAGGTTTGCTGACCAATGAGCTTAGTCCAGTCCCTTATTATATAAAGAGCTGTAGCCACTAAATTCACTCTCTTGTTCCGGACTATCAAGCAGCACAAGCGTCTCATCAGCATCAATTCAATCTAGGCCCAAAGCCTAAGAACCTGCAGCCACTAAACGTGATGACTTATCCTGCATAAATTAGTTCAGCTTTCAGGTGCTCACGTGGGCTGGAAAAGGTGGATACAGTCCTAGGAGACTCTTTCCTAGGACTGTATCCACCTTTTCCAGCCCACCGGAGCACCGGAAAGCTGAACTAATTTATGCTGGCTAAGTCATCAACTGCCGAGCCGAGAAGTTCGTGACAAATCGAATTTACTGTAAGTTCGCTCATCTCTACTTCCAAGTCCCAGCAAACCTGTGAGGAACCTGTATCCCGGTTCACTCTTGAAAAGTCTGTTATGTTAAAGACTGTTTCATAAATTCCGCAAGTAAAGTTTCTTCAGTTTATTCCTAAAATCTGCTGTGGACATTCCGTTATTTCTTCCTGCCGTTTGTGGGAAGGTTGGCGGTATGAACATTACTATTGAGGAAACCTCACCCTGGTGTCACGACATTCAAGGGTTAATACCACCAGACTCTACACTACACTGCAACACCGCAGTCACCGTTACTCTCCCGGCACCACACATGGCCCTTTCGGGGCAGGTGGAGGGTGGCATAAATACTGGTATTTATTGGTAACATAGTTCTCATTATACAGGATTTGGTCAGTACAGTATGATGGCAATATGTATGGTGATAATATTCCTCCTTGTATACTGGTATTATTGGTAATATTGGTCTCAGTATACAGGATTTGGTCAGTAACAGTATGATGTTGATATATGTGATGATAATATTCCTCCTTGTATACTAGTATTATTGATGATAATATTCCTCCTTGTATGTGACCTACCTACTCTTCCCCAACCCGTTTATTTACCCACCCTATTGTGTGGGATACCAAGGGGGTTATTATTACTGTTTGTAGGATAGATGATAGATGCTGGAAAAGTGCAGAGCCTAAAATGTTTGTCTGGCAGGTTCTGTGGAGATGAGTTGGGGCTGAAAGAAATCGTCATGACGGTCTGGGCCGGATAGTATTCCTCCTTGTATACTGGCCATCACGCCCCCTCCCATAGACTTGCATTGAGGGGGCAGGGTGTGATGTCGCGAGGGGGCAGAGCTGTGACGTCTCGATACTCAGTCCCCTGCACTGCCCGTCATCAGCCACAGATCCTCGCTCTGGGCAGCTGAAAAACTAGAGTGCTGCAGGAGAGATCGCGGGGGTCCAAAGCGGCGGGATCCCTGTGATCTAACATCTTATCCTCTATCCTTTTAATGACGAGCACACACTGCTAATGAAGGTGCCTGGCTACTGAAAGTAGTAGTCACTCACCGCCTATGAAGCAAGTGCAGTATCTGTGCTAGCTTCATAGTCACTTAATGTTTCAGGGCGTAAATGCACCCTCTTGATTGTTAAAGGGGTACTCCGGTTAAAACCTTTTTTTCTTTTAAATCAACTGGTGGCAGAAAGTTAAACATATTTGTAAATTACGTCTATTAAAAAATCTTAATGCTTCCAGTACTTATTAGCTTCTGAATGCTACAGAGGAAATTCCTTTATTTTTGAAACACTGATGACATCACGAGCACAGTGCTCTCTGCTGACATCTCTGTCCATTTTAGCAACCGTGCATAGCAGATGCATGCTAAGTGCAGCATGGTGGCTCAGTGGTTATCACTGTTGCCTTGCAGTACTGGGGACTTGGGTTCAAATCTCACTAAGGACAACAATAAATAAAGCGTTATTATTATTATAATAACGTCAGCAGAGAGAACTGTGGTCATGATGTCATCAGAGAGCATTGCAAAAAGAAAATAATTTCCTCTGTAGTATTCAGCAGCTAATAAGTACAGGAAGGATTAAGATTTTTTAATAGAAGTAATTTACAAATATGTTTAACTTTCTGCCACCAGTTGATTTAAAAGAAAAAAGGTTTTCACCGGAGTACCCCTTTAAGTCCAAGATGGCAAGGGCGTACGTAAATGCCCAATGTTGTTTAGGGGTTGAGGATGTTCCCTCAGGTTTAACTGCATAGCATATACACAAAAAATAAATTCCTAAATAGGTGAACGTACATAATAGCTGCAACATACCTCAAACACATGAAAGGAAATTATTTTAATTAATAAAATATGTTTTTTTTTTCTGATTAAGGACAGAAGTCATCGCCAACCTGTGGCTTCATTTATAGCACTAATCAATTCCTTTATGGACCCCTCAGATTCAGGTGCACCCACTGCACCCCCTATATATATGCTCCTGCCCATAGGCCAACAGTATCTGGAGCCTACCAGTGTTTGTATTTTATTTTGTGCAGCACCAGACAGAAAGATGATGGGGCACATGCTAGTTCTAACAGCACTGTCAATGTCAGTGTGGTGTCCCAGCACAAGTGGCTGTCTCGTGGTTGAGGACTGGCTCAAGCAGCCTGGCAGCATATAGTGATGGGCCCACGGAAGTTCCTTTATAGGGTAAATAATGTCTATAATGTAATATAAGATAATATATTTTTCCTGAATTAATTTGATTATTTTATGTTATTTTATAACTATTCCGTCTGGTGAAAAGCACCACAAGTCTCAGAATGGCAACAAGGCTCGCATAGGGTAGGCTGCACTCTCACACTCAGGCCAGCTGTTTGTGTTTTATCAACTTCACAAGCTCAGTAAAAGCAGTTGACCGCAACCTTTCGCCGGTGTTTTTCTTGACTCATCGTGTCTGGCCCAGGAAGACTGCTTCATTCCTTCAAACATGGTTTGGCTAAACGGTGCCCTGGCGTCACTAAGTATTCAAGGTACGTCCTACTAACACCCAGAGGCCACCACATCAGTAAGTGGTGACTGGTGATAATAAGTTGTGCGAGCTGCGGGATATGTGGCGTAGTGTCTCATCAAACTTGCACTCCCCTTCCCTTGTGGTGCCCTAAGCACCTGCCTACTCTGCCTAAACCTTGTCCCGACCCGGGTACTTTGTTTTCCCTACCCAGGCTTTTATGACAGCCTTTACTAATGACATATTATAGTTTGCATCAAGCTGGTTCCAACTTTCTTGAAGAAAGGTGATAGATTCATTTTCATTTGGTCTGAGATTCGGACGGTCTTTTGGCCATGTTCATATTAGTTTCAAAGCACATTACTCTGTGTAGCAGTGTTTTGACCAGGAGGAGGAGATGTAACCTCACAGATAAAGAAACTATAAAGGCACAAGTTAGTCTGCAGAATATAGCTGTGGCTAACCAGTCCTGGTTGTGTAGTGGAGTGTCCATGAATGTAGTAGAGTGTCCATGAATGTAGTAGGGTGTCCATGAATGTAGTAGGGTGTGCATGAATGTAGTAGAGTGTCCATGAATGTAGTAGGGTGTGCATGAATGTAGTAGGGTGTGCATGAATGTAGTAGGGTGTGCATGAATGTAGTAGAGTGTCCATGAATGTAGTAGAGTGTCCATGAATGTAGTAGAGTGTCCATGAATGTAGTAGGGTGTGCATGAAATTGGCAACAATTGAATGGAGCTCTATGCCCTGTGCAGCTTACAAGATCATTCTCACATTATACATATAGGGGGGTATTTATCAAAGGATTTATGTGTTTTTTTCATGTAACTTTGGCGCAATACTTTGGCGCAGTGTCTTTTTGCACCAAACTTTGGTGCATCTTCTCCACAGTCATTTTTACAACTTTCTCAAAATCACACGGTCCTGTGTGGGATTTTAACTTTAGTCAGTAATTCATCATTTGCGCCAATCGATCTTTGGCGCAATTTTGCGCCTTTAGTTTTTTTTTTTGCGCAAATCACCGCCAATAAATTTTGCACATGGAAAACACACTTAGCAATGTCAGAAAATGTAAAGGCGTCAAAATACATTAAAACGGGCTGCTCAATACTATCCTGTGACATAGTAGTCTCGGAGGGACCTTCACCCTCCATTGAGCCAGCATTGGACATGGCCACACAGGTTCAGGAAAGGTAAGCACTAAAGCAGTGGTCTCCAACCTGCGCACCTCCAGATGTTGCAAAACTACAACTCCCAGCATGCCCGGACAGCCAACTGCTGTCCGGGCATGCTGGGAATTGTAGTTTTGCAACATCTGGAGGTCCGCAGGTTGAAGACCACTGCACTAAAGTAACCAAACAAAAAAAAAAAAACTATCCAAGTTGAAAATAAAATCCATTTCACATGGTGGCTATAAACCCCACAAAAGAAAATAACTCATGTCGCTTGCTGATATACTGCAGGAGGGACTCCGAAATGGCTGCTCTACAGGGTAAAATACGCGTCCTCTGTGGCGGTAAGTTCTGTGTAAAAGGCGCTGTGAACAGCTGATTTCAACATTTGAGCCAAAATTACTAACAACTTGCATCAAATTATAAATTTGGTGCATGTCCACGAAAACCAAAGTGAAAAAAAAAGGGTAAAAAGAAACCGTCAACAGGCAAAATTGATAAATACCCCCCCTATAGTAGCAGAGTAGATGATACAGACAAAGGGAGTTTCTTTTCGGGCTGACAGGACATGTACACTTCAAACAAGGAATTGTCCATACAGGTATATGGATAAAAGGATTTTATCGATTACAAATACGCAACACGTTTCTGGGTTCATACCTTTTTGAGCATTGTGCCTCCACAATGTTAGTAGGTGTGTGAAATACTCTCCTTTTATTAAGTACGTTTTTATGGTACCTGTTTGACTCAGCACATGGGAGCGCTCTATATCCTTTATATGTTACACACATACGATATGGTCACGCAATGTTTACAGATAGTATTTCCAGCTTTAAATAATCAGTTGATTTTCATGAAAAAGCAGCTAGAAAATATCAGCCATTTTTTCAGCAGTTTTTGCATGGAAAAACGACCTTTTTATGGTATTACTGTGCAGGAGGCGTGACTTTTTGATTTTTGCTTATTCCAAAGCACATTTCTGAAATCTGCTCACGTAGTAATCTTTTTTTGTGTTACTTTGCAGTGGTTAAGTATTTATCAAATGCGTCGCTATTTATGAAGAAATAAAGTCGCATCTCTGTTTAAAAGTCGCATATGTATTCCAGGTCCAGCCAGGCTTACAGAAAGTGCATACATACGCAGAAAAGGACATTAATACCCACTTTAATTAACACCCCCCGCTGTTCTACCTATATATATTGCCCCCCGCTGGGCTACCTATATATATTGCTCCCGGCTGCGCTTCCTATATATATATTGCCCCCCACTGCGCTAGCTATATATATTGCCCCCATTACGCTAGCTATACATATTTCCCCCCACTGAGCTACCTATATATACATATTGCACATATTGTATAGTATGTAACGTGTACAGTGTGTATGTGTATGATGCATGTACAGTATGTAATGTGTACAGTATGTGTGTATGAAGCATGCATGTAGTAAGTAATGTGTACAGTATCTGTGTGTGTATGATGCATGTACAGTATGTAATGTGTACAGTGTGTGTGTATGAAGCATGCATGTACAGTATGTAATATGTACAGTATGTGTGTGTATGATGCATGTACAGTATGTAATGTGTACAGTGTGTGTATGATGCATGTACAGTATGTAATGTGTACAGTGTGTGTGTGTATGAAGCATGCATGTACAGTATGTAATATGTACAGTATGTGTGTGTATGATGCATGTACAGTATGTAATGTGTACAGTGTGTGTGTGTATGATGCATGTATAGTATGTAATGTGTACAGTATATGTGTGTGTATGAAGCATGCATGTAGTATGTAATGTGTACAGTATCTGTGTGTGTATGATGCATGTACAGTATGTAATTTGTACAGTATGTGTGTGTATGAAGCATGCATGTATCCAGCATGGTATGTGACCAGCGACATGGTAAGTGACCAGCGACACATCAGCTTCAGTGCTCCGACCACCGCTCCTCCAGTCCCGGGACCTACTGCTATGGTGGCCGGACCAGAGGAGCAGTGTTCGGAGCACTGAAGTAGGGCAGAAAACAGGCATACAGCCTTCAGCCATACACTGTATGGCTGGAGGCTGTATGTCTGTGGGGGAATATACTACACCTAATGTGGAGAACTATACTGCCAACCTAATGTGGAGAACTATACTGCACCTAATGTGGAGTACTATACTGCGCCTAATGTGGGGAACTATACTGCACCTAATGTTGGGGGACTATACTGCACCTAATGTGGGGGTACTATACTGCACCTAATGTGGGGGAACTATAGCTTAATGTGGGGAGAACTATACTGCACCTAATGTGGGGGAATTATAGCCTAATGTGGGGAGAACTATACTGCACCTAATGTGGAGAACTATACTGCACCTAATGTGGGGAACTATACTGCACCTAATGTGGGGAGAACTATACTGCACCTAATGTGGAGAACTATACTGCACCTAATGTTGGAGGACTATACTGCACCTAATGTGGGGGAACTACAGCCTAATGTGGGGAAAATGTACAGCACCTAATGTGGGGAACTATACTGCACCTAAAGTGGGGGACTATACTGCACCTAATTTGGGGAGCTATACTGCACCTAATGTGGGGAACTATACTGCACATAATGTGGGGGACTATACTGCACCTAATGTGGGGGAACTATACTGCACTTAATGTGGGGGAACTATACTGCACCTAATGTGGGGGAACTATAGCCTAATGTGGGGAGAACTATACTGCACCTAATGTGGAGAACTATACTGCACCTAATGTGGGGAACTATACTGCACCTAATGTGGGGAGAACTATACTGCACCTAATGTGGAGAACTATACTGCACCTAATGTGGGGAACTATACTGCACCTAATGTTGGGGGACTATACTGCACCTAATGTGGGGGAACTACAGCTTAATGTGGGGGAAATGTACAGCACCTAATGTGGGGAACTATACTGCCTAATGTGGGGGAACTATACTGCACCTAATGTGGGGAACTATACTGCACATAATGTGGGGGACTATATTGCACCTAATGTGGGGAACTATACTGCACCTAATGTGGGGAGAACTCTTCTGCACCTAATGTGGGGGAACTCTGCTGCACCTAATGTGGGGGGAAACTCTGCTGCACCTAATGTGGGGGGGAACTGTGCCGCACCAAACGTGGGGGAACTGTGCCGCACCTAACGTGGGGGGGGGGAACTGTTCTGCACCTAATGTGGGGGGAACTGTGCCGCACCTAACGTGGGGGGAACTGTGCTGCACCTAATGTGGGGGCCTCGTATCGACATTAGCTCACGTCGCGCTCCCAGAATTCAAGGGCCGGCGTTACTACGTCCTGATGCCGGCCCTAGAGCGTGACGTGCGTGAACATCAAGGGGGGGGGGGCCTCAATGTCCACTTTGCTTGGGCCCCCCAAATTCCTTCAAACGGCCCTGCATACTCAGAAGTAATAACGGATAGTATAAACCAGATAGGGGATAAGTGGTTAATCGCGGGGGGGTCACAGCATCTCCTGCACGGGGCCATGACTCTACCACGGCTCTCCCATGCATGAGGTGTGCAGACACGCCTCCTCCATGTTTTTCTATGGGAGAGGCGGGTGTCACGATTCGGCTTCCAGGTAGTGGATCCTCTGTGCCAGAGAGGGATTGGCGTGGACCGTGCTAGTGGACCGGTTCTAAGCCACTACTGGTTTTCACCAGAGCCCGCCGCAAAGCGGGATGGTCTTGCTGCGGCGGTAGTGACCAGGTCGTATCCACTAGCAACGGCTCACCTCTCTGGCTGCTGAAGATAGGCGCGGTACAAGGGAGTAGGCAGAAGCAAGGTCGGACGTAGCAGAAGGTCGGGGCAGGCAGCAAGGATCGTAGTCAGGGGCAACGGCAGAAGGTCTGGAAACACAGGCAAGGAACACACAAGGAACGCTTTCACTGGCACTAAGGCAACAAGATCCGGCAAGGGAGTGCAAGGGAGGAGACTAGATAAAGGCAGGGAGCAGGTGGGAGCCAATTAAGCTAATTGGGCCAGGCACCAATCATTGGTGCACTGGCCCTTTAAGTCTCAGAGAGCTGGCGCGCGCGCGCCCTAGAGAGCGGAGCCGCGCGCGCCAGCACATGACAGCAGGGGACCGGGACGGGTAAGTGACCTGGGATGCGACTCGCGAGCGGGCGCGTCCCGCTGTGCGAATCGCATCCCCAACGGCCAAAACAGTGCAGCGCTCCCGGTCAGCGGGACTGACCGGGGCGCTGCAGGGAGAAAGACGCCGTGAGCGCTCCGGGGAGGAGCGGGGACCCGGAGCGCTAGGCGTAACAGTACCCCCCCCCTTAGGTCTCCCCTTCTCTTTGTCCGGAGACTGCCTCCCCTGGGATGAGGACACCGGGAAAGAATGGAGGGTTTCCTCAACGGCAGGCAGTACAGCAGGAGTGGGAATGGGGAGGGAGGGCAGAGGGCGAGGCCTGGCACGGGGCAGTGTGACACCAGGACGGGGGCCATGGGGAGGCACAGAGGCTTGCCTGATGGGACTGGGAGGGGGGGAGAGGCACTTCCTGTGGCAGGCAGAGTCCCAGTTCCTGATCTCCCCGGTGGTCCAATCAATGGTGGGGGAATGAAGCCGGAGCCAAGGCAGACCGAGGAGGACCTCAGAGGTACAGTTGGGGAGAATGAAGAACTCAATCCTTTCGTGGTGGGGTCCGATAGACATCAGGAGGGGTTCTGTGCGGTAACGCACGGTGCAGTCCAATCTGGCTCCGTTGACCGCGGAAATGTAGAGCGGTTTGACGAGACGGGTCACCGGGATGCTGAATCTATTAACAAAGGACTCCAACATAAAATTCCCGGAGGCACCAGAGTCCAAGCAGGCCACGGCTGAGATGGAGGAGTTGGCTGTAGAGGAAATCCGCACGGGCACCGTGAGACGTGGAGAAGAAGACTTAGAAGCAAAAGATGCCACACCCACGTGAGCTGGGTGCGTGCGTGCGTTTCCCAGGCGTGGAGGACGGATAGGGCAATCCACCAAGAAATGCTCAGTACTGGCACAGTACAGACAGAGATTTTCTTCTCTACGGCGATTCCTCTCTTCCTGGGTCAGGCGAGACCGATCCACTTGCATGGCCTCCTCGGCGGGAGGCCCAGGCGAAGACTGCAAAGGATGCTGTGGGAGAGGTGCCCAGAGATCTAAGTCTTTTTCCTGGCGGAGCTCTTGGTGTCGCTCAGAAAAACGCATGTCAATGCGGGTAGCCAAATGGATGAGTTCTTGGAGGTTGGCAGGAATCTCTCGTGCGGCCAGCACATCCTTGATGCGACTGGATAGGCCTTTTTTAAAGGTCGCGCAGAGAGCCTCATTATTCCAGGATAGTTCAGAAGCAAAAGTACGGAATTGTATGGCGTACTCGCCAACGGAAGAATTACCCTGGACCAGGTTCAGCAAGGCAGTCTCAGCAGAAGAGGCTCGGGCAGGTTCCTCAAAGACACTTCGGACTTCAGCAAAGAAGGACTGGACTGTGGCTGTGGCAGGATCATTGCGGTCCCAGAGCGGTGTGGCCCAAGACAAGGCCTTTCCTGAAAGAAGACTTACTACGAATGCCACCTTAGACCGTTCAGTAGGAAACAAGTCTGACAACATCTCCATATGCAGGGAACACTGAGACAAAAATCCACGGCAGAGTCTGGAGTCCCCATCAAATTTGTCCGGCAGGGACAAGCGGAGGTTAGGAGCGGCCACTCGCTGCGGAGGAGGTGCAGGAGCTGGCGGAGGAGATGGTTGCTGCTGTAGCAGAGGCAGAATTTGCTGTAACATGGCGGTCAACTGCGACAGCTGCTGTCCCTGTTGGGCAATCTGCTGCGATTGCTGAGCGACCACCGTGGGAAGATCAGCGAGACTTGGCAGCGGCACCTCAGCGGGATCCATGGCCGGATCTACTGTCACGATTCGGCTTCCAGGTAGTGGATCCTCTGTGCCAGAGAGGGATTGGCGTGGACCGTGCTAGTGGACCGGTTCTAAGCCACTACTGGTTTTCACCAGAGCCCGCCGCAAAGCGGGATGGTCTTGCTGCGGCGGTAGTGACCAGGTCGTATCCACTAGCAACGGCTCACCTCTCTGGCTGCTGAAGATAGGCGCGGTACAAGGGAGTAGGCAGAAGCAAGGTCGGACGTAGCAGAAGGTCGGGGCAGGCAGCAAGGATCGTAGTCAGGGGCAACGGCAGAAGGTCTGGAAACACAGGCAAGGAACACACAAGGAACGCTTTCACTGGCACTAAGGCAACAAGATCCGGCAAGGGAGTGCAAGGGAGGAGACTAGATAAAGGCAGGGAGCAGGTGGGAGCCAATTAAGCTAATTGGGCCAGGCACCAATCATTGGTGCACTGGCCCTTTAAGTCTCAGAGAGCTGGCGCGCGCGCGCCCTAGAGAGCGGAGCCGCGCGCGCCAGCACATGACAGCAGGGGACCGGGACGGGTAAGTGACCTGGGATGCGACTCGCGAGCGGGCGCGTCCCGCTGTGCGAATCGCATCCCCAACGGCCAAAACAGTGCAGCGCTCCCGGTCAGCGGGACTGACCGGGGCGCTGCAGGGAGAAAGACGCCGTGAGCGCTCCGGGGAGGAGCGGGGACCCGGAGCGCTAGGCGTAACAGCGGGGAGGCAGCATTCGTGCCTACCCGCCTATGCCATAGAACTATAGGGGGAAGGGGGCGTACCATTGACCTCTCTAGGCCGACGCTACATGCATTACACGCATTCTCACTGAGTGCTAACGTGGGGGTCCCGTTCAGGAGATCGCGGGGGTCCCAGCGGTTGGATTCCCCATGATCAAACACTTATCCCCTATCCTGTGGATAGGGGATAAGTTGTATTTCTTACATGACCTGGGGCATGTCATAAAACACAATATAATGGTCATTAGACCAGAGGCATATTTTGGGATGTGTTGTAAAATATCCTGGAAAGGGCCCACCTAACCTGTCTCAGGCTGGGTTCACACTACGTTTTCTCCCATACGGGAGCACATACGGCAGGGGGGAGCTAAAAGCTTGCGCTCCCGTATGTCACCGCATGCGCTCCCGTATGCCATTCATTTCAATGAGCCGACCGGAGTGAAACGTTCGGTCCGGTCGGCTCATTTTGGCGCCGTATGCGCTTTTACAACCGGACCTAAAACTGTGGTCAACCACGGTTTTAGGTCCGGTTGTAAAAGCGCATACGGCGCAAAAATGAGCCAACCGGACCGAACGTTTCACTCCGGTCGGCTCATTGAAATGAATGGCATACGGGAGCGCATACGAAGGCATACGGGAGCGCGAGGTTTTAGCTCCCCCCTGCCGTATGCGCTCCCGTATGGGAGAAAACGTAGTGTGAACCCAGCCTCATGCACATATCATGGTAGCCTTGGGATATCTGGCCAGGTCATAAAAAAGGCCAAAGCACAGGTGGCATTGTCTACAAAAATTCTCTGGTACGTGCCCACCAAACCTGTGTTGGTGCCTGGGGATATCTGGCCAGGGAGGAGGGTGTGAGGTCATTCCATGAAGTTACCTATATAAACTAAGTAGGGAGCGGTCCTGGGAGGCAGTCACCAACACAGGGAGCAACTCCACGAGGCAGTGAGGATCCAGGCCCAAGAAAGATAGACTGTCATCAAACTGCTGTCCTGCCTCATCTCCCAACACTCTGATAATCTGCTAAGTAGAATCCTGGGCATCCTCTTTCCTCCTCTACCTTTGCCCCAACTTCTACCCACTAATTCCTTTCCACTCCTCTCTATCCCCTTCTATCCCTGTTAACTGTGTGGTGTCCCGATACCGCATCCTATACGGTACCTATGTATCTGTGGGTCCCCATAGCCAGAGTCCCTAGGACGTAGGGATCCCTGTGATGTAGTTTACCCCTTGTCGCCTCTATTCCAGCTCATAGACCAGTAATTTATTTAAGGTTAATGTAAATAGGGTAATATATATGTAAATAAATGGTGAATTACCTGTTGCACTTATCGGGTGAATGCACCTTAAACATGTTGGAGTGTTGATGAATGTATAGTAAATATGTGTATGGTTCTGTACACAGAAAGATATCCTTGTATCTGTGTACATATATAGTAAGTAAAGGGTGTACATAGAAAAATAGTCTAATGACTATGTACATAAAAAGTAAGTTAGAGCTGTACATAGAAAATATCGACGTACGGCACGTGTACACTCAACACTAAAAACCTAACTAATTCTTGTACATATAAATGTATAAAATACTAAAGGTGTTTAGTAGGTAATTTCATAGGGGACACCTCGGCTCCTCCGAGGGTAGTATTATTGCTGTCGCCCATCGCTAACACCTGTCTCAAACAAAAATAGTAGGGAGGATTCCCTCGTAAACTAGTACTTGTACACATAGTACCCTAGATTACTAATTTAAATGTACTACCTCAAAATTTTCTAGTACATACATCAAATAAATATCTCACTGAAAGAAAACACTTAAGCAATTGTAGCATATTGATACACAGTTCCTGCCACTGTTAGGTACACTTCTTCTCTTCTTTCTTCTATTGCGTGTGTGAGATGCTCTGCCTGGCCAGTAGGTGCTCTTTCTAATACAGAACTAAACACGTAATCCTAAGAATAACCTAGTAGGTTGTTTTGAAAGTGCTCTAGGGGTAAGTAGCGTGTAGTCGATAGACCCTAGCAGCCACCCTTACTGTGACCTAGCTTCCGGCTAGCCAGTATACCTTTCGTGTACTAACAGGTAACTTATTGTTGCCAAATAGAATGAGTGAGATAATATAAATGCCTAGTCAGCTTGAAGCTAACTGTATAGAAAGCTGTACTAATGTCTAGTTAGCCTTATGTATAGAAGTTTGTGCTAATGTTCAGTTTAGCCTCATAAAAAAGTATAGAGAGCTAATAAAGTGTCTTAGGAGCTAGCAACTACATGTCAGATAGCTGCCTAATTGTCTAGTAAGCTTCAAATGTATAATAAGTTTAATAAAGTTGTATATGAAGCTAGAAACTAAAGTACAGATAGCTTCTTTAAATGTCTAAATAGCTTTAAATGCCTAGAAAGCTTAAATTTCTAGATAGCATTATATGTCTAGATAGATTTCTAATTGTCTAATCCAGATACTAGGAAAGGTATCAAAAGAATGTAAATGTGTTTAGTCTACTTAGGACGTACACCAAATGTATAGATCATCCTGTTCTATAGCATCCTGTTCTAGTCTTAGTCCCTCTGTCTCATGGGACAGACATCTAGGCCGACTTATCTTAAGTAAGGGGATTTGTGGTATCCCGATATCGCATCCTATACGGTACCTATGTATCTGTGGGTCCCCATAGTCAGAGTCCCTAGGACGTAGGACGTAGGGATATCTGTGATGTAGTTTACCCCTTGTCGCCTCTATTCCAGCTCATAGACCAGTAATTTATTTAAGGTTAATGTAAATAGGGTAATATATATGTAAATAAATGGTTAATTACCTGTTCCATAGCGTTGCAGGACCTGCGGGTCACGTGACTAGGTAAACTCTATGGTATTCTGCTTAAGGACCTTTGGAGGCCCTGTGACGTAAGCAATCCCATTACTCTCTGTAATGGTGAATGACAGATGTTCGGACCAATCGGATTCACCCCGCCCCCTGCCCATATAAGGGAGTGGCGGCCATGTTTTCTCTCTCTTGTTCCTGGGCTGTCAAACAAGAAGGACCTGTACCGCAGCTAACGCAGTGCGTTAGGCCCGAGCCTTGCGGCAACAGCCGGATCATTCAAAATATAGAGTGTATCAATTACCAGACACTCTGCAGCATCACCGGACTTAATAATACCCCTAAATCCGAACGGATCTGCAAATATCTACCCTAAATTCAGAGACTGTATAAATAGCTCAAGGTCCGCAACAACTGTCAGTCACTAAGCAACATAAGGACTGTTTGTACGAGACTGTTACTGTGCCTTGGAAGTATCGCAAGCACTTAAGTAAAGTTGTTCAAGTTCAAGTTCAATCTCCTTGTGGACCTTCAGTCATTTCATGCACCTATCGTTACTGGGAAGGGCGGCGATAGGCCGGAGCATTGCCTCAGCATAACAGCCCTAAGCCTGGTGTCACAAACTATAGGGTTAACTTTAACCCCTCGTATACCGATACCATACCACCACTACTATACACACCCAAGGGCTACCACAATTGTATCAAACATTGACCCTCTCATTGCTATCACAAACTCCTATAGCCCTCTCCTATAGCCCTAGGGACAGAAAGCTGTTCTGGATTGAGTGCTTGTGTAAGTGCATTGGTGTGTAATTAGGTGGGCGGGAAAGATATTGTATTGTTAATGTAACTAGTATAATGTTAATGTATTGAAGTTGTCTCAGCCTTTGTTGTATAAACTGAGATACATTGATATTATACGGATATAGATATATGTTAGCTAAAGTTATATAGTGTATTAGTGAATAAACCTTTGTATTATTAACCCTTTGTTGGGAATTACTTAAAACCGTACAATCTACATAGGGAAAGTTAACACTTGGAAAAGGAAGGAAGGAAGGAGGAATAGTATACAATATTTATATCAATATTAATACACCCTTTTACATCCTTTTACAGTAACAATCATATGACAAGTCACATGGCAAAGTCTTAAAGGGGTACTCCGGTGCTTAGACATCTTATCCCCTATCAAAATGCGCTTCATCCCTCACTTCGCACAAATTGCTGGACCCCTTACAGCTCTTCTACGGGGTACTGCGAAGGAGAACTAAAATGGAAGACTCCAGATCCAGTGGGCTGAGGAACAAGAAAGAGCGTACCAAGCTTTGAAGTACCTACTCACTGAGCCGCTTATCTTGGCGTATCCTGATTATGGTCAGCCCTTTAGGCTGTACACAGATGCCAACTTTGAAGGCCTGGGAGCTATCCTATCCCAGGTACAAGAAGGAAAAGAAAGGGTGATAGCCTACGCCAGCAGACACTTGCAAGGAGAAAAACGATGCCAACTACAGTTCCTTCAAGTTGGAGCTCCTCGCCTTAGTCTGGGCAGTGACTGAGAAGTTCAAGGACTATCTAGCAGCCACCCCTTTCGTTGTGTACACGGACAACAACCCGTTGGCACACCTGAGTACCGCAAAATTGGGAGCTATTGAACAGCGTTGGGCCTCCAGGCTGGCCAACTATGACTTTAGCATCAAATACAGAAGTGGTAAATCTAATGTGAACGCTGATGTACTTTCCCGGAGGGCTCCTGGCGAAGAACCACCCATCAAGGATGAGTGGGAAGACATGGAGATGCCCCCATTCTACCAGAAGTTCGTGAGTCAGAATGCTTTGATCACACAAGAAGGGGGTGAGCCTGGTTTTACCAAGGTTCCCGAGGACCTCTAGACTTGGAAGACTCTGCAGGACGAGAGTCGAGTCATGGGGGATCTGTTGGACTATCTACTTCAGAAAAAGGTACCAATCCGTCTACACCGGTCACAGTGTGATTTTGAATTGAAGAGGCTGTGGCACCAAAGAAACCGATTGTTTATCCACAAAGGACTACTATACAGAAACTCATTGGATCCAGTCTCTGGTGAACGACTCCATCAGATCTTGATCCCTAAAAGAGATGCTGCCATAGTACTGAATGCCTATCAAGATTAGTCGGGACACTTTGGGATCCACAAAACTGAAGCCACCATCAGACAGAGGTTTTATTGGATAGGGATGCGAGGAGACATTGAAAAGTGGTGTGGTGAGTGTACTGTCTGCAATGTCACCAAGAACCTCCCCAAGGATGCGAGAGCACCCCTTCATCCCATCCAAACCGAAAGATCTAATCAGCTGGTCGCCTTGGATCATGTGAAGTTGTCTTCTACAAGCTCTGGCTACACTTACACCCTTACCATGGTAGACCACTATTCCAAGTGGGTAGTGGTAGTGCCTGTCAAAGATCTCACGGCAAAGACTGCTGTGCAGATGTTCTACACCAACTGGGTCCAGCCCTTGGGATGTCCGGAGTCGGTCCTCACGGATTGGGGAACAGCATTTGAAGCCCAACTGTTCTAGGAACTGTTCTAGTTTCATGACTGCAAGAAGCTCCGGACTACAGCTTACCACCCCCAGGGGAATGGACTGGGTGAACGGATCAACCAGGTCTTCATACACATGCTGCGAGAAGAGTCAGTATCCAAGCACGAAGAGTGGCCCCGGCTATTGCCCGAACTGCTGGATCTACAATAATACCATTCATGGGCGACTTCCCAAGGACCGAGCATTTGGGCTACAAGCGCCTTTCAACAACTCTCCACAAGTCTTGCAAGACTTCAGGAAGCTAAAGAGATTGTTGGGAAGAAGATAGGCGAGGCCCAGGAACGTCAGCAGAGAGACTACAACCGCCACACATCTGCTAAGCTGTTACAATTGGGAGACAAGTTAGACTCCATCTGGGAGACCGAGCCTTATACCATCACTGCTGTTCCGTACCCCAATTCAGATGTCTATGATGTCCAGAAGACTGGATTTGAACCACAGGTGGTCCATAGGAATCGGATTAAATTGTGCCTTAGGGAGGACTTACCAGAACTGCCTCCTGCTCCCATAACTGACAGACCTGTGAGGGAATACGTCCCAGGAGAAGGGATCTATCCGTCCATGGACATTCCAATGTTTTCATCCACTCAGCCTGCAGTATTCTGTACAATGCCCTCTCTGACTCCAGCACAGCCACCTCTGGTCTCCTCTCCTGCTACAAGCCTGTCCCCAGTGATAACTGCAGAAAGGTCAGGACCCAACTCGCCGATCCCTATGGGTTCTCTCAGCCCAGGATTAAGTATGACTCCTGCGTCCAGCCCTCAAGCTGGTCCCTCTGGGACTGAAGTCACAAGAGAATTGATCGTAGAAGATATTCCTGAAGCTCAAGAGGTGGTGTTGCGTCGGTCTCAAAGGTCGACACAGGGAAATATTCCCATCAGATATCAAGACTGACTGCACTCATAAAATATGGCGTACACATAGTACATTTCATAACTTTCACTAGTGTACTTTCCAACTCAGCTTTAGGGACTGTAACATGCTATAACTCAGTTCCATACCACTGTTTATGCACTAACATGTGTTTTCTTTTGTCCTTTACGTGTTCAGGATGCTCTTCCTGGCCAGAAGGTGCTCCTGTAGCAAAATAAAAATGCACATATTCAGAAAGGTAACATTAAGTAATTGTTATCTAGTTCAGAGTTCTAGGGGTAAGAGTGTAATACCCATAGACCCTAGCAGCTAAGGCATTGGGCAGAAAACCTCAGGCAACCCAATCTGCAACAAGTGTATAACTTAGGTAATAAATATGTGGTATAATAACTAGTTGGTATATGTCAACAAACAGAAAAAATGATAGTGAGATCTGTTTAAGTATGTAGCAGCATTACTGTCATTATAAATACTTCTAGTCGCATATTAGTATTTGTTAGTAAAAAGAAAAAAATATGTGTCAGTCAAATGTTATTTGTTATTAAATGTCCTGCCTAGTCAATAGGTGTGTAATAAAGTAAAGTCAAATGGAGATACTAAAAGGATATATAGCTAAATCCATGCCATCCTGTTCGTGATTTACTCTCCAATACTCCTGTTTTATATCAGTTTTAGAGCTTGTATGGACATTCTAATATGCACAAGGACTCTTTGTTGATATTCATCTACAGCCTGATCAAGGACATTGACAAATATGCCCAGGACTGCGTCTGGCCTTGTGGTCATTTCGTCCCTCTGTCATTGGGGACCTTCGTCGAGGACAAATTATTTTAAGTAAGGGGGTTTGTGGTGTCCCGGAACAGGACCTGGTCCTGTCCCTTTGCCTAGAGTCCCCACAGTCAGAGTCCCTCCTTGACAATAGGGCTCTCCCTTAGGACTAACCCCTAGTTGCCTCATGTTAATGTTATTTAATGCATAAATAAATATATATTTAATATGTATATAGGACCTCTGTATAGGACCTTTAAGGTCAAGTGCCTTTAATTAATTGTATTATGGTTCAAGGACCTTTGGGTCATGTGATACCCAGAGTTCACTGGGTTCATAACTGACAGGTTCTACTGACCAATGAGCTTCGTCCCACCCCTTAATATATAAGGGTCTGCAGCCACTAAATTAGCTCTCTTACTCTCTTCCTGTCGGACTGGCAAGCAGGACTAATCTCAGCACAATCATCAATTCAAGCTAGGCCCAAAGCCTAAGAATCCACAGCCACTAAACGTGAGTTACTCAAGCTCAAATTACTGAATCCTGTGTGACTACCAGAAACTAAAATCTCCTAAAAATAGTAGCACAGTGGCCAGCAATCAAAGCTCATTGATCCGGAGTCCCAGCAAGCCTGTGAGGAACCTGTATCCCTGTTCACTCGTAAAAGACTGTTGTGTTACATGCCGTTGTATAAAATATACAGTAAAGTTACTTCAGAAAATCTTCTGTGGACATTACGTTATTTCTCCCTGCCGTTTGTGGGACGGTTGGCGGTAGGACCATTACATTGAGGAAACCGCACCCTGGCGTCATGACAATTAAGGGTTAACACCAACATACCCTACACTATGACCAGCACAACCCCGTCACCACACTACTACAGTGTGCGTCAACAACATTTACAATTGGTGCCAGAAAGTTAAACAGATTTGTAAATTACTTCTATTAAAAATTATTAATCGTTCCAGTACTTATCAGCTGCTATATGCTCAACAGGAAGTTCTTTTCTTTTTGAATTTCCTTTCTGTCTGACCACAGTGCTCTCTGATGACACATTTGTCCATTTTAGGAACTGTCCAGAGTAGGATAGGTATGCTATGGGGATTTGCTTGTCCTCTGGACAGTTCCTGACATGGACAGAGGTGTCAGCAGAGAGCACTGTGGTTAGACAGAAAGGAAAAAAAAAAAAAAGAACTTCCTCTGGAACATACAGCAGCTGATAAGTACTGGAAGCTGGAAGAATAAAGATTTTTAAATAGAAGTAATTTACAAATCTGTTTAACTTTCTGGCACCAGTTGATTAAAAAATATATATATATAATTTTTCCAGTGGAGTACCCCTTTAACCCCTTAACAACCATGGACGTAAATGAACGTCCTGGTTTGGCGGTACCTCCCGCACCAGGACGTACATTTACGTCCTGTGTATGACCACGAGCATCGGAACGGTGCTCGCGTCATACACGGCAGGTTCCGGCTGCTAGCAGCAGCCGGGGACCCGCCGGTAATGGCCGACATCCGCGATCACGCGGATGTCCGCCCTTAACCCCTCAGATGCCGCAGCGATCTGATCATCCAGCATGGCGGCCGGAGGTCCCCTCACCTGGCTCCGGGCGTCTCCCGGGGTCTTCTGCTTTGGTTTGAGATCGAGCAGACCAGAGCAGAAGATCACCGATAATACTGAGCAGTGCTGTGTCCTATGTATAGCACTGAACAGTGTGAACAATCAAATGATTGCTATGGGCCCTCATACCACCCTATACACGGAAGAAGGAAAAAGTTATAGGTGGTCAAAATAGGGCGATTTTAGACTACTGATTTTGTACAACAAGTTTTAGATTTTTTGTAAGCGGTACAAAAATATGAAAGTATCTAGCCATGGGTATCATTTTAATCATATTGAATACATATCCATAGAATAAAGAACACATGTCATTTTTACCGTAAAGTGTACAGTGTGAAAACAAAACCCTCCAAAATGTGAAAAATTATAGTTTTCATTTAAATTTCCTCCCTAAAAAATTTTTTTGGGGGTTCGCCGTACATTTTATGGTAAAATGAGAGGTTTCATTGCAAAGTACAATTGGTCACACAAAAAAAAGCTCTTATATGGGTCTGTAGATGGAAATATAAAAGAGTTATGGATTTTAGAAGGCGAGGAGGAAAAAACGAAAAAATAAAATTGGCCTGGTCCTTAAAGGGGTACTCCGCCCCTAGACATCTTATCCCCTATCCAAATGATAGGGCATAAGATGTCAGATTGCCGGGGTCCCGCTGCTGGGGACCTCTGGGATCTCTGGGAGTTCGCTCTGTGCGTAATGACGGGCGATACAGGGGACGGAGCAGCGTGACATCTTATCCCCTATCCAAATGATAGGGCATAAGATGTCAGATTGCCGGGGTCCCGCTGCTGGGGACCTCTGGGATCTCTGGGAGTTCGCTCTGTGCGTAATGACGGGCGATACAGGGGACGGAGCAGCGTGACATCATGGCTCCACTCCTCGTGACATCACGGCCCGCCCCCTAAATGCAAGTCTATGGCAGGGGCGTGACGACTGCCACGCCCCCTCCCATAGACTCGTATAGACGTCACGAGGGGGCGGAACCGTAACGTAACGATGCTTCGGCCCCTGTATTGCCCGTCATTACGTGCAGAGCGATCTCACTCTGTGCAGTAATGATAGCGCAGTGCCACAGCGGCGATCCTGGGGGTTGCCAGCAGCGGGACCGCGGCGATCTGACATCTTATCCCCTATCCTTTGGATAGGGGATAAGATGTCTAGGGGCGGAGTACCCCTTTAAGGTGAAAATGGGCTTGGTCCTCAAGGGGTTAAGGCAATGGCCCACTAAGATAATTTATCACCTATCCACAGTTGGGTAACTCTTCTTTTTGGAGAAGATTCTGGCATGGCTAATTAATCCCAGTGCTGTATCAAGACTTAAAAGGTTTAGCACTGACTTGCAAGGAAGCTATCTTCAATAGGTGGCACCAGAGATCAATCTCTGTTCCTGTTGGAGAAGAACTACTTTGTGCACAGGCTAAGCTATCAAATGTGAGTCTTAGGCATTGCTGGATACCTGTGGCAGTAGCCATTCTGTACATATTATATTTGCCTTTAGAAGATATTGTTAAATGCCTTATAGCAAGTATATTAGTGTAAACGGGCAATGGATGTGGCCCAGCTCTGCTACCCAACTGGCTTGATTTTAGGCCAAACTCAGGAGTGGAATCTAAGCCCCTTCTAGGTGTTCAACCTTTATCAGACTCCAGGATGTGCACGCTAGACTGCTAGGGTGTAAAAGGTCGCTTCCTAAGAGTGGTACGGGCTTGGGTTGTTGCTTACCCAGAGGATCAGAGAACACTGTTTTGAGGCCCCGAGGGTGCAGACAAAGGTGAGTCCATAGGAAATACACAGAAAAAGCTTGGTATGTGCAATATTCCGTTTATATAGCAAAATACTTTACAATTCACAACTCAATGTAAAGCATTTTCACCCAAGTGTTCATCCAGAGTCCATACTGTGTAGGCTTGTATCTTTTCCTTCTGTTTTACTCCATTAGGAGCCTTTCACTTTGCAGCCCATTTGGTTCATGACGGAGACAGGAAAGCTCACACCCACCCAATGCCCCCTTTGTCAAGTCCTGTCTGACCTATTTATGTTTTAAAGGTGAGTCCTGGTCTGGGCTATTGCTGCACCATTCACACCACTGAATTTTGGATTCTAGACTCTGCAGAAAGAACATGTTCATTCTGTTGGTGGAATCCACTCGGAAATGAATTTCTGTCTTTGCAGACTGCGCATTTCCATCTCCACTCAGATTCTCACATATAGTGTGAATGAACCCTTATGAAGTAAATGTAAAGGGGTTTTGGGGGAGTCCCCTTATATCTCTGGGGTCGCTCACCCTAGTTATCTCTCCAGACTCGGCAGGCTGATCCTGAGCCTTTGCTATCTGGGGTACATATCTGCGACAGTGCCTTCACCCAACAGAGCATCCAGTGTATGAATGCAGGGTCCCGTTGGGAACATCTCTGAGTGATAGTTAAAACTGACACATAACTAACTTGAAATGATGCATAACAAATAGTAAGGTACAGCATATCACCAAAAATCTGACAAATACATTATCTATATAGGTCTCACCCACCCACAATAACATCTCCAACCTACCCTAATCTTGGCTTCAATTGATGCCCATTGAATACATGGGACCCATACAAAGTCCTTATCTACAGTGCTACTGAAGGCTGAAACTCTGAGGCCATGTTCACATGTCAGAATTTCTGCATTGGAATCCAGCAAGTAGATTCCACTGCAGCAGAGTCCTGTTGAATTGAATGGGATTCTACTGCACACGGTGGAATTTCCATGCCAGATGTTCCCAGCATGGAAATTCCATTTTCCGTGTCCTCACAAAGAATGAACACATTCATTCTTTGTGCAGAGTCCGCACAGAATGCATAGCCATCTATGAGAAGGTGCATTGTCCGGAATGTCTGCACGGAAATTCTCAGTGTGGACATTCCGACGTGTGAACATAGCCTAAGAATGTCAACAACACAGAGATCAAGGTCTTTTATCTATGTGAGTTCAGGGTGCCCTGTTGTAGAAAAGGGAAAGGAGAGTTTCAGGCTTACCTTTCCCCAGGCTGTAAATCAGATCAGTCCTCTCTCTCTGCTTTCTGCTGAACTGAAAAAATGAGCCATGAGCACATGTCCAGACTCCTCCTTCCCCAGATTAAGTCACTGCTTAGTTCATTTGCATGAGCATTCCACCATTTACTGGACACTTCATGTAGTTGCAGGGTAATAACACAAGTATAATGTGGTCATAGGTTATGCCATATTGTGGCAAAATTCAAACCATTGTGTCTGTGCCAATATCCAGCTACTCCCTGCCCACCAGTCCAGAGAACTCAGGTGCTGATCTAAGGCTCCAACAAGGATCACACAGGGTTTCAGGCCAGGCCTAGATATGTTGGGTCTGTCAAGCTACCTTTTTTCTTGCACATCTTAATGGGTAAAGCAGCTCAGTAAGTACTGTTAATGTATTTGGAATTTGCTGGGAGCCAACCAGTGGTAGTGCACCCATCAGGGAATAGTACATTGGACTACTGCTTTGTAAGTGGCTGAAGTTGAGGAAAGAGGTTATTGAACCCAATTCCTTACCTCACTTCCTCATAGGTGATCCCCTTGCTCCAGCAAGTTGTTGGATTACCTTATTGTACAAGAGAATGTGCTTGCATTTTAGTGGAAGAGCCATTTGCCAAGTAAAAGACTGTTATGTTTTCTGAACATCAGTGTCTGACTCCTTGTTCGCACCACCAACATCAAGAGCACCCAAGATACCATCCAACAGGGATATTATGTTAACAGGGTGTGCCCTGGGAAAATGCCACCTGCAACATTATTTGTGTATCCCCCTTCACTGTGCCAACCTGAAGATTACAGGATTACTCTTTGAAGCCTTTGTGACATGTGACAGAAGCTACAATAATCATAATTTACCCAATAATTGCCCCATGTAAAAGGGCCTTTAGATACAATCTGTCACTGAGGAGAATATCTAATCTATTTATTTACCACAACCAAACCCATGCAAGCATCTGCATCTGCATTCTTTTCGTCATTTATCCGTTTTTTAACCCATTCAGGGTTTCAATTATTTTTCACTTTTGCACAGGTTTTCTTGCTTAGTATTTCTTGAAGGAAATCCTATCACTAGTAACCTTTGTTAAATTCCTTTTCAAGGTTCTGTTTACTTTTGAAAGAAACATTAATAATAGATGATACACTTCTCTTGCATGAAGACCTTTGTTCACCTGGCCATGTCTTACCGCCCTCATACCCTGAACATACAGTATTCCTTACAGGAGCTCCAAAAATATATGAAGGGGGTTTACAGCATGCAGCAAAACATGAAGGATATGGAAGGTAAGTTTGTATATATCTGCAGCCTGGCAGTCTTGTATGATGAACGCTGATCACATTTCTTGTCATTGTTTTAACAATAAAGGGTTCTTCAGCTTTCAAAAAAAGTTACTGTGTACAGCAAGCGCTTTAAAGGGTACCTGTATCTTTGTATTGGTGGTCATCCCTAAAAATGAATTGGCAACAATGTTAAGATGAGCGCTGTGCTTGCTTCTGACTGTTACTGCTCGGTGACACAGGTTGGTGAAAATACCTGATCACTTTGTGACCCCAGGGCACTGTTATCCTATACACGGTCCGAGGTTTGGGACAGCTTCTCCTGGGCCAGACACGGTGAGTACACACCAACGTCAGGTTACGGATAACTGTCTTTACTGAGCTGGTGCAGATGGTAATACACAAACAGCCGGCTTTAGGTGAGAGAGTGTAGCATAACCCCTTGGGAGCCCTGTTGCCTTTCTGAGACTTGTGGGGCATACACCAAACAGATTAATACTGAAGACTGTTCCGCAGAGGCATGAATTTCCTACTTGCGGGTAATCCTTGCAGGATGACCAGTTGAGAGATTAGACTTGAAATAGGCCTCTCCTCAGAGCACACGACACACAGCACACCTGAACTAAACTGTTGCTCAGGAGCCACACTAGGTTTAACTGAAAAACTCCTCCCCCACTACACTATACAGGGGAGACTTTTGGGGTCTCATTGGCAGGCAGGGTCACATGGGGTTCACTGCTCTCAATTAACCCCTTAAGGACAAAGCCCATTTTCACCTTAAGGACCAGGCCATTTTTCATTTTTGCTATTTCATTTTTTCCACCTTACCTTCTAAAAATCATAACGCTTTCAATTTTGCACCTACAGACCCATATAAGGGCTTGTTTTTTGTGCCACCAATTGTACTTTTTAATGACGTCAATCATTTAATAACAAAATCTACCACAAAACCCCAAAAATATATATTTGTGGGGTGAAATTGAAAAAAAAACAAATGCCAATTTCTAACTTTTGTTGGTTTCCGTTTCTACACAGTGCAATTTCTGGTACAAATTACACCTGATCTTTAATCTGTAGGTCCCAATTTATGTAGGTTTTATTTTATTTTACTACTTTTAAAAAATCCTAACTACATGCAACAAAATTTGTATGTTTAAAATTGTGATCTTCTGACCCCTATAACTTTTTTATTTTTCTGCATACGGGGCTATATATGTTTGCGCCATGGTCTGTAGTTTTTATCGGTACCATTTTTCTTTTGATGGGACTTTTTGATCGCTTTTTATTAATATTTATATGGTATATGAAGTGACCAAAAATGCGCAATTTGGGTCTTTAGTAATTTTTTACATGTTTAGCTAACATTATATTTTAATAGTTCGGACATATACGCACGCGACGGTACCACATATGATTATTTTTATTACATTATTTTATTTTTAAATGGGAAAAGGGGGTCATTTGAACTTTTATTAGGGAAGGGGTTAATTCAGGCTAGGAGCAGCAGATCACGGAACGGACGACGAAGAGGCAGGTGAGGATCCTCTCGTCATCCGGTAAGCTGATTGGGACAATTAGTCCCAATCAGCTCCAGGACACTTTCACTTTCTTTTAAGACGCTGCGATCAACTTTGATCACGGCGTCATAAGGGTTAATGCCGGGCATCAGCCCGATCAATGGTGCCCGGCAGTAGCTGTGGGTCCCGGCTGCCCGTAGCAACTGGGACCCACGGGGTTTAAACCATTTTCCGCTGGTGAGAACAGTTTTAACCCTGTTAATGGGACCAGGGCATACAGGTACGCCCTTGGTCCTTAAGTACCAGGGTCCGAGGGTGTACCTGTACGCCCTTGTTCCTGGACGGGTTAAAGGCACAGTCACATAGAAAAACATGTATACATATAATAATAACAAAATTAATTTAGAAAAATATATTATCTGGCGTTAATACACACATAATTAATGTAACAGTAGAACTCTGGTGGGCCCAACACCTTGTGCTGCCAAGCTGCCCAAGACAGTCCAAAGTCACGTGACAGCTACTGGTGCTGGGACACCACACTTGTATGGTGGCTGTGCCAGCTCAGATCTCTTTCACTTCAATGGGAGTTCAGCAGAAGTAACCTGGCACAGCCACTACACAATGGTCTATGATAGATTAAAAAAAACATAGGTCGAAAACTTATTGGTTATGAACACAACTTGTAACTCTTGCGTTTTGTTCAGTGTCTGAATTATTTGAAGCATCAGGAATAAAGGATCAAGTGAATTTATTGTTCTGTTGTGAGATACTCAAAACCTAGCTTTGTGTGAAGGCTCCGTTGAATAGCTATCGGTGGGGTGCTGGGTGCCGACACACTACCAATCAGATATTAATGGCCTGTCCTGAAGAAAAGTCATGGAAAACCTCTTGAAACCAGCAATAGACTTGGGATAAAAGTCAGGAAACAATGCGGATAGGGCTTCTTGGTTGTCTACGGAATGTCGATATTGGGGGAGGAAAGGAGCTAAGCATATGTGAGCCTCTGTATTCCTGGGAGCTAAATGTGATCAGAGTTATCTGACAGCAGCTTATTTCACCTCTGCCCAGTGAAGTAAACATGGCCTCTTAGCCAAGCCGAACATGGTTATTGCAGACATTCATTGTAGTTGTTGTCTATTTATCTGTAGTTAAATGACTATTTCTTGTAAACAAAAGGTCATACATAGTAATAAAGAATACATTGCCATCTAGTGTGCACACAACAAAATACACTCTTGAAACCAGCTTTTCTATAAGTGTAACCTCAAGATACATGGATAACCGTACCAAGCCAATCGACACAATTTCCCCAGACCCCACTGGTCATAGGGGTTCATGAGGAATTTAGTAACCAGTGATCAGGGCTGGCAAAGTGTTTCAATTTCTTACTGAACCAAAAATCACAATGAGGGAGATTTATCAAATCCTGTGCAAAGGAAAGTTGCCCAGTTGCCCATAGCAACCAATCCGATTGCTTCTTTCATTTTGCAGAGGCCTTGTTAAAAATGAAAGAAGCGATCTGATTGGTTGCTATGGGCAACTGGGCTACTTTTCCTCTGCACAGGTTTTGATAAATCTCCCCCAATGTGTTAGAAGAAAAAAAAATAATATGTATCTATAAAGTTCTGTGTTTCAAGAGTCCATAGTTAGGGGAGGGTCACATTTAGCATTTACATTTCAAAAAAGCATTGTAGAATACCTCTTCAATGGGGCTTTTGCAATTGACCCGCAATATGACCTGATTCCTTTGAAGCTAAGTAAGGGCGCATTCACACCACGTTTTTTCAATACAGTTCCCGTATACATTTTCAATGTGAAAACCGTACGGAACCGTATTTGAAAACGTATGCATTGACTCTCCATTGAAAACCGTATGCCAAAAGATGCATCAGGTGGTGTCCGTTTTGCATCCTGTACGGTTTTGTCAGTTTTTTTCCCGTACCCAAAACCATAGTCTACCACGGTTTTTGATCTGGGTGAAAAACTATATTAAACCGTATACGTTTTTTTAAAACATGGGACTCAATGCAAACCGTACAGAACCGTATGTGCATACGGTTCCAGCCGGTTTTCACCATGCGTTTTTTGACTTTGCACAGTTTTTTTCTTGGAATTTCAATCAAACAAGTGAAACTTTATTCAAAATGGAGTAAAAAGTTAAAAACTTATGTTTTTTTCTTAAAAAACGGATGCAACCGGACATTATTTTTCAAACCGTATATGGTTTTTAACCGTATACGGGTTGAAATTTGTACACACATTTTGATAGTTTAGTCAGGTTTTGAGGAATCTGTTTTTCATCAAAAACCTGATAAGGGAACTGTATTGCAAAAACATGGTGTGAATGCACCCTTATATGATTTAGGTCACTTTTACATGAGTGTATTTTTATTAGTATTATCTATTATTATACGTAGACCAAAATCAGGATTAACTCCAAAACATGGAAGAGGCTTTAGTTGTGGTGTTGGGTAATGTGCAATTAACCTTTTCATGATGCCAGGGCGGGGTTAACCTATACACCATGTGAGGTTGAGCCAGCTTCTCCTGGACCAGGCACAGGACAATAAGTACTCCGACACAAGGTTACGGAAAAACTGACTTTACTGAGGTAGGATAGATGGTAAAATCCGTTACAGCTCAGATTGGTATAAAGAGAGGTGCAGGGATTGCAGCACAAAGTGAATAGAGCCGAAGTGTTCTGAGCCAAACACAAGAGTAGATACAAAAGAGAGGGAAAAGATCTATTTTTTTTATACTTATCATTTTAGGATGCACTTCTGGCATTTGCTCAAACCACTGAAAAACTGTATGTTTAAAGGGGTATTCCAGTGAAAAAAATGTTTTTATATCAACTGACTCCAGAAAGTTAAACAGATTTGTAAATTAGATCCTATGTTTGCAAGAGCAGATATTTGCACCAGGCACTACTGTGTCCAATATGCCAAACAGATATACGGGGTGGCGCTAGCTGCTGTGACCTTATGATAGAGAACAACTGCTGAGTGGAGGTGCAGACCAACAAGAAAAAAAGGTCTCTTGTATCAACTATTTTCACGAAGTAGAAAGAAGTCGCACTCACCAAATGGATGCAGTAATTCAAATCTTGTCATTTATTCACACCGGCTGAGTGGAACAATAAAACGCGGTCACACACATGGGAGCGAGAGCAGCCGCTCTCGAGATGCGGGGGCACACCACCAGAGGCGACTAGTTTCACGTCACAGCTTGACGCTTCTTCTGGCCAATAAGGTGTACGCCTACCTTCACAGGTGGGTAAGTATTTATATCAGGTTAAAAGGGGAGGCGTGGTAACAATAGTACATAACAATAGTGTCTAGATAACCACATACCATTTTAAAATAATAACAATACAAAAACAATGTTAAAAAAATGTCCACCTAGTTTAGGTAGTCGATTCACAGAAAAGCTGACAGGTCCTGCCTGTCATTCATACCTGTCGGTCCCATATCGTTTAACATGATAATCCAAAACGCCTCCCGACGTAACAGAAAGGCGTGTTTATCCATGCCGACAGATACGTTCTCTATTCTCTCCAGTCCAGCAAACATGTGTCCCTCACTATCACCGCCATGACAATCAGTCATATGAGCGATGAAGCGGGGGGATCCCTTGCCCGATCGGAGGGAATAGAGATGCTCTCTCACTCGTGCATTTAATTTTCGTTTAGTTTTGCCTACGTAGTATCTTTTACATGGGCATATCAAACTACACAATGTGAGATGATTTACAGGTGATCAGCTGGTTTAAAAATACATTGACACCCCCAATACATTGACACCCCCAATTGAAAAATTCCTTTTCGACAGGTTGAATTTGCAAAACTTGCAATTCCTGCAAGGAAAATTTCTTTTTGGTGTCATTTTATTTAGCCAGCGATCATCTCCTTCTTGACACTTTTTTTTGTGTTTCTTAATTACATCTCCTATGGTGGTGGATTTTCTAAATGTAATAATAGGTTTTTCCTTTTCTTCCTCTCCTAGTTCTTCGTCATATTCAAAATAGAACCAGTTGTCAAAGATACTTTTTTTTAATTATCTGATTGATTGGTGAATTAGCAAAGGAGAAGACAATGCGTTTTTTTTATTATTTAGGTGTTTTTTATTTTTCCCTTTTTTTTTGGAGCTAATAGTTCTTCTCTATCCCTAGTCTCCGTTTTTTTGTAAGCCCGTTCAATGGTCTCCAGCGGGTACCCTCTTTCTAATAATCTTCCTTTAAGTTCTTCTGCTTGTGTTTTAAAGGTGTCGTTACTACTGTTCACCCTTTTTAACCTTATAAATTGGCTGAACAGGATATTATCCCTTACATATCTGGGGTGGGAACTATTGCGGTTACCACGCCGCCCCTTTTAACCTGATATAAATACTTACCCACCTGTGAAGGTAGGCGTACACCTTATTGGCCGGAAGAAGCGTCAAGCCGTGACGTGAATCTAGTCGCCTCTGGTGGTGTGCCCTCGCATCTCGAGAGCGGCTGCTCTCGCTCTCCACGTGAGTGACCGCGTTTTATTGTTCCACTCAGCCGGTGTAATTAAACGACAAGATTTGAACTACTGCATCCATTTGGTGAGTGCGACTTCTTTCTACTTCGTGAAAATAGTAGGTTTGTAAATGACCTCACATGCTGTGGACAGTTCCTGAGACAGACAGAGGTGTCAGCAGAGAGCGCTGTTTTTTAGACAGAAAAGAACAACTCAACTTCGGCAGCTGATAAGTACTGGAAGGATGAAGATTTTTTAATACAACTTTCTAGAGCCAGTTGATATGAACTTTTTTTTTTTTACTGGAATATTCCTTTAATTCCTGCAGCCACCCAGCTGTGCAGGGAACCACAGCACTTCCCCATTGTCATGAAGGGAGCCAGCAGCAGTTCCTTCCACAGCTAGGTGGCTCGGAGGGTCACTGTCTGAGGACAAGCCAGTGCTGAACCCCCCCATAGGTTGTTCGTTAGAATAGTAAAGTTAGAATTCGTTAGAGTAATACGTTATAGTTACATAGTTAGTACGGTCGAAAAAAGACATATGTCCATCAAGTTCAACCAGGAAATTAAAGGGTAGGGGTGTGGCGCGATATTGAGGAAGGGATGGGATTTTATATTTCTTCATAAGCATTAATGTTATTTTGTTCCAGGAATGTATCTAATCCTGTTTTAAAGCTGTTAATTTTTCCTGCTGTGACCAGTTCCTGAGGTAGACTGTTCCATAAGTTCACAGTTCTCATGGTAAAGAAGGCATGTCGCCCCTTGAGACTAAACTTTTTCTTCTCCAGACGGAGGGAGTGCCCCCTCGTCATTTGGGGGGTTTAACCTGGAACAGTTTTTCTCCATATTTTTTGTATGGGCCATTAATATACTTATATACGTTTATCATATCCCCCCTTAAACGTCTCTTCTCAAGACTAAACAATTGTAACTCCTTTAATCGCTCCTCATAGCTAAGATGTTCCATGCCCCATATTAGTTTAGTCGCGCGTCTCTGCACCCTTTCCAACTCCGCAGTGTCCCTTTTATGTACAGGTGACCAAAACTGAACAGCATATTCCAGGTGAGGCCGTACCAATGCTTTATAAAGGGGGAGTATTATGTCCCTGTCCCTCGAGTCCATGCCTCTTTTTATACATGACAATATCCTGCCGGCTTTGGAAGCAGCAGCCTGACATTGCATGCTATTCTGTAGTCTGTGATCTACAAGTACACCCAGATCCTTCTCTACCAGTGACTCTGCCAGTTTAATCCCCCCTAAGACATACGACGCATGCAGGTTATTAGTACCCAGATGCATAACTTTACATTTATCCACAATGAACCTCATTTGCCAAGCAGATGCCCAGACACTTAGTCTATCCAAGTCATCTTGTAACTTATGCACATCCTCTATAGACTGTACCGTGCTACAAAGCTTGGTGTCATCTGCAAAGATAGAAACAGAGCTGTTAATACCATCCTCTATATCATTGATAAATAAATTAAACAACAGCGGGCCCAGTACTGAACCTTGGGGTACACCACTAATTACCGGGGACCAATCAGAGTACGAATCATTGACCACCACTCTCTGGGTACGATCCATGAGCCAGTGTTCAATCCAGTTACAAACTAAAATTTCCAAACCCAAAGACCTTAACTTACCTGTCAGACGTCTATGAGGGACAGTATCAAACGCTTTAGCAAAATCCAGAAACACTATTTCCACAGCCATTCCTCTGTCAAGGCTTCTACTCACCTCTTCATAAAAGCAAATTAGATTGGTTTGACAACTTCTATCCTTAGTAAACCCATGCTGGCTATCACTTATAATACAATTATCCCCTATGTATTCCTGTATGTAATCCCTTATAAGCCCTTCTAACAATTTACCCACAATGCACGTTAAACTTACCAGTCTATAGTTTCCTGGGGAAGACCTAGAGCCCTTCTTGAAGATTGGCACCACATTCGCCTTGCGCCAGTCCCTTGGCACAATACCAGACACCAGAGAATCTCTAAATATCATCAACAGAGGTACAGATATTACTGAACTTACCTCTCTAAGAATTCTTGGGTGCAATCCATCTGGCCCTGGAGATTTGCTTACATTTATATTACATAACTTACCTTGTACCATCTCTACATTAAGCCAGTTCAGTACATTACATGATGTGTTACCAGCACTGACCTGTCCAATGTCAGCTCCTCCTTCTTCCATAGTATATACAGAACTGAAGAACCCATTCAGTAGCTCCGCCTTCTCTTGATCGCCCATTATAATGTCCCCTAACATAATAATGCCACCCACACATGGCCTCCATATACAAAAATGACCCCTCACTTTGGCCCCATACATAATAAAGCCTCACCCCTTTCCACAAAACTCCATGGAAAAAAAAAACACCACTCACATCTGCCAGCTTGGCTTCTCTTTAGGCTTCCTGTGCAAACAGCCTCTGTAGAGCCGCTACCGCACAGGAAGCCCTAGCTGGAGTGACAGTAAAGAGCCGCTGGCTCTTTCCTGTCACGTCAGCCGTCGCAGCCGAGAGCACGTTCAACACTGTATGCGTCTTAGGCTAGGTTCACACTGTGGAATTTCTGGGCAGAATTTCTGCCGGAGATCGAGCCGGTGGCACTAGGACCGCGAGGACTACATTGCTGTCCCCATAGATGGCAATGCATTTCTGGGCAGATCTCCCAAAAAATCCAGCCAGAAATGCATTGGAGTCAATGGGGGCAGCAATGCAGCCTGCTCGGTTCTAGCGCCGCTGGCTCGATCTCCGGCAGAAATTCTGCAGTGTGAACCCAGCCTTAAAGGTGCACTCAGTGTTGAATGCTGCGGCTCAGGAATTCGGGACAGGTGTCCAGGATGCACGGGTGCCCCACCCTCTTCATCTACTGGCCCAGTTGCAGGGAGTGCACTGGTCCCAGCATGAGGCAGCCCTAGTGCCCGGATCCCTTACTGGGGTACGGGCTGTACTCCCCTGATGGCAGCCCTGATTGCGGGTCCTCGTTTGTTGCTATGGCAGCAGGAGGTCTGCCTGTTATGGAAGCCTGTTAGATCCAGCCAGTGGCTGGATCACACAGGCTGTAGTATCTGCAGCAGATCAGGTTATACTGTGCTGCAGTACAAATGTATTGCAGCACAGTATAACCTGTAAAAAGATAAAAATAAAATAATAAAAGGTTGTTTAATACATGTATGAAGTGTGAAAAAATTTAATAAAAATGCTCCTTTCAGGTCAAAAACACAAATCCTATACATAATAGGTATTGCCACGTCTGTAATGACGTGTACTATAAAACTTTAATGTAAATTATCCCGCAAGGTGATCACTGTAAAAAAAAAAAAAAAATCAACAAAAAATTGTTGGTACAAATAGAATACATTTTGGTACAAATAGAATAAAAAAAATATCAAAAGTTAGCACATATCACAAAAATGATGCCAATAAAAAGTACAGCTCATCCCGCAAAAAATAAGCCGGACGAAAAATAAAGAAGTTACGGCTGTTGGAAAATTAATGGCAGAGAAAGAATTTTGCTCGGAAAAGGAAAAAGAACATAAAAAGCTATATAAAATGAGTATCGCCATAATAGTACCGACCCACAGAATAAATATAACATCACTTTTAGCGCACAGTGTACATCATAAAAAAAATTGTATAAAACGCCATAAATTTTCCAGTTTTTCACAATATTTTGGAGCTTTTCACAAAAAATGCTTCATGTGTCAACAAAAATGCACCACAAGTACAATATGTCACTAAAAACTAATCCCAGAATCGCTCCGCTTAGAAAAAGCGTTCTAAAGTTATTACCATTTAAAGAGACCCAATAAAAAATAAAAAAAAGAAAGGAGCCTTGTCATTAAGGTAAAAAATAAGTCCGTCCTTAACCCCTTAAGGACCAGGCCATTTTATACCTTAAGGACCGGAGCGTTTTTTGCAATTCTGACCACTGTCACTTTAAACATTAATAACTCTGGAATGCTTTTAGTTATCATTCTGATTCCGAGATTGTTTTTTCGTGACATATTCTACTTTAACTTAGTGGTAAAATTTTATGGTAACTTGCATCCTTTCTTGGTGAAAAATCCCAAAATTTGATGAAAAAAATGAAAATTTTGCATTCTTCTAACTTTGAAGCTCTCTGCTTGTAAGGAAAATGGATATTCAAAATATATTTTTTTGGGTTCACATATACAATATGTCTACTTTATGTTTGCATCATAAAATGTATGAGTTTTTACTTTTGGAAGACACCAGAGGGCTTCAAAGTACAGCAGCAATTTGGAAATTTTTCACAAAATTTTCAAACTCGCTATTTTTCATGGACCAGTTCAGGTTTGAAGTGGATTTGAAGGGTCTTCATATTAGAAATACCCCATAAATGACCCCATTATAAAAACTACACCCCCCAAAGTATTCAAAATGACATTCAATAAGTGTATTAACCCTTTAGGTGTTTCACAGGAATAGCAGAAAAGTGAAGGAGAAAATTCACAATCTTCATTTTTTACACTCGCATGTTCTTGTAGACCCAATTTTTGAATTTTTGCAAGGGGTAAAAAGGAGAAAATTTTTACTTGTATTTGAAACCCAATTTCTCTCGAGTAAGCACATACCTCATATGTCTATGTTAATTGTTCGGCGGGCGCAGTAGAGGGCTCAGAAGGGAAGGAGCGTCAAATGGTTTTTGGGGGGCATGTCACCTTTAGGAAGCCCCTATGGTGCCAGGACAGCAAAAAAAAACACATGGCATACCATTTTGGAAACTAGACCCCTCAGGGAACGTAACAAGGGGTAAAGTGAACCTTAATACCCCACAGGTGATTCACGACTTTTGCATATGTAAAAAAAAAAAAAATGTTTTACCTAAAATGCTTGGTTTCCCAAAAATGTTACATTTTTAAAAAGGATAATAGCAGAAAATACCCCCCAAAATTTGAAGCCCAATTTCTCCCGATTCAGAAAACACCCCATATGGGGGTGAAAAGTGCTCTGCTGGCGCACTACAGGTCTCAGAAGAGAAGGAGTCACATTTGGCTTTTTGAAAGCAAATTTTGCTCTGGGGGCATGCCGCATTTAGGAAGCCCCTATGGTGCCAGAACCGCAAAAAAAAAACACATGGCATACCATTTTGGAAACCAGACCCCTCGGGGAACGTAAAAAGGGGTAAAGTGAACCTTAATACCCTACAGGTGTTTCACGACTTTTGCATATGTTAAAAAAAAAATTTTTTTTTACCTAAAATGCTTGGTTTCCCAAAATTTTTACATTTTTAAAAAGGGTAATAGCAGAAAATACCCCCCAAAATTTGAAGCCCAATTTCTCCCGATTCAGAAAACACCCCATATGGGGGTGAGAAGTGCTCTGCTGGCGCACTACAGGTCTCAGAAGAGAAGGAGTCACATTTGGCTTTTTGAAAGCAAATTTTGCTCTGGGGGCATGCCGCATTTAGGAAGCCCCTATGGTGCCAGGACAGCAAAAAAAAAACACATGGCATACCATTTTGGAAACTAGACCCCTCGGGGAACGTAACAAGGGGTAATGTGAACCTTAATACTCCACAGGTGATTCACAACTTTTGCATATGTAAAAAAAAATATATATATTTTTTACCTAAAATGTTGGTTTCCCAAAAATTTTTGATTTTTAAAAAGGGTAATAGCAGAAAATACCCCCCATAATTTGTAACACAAATTCTCCCGAGTACGGCGATACCCCATATGTGACCCTAAACTGTTGCCTTGAAATACGACAGGGCTCCAAAGTGAGAGCGCCATGCGCATTTGAGGCCTAAATTAGGGATTGCATAGGGGTGGACATAGGGGAATTCTACGCCAGTGATTCCCAAACAGGGTGCCTCCAGCTGTTGTAAAAGTCCCAGCATGCCTGGACAGTCAGTGGCTATCTGGTAATACTGGGAGTAGTTGTTTTGCAACAGCTGGAGGCTCCGTTTTGGAAACAGTGGCGTACCAGACGTTTTTCATTTTTATTGGGGGGGGGGGGGGGGGGAGGGGGGCTGTGTAGGGGTATGTGTATATGTAGTGTTTTTTACTTTTTATTTTATTGTGTGTTAGTGTAGTGTAGTGTTTTTAGGGTACAGTCGCACGGGCGGGGGGTTCACAGTAGTTTCTCGCTGGCAGTTTGAGCAGCAGCAGAAAATTTGCCTCAGCTCAAACTTGCAGCCGGATACTTACTGTAATCCTCCGCCCATGTGAGTGTACCCTGTACGTTCACATTGGGGGGGGGGGGGGGGGAACATCCAGCTGTTGCAAAACTACAACTCCCAGCATGTACGGTCTATCAGTGCATGCTGGGAGTTGTAGTTTTGCAACAGCTGGAGACACACAGGTTGTGAAACACCGAGTTTGACAACAAACTCGGTGTTTTGCAACCAGTGTGCCTTCAGCTGTTGCAAAAGCTACAACCCCCAGCATGTACGGACAGCGGAAGGGCATGCTGGGTGTTGTAGTTATGCAACAGCCGGAGGCATACTACTTTGGCTGGGGATGCTGGGGATTGTAGTTATGCAACAGCTGGAGACACACTGGTTTGCTACTTAACTCAGTGTGCCTTCAGCTGTTGCAAAACTACAACTCTCAGCAGTCACCGACAGCCAACGGGCATGCTGGGAGTTGTAGTTATGCAACCAGCAGATGCACCACTACAACTCCCAGCATGCCCTTAAGCTGTTTGTGCAAGCTGGGAGTTGCAGTTACACAACAGCTGAAGGTACACTTTTCCATAGAAAGAATGTGCCTCCAGCTGTTGCAAAACCATAAGTCCCAGCATGCCCATAAGTGCATGCTGGGAGTTGTGGTGGTCTGCCTCCTCCTGTTGCATAACTATAGCTCCCAGCATGCCCTTTTTGCATGCTGGGAGCTGTTGCTAAGCAACAGCAGGAGGCTGTCACTCACCTCCTGCTGCTGCTTGATAGCCGCACAGGTCAGTCCCGCCGCCGCCGCCGCCGTCGCTCCTGGGGCCGCGATCCCAACATTAACGCCGGGGATCGGGGTCCCCAGCACCAGGGGTGCACGTCCCGCACCCGCTCACGTCCTCCGGAAGAGGGGCGGAGCGGGTGCGGGAGTGACACCCGCAGCAGGCGCCCTGATTGGTCGGCCGGTAATCCGGCCGACGAATCAGGGCGATCGTGAGGTGGCACCAGTGCCACCTCACCCCTGCAGGCTCTGGCTGTTCGGGGCCGTCTCTGACGGCCCCGATCAGCCAGTAATTCCGGGTCACCGGGTCACTGGAGACCCGATTGACCCGGAATCGCCGCAGATTGCTGGACTGAATTGTCCAGCGATCTGCGGCCATCGCCGACATGGGGGGGCATAATGACCCCCCTGGGCGATATGCCGCGATGCCTGCTGAACGATTTCAGCAGGCATCGGGCACAGGCTCCCCTCCGGCTAGCGGCAGGGGGCCGGGAAAGGACAGGACGTACTCCTACGTCCTCGGTCCTTAAGGACTCGGAAACGGGGGCGTAGGAGTACGTCCACTGTCCTTAAGGGGTTAAAGGGGTACTCCAAAGGATAGGGGATAAGATGTCAGATCGCTGGGGTCCCGCTGCTGGGATCATTACTGCACAGAGCGAGTTCGCTCTCCTCGTAATGACGGGCAATACAGGGGCCGGAGCATCGTTATGTCACGGCTCTGCCCCTTGTGATGTTAAGACCCACCCCCTCAATACAAGTCTATGGGAGGGGGTGTGGCGGTCATCACGCCCCCTGCCATAGACTTGCATTAAGGGGACGGGCCGTGATGTCACGTGGGGCGGAGCCTTGACGTCACGCTGCTCCGTCCCCTGTATCGCCCGTCATTACGCAGCGGCGATCCCGGGGCTCCCCGCGGCGATCTGACATCTCATCCCCTATCCTTTGGATAGGGGATAAGATGTCTAGGGGCGGAGTACCCCTTTAAGGGGTTAAGGGCGTTTAGTTTTGTGCACTTTTAGGTTAAATTATCAAGTTATCTTTATTCAGTGGGTCCATACGATGGTCCATACTGTATATTGGTTTTGTTTTATTTTACTAGTTAAAAATGTTTTCGCATTTCCGCAAGCAGTGATAGTGTTTCTATTATTTTAAAAATGATCGCAAGATCTAAAGTGTTAATGGCCGCTGCAGGCTATTTGCTGAGGCCCTGGCTGACGATACCACCTGGGGTATGGTATGGAGTGGGGGGGATGTCACAATCCCGCTATGATGTCAGTTACCACTTCCCAGGACGTAGACATAATTCCTATAGCAGGAAGGGGTTAATTTAGTGGAAATATGCAATATTTGAAGACAGGACATGTACAAAACACCAATGCTTGACATAATATATCAAATAAATAATTTATAAAAACTTGTATACATCCATATCTCCATGTATCAATTTTTCTAAGCCGTGTTTTCAAAACATTGTGCCTCCAGCTGTTGCAAAACTCCAATCGGGCATGCTGGGAGTTGTAGTTTTGCAATAGCTGAACACATATGGGGGGGAATGAACTAAAACCTGTCCAGAGGTAAAGTTGCTGAGTTGCCCATAACAACCAGATCACTTCTTTTATTTTTGAAAAGGCCTCAGAAAATCTAAAGCAGCGATCTGATTGGTTACTATGGGCAACTCAGCACCTTTTCCTCTGGACAGGTTTTGATAAATCTTCCCCTATCTGTTTCGAAAACATTGCCATAGAGTTTAAGCATCTGTAACATTCACACTTCGTTTTTACATTAAGGGTGCCGGATACGGTTTTAGGTCCGGTCACAAAAAGGGATACGGGTAAAAAATGAGCCGACCGGAGTCACCGTTTGACTCCGGTCGGCTCATTAAAGTAAATGGATTTCAGCGTTGGTCGGGCTGAGGGCACTGGAGGAGCAAACCGGGCTCTCCCGTGCCCCCAGCCGGACCAGCGCTGAAATCCATTTACTTTAATGAGCCGACCGGAGTCAAACGGTTCCGGCACCCGTAATGTAAAAACGAAGTGTGAATGCAGCCTAATACTGCACCACTAGATGGCAGCCATTCAGTAGCTCTAACATCTTGGTCTTATATCCTGCAGGAAGCAAACCTAGACTAAAATGGAGAATCGGACCATATGATCTGGGTACCTGGTACTCGTGAAACAAACCTGAGGTGTAACTTGTAGCGTTTGGGCCCCATGCAAAATCTACAATAGGGCCCTCATGTCTACCTTGTGCCATTGGTAATACTGTTGTTCACTTACGAGCAGAGGAGCCTTGGGGCCCCCTCAGATTCAAGGGTCCTGGTGCGACTGCTTTTTTTGAATCCCCTATAGTAGTGGTCTCCAACCTGCGGACCTCTGGCTGTTGCAAAACTACAACTCCCAGCATGCCCGGACAGCCATTGGCTGTCCGGGCATGCTGGGGGTTGTAGTTTTGCAAAATCTGGCTTTCCGCAGGTTGGAGACCACTGCCCTATAGTTATGCCCCTGATGCCAACATGGTGAAGTATTAAACTTGTCATTAAACTTGGTAAAGTTTCCTTTTCTAATAGTTGGAATACAATAGGTTTCTGTCAGATTCTAGATGTTCCATGATTGTTTTTATTTCAACATAATTTCTTGGAATATTAAACTGGTTAGGCAGGATTACTGTGTGTGTTTAGGTAACATATAAGTTAATTAGAACTATGTGAAGGTGAGCCAACATTTCCCGTCTATGGGTGCATTCACAAAAATTATTTAAAAATATGTTTAGCTTTAACCCCTCAATTTTTTTTCATTTTGCACTTTAGTTTTTCCCCCCTCACCTTCTAAAAACCTTAATGCTTTAAATTTTCAACCCACAGACCCATATAAGGGCTTGTTTTTTTTTTGTGCCATCAATTGTACTTTATAATATCATTTCACCACAAAATCTACGGCAAAACCAGAAAAAAAATGGTGGGCAAAATTGAAAAAAAAAACAATAACACCATTTTGTAAGTTTTGGGGGCTTTCGATTCTACCCAGTGCACTTTTCGGTACTGACACCTTTTCTTTATTCTGTAGGTCAATTTAATTAAATTGATACCCATTTTATGTAGGTTTGATTTTGTTTTGCTTCTGTTAAAAAATTATAACTTTTTGCACCAAAATTAGTGTGTTTAAAAATATCCGGCTGGGGGATTTGTCGGGCTCTCCCTTACCCCAGGCGGACCAACGCTGAAATTCTTTTACATTAATGAGCCGACCGGAGTCAAACGGTGACTCCGGTCGGCTCATTTTTGACCGGTATCCGGTTTTGTGACCGAACCTAAAACCGTAGTATACTACGGTTATAGGTCCGGTCAGGAAACCGCATACGGGTCAAAAATGAGCAGACTCTGGTCGGCTCATTAAAGTAAATGGATTTTAGCGCTGGTCCGGATCTGGGACCCGTAACGTAAAAACAAAGTGTGAATGCAGCCTTACTCAGTACCTAATCCTGATCATGTACTTATAATTTGTGTAATGTCCGTTTATTTGTTTTTGTGTTTCAGACACTGCTATTTGTGTTTGGGCAGTTTCTGTGTAATTCTTCCTAGCCTTGGAAGGTTTAATGTTCTCATCCAATTGCAACTCGGGTGTGGCTTTAAAATCATGACCTGTGTCCCTCCTCGTTGTGGAGTTTGATTTTGTGGAGTCTGTTCAGACTCATCTGTTTCTCAGTCTTGTGTTCTGTGTTTTATATTTCTGTTTCCTTCTAGGCCAGAATTCTTATCACATGGGGAGTGTGCCCACTGGCTAGAAGTCTATCTAGAGTTATTATGCTGTCTACTCATTTTGTGGAGTGGGGTGTCGAGTATGTTCTTTGTATGTGTCCAGAGTTGTTTTCTGATCTTTAGAGTTTATAGTACATGCACTGATCATAGAGTACATGGTCACTGATCTAGTGTTTCCTCTTTACCATTGGTTTATAGTGTCCTCTGTGCTTACTCACTGATCTGTGTCCTCTGAACTTAATCTGTTTATGTTAGTTATCTGAGTCCAGTGTGAACAGTGTTCAATGTTCCTAATCAGTTTGGTGTTTAACATTCAGTTCTTCTGTTCATCCCCTGTATTTCCCGGTTTCTGCTGTTTACTCATTCTATATTTTGTCTAGTTTATTTATTCATATTTGCCGTTTATCTTGGTTCCGGTTTTTTAAATGTATGTTAGCACACTACATCCTGCCCTGTTTGTGAGTTTAAATTCTGTCTGGTATTTCTGTTTTCTACCTGTTTTCCTGTTCTGTTTCTGTCCTGTGACTGACTATGTATATTATTATTAGTTTTTACGCCCCCACTGCACTTTAGCGCAGGAAGGGACCGGCACTGTGGTTGTCGATCCACCATTTAGGGCGAATGGGCAACTAGGCAGGGACAGAGCTTCTAGGGACAGCTTAGGGTTCACTCTTCCCCCAGTCGGTTATGATAATTTGTATGTAACTAGCACCTATATTTCTCTTGCTCACTTGGTTTTCATTTTCTTCTGTGGAGGGGGCATGTCTGGGGAGCCGAGCCAGTCATTAATAACTGCAGGCTACTCTGTAACCCCTTCATCTCTGTTTTTATGCTGTAGTTGTTACATAGGAGAGGAGGATTATTGGAGTTTGCCTGCAATATACCTAAAACACTATGGTGAGTTTATGACAGGGTAAAATGTGTTAAAATAAAAATAGGTCCTGCTAAATTTGTGCAATGGTTTAGTGATAAATGTAATGTAGATTTTTATGCATACATTTTCTCTCTGTTCTGTCTGGCCATGTGAGTCATCCAGTTCTCTCAGACTCCTGAATGACAGAGCAGCTAAGATACACAGCTGAGAGCTTGCAGTATCACATATATTTGGCTGCAGGCAGTATCATACATAATATACTTAGTAAAGTCAGTGTCACACATAGGCTGTAGGCGGTATCATACATATTATGCTTAGATATTCAAATGAAAACTGTGCTTTCATGTTTCTTAAAGGGGTATTCCGGTGGAAAACATTTTTTTTAAATCAACTGTTGCCAGAAAGGTAAACAGATTTGTAAATTACTTCTATAAAAAAAAAATCATAATTCTTCCAGTACTTATCAGCTGCTCTATACTACAGCGGAAGTTTTTTTCTTTTTGAATTTCTTTTCTGTCTGACCCCAGTACTCTCTGCTGACACCTCTCTCTGAATCAGGAACTGTCCAGAGCAGGATAAGTTTGTTATGGGGATTTTTTCCTGCTCTGGACAGATCCTTATACAGACAGCCTCTAAGTACTGGAAGAAATAAGATTTTTTTTAATAAAAGTAATTTACAAATCTGTTTAACTTTCTGGCACTAGTTGATTTTAAAAAAATGTTTTCCACCGGAATACCCCTTTAAGAAGCATGAAAGCACAGTTTTCATTTGAATATCTAAGCATAATATGTATGATACCGCCTACAGCCTATGTGTGATACTGACTTTACTAAGTATATTACCCCTTTAAGGTGCTGCTCTGAGCTGTTAGGAGAGGTAAGTTGAGTAGGGAAGCAGAGAATATAGATGAGGGAGGTGTGTGCAGTCTCAGCCAATCATGGACAATCACACAATGAGAAACAGTCTGTTAGGAGCGAGCTTGCACAGCACAGATATTTTATACAGGGTACCAGCTTGCCTTACCGCTTGTACCCAAAGTTCTTTAGACCCCTAATGGACTCTTTTTTAAATAACCATATATCAAAAAAAAATATCTGTGATCATTAAATCAGCACAATATATCATTTTAAAATCACAGCACCTCTTTAAATTGATGCTAAAATACAGCATAATCCGCTTATTTACATTATAAAAAAAATTGATCATGACGGATCCATTTTTTGCTGTACACAATAACGTGGTTGACCATATAGGGTTAATTTTCTAGATAACGTGTCTACCATGTGTTCATACCATTAGCTGGCCCTAACCAGGTGCAATCCATTTGTGCAGACTAAATAAGACTATATAAGAGGCTTCTGGACACTGATCAGACATGCTTATGACTAAGGGATGAACCCCTGAAATGTGTCAGCCTTTACCTGTGCTGCTGAGATGATGTACAGTCCTGTTTTTAAGATACCTTAATAAAGCAGAACTCTATTTTTATGGAATCTCCTGAGCGCTGGATTTCTTGCTATTTCTTCTATGGTAATAGCTGCACCATAACTTTCCGGGCGGTTCTCATTCAAGCATCTTGGGTGAGCTGACGGAATTCTCTATTTTACCTAAATACTATAAGGAACAATTTGTGTGCATCAATAAGAATTATTTGCTCTTGACAATAGAAATCTGCCTGTTACACAGTGGATATTGCTAAGATAATTGTTAAGTAATTAAGTAAAAAACAGATATAATCTGAGTATTATCTGATTACCCTAGACTAGAAGATGTCTGTTCTTGAAAAAAAACAAAAAAAACACCTGCACCTATAGCTGATGTCAGGAACTATAGGACTTACAACAATGGCAACCAGCGAGAATACTCACATTACAGTATATGTACCTTGAATGTCTAGAAATACCAGTTTCTGACCAATGTTGTGCTTTCTACATCTAACTATTGTTACCTTCTGCCTCTTCCTACAGTCAGTCTATTGTTCCCTGTGTCAGCCATATATTATATATATTTACACAGACTGGTGCAGTTTTCCTCTCTACAAAAGACAGAAATCTTGTATTTTGTAAGAGCATACAATAATTCAGGCCTGTTCACATGGTTGCAGGGTTTTATTACAGTCTCTATTGCTGTGTCTGTAGGCCCAGGGCCATGGCTGGCTGGAGGGGGTGGCTGGGCTGCTTCATTAGGGTACGTTCTCACTGTGGATTTTATCGCAGCCAGAAATCTGCAGCAGATTATAATGACCTCAATGGGTCCATTTTTCTGTATTGAAGTTCTGAGTTTACCAGTAGAGAAAATCGGAAGGGTATGAAAACTTGCTTCCCTAGATGAAGGCGCTTGCTCCCCTAGATGAAGGCGCTTGCTCCAGGAGAGGTATTGAACAATTTGTATTATGTTGGCAATGCGTTTCGATCCAGAACTAGGATCTTCATCAGGCATGCCTGATGAAGATCCTAGTTCAGGATCGCAACGAGTTGCCAACATAATAAAAATAGTTCAATACCTCTCCTGGAGCAAGTACCTTCATCTAGGGGAGCAAGCGCCTTCATCTAGGGAAGAAAGTTTTCATACCCTTCCGATTTTCATTGATATACTGGACTGACAGTGTCTTCTCCGACACTTCCCTGTGGCGGCTACTCCAAACCTTGATTTTCCCAACGCTACTGTAGGTGTTGTGCTCTGAGCGCAACACCTAAGGGTAAGGAGCCTAATTTTCTTACTGCCTCAATATACCCTAGTGGTCCTCAAGAAAGGCGCTCCGTGCTGTTTTTTTCCTCCTTGAAGTGGCCCTGAAGTGGGTCTCAAAACATATGCGACAAACCTTTATTTTTTAGACATTTTGCTTAGCTGTTGCAATTCTTAAAGGAGTAGTCCAGTGTAGAACAACTTATCCCTTATCTTAAGGACAGGGGATAAGTTTCAGATTGTGGGGGATCCGACTGCTGGGGCCCCCCGTGATCTCCGATCTCCCGTACAGGGCCAGAGACCACCGCACGAACACTCAATAAAGCGCTATGGCAGAGCCAAAGATTGCCGAAGGCAGCGCTCCGGCTATGCCATAGCGCTGTATTGATGGGGCATGTTGGCCGCCGCTTCGTGTGATGGTTGATATGCGCTCTCTGGCCAGTGAGCCGCCCCCCCCCCCCCCCCCGGGGAGATCGCGGGGGGCCCCAGTGGTCGGACTCCCCGCGATCTGAAACTTATCCCTTATCCTTAGGATAGGGGTTAAGTGTTCTACACTGGACTACTCCTTAGATTTCGATAGGGGATAAGATGTATAAAGCCGGAATACTACTTTAAGTATAATAAAGAGTGGCACAGTTGGTTGCACACATTAGATATTTATACCCTGCCAATTTCAACAGGATCTTATGTGTATGAGTAGAGCTTGACTGTCTCTGAAAGGCGTGACAGTTTAGGTTTTAACCCATTTGGTCTAACATTTCTCATGCAGATAAGCTTCAGCAAAGGTATTTGGCAGCTGCTTATCACCCTTATTCTATTGAAACAACTTGAAAGAACATACTTATGGAATATTAGTGGCAGATAGCTGGTTGCCAAATGACTGCCATATAATGTCACATAGTAGTTGTGGGATCCTGCTATAAATTTAGCATTGAGACCCAGGAGCTTCAAGTCAAAGCTTTAGTGTAGAACCATCACAATTTACAGGGACATTGGCATACTGTATCATACTACATATTACAATATACATACATATAGTATCTCCCAAGAGTATGCCGCTCACATTTTTGTAAACATTTTTAATTTTTTTCATGTGACAACACTAAAGAAATGACACTTTGCTACAATGTTAAGTAGTGAGTACACGTCCTGTATAACAGCATTTAACTCCTTAAGGACCAAACCCATTCTGACCTTAACCCTTTAAGGACTCAGGGTTTTTCTGTTTTTGTGCTTTCGTTTTTTCCTCCTTACCTTTAAAAAAATCATAATTCTTTCAATTTTACACCTAAAAATCCATATGAGGGCTTATTTTTTGCACCACCAATTCTACTTTGTAATGGCATCTGTCATTTTACCCAAAAATCTACAACTACATGGAAAAAAAAATAATTGTGCGACAAAATTGACACATTCTCTTTATTGACACATTCTCTTTATTCTGTAGGTCCATACAATTAAAATGATACCCTTCTTATATAGGTTTGATTTTGTCATACTTCTGGAAAAAATCATAACTACATGCACAAAAATGAATACCCCTATAACTTTTTTATTTTTCCATTTACGGGGCAGTATGAGGGCTAATTTTTTGCGCCGTCATCTGAAGTTTTTAGCGGTACCATTTTTGTATTGATCTGAATTTTTTTTGCGTGTACGCTATTGACCATGCAATTTGATTAATTATATATTTTTTATAATTCAGACATTTCCTCAAGCGGCGATACCACATATGTTTATTTTTATTTTTATGGGAAAAGGGGGGTGATTCAAACTTTTATTAGGGAAGGGGTTAAATGATCTTTATTAACTTTATTTAAAACTGTTTATTTGCAATGTTATAGCCCCCGTAGGGTGCTATAGCACTGCACACACTGATGTTTTACATTGATCATTGTTATCCCATAGGATAACATTGATCAATGATTCTGCCGCTTGACTGCTCATGCCTGGATCTCAGGCACTGAGCAGTCATTTGGCGATCGGACACACAGTAGGAAGGTAGGGGCTCTCCTTGTGTGTTCCAGCTGTTCGGGGCGCCGCGATCTCGCCTCGGCGGTCCCGAACAGCCAAGCGAACTAGCCGGGATATGTTCACTTTAGACACGGCGATCAACTTTGAATGACACGTCTAAAGGGTTAATAGCGCATGGCACTGCGATCCGTGCTGCGTGCTATTAGCCACGGGTCCAGGCCGGGCCCGACCTGCTATGACAGCGTTATAAAACGGGAGCGGAATCCTTAAGTGGTTAAAGGGGTACTCCGGTGGAATTTTTTTTTTTTTTTAAATCAACTGGTGCCAGAAAGTTAAACAGATTTGTAAATTACTTCTACATAAAAATCTTAATCCTTCCAGTACTTACCAGCTACTGTATGCTACAGAGGAAGTTCTTTTCCGTTTTAATTTCTTTTCTGTTTGACCACAGTGCTCTCTGCTGACACCTCTGTCCATGTCAGGAACTGTCTAGAGTAGGAGCAAATCCCATAGCAAACCTCTCCTGCTCTGTACAGTTCCTGGCATGCACAAAGGTGTCAGCAGAGAGCACTGTGGTCAGACAGAAAGCAAATTCAAAAAGAAAAGAACTTCATGTGGAGCATACAGAAGCTGATAAGTACTGGAAGGATTAAGATTTCTACATAGAATTTATTTACAAATCTGTTTAACTTTCTGGCGCCAGTTGATTTTCCACCGGAGTACTCCTTTAACCCCTTAAGGACCGGAGGTTTTTCCGTTTTTGCATTTTCGTTTTTTGCTCCTTGCCTTTAAAAAATCATAACTCTTTCAAATTTACACCTAAAAATCCATATGATGGCTTATTTTTTGCGCCACCAATTCTACTTTGTAATGACGTCAGTCATTTTGCCCAAAAATCTATGGTGAAGCGGGAAAAAAAATCATTGTGCGACAAAATTTAAAAAAAAACGCTGTTTTGTAACTTTTGGGGGCTTCCGTTTCTACGTAGTACATTTTTCGGTAAAAATGACACCTGATATGTATTCTGTAGGTCCATACGATTAAAATGATACCCTACTTATATAGGTTTGATTTTGTCGGACTTCTGGAAAAAATCATAACTACATGCAGGAAAATGAATACGTTTAAAATTGTCATCTTCTGACCCCTATAACTTTTTTATTTTTCCGTGTATGGGGCGGTATGAGGGCTCATTTTTTGCGCCGTGATCTGAAGTTTTTAACGGTACCATTTTTGCATTGATAGGACTTATTGATCGCTTTTTATTCATTTTTTCATGATATAAAAAGTGACCAAAAATGCACTATTTTGGACTTTGGAATTTTTTTGCGCGCACGCCATTGACCGTGCGGTTTAATTAACGATATATTTTTATAATTCGGACATTTCCGCACGCGGCGGTACCATTTATGTTTATTTTTATTTTTATTTACACTGTGTTTTTTCTTTTATGGGAAAAGGGGGGTGATTCAAACTTTTAATAGGGAAGGGGTTAAATGATGTTTATTCACTTTTTTTTTGCACTTTTTTTTTGCAGTGTTATAGGTCCCATAGGGACCTATAACACTGCACACACTGATCTTTTACATTGATCACTGGTTTCTCATAAGAAACCAGTGATCGATGATTCTGCCGCATGACTGCTCATGCCTGGATCTCAGGCACTGAGCTGTCATTCGGCGATCGGACAGCGAGGAGGCAGGTAGGGGCCCTCCCGCTGTCCTGTCAGCTGTTCGGGATGCCGCGATTTCACCGCGGCTATCCCGAACAGCCCACTGAGCTAGCCGGCATGCTTTCGGTTTCACTTTAGACGCGGCGTTCAACTTTGAACGCCGCGTCTAAAGGGTTAATAGCGCGCGGCACAGCGATCAATGCCGCGCGCTATTAGCCACGGGTCCCGGCCGTGGCCCCGCGTTATAGATCGGGAGTGGACACATGACGTTCCAGTACGTCATGTGTCCTTAAGGGGTTAAGGACCAGACCAATTTTAATTTTAGTATTTTCGTTTTTTTCTACTCCCCTTCTTAAAATGATAACGCTTTCATTTTTGCACTTACAGACCCATATAAGGGCTTGTTTTTTTGCGACACGAATTGTACTTTGTAATGGCATCACTTATTTAATACCAAAATCTGCGGCAAAAGAAACAAAAACATTGTTTGTGTGGTGAAATAAAAAAAAGCCATTTTGTCATTTTTGGTGGCTTTGGTTTCTACGCAGTGCACTTGTCGGTAAAAAATGACATGTTATCTTTATTCTGTAGGTCCATACGGTTACAAGGATACCCAATTTATGTAGGTTTTATTTCATTTTACTACTGATAAAAAAATTATTGCAAGCACCAAAATCTTCTGACCCCTATAACTTCTTTATTTTTCTGCATACAGGTCTATTTGAGGACTCATGTTTTGTGCTGTGATCTGTTGTTTTCATCGGTACCCTTTTTGTTTTGATGGGACTTTTGAACCGCTTTTTATTCATTTTTTATGGTATATGAAGTGACCAAAAATGCACAATTTTGTAATTTGTAATTTGGAATTTTTTTTACATGTACGCCATTGACCAAGTAATTTAACTAACCTTACATTTTAATAGTTTAGACATTTACGCAAGCGGTGATACCACATATGTTTATTTTTTATTACATTGTTTTGTTTAAACTTTTATTAGGGGAGGGGCTTATTCACATTTATTAACTTTTTTTTTTTTTACACTTTTTGCTTTTTTTTTGTCCCCGTAGGGGCTATAACATGCAATCATTCGATTACATACACTGTTCAATGCTAAGCTTTGGCTCAGCATTGATCAGTGTTATTGGTGCTCTGTTGCTCCAGCCTGCCATGGCTGGCTGGGAGCATCAGAACACTGATCAGATGGCAAAGAGGCAGGTAAGGGCCTTCCCACTGTCCACTTAGCTGTTTTCACTGCCATGGTCCCGATCAGTTCCGCTTCTTTAACATTACAGATGCTGCAATCAACTTTGATTACAGCATCTAAAGGGTTAAGGCCACGCATTGGCCCAACCTGCGATGTCCAGCATTAACTCTAGGTCCTCGTTGCTGATAGCAGTCTGGACCCACCGGGTATGAAGCATGCTCAGCTCGTGAGCATGCTTCAAACCCGGGTAACGGGACGAGGGCGTACAGGTACGCTCTGTATCCTTAAGTACAGAGACGTGCAGGTACACCCTGCGTCTTTAACGGGTTAAGCACCAAAGACTACAGGCGTATGCCCTTGGTCCTTAAGTTGTGTCCCCTGAAAATAACTCAACACACAGCCATTAATGCCTAAACCTTGGTAACAAAAGTGGAAATGTAGAAATTGGGCCCAAAGTGTCAATATTTTGTGTGGACACCATTATTTTCCAGCACTGCCTTAAGCCTCTTGGACATGGAGTTCACCAAAGCTTCACAGTTTGTCACTCGAGTCCTCTTCCACTCCTCCATGATGACATCACCAAGCTGGTGGATATTAGAGACCTTGCGCAGATGCTCAATAGGGTTTAGGTCTATATATCATTTTATTTTTTTAATTAATTAATTTGATTCTGGATATATTTACTTTACTCCCAAAACATTATTATGAGGTAGAAGGTTAGCAACAACACTTCATAAATCATTGAATCATGAGATAGCTGCTGACCAATCCACCAATACTATTATCTCTTAAGGACGCAGCCCTTTTTCACCTTAACCCCTTAAGGATGCAGCCCATTTGGGCCTTAAAGGGGTTCTCCGATGCTTACACATCTTATCCCTTATCCAAAGGATAGCTATCACGCCCCCTCCTGTAGGCTTGCATTGAGGGGTGGAGCGTGACATCACACGGGGACGTCACATGCCGCCGGCCCTGTAGTTGCCCATAATCAGACCTGGAGCGAACACGCTTTGGGGACTGATTACAAAAGGGGTGCCGCGTGCATGATCACGGGCGTCCCCAGCTGCGGGACTCCCGCGATCAGGCATCTTATCCCCTATGCTTTGGATAGGGGATAAGATGTCTAAGCACCGGAGAACCCCTTTAAGGACGCAGACAATTACATTTTTACATTTTTGTTTTTTCCTCCTCGCCTTCAAAAAATCATAACTCTTTTATATTTTCATCCACAGACTAGTATGAGGGCTTGTTTTTCGCGCAACCAGTTGTCTGTTGTAATGCCATCACCCAATTTACCATTACATGTATGGCGCAACCCAAAAAATACTATTTGTGTGGTGAGATTAAAAAGAAAAACGCAATTTTGCTAATTTTGGAAGGTTTTGTTTTCACGCCGTACAATTTACGGTAAAAATGACATGTGTCCTTTATTCTTTGGGTCAATACGATTAAAATGATACCCATGATAACGTACTTTTCTATTACTGTTGCGCTTAAAAAAAATCGCAAACTTTTTAATCAAATGTGCATGTTTAAAATCCCCCTATTTTGAAGACCTATACCTTTTTAATTTTTCTGTATAAGCGGCGGTATGAGGGCTCATTTTTTTGCACCGTGATCTGTACTTTTTATTGATACCATATTTGCTTATATAGAACTCTTAATCAATTTTTTATAAATTTTTTGGGGAATAAAATGTTATAAAAAAGCATCTATATTGGCCTTTTTTTTTTTACGTTCACGCCAGTCACCGTACGGTATCATTAACATTTTATTTTAATAGTTGGGATATTTACACACGCGGCGATATCAAATATGTATATAAAAAATTTTTTAACACTTTTTGGGGTGAAATAGGGAAAATGGGACAATTTACGTTTTTATTGGGGGAGGGGGTTTTTCACATTTTTTTTTACTTTATTTTTTTACTTTTTTATTTTTACACTTTAATAGTCCCCATAGGGGACTATTTATAGCAATCATTCGATTGCTAATCCTGTTCAGTGCTATGTATAGGACATTGCACTGATCAGCATTATCGGTCATCTTCTGCTCTGGTCTGCGGGAAGGCAGATCAGAGCAGAAGACTCCTGGAAGGCAGCGGAGCCAGGTGAGGGGACCTCCGGCTGCCGTGCAGGATGATCGGATCGCCGCGGCAGCGCTGCGGGCGATGCGATCATCCATTTAAGTGACCACGATGCTGCAGATGCCGTGATCTGAATTGATCACGGCATCTGAGGGGTTAATGGCGGACATCCGCGGGAACGCGGGTGTCCGCCATTACGCGCGGGTCCATGGCTGCAATCAGCAGCCGGGACCTGCCGTGCATGATCCGGGCATCGCTCCGATGCTCGTGGTTATGCTTAGGACGTAAATGTATGTCCTGGTGCGTTAAGTACCAATGCACCAGGATGTACATTTATCGCACTCGTCATTAAGGGGTTAAGGACTGAGCCCTTTTTCGCAATTCTGACCACCGTCCCTTTATGCATTAATAACTCTAAAATGCTTTTACCGAATATTCTGATTCTGAGATTGTTTTTTCGTGACATATTCTACTTTGTTTTGGTGGTAAATTTTCGTCGTTGCTTGCATCCTTTTTTGGTGAAGAATCCCCAAATTTCATGAAAATTTTGAAAATTTTGCCTTTTTCTAACTTTGAAGCTCTCTGCTTGTAAGGAAAATGAATATTCCAAATAAATTTTATTTTTATTCACAAATACAATATGTCTGTCACGATGCCGGCTGGCGGGTAGTGGATCCTCTGTGCCAGAGAGGGATTGGCGTGGACCGTGCTAGTGGATCGGTTCTAAGTCACTACTGGTTTTCACCAGAGCCCGCCACAAAGCGGGATGGTCTTGCTGCGGCGGTAGTGACCAGGTCGTATCCACTAGCAACGGCTCAACCTCTCTGGCTGCTGAAGATAGGCGCGGTACAAGGGAGTAGACAGAAGCAAGGTCGGACGTAGCAGAAGGTCGGGGCAGGCAGCAAGGATCGTAGTCAGGGGCAACGGCAGGAGGTCTGGAACACAGGCTAGGAACATACAAGGAACGCTTTCACTGGCACAATGGCAACAAGATCCGGCAGGGAAGTGCAGGGGAAGTGAGGTGATATAGGGAAGTGCACAGGTGAAGACACTAATTGGAATCACTGCGCCAATCAGCGGCGCAGTGGCCCTTTAAATCGCAAAGACCCGGCGCGCGCGCGCCCTAGGGAGCGGGGCCGCGCGCGCCGGGACAGGACCGAGGGAGAGCGAGTCAGGTACGGGAGCCGGGGTGCGCATCGCGAGCGGGCGCTACCCGCATCGCGAATCGCATCCCGGCTGGCAGCAGAATCGCAGCGCCCCGGGTCAGTGGATCTGACCGGAGCGCTGCAGCGGAGAGAGTGTAGCGAGCGCTCCGGGGAGGAGCGGGGACCCGGAGCGCTCGGCGTAACAGTACCCCCCCCCTTGGGTCTCCCCCTCTTTTTAGGGCCTGAGAACCTGAGGAGCAGACTTTTATCTAGGATGTTGTCCTCAGGTTCCCAGGATCTCTCTTCAGGACCACAACCCTCCCAGTCCACTAAAAAAAAAGTTTTCCCTCTGACCTTTTTAGAGGCTAAGATCTCTTTGACAGAGAAGATGTCCGAGGAGCCGGAAACAGGAGTGGGAGGAACAGATTTGGGAGAAAAACGGTTGAGGATGAGTGGTTTAAGAAGAGAGACGTGAAAGGCATTAGGGATACGAAGAGAAGGAGGAAGAAGAAGTTTGTAAGAGACAGGATTAATTTGACACAAAATTTTGAAAGGACCAAGATAGCGTGGTCCCAACTTGTAGCTAGGGACACGGAAGCGGACATATTTAGCGGAGAGCCATACCTTGTCTCCAGGGGAAAAAACGGGAGGAGCTCTTCTTTTCTTATCCGCGAACCTCTTCATGCGTGAAGAAGCCTGTAAGAGAGAATTTTGGGTCTCTCTCCATATAATGGAAAGGTCACGAGAAATTTCATCCACAGCGGGCAGACCAGAGGGCAAGGGGGTAGGGAGGGGGGGAAGAGGGTGACGGCCGTACACCACGAAAAATGGGGATTTGGAGGAAGATTCAGAGACTCTGAAGTTATACGAGAATTCGGCCCATGGAAGGAGATCTGCCCAGTCATCCTGGCGGGAGGAAACAAAATGTCGCAAATAATCACCCAAGACTTGGTTAATTCTTTCTACTTGTCCATTGGACTGGGGATGATATGCAGAAGAAAAATTTAATTTAATCTTGAGTTGTTTACAGAGAGCCCTCCAGAATTTAGACACGAATTGGACGCCTCTATCCGAGACGATCTGCGTAGGCAACCCGTGAAGACGAAAAATGTGTACAAAAAATTGTTTAGCCAACTGAGGCGCTGAAGGAAGACCAGGAAGAGGGATGAAATGTGCCATTTTGGAGAATCGATCAACGACCACCCAAATAACAGTGTTGCCACGGGAAGGGGGTAAATCAGTAATAAAATCCATACCAATCAGAGACCAAGGCTGTTCGGGGACAGGCAGGGGATGAAGAAAACCAGCGGGCTTCTGGCGAGGAGTCTTATCCCGGGCACAGATAGTGCAGGCTCGTACAAAGTCCACAACATACGTCTCCAGAGTCGGCCACCAATAGAAGCGGGAGATGAGTTGCACAGATTTCTTGATGCCCCCATGACCAGCGAGATGGGAGGAGTGACCCCATTTGAGGATTCCGAGGCGTTGGCGTGGAGAAACAAAGGTCTTTCCTGGAGGAGTTTGCCTGATGGAGGCTGGAGAAGTGGAGATCAGGCAGTCAGGTGGAATGATGTGTTGCGGAGAGAGTTCAACTTCTGAGGCATCCGAGGAACGAGAGAGAGCATCGGCCCTAATGTTCTTATCGGCAGGACGAAAGTGAATCTCAAAATTAAATCGGGCAAAGAACAGAGACCACCGGGCCTGGCGAGGATTCAGTCGTTGGGCAGACTGGAGGTAGGAGAGGTTCTTGTGGTCGGTGTAAATAATAACTGGAAATCTTGATCCCTCCAGCAGATGCCTCCATTCCTCAAGTGCTAATTTGATGGCTAGAAGCTCTCGATCCCCGATGGAGTAGTTCCTCTCCGCCGGAGAGAAGGTCCTAGAAAAAAAACCACAAGTGACAGCATGCCCGGAAGAATTTTTTTGTAAAAGAACAGCTCCAGCTCCCACTGAGGAGGCATCAACCTCCAATAGGAAGGGTTTGGAAGGGTCAGGTCTGGAGAGCACGGGAGCCGAAGAAAAGGCAGACTTGAGTCGTTTAAAGGCGTCTTCCGCTTGAGGAGGCCACGACTTGGGATCGGCATTTTTTTTGGTTAAAGCCACGATAGGGGCCACAACGGTAGAAAAATGTGGAATAAATTGCCTGTAATAATTGGCGAACCCCAAAAAGCGTTGGATAGCACGGAGTCCGGAGGGGCGTGGCCAATCTAAGACGGCAGAGAGTTTGTCTGGATCCATTTGTAGTCCCTGGCCAGAGACCAAATATCCTAGAAAAGGAAGAGATTGGCATTCAAACAGACATTTCTCAATTTTGGCATAGAGTTGATTGTCACGAAGTCTCTGAAGAACCATACGGACATGCTGGCGGTGTTCTTCTAGATTGGCAGAAAAAATTAGGATATCGTCCAGATATACAACAACACAGGAGTATAACAGATCACGAAAAATTTCATTGACAAAGTCTTGGAAGACAGCAGGGGCGTTGCACAGGCCAAAGGGCATGACCAGATACTCAAAGTGTCCATCTCTGGTGTTAAACGCCGTTTTCCACTCATCCCCCTCTCTGATGCGGATGAGGTTATAGGCGCCTCTTAAGTCCAATTTAGTAAAGATGTGGGCACCTTGGAGGCGATCAAAGAGTTCAGAGATGAGGGGTAGGGGGTAGCGGTTCTTAACCGTGATTTTATTAAGACCGCGGTAGTCAATGCAAGGACGTAGGGAGCCATCTTTTTTGGACACAAAGAAAAATCCAGCTCCGGCAGGAGAGGAGGATTTACGGATAAAGCCTTTTTTTAAATTTTCCTGGACATACTCAGACATGGCAAGAGTCTCTGGGGCAGAGAGAGGATAAATTCTGCCCCGGGGTGGAGTAGTACCCGGGAGGAGGTCGATAGGGCAATCATAAGGCCTGTGAGGAGGTAGAGTCTCAGCTTGTTTTTTGCAGAAAACATCCGCGAAGTCCATATAGGCCTTAGGGAGACCGGTTACTGAGGGAACCACAGAGTCACGGCAAGGGTTACTGGGAACCGGTCTTAGACAGTCCTTGGAACAAGAGGGCCCCCAACTCTTGATCTCCCCAGTGGACCAATCCAGGGTTGGGGAATGAAGTTGAAGCCAGGGAAGTCCAAGGAGAATTTCCGAGGTGCAATTGGGGAGGACCAAAAGTTCAATCCTCTCGTGATGAGATCCGATGCTCATTAGAAGGGGCTCCGTGCGGAAGCGTATGGTACAGTCCAATCTTTCATTGTTTACACAATTGATGTAAAGGGGTCTGGCGAGACTGGTCACTGGGATGTTGAACCTGTTGACGAGAGAGGCCAAAATAACATTTCCTGCAGATCCAGAGTCCAAGAAGGCCACGGTAGAGAAGGAGAAGGCAGAGGCAGACATCCGCACAGGCACAGTAAGACGTGGAGAAGCAGAGTAGACATCAAGGACTGTCTCTCCTTTGTGCGGAGTCAGCGGACGTCTTTCCAGGCGGGGAGGACGGATAGGACAATCCCTCAGGAAGTGTTCGGTACTAGCACAGTACAGGCAGAGGTTCTCCATGCGGCGTCGTGTCCTCTCTTGAGGTGTCAGGCGAGACCGGTCGACCTGCATAGCCTCCACGGCGGGAGGCACAGGAACAGATTGCAGGGGACCAGAGGAGAGGGGAGCCGAGGAGAAGAAACGCCTCGTGCGAACAGAGTCTATATCTTGGCGGAGCTCCTGACGCCTTTCGGAAAAACGCATGTCAATGCGAGTGGCTAGGTGAATAAGTTCATGTAGATTAGCAGGAATTTCTCGTGCGGCCAGAACATCTTTAATGTTGCTGGATAGGCCTTTTTTAAAGGTCGCGCAGAGGGCCTCATTATTCCAGGACAATTCTGAAGTAAGAGTACGGAATTGTACGGCATACTCGCCAACGGAAGAATTACCCTGGACCAGGTTCAACAGGGCAGTCTCAGCAGAAGAGGCTCGGGCAGGTTCCTCAAAGACACTTCGGACTTCCGAGAAGAAGGAGTGTACAGAGGCAGTGACAGGGTCATTGCGGTCCCAGAGCGGTGTGGCCCATGACAGGGCTTTTCCGGACAGAAGGCTGACTACGAAAGCCACCTTAGACCTTTCAGTGGGAAACAGGTCCGACATCATCTCCAGATGCAGGGAACATTGGGAAAGAAAGCCACGGCAAAACTTAGAGTCCCCATCAAATTTATCCGGCAAGGATAGGCGTAGCCCAGGAGCGGCCACTCGCTGCGGAGGAGGTGCAGGAGCTGGCGGAGGAGATGACTGCTGAAGCTGTGGTAGTAACTGTTGTAGCATAACGGTCAGTTGAGACAGCTGTTGGCCTTGTTGCGCTATCTGTTGTGACTGCTGGGCGACCACCATGGTGAGGTCAGAGACAACTGGCAGAGGAACTTCAGCGGGATCCATGGCCGGATCTACTGTCACGATGCCGGCTGGCGGGTAGTGGATCCTCTGTGCCAGAGAGGGATTGGCGTGGACCGTGCTAGTGGATCGGTTCTAAGTCACTACTGGTTTTCACCAGAGCCCGCCGCAAAGCGGGATGGTCTTGCTGCGGCGGTAGTGACCAGGTCGTATCCACTAGCAACGGCTCAACCTCTCTGGCTGCTGAAGATAGGCGCGGTACAAGGGAGTAGACAGAAGCAAGGTCGGACGTAGCAGAAGGTCGGGGCAGGCAGCAAGGATCGTAGTCAGGGGCAACGGCAGGAGGTCTGGAACACAGGCTAGGAACATACAAGGAACGCTTTCACTGGCACAATGGCAACAAGATCCGGCAGGGAAGTGCAGGGGAAGTGAGGTGATATAGGGAAGTGCACAGGTGAAGACACTAATTGGAATCACTGCGCCAATCAGCGGCGCAGTGGCCCTTTAAATCGCAAAGACCCGGCGCGCGCGCGCCCTAGGGAGCGGGGCCGCGCGCGCCGGGACAGGACCGAGGGAGAGCGAGTCAGGTACGGGAGCCGGGGTGCGCATCGCGAGCGGGCGCTACCCGCATCGCGAATCGCATCCCGGCTGGCAGCAGAATCGCAGCGCCCCGGGTCAGTGGATCTGACCGGAGCGCTGCAGCGGAGAGAGTGTAGCGAGCGCTCCGGGGAGGAGCGGGGACCCGGAGCGCTCGGCGTAACAATGTCCACTTTTTGTTGGCATCATAAAATGGACATATTTAAACTTTTTGAAATAATTAGAGGAGTTCAAAGTAGAAGAACAAATTTACAAAAATGTCATGAAAATTGCTAAATCTGAAGGGACAGATGTTACAGAACTACAACTGCCAGCATGCCTGGGCAGTCCAGGCATGCTGAGAGTTGTAGTTTGGCAACATCTGGAGGGCTACCGTTTGGGCACCACTGTAACAGTGGTCTCCAAACTGTGACCCTCCAGATGTTGCAAAACTACAACTCCCAGCATGCCCAGACAGCCTTTGGGTGTCTGGGCATGCTGGGAGTTGCAGTTTGGCACCCACTAGGAAGGGCAGCAGTAAATATCGCTTACTGCCCCCTTCCTTCCCCCCCCCCACGTCGTTTCCCTACCTGCACCTGTCTCCAGCGACGATCTGCGGTCCCCACGCCATCTTCTTCTCAGGTACCGGCCTCCATCTTCTCCCCCCGTTCTGCCCGACATGCAGGGGTGGGTAGAACGGGGGGGTTGCCATGGCAACCCACTGTCCTGCGCTGCCATTGGTCAGAATCGGTTCTTACCAATGGCAGGGGATAGGAGGAGATCGCAGCACTGCAACCTCGCTCCTATCCTTCAGGATGATCGGGGCTGTCACTGACAGTTCCGATCATCCCTATTTTCCGGGTGATCGGGTCACCAGAGACCCAATCAGCCCGGAATAGCAGAAAATCTCATGTCTGAATTGACATGCGATTTTCTGCGATCGCCGACATGGGGGGTCTCAGGACCCCCCTCGGCGATGTGCCGGGATGCCTGCTGAATGATTCCAGCAGGCATCCCGGTCCAGTCCCCAACCGGCTAGCGGTAAAAATAAATATTGGGGTGAAAATCACACAATTCTGAGAAAATCGTCACACACAGGTACAGACAATATATTATGAACTACACTAACTTTACAACCCCTGTAGCATAGTCAAATAAAAAAAATTCCTGCAATACCACTTTAACTTCTTATTAGATCAGTTCTGTCTTGATCAGTTTTCTTTCATAGGTTATTTCATAATCCTTCAGAGTAAAAAAGCGAGGCAAACCCATTTACATATACAGTAGTATGTGAACTTTACACAGATATTTAATTAGAAAACTATCTAAAACAAACAAGTGAATTATAACCCTAGATATGTTAAAAAAACATACTGTGCTTGATGTTCACAGTCATAAATGATAGAAACTGTGACAGAGTCACACATCATTAGAGTCATTGATTTCTGTAAAGGTCATGGCACAAATGAGTGTAAACTACAAGTGATAATATTCTTTATAGTATATGAGGGATATATACACTGCTCAAAAAAATAAAGAGAACACTTAACACAATGTAACTCCAAGTCAATGACACTTCTGTGTAACCACACTGTCCACTCAGGAAGCAACACTGATTGACAATCAATTTCACACGCTGTTGTGCAAATGGAACAGACAACAGGTGTAAATTGTAGGCAATTAGCAAGACACCCCCAATAAAGGAGTGGTTCTGCAGGTGGTTACCACAGACCACTTCTCAGTTTCTATGCTTCCTGGCTGATGTTTTGGTCACTTTTGAATGCTGGCGGTGCTTTCACTCTAGTGGCAGCATGAGACGGAGTCTACAACCCACACAAGTGCTCAGGTAGTGCAGCTCATCCAGGATGGCACATCAATGCGAGCTGTGGCAAGAAGGTTTGCTGTGTCTGTCAGTGTAGTGTCCAGAGCATGGAGGCGCTACAAGGAGGCAGGCCAGTACATCAGGAGACATGGAGGAGGCCGTAGGAGGGCAACAACCCAGCAGCAGGATCGCTACCTCCGCCTTCGTGCAAGGAGGAGCAGGAGGAGCATTGCCAGAGCCCTGCAAAATGACCTCCAGCAGATCACAAATGTACATGTGTCCACTCAAACGGTCAGAAACAGACTCCATGAGGGTGGTATGAGGGCCCAATGTCCACAGGTGGGGGTTGTGCTTACAGCCCAACCCCATGCAGGACGTCTGGCATTTGCCAGAGAACACCAAGATTGGCAAATTTGCCACTGGAACCCTGTGCTCTTCATAGATCAAAAAAGGTTCACACTGAGCACATGTGACAGGCGTGACAGAGTCTGGAGACACCATGGAGAACGTTCTGCTTCCTGCAACATCCTCCACCATGACCTGTTTGGCAGTGGGTAAGTATTGGTGTGGGGTGGAATTTCTTTGGGGGGCCGCACAGCCCTCCATGTGCTTGCCAGAGGTAGCCTGACTGCCATTAGGTACCGAGATGAGATCCTCAGACCCCTTGTGAGACCATATGCTGGTGTGGTTGGCACTTGGTTCCTCCTAATGCAAGACAATGCTAGACCTCATGTGGCTGGAGTGTGTCAGCAGTTCCTGCAAGAGGAAGGCATTGATGCTATGGACTGGCCCGCCTGTTCCCCAGAATCCGATTGTAGGGAGGTCATATGGGCACGTAGAGACCACTACTGAGCCTCATTGTGACTTGTTTTAAGGACATTACATAAAAGTTGAATCTGCCTGTAGTGTGGTTTTCCATTTTGATTTTGAGTGCGACTCCATATCAAGATCTCCATGGGTTGATTTCCATTGATATTTTTTGTGTGATTTTGTTGTCAGCACATTCAACTATGTAAAGATGAAAGTATTTCATACAATTAGTTTATTCATTCAGATCTAGGATGTGTCATCTTAGTGTCCCCTTAATTTTTTTGAGCAGTGTAGATGGGACAAATATATACAATAGTAGAAGAAAGTAGGGAGAGCACTCCTATTAACACACTAAGTCTAGGTTCAGACTATGGAATCTCCGGGCAGAAAATTTCCACCCGGAGATTCCGAGTGCGGCCAGCGCTGACTGAATCAGTCGGCGCTACGACTGCGTGGACACTGCAGTCTCCAATAGACTGCAATGTGTTCCGCGCGGATTTATGCCTGAAGAAAGAGCTATGCCATTCTTCAGGCGGGAATTTCCAAGCGGATTTTCCGTTCACAAATTCCACTTCACAAATTCCGAAGTGTGAATTTGTGAACGGAAACCCATTCACTATACAGTACATTTTAGCAAGCGGAATTTCTGCCTGCAATTTCAAAGCGGAATTGCAGGCGGAAATTCCGTAGTCTGAACCTAGCCTTATACTATGAAGCCAGTAAGGAGGATAGGTACGTCGTGCAGCACAGAGATACAGTATGGAAGTGACACCTGCGGGGTGCATGTAATCAAGGTAAAGCATAAAAATGTAATACTATGAAGAAACGATAGCATGCACTTACAGCAAGACTAGTGTCTAGACGTCCGGAGATCCGGGATCATGGGACAATATATCAGGTCTCGCCGAAGCGCACAGAGGCTCTGTGCGCACTTCTTCCGGCCTCTCCAACTACGTCATCGCGCTGAGTCCTTTATGTCATGTTACTGTGAAGGTAACCATGGCAGCATATAAACAATGATGCTCGACTAATGCGCAGAAATATTGGTAGTGAGTAGAAATAAACCAAGAAAAAGTGTGAACCGTAGTAGCATAGCAAGACTCCACTGAGCTGAATAAATAGAATATATAAACTGGGCAATCATATTTTACTTAAGAATGGAGACAGATCAATGTGATCGTTGAAACCAGCGGGACCCTGGACATTACATTTTAAAATCCATCAAGTCTCTCTCTGCAATAGCAGGGCATGCCTATCTCCCCCTTCATTTAGATGTGTCACTCGTCCTAAGGATAGGAAATAAGTTTCAGATCGCGGGGGGTTAGACCGCTGGGGCCCACCGCGATCTCTTGTACAGGGCCCCGACAGCCCGCGGGAAGGGGGCGTGTTGACCATCGCACGAAGCGGCGGCTGACACGCCGCCTCAATACAACTCTACGGCAGAGCCGGAGACTGCCGAAGGCAGCGCTCCGGCTCTGCAATAGAGTTGTATTGAGGGGGGTTCTCAGCTGCAGCTTCGTGCAGTGGTCAACATGCCCCCTTCCCGCGGGCTGTCGGGGCCCCTATACAGGAGATCGCGGAGGGCCCCAGCAGTCTGACCCTCCGCGATCTGAAACTTATCCCCTAACCTTCGGATAGGGCATACATTTTTCACCAATGGATATCTCCTTTAATGGGTGATATTGTATGGGCAAAACTAAGTGCCAAATGTGTACACGTTTTCGAGAACATCTTTATGCCTTAAGGTTTGGGAAGGGTATCCCAAGATTAGCTGAACATCTAGCTATATGTCATGTTGCAGAGAGGCTCGATGGATTTTAAAATGTAATGTCCAGGGTCCTGCTGGTTTCAACGATCACATTGATCTGTCTCTATTCTTAAGTAAAATATGATTGCCCAGTTCATATATTCTATTTATACAGCTCAGTAGTGTCTTGCTATGCTACTACTGTTTTTAATTCACACCTTTCTTGGTTTCTGTCTTCTCACTATCAATATTTCTGCGCATTAGCCGAGCGTCATTGTTGATATGCTGCCATCTTCACAGTCACATGACATAAAGGACGCAGCGCGATGACATACAGGGTGGGCCATTTATATGGATACACCTTAATAAAATGGGAATGGTTGGTGATATTAACTTCCTGTTAGTGGCACATTAGTATATGTGAGGGGGGAAACTTTTCAAGATGGGTGGCGACCATGGTGGCCATTTTGAAGTTGGCCATTTTGAATCCAACTTTTGTTTTTTCAATAGGAAGAAGGTCATGTGACACATCAAACTTATTGGGAATTTCACAAGAAAACCAATGATGTGCTTGGTTTTACCTTAACTTCATTCTTACATGAGTTATTTACAAGTTTCTGACCACTTATAAAATGTGTTCAATGTGCTGCCCATTGTGTTGGATTGTCAATGCAACATTCTTCTCCCACTCTTCACAATTGCCTTCAGATGACGCAAAGATCAAAGTCTAAGGGGGTCAGATCGGGAGACCTTGGAGGCTATTCAACTGGCCCATGATGACCAATCCACTTGATGTGTTTTTCCCTCTTTATGCACTGAAGCTGGCACGTTCCCTGAGTTTTTACAGCAAGATGGTGCACCACCACATAATGGGTGTCAGGTCCGAGCATTCCTAGATGAACAGTTTCCTGGAAAGTGGATTAGTCGTCGTGGGCCAGTTGAATGGCCCCCAAGGTCTCCCGATCTGACCCCTTTAGACTTTTATCTTTGGGGTCATCTGAAGGCAATTGTCTATGCTGTGAAGATACGAGATGTGCAGCACCTGAAACTACGGATACTGGAATCCTGTGCTAGCATTTCTCCTGCGGTGTTGCTATCAATGTGTGTAGAATGGGAGAAGAGGGTTTCATTGAAAATCCAACATAATGGGCAGCACATTGAACACATTTTATAAGTGGTCAGAAACTTGTAAATAACTCATGAAAGAATAAAGTTACGTTCAAACCAAGCACATCATTGTTTTTCTTGTGAAATTCCCAATAAGTTTGATGTGTCACATGACCCTCTTCCTAGTGAAAAAACAAAAGTTGGATTCAAATTGGCTGACTTCAAAATGGCCGCCATGGTCACCACCCATCTTGAAAAGTTTCCCCCCTCACATATACTAATGTGCTACAAAAAGGAAGTTAATATCATCAACCATTCCCATTTTATTAAGGTGTATCCATATAAATGGCCCACCCTGTAGTTGGAGAGACCTTTAGAAGCGCGCACTGTCACATGAAATGACCGGCGAAGTCTCTGAGCGCTTCGGCGAGACCTGATATACTGTCCCGTTATCCCGGACCTCCGGACACCTAGACACTAGCCTTGCAGTGAGTGTATGCTATCGTTTCTTCTTTCTCTATTTTTTTTTTTGCAATGAGATTACAAAACTATCCTGACTTCAGATATGAATCCCATGAATGTGCAATATTCTAATAAATATATTTGTTTTAGAAATACCAGTTATTACTAACCTGTAGGGCAGCGGCAGTTCAGTTGAGTTGATATTTTACAAGGCAGATCAGTTTTCTTGCCATAGAGGTTTAGCGTAAGATAGTAGTCAGACCTTCCCCAGTTCTAATAATACCCTGCGGTTGTACAGGGGACACATTGGGTTAACACAAATACAGGTAGTCTTTCTGCTTTTAGTTAATCCAGATAAAAGGCACGTCACACTCTTGTATAAGGCAGAAAATAAATCCAGTACTTTAGCTGTAGATAACCAAAGCAAGGGAATACTCTGAAATAAGGGTCCCTGCCTTCCTTCTGCTCAGTACCTTTATACGTTTAAGCAATTACTGTTCACCTACTTCATTCACACCGTATGGCTCCCAGCGGATATCCTCACACTTGTACGACTCCTGATGCTTTGCAATACCTACATCTGTGGGGTATAGGTCGTTCTGGTGTAGCTCACTCAGTTATTCTGATGACTATTCTGTATATTTATGCATTTACTTATGTGGGCACAGTATATTAATAAATGTACTTATGGGGCACAAAATATTAATAAAAGCATATACCAGGCACAGTATATTCATATATGGGGGTACAAAATATATGAAAAAACTCATATATTGGGCACAGTGTATAATTAATTCATATATGATGGCACAGTGTATAATTACTTTATGGAGGCACAGTACACTGTGTGGCAGGGTTATTTTCAGAGGTACACTGTGTGGCAGGGTTATATTCGGAGGTACACTGTGTGGTAGGGTTATATTCGGAGGTACACTGTGTGGTAGGGTTATATTCGGAGGTACACTGTGTGGCAGGGTTATATTCGGAGGTACAGTGTGTGGTAGGGTTATATTCGGAGGTACACTGTGTGGCAGGGTTATATTCGGAGGTACAGTGTGTGGTAGGGTTATATTCGGAGGTACACTGTGTGGCAAGGGTATATTCGGAGGTACACTGTGTGGTAGGGTTATATTCAGAGGGTACAGTGTGTGGCATTATTATATTTAATGGGGATAATGTATGGCAGTATTATATTCAGGGTTACAGTGTGTGCCTGAGTTATATTCAGAAGGTACAAAGTGAGACAGGCTTTTATTCAGAGGGTAAAGTGTGTGGCAAGGGTATATTTCGAGGGCACAGTGTCTGACAGTGTTATATTCAGAGGGTTCAGTGTGTGGCAGAGTTATATTTTATTTATAGAGTACTGTATGTAGCAGGGTAATATTCAGTGGGCATAGTGTGTGGCAGGGTTATATTCAGGGGGCACAGTGTGTAGAGGGTTATATTATGAAATGTCTTCATATAGAGGATAAGCCAATGGTATCTGGGCATCAAACTCTCTAGGGGGAAGATGTAGCTGGAAGAAGTCCTTTTTGTCTGGACCAGATGAAAAGGGAAAAAAATGACTGTAGAGAAGACGTCACCTTCTGTCTGGCTGTGTCCCATCACTGCTGTAGTCATGTGTAAGATATGCCCTGATAGGTGAAACCAGAACTCCGAGTGTGGTGTCCCAGTATGGGATGGTGTGGCCCCATACTTTCCTTCTGCACTGTCAGGCAGAGTCCCTGCATGTCCCCAGGGCTACTCTGCAGCCTATCCCCATTATATATATAGGTTTACCTCATTTAATGTACTGTTGCTTTAATGTTTGTACCACATGATTGTTACCCAGAGGGCTCCAGTGACCAGGTGACCCCCCCCCCCCCCAAGTTTCCTATGGGCTCCTTGCACAGCCCCCCTATATAAGAAGGGGAGGGGCTGCAATCTCTCTCTTAGCACATTGCTACTTCTGTTGAGGCCAAGTGCAGTCATCTCAGTGTCTGTGTCCAGAGCACTGGAGGCCTCAAGCCTAAAGTCCTGCAGCCACACGTCGGTCATCAGTAAGTCAAGTCATCTTATTTTCAGTCACCATCTCTGTCAAGTCAAGTCCATCTGTAGTCACCGTGGCCTGCACTAAAGTCAGTCTAACTACTGCAAGTCCCAGCAAGCCTGCGAGGTCCCCTGTGTCACTGGTCACCTCCCTGGGATATTTGGCTGTACTGCAAAGACTATATCACCTGTCTTGCCTCAGTAAAGCTACCGTTATCCTTAATCTGGTGTTGAAGTCTTCATTGCCCCTGCCCAGCCTAGGATCAGCGGTATTACCTTAGAGTGGTTAAGGCTAAACCACGCCCTGGTGTCACGACAAGAAGGGGTTAATACCATCTGCCCCTTGAGTCATAACATCTGCCCTGTATATACCCTGCGCCTCACACAGCACACCACACCAGCATATCCTTAGCACTGCTTAGATCATACTTTGGTAATTTCTGGGACATTCCAACCCTTGACCCCATCTTATGTATTTCTCACAGTCGGGAAGTGAAAAAATTGTGGCAGACACAGTAGCGGATCCAGAGTCTTATCGGGAGGGGCAATATCAGGCTATATTTGCACGGGGGAATGTCTGCATGCATGGAAAATCTTAGCAGTTTGAATAGTGGCAAGGAGGGCCCTCAGGGGGGTTGGGGGCCTCCTTGCCCTGTCCCTGGATTCACCATTGGGCAGAGCGTGAAACACAATCTTCCTACATGATATATAATTGCCGCGGATAGCAGAGACCTATAAGAGAGCAATGGCTACAGCATTCAAATTTACAATCTACAAGTTCTTATACATGTTGTGCAGTATACTACGCAACTTGTGTAGGAAAATGGTGTAGCGCTTCAACATCACCGCCACAGCTCCCTTAGATGTCTTGCTGGCTTGTCATTACACACAAGCTACTTATCTAACATATGATATTATTGATCCTTTAACCTCAGTAAATCCCATGAAATTTCAATGACAAATGCCAGTCACTCCTAGGTCAATGAGTGATATAAGGAAAGGTTAATGACGAGGGAATACTGCTTGGTGATCAATAATATATCACTGCTGAGGTGTTGTCACTATAATGAGATTTTTTTTCTATTACGTTGTTGCTTTGCAAACACATAATTTTTAGCTACTATATAAATACTACTATACTCTGTAAGTCATTTTCTGTGACTATGAATTTAAAGAGGGCATGTATGTTCTTCTAAGATGTCTGTTTTAGTAAATGCATGTATTCCCAATAAAATAATTCTGGAACACTTTTTCTTATAGCTCTGTGTTGCTCCCTCTTATCACTACTAGGGGTGACAGACTGTCATATGTTATGACTCCCCAGATCACGACACCAGCAGTTGGGGCAATGTGTTGCTCCACAGCAAAGGCAGCAATGAAGTGCACACTGCAAGGCTTTTATACTGTTCTCAGATGACATCAGATTTATTGCTAAAGACGAAACAGGCTTATATGAATCTACCACCATGTCTTGGTTAAAGTGTGCCTGTTTGCATACTGTTTATAACTGTTTATATAATGTAGAACATAGCATTATGTGTATATTTGTAATATATATTGGTAAAAAATATTTTTTTGTGTGATAAAATGTTGTCCCTGCAGCTATTGCCTGTGTGTCTCTGTGAGGAGACCAAATACAGGAAGTGTAAGCAGGACAAGAGGTGCTCTGTGCCGGCCCCTGGCTTGTCAATCATCCTGCTGTGTGAGCCAGAGATGTGAAAACGGTAGCATGTCACAGAGCCTCAGTGCACAGAGTCCGTCCTGTCCTCAGTGTACAGTGCCCCGCTTGTCCTCAGCGTACAGAGCCCCGCTTGTCCTCAGTGTACAGAGTCCTGCTTGTCGTCAGTGTGCAGAGCCCTGCTTGTCCTCGGTGTACAGAGCCCTGCTTGTCCTCAGTGCACAGAGCCCTGCTTGTCCACAGTGCACAGAGCTCTGCTTGTCCTCACTGCACAGAGCCCTGCTTGTGCTCGGTGTACAGAGCCCCGCTTGTCCTCAGTGTACAGAGCCCCGCTTGTCCTCTCTGTACAGAGCCCTGCTTGTCCTCAGTGTGCAGAGCCCTGCTTGTCCTCGGTGTGCAGAGCTACGCTTGTCCTCAGTGTACAGAGCCCCGCTTGTCCTCAGTGTACAGAGCCCTGCTTGTCCTCAGTGTGCAGAGCCCTGCTTGTCCTCGGTGTACAGAGCCCTGCTTGTCGTCAGTGTGCAGTGCCCCACTTGTCCTTGGTGTACAGAGCCCTGCGTGTCCTCAGTGCACAGAGCCCTGCTTGTCCACAGTGCACAGAGCTCTGTTTGTTCTCACTGCACAGAGCCCTGCTTGTCCTCGGTGTGCAGAGCCCCGCTTGTCCTCAGTGTACAGAACCCTGCTTGTCCTCAGTGTACAGAGCCCCGCTTGTCCTCAGTGTACAGAGCCCTGCGTGTCCTCAGTGTACAGAGCCCTGCTTGTCCTCAGTGTACAGAGCCCTGCTTGTCCTCTGTATGCAGAGCCCTGCTTCTCCTCAGTGTGCAGAGCCCCGCTTGTCCTCAGTGTACAGAGCCCTTCTTGTCCTCAGTGTACAGAGCCCTGCTTTTCCTCAGTGTACAGAGCCGTGCTTGTCCTCAATGTACAGAGCCCTGCTTGTCCTCAGTGTACAGAGCCCCGCTTGTCCTCGGTGTACAGAGCCCTGCTTGTCGTCAGTGTGCAGTGCCCCGCTTGTCCTTGGTGTACAGAGCCCTGCTTGTCCTCATTGTACAGAGCCCCGCTTGTCCTCAGTGTACAGAGCCCTGCTTGTCCTCAGTGTGCAGAGCCCTGCTTGTCCTCGGTGTACAGAGCCCTGCTTGTCATCAGTGTGCAATGCCCCACTTGTCCTTGGTGTACAGAGCCCTGCTTGTCCTCAGTGTGCAGAGCCCTGCTTGTCCTCGGTGTGCAGAGCTACGCTTGTCCTCAGTGTACAGAGCCCCGCTTGTCCTCAGTGTACAGAGCCCTGCTTGTCCTCAGTGTGCAGAGCCCTGCTTGTCCTCGGTGTACAGAGCCCTGCTTGTCCTCAGTGTGCAGTGCCCCACTTGTCCTTGGTGTACAGAGCCCTGCGTGTCCTCAGTGCACAGAGCCCTGCTTGTCCACAGTGCACAGAGCTCTGTTTGTTCTCACTGCACAGAGCCCTGCTTGTCCTCGGTGTGCAGAGCCCCGCTTGTCCTCAGTGTACAGAACCCTGCTTGTCCTCAGTGTACAGAGCCCTGCTTGTCCTCAGTGTACAGAGCCCTGCGTGTCCTCAGTGTACAGAGCCCTGCTTGTCCTCAGTGTACAGAGCCCTGCTTGTCCTCTGTATGCAGAGCCCTGCTTCTCCTCAGTGTGCAGAGCCCCGCTTGTCCTCAGTGTACAGAGCCCTTCTTGTCCTCAGTGTACAGAGCCCTGCTTTTCCTCAGTGTACAGAGCCGTGCTTGTCCTCAATGTACAGAGCCCTGCTTTTCCTCAGTGTACAGAGCCCCGCTTGTCCTTAGTGTACAGAGCCCCGCTTGTCCTCAGTGTACAGAGCCCCACTTGTCCTCAGTGAAAAGAGCCCTGCTTGTCCTCAGTGTACAGAGCCCTGCGTGTCCTCAGTACAAAGAGCCCTGCTTGTCCTCAGTGTACAGTGCCCTGCTTGTCCTCAGTGTACAGTGCCCTGCTTGTCCTCAGTGTACAGGGCCCTGCTTGTCCTCAGTGTACAGAGCTCTGCTTGTCCTCAGTGTATAGAGCCCTGCTTGTCCTCAGTGTACAGAGCCCTGCTTGTCCTCAGTGTACAGAGCCCTGCTTGCCCTCACTGTACAGAGCCCTGCTTGTCCTCAGTGTATAGAGCCATGCTTGTCCTCAGTGTACAGAGCCCTGCTTGTTCTCAGTGTACAGTGCCCTGCTTGTCCTCAGTGTACAGAGCCCTGCTTGTCCTCAGTTTACAGAGCCCTGCTTGTCCTCAGTGTATAGAGCCCTGCTTGTCCTCAGTGTACAGAGCCCTGCTTGTCCTCAGTGTACAGAGCCCTGCTTGTCCTCAGTTTACAGAGCCCAGCTTGTCCTCAGTGCACAGAGCCCTGCTTGTCCTCAGTGTACAGAGCCCTGATTGTCCTCAGTGTACAGAGCCCTGCTTGTTCCTTCAGCACTTTCTGTTTTCTGTCTCTGCACAGACACACAGACAATAGCTGCATTTTTTCACCCAAAAATGTACGCATTTTTTAATCATTGTATATTACAAATATACACATAGGAGGAGATTTATCAAAACCTGTGCAGAGTAAAAGTTGACCAGTTGCCCAGACCATCCAAGCAGATTGATGCTTTCATTCTTCAGAGGCCTATATAAAAAGGAAAGAAGTGATCTGATTGGTTGCTAAAGGCAACTGCACCGCTCTTCCTTTACACTTATTTTGATAAATCTCTTCCATAATGTTATTGTCTACATTATATCAAAAGTGTTTGCAAATGATAGGTACATTTTATTTAAATTAGCCTGTTCAACCTTCAGAGCTCTATCTTGCTCAGGATTTCACTCAATATTTACTTGAAAATAGAGCATCAAATAAAGTTCTTTGGAAAAAAAAGAATTCACAGACCTGATTAGCTTTTTTTCCTTTATATTCTTTAATTTCTTTGTTTTACCACGACACAGGTTTTTACTATAGTAATATGTTTACATGTAGTGAGAGCACATGCCTTAGGGTTATGGCCCCGAAACGTAGGGTCACACTCTAGTATGAAACAGCCGCTTTTACTGCAGCATCGTTCTGAGCATTATACCCTGTCCTTTTGGCTTTTACCTGCACAAAGAAAATAAAGTAACTGATGCACCAGATGCGGGAAGTGGACTCTTGTTATTCATCTTTCACGTTATTATAATACGAAAAACTTGAGTGGTGTGGAAACAAAGAAATAACAGAACAAATAGGAAGAACCTAATAAGGTCTGTAAGTTCCTTTTTTCTAAACAACTTAATTTGAATGAATTATACTCTATTTTCAAGTAAATATTAAAGACCACACTGTTCCCATCTGTATCAGTCCTAGTGTCCTTGACACCACTGAGAATGAAAAAACAAAGGTGGTGGAGGGAGGACTTCTAATTGAGGCCAGGACACCAAATTTCCTACTGCTAAGCACCTGTAAGGCTAGGTTCACAATGATGTTGCCTTCCGTCCCGCTCAGGGCCTGTTCAGCTCTTTTTTTTTTCTTGAGCAGAAAGGACCCTGAAACGGGTCGGAACACGACGGACACTGCTGGGTCCCAACGGACCACATTTACTTAAATGGGGTCTGTCGGGGATCCAGTAGTTTAGAAGAGAAAAAATTTGTGCTTGCACAGATGATCTTTCTGGGCAGTCCAAATTCTGTTGACCATAGGAATGTGTTCTCACGTAGCAATGCTCCACAGCTAATAGCCTGGCCTGAACGTTCTAGATGGTGGGCAGATCATCAAAATGAGCATCCTGCTTTTCTCAGACAAGCGATGTGCCCCCACTCAAAGTCGGCCAGCTGGAAACAAAATGAGGAGATTTATCAAAACCTGTGGAGAGAAAAAGTGGTGCTAGCAACTGATCAGATCACAACTTTCATTTTTCAGAGGCCATTTTAAAAAATGAAAGAAGAAATCTGATTGGTTGCTATGGGCAATTGCGCCACTCTTCCTCTACAATGGTTTTGATAAATTTCCCCCAATGTCTTTTTTGTTAGTAAGTCTTAGATGCATGTCTAGTAGTAAGAATGATCTCTCACCAAGAGGTACACTGCTCAAAAGTAGCCCAAATGTGAGCCTTTTATAGGGCAGTGGGAGGTAGCACTTTTATGCCATTTTTTGGCAATACCCAGTGTGTAATCATTGTCTAAAGTCAGAGTCAGATTTGCAGAATCCTAGACATAGTACTAGTTTATGTAGTACTATATTGCTATTGGGTTGAGATTTGCTGGTAGATCATACTAATAGGATAACATGAAAGAGAGTAAGAAGAAAGTTCCAAGTTACAATGTACTGGTGACGATAGTAAAGAAAATAAACACAGGCGGAATTATTTCAAGGAGCGGAGATTAGAAGAAACATCAGCTGACATTTAATCCCTTTCTGCATGTAATAATGATCTTTACATAATGGCTAAAATATGTCCCTGGGGCAACTGTATTGTGTTCCACAAGTTTCTCTATTTTAACTTGTACAGCAAGTCTCAACCCAAATCCATCACATAAGGGAGTAAATCTCCATATCATATTCTAACAGTAAAATCTGTACACATCTAGAGAATAGTTTATGGTTAGAGCAACACGGACCATCAACTGTAGCCCTACAACAGCACTTCGGTTGGGGCACAGGCCAAGCAAAAAGCCATTTTCTCAAGTAAGATAATAAACTGAATAATACAGTATGTCTGGGAAGATCTACCGGTAAGTCTAAGGATAGAGACTGTTTTTAAGCATCACAGGCTATTCACACACATGCTGCTTTTTAGGCTGGTGGCTATGGGGAACATTTATCATTGTTGGTCTGCGGTGGGCTTTTTTACCCTGTTTCTACTGGCCTATACTTTGCACTGTTGTGCAAAATTTATAATGTGAGAAGGCTCAAAAATAGTGATCCCAAGGATCGGCGACCCAAGTGAGGGGTGGACTAAACCTACGTTTATTATATACTGCTACTCAGCCCAGAATGGACTGAGTAAAAAAGTCCACTTTTTATACTGAAAGTTATTAAAACTTAATTTTTATTTAAACATAAATCGTGTAGAAAATGAGCTGTTATTGAATTAAAAACCCAGCATCATCAGCACTCTATTCAGTTTGTATGTACATGTCCAACAGGACTAGGATTCAACTTAATAAAACAGCACACCTGCAGAATGTGCTGTTAACGGTGCTGATGCTGTTATTAAAATTCACAATGCCCTCCCTAACATGTTTCATCATAGTTGTGACGTCTTCAGAGGTTAAGGGGCACTGACTGCACCAAGAACATGCACTTGTCTCAATTGCAGCTTAGTTAAGCTGATCATACTATGTCTATGGCCAACATTACTGAGCAGAAATTAATTTATACAGACATTTACTTACAACATACAGTACATTGTCATCCCACTTGCATTCATAGAAAAAATCTATAGGAATATAGATTAGGATTCAAAATGCAGTAATAGTGATTACTTGCAGCAGTTAAAGAAGCCCACTCCATTATAGAAGCTAATTTGAGCTTGTAGACATCCAGGAAACTTGAGAATGTTACTCTTGTGCAAAATATAGGCTGTAAATTAGGATTAAGACAAGATAATATAAGTAATGCAATGTATTTACAAAGTTTTACAATGCTTTATGTTGACTTTGGGGGGAATTTATCAACTGATTTCAGCTGGGACCCGCATCGCGAGAGTGTGCTCCCTTTATATACAGGATGTAAATGTATGTCATGGTGCACAAAATACCAGGGCATTAGGACATACATTTATGTCCATTGCCTGTAAATGGGCACTTTCAGATCTGAAAACTTTTTATATGTTGTTACTGATGAAAATTAATGACCTTTTGTAAAAAAAAACAAAAATCCCGCCACTAGGGGTTCTAATACCTACTGGGACCAGTACTGCAGCAGCATCATGCTTGTCCATGAGTCATGGACAAGAGATGACTCATGGACAAGGTTGTATAAGCAGACACACCAATCACCTCCCACCAGCACAAGGAGGGACATGACCCCTTCCCCTGAGAGGATTTTAAACACCTTGAGCTAATGAAAAGAGATATTTTTATAATAAATTTAGGTGAGAGAGGCATAAAAATGAGATGTACATGGTCAGAATTAGATATTGAGTTACATATTATATTTTTATTTGTGCGTGGGATCTGACAGGTACGCTTTAAAGGAGTAGTGTACAGAAAAGTATTCCCAGTCCAGTGTGCTCGTTCCCCCCTAGCTCTGCTACAGCTGTTTGGTCCTCCGGTCTGGTCTTCTTCCTTCTTCTATGTGCACGGATCATCATGTTGTGCTCAGCCTATCACTGGCCGCAGCGATGTCCCGCCTCGGCTGGTGATAGGCTGAGCACAGTGTGACGATCCGTGCACACAGAAGAAGGGTGGACTGGAGGATCAAACAGCTGTAGCAGCGCTACGGGGGAATGGAGGAAGGTGAGTTAAAGTTTCTTTTTTTTTTTTTTCATCCCGGGCACAACAGATATTTTTCTGTACGTTACTCCTTTAAGGGGTTAATAATCCTCTATGAAAGCAAAATGCAATATGTTTTGTATAGTATTTCCAAAAGCATGGTCAGCTTAAGTGTAATCTGATGTTTTTTCTACTCTCCAAGCATGTGTTACTTTCATGGTATTATTACCTTGCCTGTTAATTGATGTGTCTCATCCACTATGCGTTCTAAAAATCCAGTTTTATTTGATTCGGCATCTTTTGAATGAATGTTTATTAGCTAAGAGTAGATGTGACCTTGTTGTAAACCCCTGACTTTCATATACCATTGTGCAAATATGACTCGTGTATTTGTTTACCTGTCTACCATGGAAATGGGACTATTTTAACAGTATGCTTTATCATATTTTAATGGCTTAGAGCCTTCCATGGAAATACATTTAAGGGGTTGTCGCTCCTTGTTGTTTTCTGCTTTTCGGCTCCTCTGGCCTGTTTGTAGCTGTCAGAGGTGGTCGGCAAAGCCGAAAGCAGCTGAAGAGGGGAAGTTACGCAATTTGCATAACTCCCATTGACTTTAGCCCCGCGAGCCACACTGTTTATTTAACTCCCAAAGTTATGTAAACAGAGTAGTTGGCATGGCTACGCCATTTCCGCAACATTCATAGAAGCCAATTGCGTAACTTCCCTGCTTTGGCTGCTTTCAACTTTCCAGACCATCTGACAGCTACCAACAGGCCAGATGAGCCAGAAAAGCAGGAAGTAATGGGGAGGAACAACCCCTTTATATATAAGTTTTTAAATATAACTATATAAAATTCAATTTAATTCTATCAAGGGCGGAAGAATTGTCCCCTCACACATATTGAGGATAGGCTATCAGTTTAAAAAAGCATACCTTCCGATCCCTGAGCCGCTCTCCCCCCAAATCTCCACTGCCACCAGTATGGGAAAGAGTTCCAAGAGCGCCAGGTTTCTAACAAAACCCGCGGTCCTCCAAGACTCAGGCCAAGCCCCCATGCACCATGGTCCCTGCAAATAGGCACCAAAACCATGGCTACCCAACACGTCCGTATAAAGCTCCAAATCCATTAGACACTTGCTGCCCCATGATGTCCAACCTACCATTGTAGCAGTCCAAGAATTCCACCCACACAGCCAAGTCAGCCGTCAAGCGCACATAATGCCTCATCCGACTCACTCCTGCCATCGCCAACCGCCGACAAAACACCTGCCCCATTGGCATGATCCGACAGGCAAAGTTAAGGTGACCTAACAAGGACTGCAGGTCTTAACTGCAACTTTTTTGCCCTGGACGTGGCCACCACTGCCCCCCGCAACTCCAACAACTAGTCCTCTGGTAGCCTACATTCCATGGCCATCGTATCAATGACGATGCCCAAGAACTTCAGCTGTGTAGCAGGCACCTCCTTTTCATCAGGCTCCAGTGGCACCCTAATGCAGGCCGCCACTTGCTCCATAGTCTGCAGCAGGACACACCGCCGAATCCCTCGGATCAATAAACAGAAAACCGTCTAAGTAATGCAGTACAGAGTCCACCTGAGACTCCGACCGCACCACCCAATCAAAAAAGGTGCTGAAACACTCAAACAGTGAACAAGAAATAGAGCACCCCATGGGCAGACAACAGTCCACAAAAAAATCACCCTCCCAACAACACCCAAAAAAAAACAACTATCCGGGTGTACTGGCAGAAGCCTAAAAGCCGCTTCAATGTCAGTCTTTACCCAGGCGAAATGTAAGACAAAGCACACAGGGCCAGGTCTATGCCATCATTCACCGACCCCCCCCAATGGATAGGAAAGGTGATGAATGAGCCGAAAATTATTCGGCTCTTTCTTTGGCACCAAGCCCAGTGGAGATAACTGCAAGTCCGGCAGGGGCAAAGCCGAGAATGGGCCCACCATCCGGCCCAGACCCACCTCCTTCAGCAGCTTCTCATGTACAACCTCCAGATAACGGAATGCAGAACCCCAATTCCGCGCCTCACCTCAAGGGCAAACATTGGTATAAGGGATATTAAAACCAAATGTAAAACCATCCCGTAATAAAGCCACGTCCCACCTATTTGGATACTGTTTGAGGAACGGCACCATCCTTGCCACTGTCACTGGCATCTCCCCTCTTCTGGTCAGTCTCTGATCCGCGATCCTTTCCTTTTTTTAAACACCGGGACAAGCTATGAGCGTCCCCGCAACCAGAGCACTCGTGCTTAAAGCGGCACCCATTGCCAAATCGGCACTGCCCTTCATTAAATTGCAAACAGCAACCTTTTCCTGCCCCCACTGAAAGGCGGTTCGGACGAACCGGCGCCGTCCTGAAAGGACTGCCCACCCCCCTGCGGAGGGGCCATCAGCCGCATCCAAAGACCTATGTTTTTGTGGTCCCAGCGCAAAGAAGGCCGAACCGCCTTTCGCTGCCGAAATTGTTCATTGTACTGCAACCAAGCGGTAACCCCATAGACCTGGTAAGCTTCCCCCACAGAGTAACAAAAAAGGCCCAAGAAATTCTTGTGTGCCTTTTTCCTAATGACGCTGGCCAATATGGCAAAAGCCTGCAGCCAATTGGCAAACGTCTGCGCTATCAGCCGATATCTTCTGTGCTCCTCCTCCTTTTTTGATTTGTCACCCTATCAAGGTTGAAATTTTTCAGCGGCAACAAGGAGAAGATCTCTACGTACTCATCCTTCCAAATCTTTTCCCTGACCTCCACCTTCAAATGAGCACAAAGTGGGCCCTCGAAGCAAACATAAACCTCCCCCCTTGCCGAGTCCGACAAGCCCACATCCTCCAAGCCCTAACCAATGTCACAGGAGCCGCAGGCACTTCGGGCCCACCACCTGATGGTGCCACAGGCACCACCCCACTCCGCATAACCCCTGAATCCCAGACCGCCGCCGGGGACCCCCTACCAGCTGCTGCCCTATTCTGCAACAGCCCCTTCACATCCTGCAGTAAAACACCACGTAAGCCGTCCACAAAGCCTCCCCAACACCCCCCCCCCCACCCACACACACACCCATACTGGAACCAGTGGTCAACTCACCAAGACTCTCTGGCCCCTGCGAGCCAGCGGCTGTAGCTCCCTGCGATCCTGGACATCCCCGGATAGAAGATCTGGAAGTAGAATCCTGCTGTGAAGACCTGCCGTCCATGGCCTGGGCAGGCGGCCCCACAATCGACCTCAGACTGCAGGTGCCGACCACTGCTTGCCTCAGAAGAATGAGCTGACACCAGGGCAGGAGATCCAGAGCACCTCTCCCCGTCACTGGAGAGCTTACTGGAGCTTGCATCCGATGCACTGGAGGCGGGCCCAGCTCCCTCCCCATCCTTCAGCCTGCTTCTCCTCAGGCCCAGTCCCTGCACGCTCATGGGAGGACCGCCAGCTCTCTCTCCCCAGAGGAGCCGCGGCATTGGTAGAAGACCCGATCTGCCGACCGCAGGCCACAGCTGCAGGGTCACGTGCGCCCCGCCGGGCCACTGGAGAGACGCTCCGCCTTCGTTATAAGCACCGGTGCACTGACTCATCAGTGCAAGGCCCAGCTGTATCTTTGTGCTCCTTTCCGCAGACCCCTCCCCCCCCCCGCCTCAGAGATTCCTCCCCGCTCCCTTACCACCATCCTGGGGAAGAATGCCGGCAGAGGAAGCAGGAGGGTCTCGAGCAGGGCTCTCATGGTGGTGACGGTTGCTAGGTATGACCTCCGGACTTGCGGGTACTCGACCGCGGGACCCCCAATCCACTCGGGGCCCCGCTGACAGGAGAGCCCAGCAGCTGCTCCTCTAAGGACCCGGGCCCACGTACCAAGGCTTCCTCCAGGACCCGCTGCAGCAGCTCCTCCAACGCATCCGACATGCCAGGTCAGGAAATCTCCACAAAGCTGAAGCAAAACTTCTTATTCTGCTGGCTCTCCTCAGTACACTGAAACCCCCTTTCCTAGCCTACTCTTTATATCAACTCCCACCTGACCCCTCCCCTTGCCTTTCCTGACATATCCTTGACCCCATGTCCACCTGCATGCTTCTGATCCGACCCCTGTTATGCACCCCTCCATTTCCATACTGTCCACTCCAGGGTTTCCTTTATCTGTCTTTGCTCCCCCCCCCCCCCCCCTACTGTTAAGCTGAAGTATAGTATTAGCCACGAGGAGGCCTTTCTATGACATACACTATGAGCCTAGACCCGATAGACTACTTGGTCACCAGATTAGACCATTGTTCAGAACAGTTTCAAATGGGTGTGCTGTCTTGTCAACCCTCCAGTGTAGCATTAGAGAGAGTGTTCAGTGCGGCAGTCAGCATCACCCCATAGCGAACAAGATTGTCTTCCAGCAACTTGGAAAAGCTCACATTTGTCAAAATGAATCAGGCATGGATCAGTGAGGAATTTAAAACTCCAGTCCCAGATGGCACTTCTACCACCCCTGCTGTCCACTGGATACTACAATTCCCACAAGTCCAAAACTACCTGCTGTCCTGTCCGCTGGCTACTACAACTACTGCCAGTTCACCATCACCTTTGCTGCTGCTACTACCAGACAGGGCTACACATACCATGCCCATGATCCACAAAAAAGGGATATTTTTTTGGTTTTCATTCACAAATTCGGAGGGACCCCACCAGAGTCTCCCCCATAAAAGCCCTGTGAGGAGTCTCTTCTCCCTCTTAGTTCATGAGTCTTTGCTTAGGTGCAGTCGAGTCTAAGAGTGTGTCTGGAGTCATAGGAGGCCTCAAATCAAGTCTGCAGCCACAAGCTACAAGTCTACAAGTAAGCTAAAGTTACAGCTTAGTCTGTCTCCAGTAAAGTCAAGTCAGTCACTGTCATCTATTGTCAAGTCAGAGTGATCTGAACTAAATTGTCCAAAACCACCGCAAGTCACAGCAAGCCCTTAAAGGGGTACTCCGGCACTTAGACATCTTATCCCCTATCCAAAGGATAGGGAATAAGATGCCTGATCGCGGGGGTCCCGCCGCTGGGGACCCCCGTGATCTTGCACGCAGCACCCCAGTTAAAATCAGTCCCCGGAGCATGTTCGCTCCCGGTCTGTTTACCGGCGACCACAGGGCCGGCAGTGTGTGACGTCACGCCTCCGCCCCCTTGTGACCTTACGCTCCGCCCCTCAATGCAAGCCTATGGGAGGGGGCATGACAGATGTTACGCCCCCTCCCATAGGCTTGCATTGAGCGGGCGTAATGTGACGTCACATAGGGCGGAGCCTTGACATCACACTGCTCCGGCCCCGTGATCGACAGAAATCAGACCCGGAGCGAACACGCTCGGGGAACTGATTGTATATGAGGTGCTAGACCCCCAGCAGTGCGACCCCCCGCGATCAGGCATCTTGTCCCCTATCCTTTGCATAGGGGATAAGATGTCTAAGCGCTGGAGTACCCCTTTAAGGTCTCTGAAGTCACTGGTCTTCCCTGTGGGCCTGGCTACACTGTATAGACTGTACCATCTGTCACTCAGTAAAGCTACCATTGTCAGTAACTTGGCGTCAGAGTCATTAGTGCCCCCGTGCCTAGCCCAGGATCCAGCGGTATACCTTCGGGTGGAATTGAGGATACACCACGCCCTGGTGTCACGAATACAAGGGGTTAATGCCATCTGCCCCTAGGGTTATTCCATCTGCCCTGCATCACACCCCATACCACATTACTAACACATTGACCTTCATAGAAAACCAAAATCAATTGCTTATACATTTCAGTGATGTCAGAACTAAACTACACTACCAGCATTCCACTACCATATCATAACACTTTACACATCTATGATGTCTGCGATATGTCAGTTTTCTCCAGCCTTTCATTATATATTAATCCTACTTGAGTAATATTCTCCATTCTCACACTAAAAAATGCATGGAAATCTTATTTCTCCGAGTTATTTATGACACATACTAGATATTGTTCTGCTAAGTCTTGTTATGCCATTGTTAAGCCAGAACACATTAAAGGGGAACTCCGGTGGAAAACATTCTTTTTTAAATCAGAGGGTGACAGAAAGTTGAACAGACCTGTAAATTACTTCTGTTAAAAAAGCTTATTCCTTACAGTACTTATCAGCTGCTGTATAATGCAGAGGAAGTTCTTTTCTTTTTACATTTCTTTTCTGTCTGACCACAGTGCTCTCTGCTGACACCTCTGTCCATGTCAGGAACTGTCCAGAGCAGGGTAGGTTTGCTATGGGGAATTGTTCCTGCTCTGGACAGTTCCTGACATGGACAGAGGTGTCAGCAGAGAGCACCGTGGACAGACTGAAAAGAAATGAACTTCCTCTGTATTATACATCAGCTGATAAGTACTGGAAGGATTAAGATTTTTAAATAGAAGTATTTTAGAAATCTGTTTAACTTTCTGGCACCAGTTAATTGAAAAAAAAAAAAAATTTATGTTTTCCACAGGATTACCCATTTAACCCCTTAAGGACACATGACGTTCTCATACGTCTCCATTTCCGAGTCCTTAAGGACACATGACGTATGAGAACGTCATGTGTTTTACTGGCCCCCCGCAACCATCTGGAGCGGAGCCGGTGCCCGATGCCTGCTGAAATCGTTCAGCAGGCATCGGGGCATATCGCCCAGGGGGGTCATTATGACGCCCCATGTCGGCGATGGCCGCAGATCGCTGGACAATTCAGTCCAGCGATCTGCGGCGGATTCCGGGTCAATCGGGTCTCCAGTGACCTGGTGACCCGGAATTGTTGGCTGATCGGGGCTGTCTCTGACTCACCAGAGCCAGCAGGGGTGAGGTGGCACTGGTGCCACCTCACGATCGCCCTGATTCGTCGGCCGGATTACCGGCCGACCAATCAGGGCACCTGCTGCGGGTGTCACTCCCGCAACCCGCTCCGCCCCTCTTTCGGGGGACGTGAGCGGGTGCGGGACGTGCACCCCGGGTGCTGGGGACCCCGATCCCCGGCGCCCCTGTTGGGATCGGGGCCCCAGGAGCAGCGGCGGCGGCGGGACTGACCTCATGCGGCTGGATCGTTGGAGGTGAGTGACAGCCTCCTGCTGTTGCTTAGCAACAGCTCCCAGCATGCAAAAAGGGCATGCTGGGAGCTGTAGTTATGCAACAGCAGGAGGCAGACCACCACAACTCCCAGCATTCCCTTATGGGCATGCTGGGACTTGTAGTTTTGCAACAGCTGGAGGCACATTCTTTCTATGGAAAAGTGTACCTTCAGCTGTTGTATAACTACAACTCCCAGCTTGCACAATCAGCTAAAGTGCATGCTGGGAGTTGTAGTGGTGCATCTGGTGGTTGCATAACTACAACTCCCAGCATGCTCGTTGGCTGTCGGTGACTGCTGAGAGTTGTAGTTTTGCAACAGCTGAAGGCACACTGAGTTAAGTAGCAAACCAGTGTGTCTCCAGCTGTTGCATAACTACAATCCCCAGCATCCACAGCCAAAGTAGTATGCCTCCAGCTGTTGCATAACTATAACATCCAGCATGCCCTTCCGCTGTCCGTACATGCTGGGGGTTGTAGCTTTTGCAACAGCTGAAGGCACACTGGTTGCAAAACACTGAGTTTGTTACCAAACTCGGTGTTTCACAACCAGTGTGCCTCCAGCTGTTGCAAAACTACAACTCCCAGCATGCACTGATAGACCGTACATGCTGGGAGTTGTAGTTTTGCAACAGCTGGATGTCCCCCCCCCCCCAATGTGAATGTACAGGGTACACTGACATGGGCGGAGGATTACAGTAAGTATCCGGCTGCAAGTTTGAGCTGCGTCAAATTTTCTGCCGCAGCTCAAACTGCCAGCGAGAAACTACTGTGAACCCCCGCCCATGCGACTGTACCCTAAAAACACTACACTACACTAACACAAAATAAAATAAAAAGTAAAAAACACTACATATACACATACCCCTATACAACCCCCCTCCCCAATAAAAATGAAAAATGTCTGGTACGCCACTGTTTCCAAAACAGAGCCTCCAGCTGTTGCAAAACAACTACTCCCAGTATTGCCAGATAGCCGTTGACTGTCTAGGCATGCTGGGAGTTTTACAACAGCTGGAGGCACCCTGTTTGGGAATCACTGGCGTAGAATACCCCTATGTCCACCCCTATGCAAGTCCCTAATTTAGGCCTCAAATGCGCATGGCGCTCTCACTTTGGAGCCCTGTCGTATTTCAAGGCAACAGTTTAGGGCCACATATGGGGTATCGCTGTACTCGGGAGAAATTGCCTAACAAATTTTGGGGGGTATTTTCTGCTATTACCATTTTAAAAAATGTAAGATTTTTGGGAAAACAAGCATTTTAGGTAAAAAATATATATATTTTTTTACATATGCAAAAGTCGTGAAACACCTGTAGGGTATTAAGGTTCAAATTACCCCTTGTTACGTTCCCCGAGGGGTCTAGTTTCCAAAATGGTATGCCATGTGGTATTTTTTTTGCTGTCCTGGCACCATAGGTGCTTCCTAAATGCGGCATGCCCCCAGAGCAAAATTCGCTTTCAAAAAGCCAAATGTGACTCCTTCTCTTCTGAGACCTGTAGTGCACCAGCAGAGCACTTTTCACCCCCATATGGGGTGTTTTCTGAATCGGGAGAAATTGGACTTCAAATTTTGGGGGGTATTTTCTGCTATTACACTTTTTAAAAATGTAAACATATTTGGGAAAACAAGCATTTTAGGTAAAAAAAATATTTTTTTCTTACATATGCAAAAGTCATGAAACACCTGTAGGGCATTAAGGTTCAGGTTACCCCTTGTTACGTTCCCCGAGGGGTCTAGTTTCCAAAATGGTATGCCATGTGGTTTTTTTTTTGCTGTTCTGGCACCATAGGGGCTTCCTAAATGCGGCATACCCCCAGAGCAAAATTTGCTTTCAAAAAGCCAAATGTGACTTCTTCTCTTCTGAGACCTGTAGTGCGCCAGCAGAGCACTTTTCACCCCCATGCGAGGTGTTTTCTGTATCGGGAGAAATTGGGCTTCAAATTTTGGGGGGTATTTTCTGCTATTACCCTTTTTAAAAATGTAAAATTTTTGGGAAACCAAGCATTTTAGGTAAAAAATATATATATTTTTTTTACATATGCAAAAGTCGGGAATCACCTGTAGGGTATTAAGGTTCACTTCACCCCTTGTTATGTTCCCCGAGGGGTCTAGTTTCCAAAATGGTATGCCATGTGTTTTTTTTTGCTGTCCTGGCACCATAGGGGCTTCCTAAATGCGGCATGCCCCCCAAAAACCATTTGTCGCTCCTTCCCTTCTGAGCCCTCTACTGCGCCCGCCGAACAATTAACATAGACATATGAGGTATGTGCTTACTCAAGAGAAATTGGGCTACAAATAAAGTAAAAATTTTCTCCTTTTTACCCCTTGCAAAAATTCAAAAATTGGGTCTACAAGAACATGCGAGTGTAAAAAATGAAGATTTTGAATTTTCTCCTTCACTTTGCTGCTATTCCTGTGAAACACCTAAAGGGTTAATACACTTACTGAATGTCATTTTGAATACTTTGGGGGGTGTAGTTTTTATAATGGGGTCTTTTATGGGGTATTTCTAATATGAAGACCCTTCAAATCCACTTCAAAACTGAACTGGTCCCTGAAAAATAGTGAGTTTGAAAATTTTGTGAAAAATTTCAAAATTGCTGCTGAACTTTGAAGCCCTCTGGTGTCTTCCAAAAGTAAAAACTCATAAATTTTATGATGCAAACATAAAGTAGACATATTGTATATGTGAACCCAAAAAAAATATATTTTGAATATCCATTTTCCTTACAAGCAGAGAGCTTCAAAGTTAGAAAAATGCTAAATTTTCATTTTTTTCATCAAATTTCGGGATTTTTCACCAAGAAAGGATGCAAGTTACCATAAAATTTTACCACTAAGTTAAAGTAGAATATGTCACGAAAAAACAATCTCGGAATCAGAATGATAACTAAAAGCATTCCAGAGTTATTAATGTTTAAAGTGACAGTGGTCAGAATTGCAAAAAACGCTCCGGTCCTTAAGGTGTAAAATGGCCTGGTCCTTAAGGGATTAATGTCCAACCCTGAAAATATCATATTGTGAATATTCTGATCTATACCAGGTCATTCCTGCTCTCTATTGGCAAAGATAATGTTTCAAGAGGGAATAGTTCTTTCCAAGTCTATACATGATGACTAGTGTTGAGCGGCATAGGCCATATTCAAATTCGCGAATATTCGCGAATATATGGACGAATATTCGTCATATATTCGCGAATATTCGCATATTCGTAATATTCCCGTTTTATTTTCGCATATGCGAAAACTAACATATACGAAAATAAACATATACTAAAGTACCATATGTGAAAATGCGCATATGCGAAAAATAACATATGCGAAAATAAGCACATTCAAAAGTAGCACACGCATAAATTCGCATATGCGAAAAGTAGCATATGCGAAAATTAGCATATGCTAATTTTCGCATATACGAATTTTCGCACGCCAGTCTCACACAGTAGTATTAGGCTGGGTCCACACTACGTTTTGTCCCATACGGGAGCGCATACGGCAGGAGGGAGCTAAAAGCTCGCGCTCCCGTATGTGACCGTATGCGCTCCCGTATGTCATTCACTTCAATGAGCCGACCGGAGTGAAACGTTCGGTCCGGTCGGCTCATTTTTGCGCCGTATGCGCTTTTACAACCGGACCTAAAACCGTGGTCAACCACGGTTTTAGGTCCGGTTGTAAAAGCGCATACGGCGCAAAAATGAGCCGACCGGACCGAACGTTTCACTCCGGTCGGCTCATTGAAGTGAATGACATACGGGAGCGCATACGGTCACATACGGGAGCGCGAGGTTTTAGCTCCCTCCTGCCGTATGCGCTCCCGTATGGGAGAAAACGTAGTGTGGACCCAGCCTAAGAGCCTTCTTTACACCACACAAGCTGGAAGCAGAGTGGGGTGATCACTGTGATGTGTACTGTGAAGAAAAAAAAAACAAAAAAAAACCAATATTCGTAATTACGAATATATAGCGCTATATTCGCGAAATTCGCGAATTCGCGAATATGTGATATTCGCGAATAATATTCGAATTGCGAATATTCGCGAGCAACACTAATGATGACCAGGAAAACCTTGGAGAGGAAGGGAGGACCCTCTGGCTGACCAGGTGATAGCTTATATGGCTAATAGAAACTTTGCCATGTTTAGGACACAAAGGCCTTGTATTACTATTAGTGCTATGAAGATGTCTAGATCACACTGCAATAATACTATCTAGGGAGCTAAGCTAAGACTAGGCCCCATTAAAGGGGTACTCCGCACCTAAACATCTTATCCCCTCTCCAAAGAATGGGCTGGACAAAAGTATTGTCACCCTTTCAAAATTGTGGAAAAATAAGATTGTTTCAAGCATGTGATGCTCCTTTAAACTCACCTGGGGCAAGTAACAGGCCATATAAAAATCACATCTGAAAGCAGATAAAAAGGAGAGAAGTTCACTTAGTCTTTGCATTGTGTGTCTGTGTGTGCCACACTAAGCATGGACAACAGAAAGAGGAGAAGAGAACTGTCTGAGGACTTGAGAACCAAAATTGTGGAAAAATATCAACAATCTCAAGGTTACAAGTCCATCTCTAGAGATCTAGATTTGCCTTAGTTCACAGTGCGCAACATTATCAAGAAGTTTGCAACCCATGGGACTGTAGCTAATCTCCCTAGGCGTGGACAGAAGAGAAAAAATGATGAAAGGTGTCAACGCAGGATAGTCCAGATGGTGGATAAGCAGCCCCAAACAAGTTCCAAAGATATTCAAGCTGTCCTGCAGGCTCAAGGAGCATCAGTGTCAGTGCAAACTATCTGTCAACATTTAAATAAAATGAAACGCTATGGCAGGAGACCCAGAGGACCCCTTTGTGACACAGAGACATAAAAAAGCAAGACTACATTTTGCCAAAATGAACTTGAGTAAGCCAAATGTTATGGTTCACACTCCGGCCAGACTCGCTGGCCGTGAGCGCTCTCCTCCTATATCTGCATCTGCCAGCGGGGCTGGGATTTGCATCGTGGGACGCGCCCCAGCCCGTCACTCATCTCCGCTCATTTCTGCCTCCTTGTAGTGCCGGCGCGCATGCCCCCGTCCCCTAGCGCACGTGCCGGTGCTCTAAAATTTAAAGGGCCAGTGCTCCCTTAATTAGTACTTGCACCTGCACCTTTCTTTTAAGTTTCTGCACCTCCCCCACTCACTGCCGGATCTTTGTTGCCCTAGTGCCTTAGAGAAAGCATTCCTATATTCCTGCTTATCCGCATTCCAGACCCTTTGTTCCGTGACTTGATCTATTGACCTCCTGCTACGTTCTAGACTACGCTCCTGTGCTTCCTGCCCTGACCTACTGCTATCCAGACTACGAGTTGCTGTATCCCACCTGTGCCTAGAACCTCCTCAGCTGCCAGTGTAGTCGAATCGTGCCAGGGGTAGGGACCTAGGTGCCGCCTGCCACTGCAAGTACATCCCGCTTTGCGGCGGACTCTGGTGAAAACCAGCGGCAACTTAGACTCTGCTCCCTGGCACGGCCCATGTCATCTGCCACACAGGTCCAGTGGGTCCACTAATACTGTCTCTGTTCCAGCTTACTGCCATGAGTCTTTCACCAGAATCCTTCTGGGAAAATGTATTGTGGACAGATGAGACCAAGATAGAGCTTTTTGGTAAAACACATCATTCTACTGTTTAACAAAAATAAAATGAAGCCTACAAATTAAAGAACACAGTACCTACAGTGAAATATGGTGGAGGTTCAATTATGTTTTGGGGTAGTTTTGCTGCCTCTGGCACTTGGTGCCTTGAATGTGTGCAACAAAGTGCTGGAGAGTTCTGAAGTGGCCATCAATGAGTCCAGTTCTAAATCCCATTGAACACCTGTGGAGAGATCTTAAAATTGCTGTTGGGAAAAGGCGCCCTTCCAAGAGAGACCTGGAGCAGTTTGCAAAGGAAGAGTAGTCCAACATTCCGGCTGAGAGGTGTAAGAAGCTTATTGATGGTTATAGGAAGCGACTGATTTCAGTTATTTCTTCCTAAGGGTGCAAAGGGTGTGTAACCAAATATTAAGTTTAGGGTGCCAATAATTTTGTCCAGCCCATTTTTGGAGTTTGTTGTGACATTAAGTCTAACTTGCTTCTTTCCCTCCCTTTTTGGTTAAGTTCCAATGTACATAAACGTGTATAGCAAAACATGTGTTACTGCAATCCTTTTCTGTGAGAAATACTTCATTTTCTTAAAAATTTCGGGGGTAGCAACATTTAAGGCCATGACTGTAGATACCTCCATCTACTTTATTGGGCTGAACCTAGACTAATTGTGACTATTTTTCATCCATGTTGAGTTACACATAGAAACACGGAAGCAATGGATTAAACATAGTCACAATTAGACTATGTTCAGAACATTAAAGTCCGTGGAAACATTGGGAACAAAGTGATATAGACGTCAGCATCTTTTATTGACAGGTTGTATAGCTCAAGGGCAGGCAGAAAAAGAAATCTGAATGGGGCCTTACATACAACCTACTGGTTAATGCTGGCCAGAGTGGATAATCGGAGTAACCAGGAACCCAAAGACTTGAAAATACTGACATACTTTAGCATAGATATATAGTAAGTGCGACATTTGTACTGCCGTATTTGGTAATACTGTAAGTAACATACTGTATAGCTGGAGAATATACTGTTCAGAATCTTAAACCTGTAATACCGGTTTCTCTGTAGGAGTCAACAGTAAACACATTAAAAACCCTCATATTACTTTCCTTAGCCACACCTTGCTGTTGAGCACTACAAGCCTATGTAATTTCTTAGATCCTCGGTTTTCAATCTATGGTATGTATACATGTAGGAGAAGGTCATGTAGTTTAGTTTGTATAATATAAAGGAAGCAAGCTTAGAAAATGTAGTAAAGAATGTAGTACATCATAAAATGATAAATTCTTAACCAAGGTTACTCAAAGGGGTTACCCATCATAAGGCTGATTCTAGTACGTACCTGCCAGACAATAATTGACATGGCTATGTTGTGAGATTACCATAACACTGAGGCTATATTTTTGTGAACTGGTATTTCCTTTTGGAGTTCATTCCCTCAAACTACAAGCTTCATGATTCCTTGTTTGTAAGTGTGAGGTCACTTTTCTCCCTTCCCACACATCAGCCATTGAAACACATCTGTGATCCCTTCCATGCAATACACCAGTGTATTCTGACTAGGGTGTCTCCAGCTGTTGTAAAACTACAATTCTTGCAGAATGATCTTCTTCCCACCCAGCGGTGACTTTAACTATTGAAGCAAAGACAGGCTTCCTCTGAACACCTGACTAGTGATGTAATGTCTCGGGCCAAACTGCAATCATTTTGTATGCTGTTAAAAATAAACATTGGGGCAAAAATAACAAAAGAATTGCAAGACCACCATGAAAAACAGGTACAGACACTATATTATGGACTACACTAACTTTACAGCCCCTGTAGTATTTTCAAATAAAAAAAATCCTGGAATACCCCTTATAAAAAAAAAAGTTGAATAAAATGTCTGGCATGTAAACAATTTCTTTTTAATGGCTGTGTATTGAGTTGGTTATTGATTTTCATTGACACATCTGAAGAGATTGTGTTTTGATTCTTAGAAAAGCCACACCACTTAAACGTCCACCGTTAGTCAGCATCTAGGGTGAAGATGCCGGTTTATAACCAATCATATGTCACTCTCTATTTCCAAAGATAATGATTCAATCAAAAGTCAATCTGCACAATAAGAGCAAAGGCCACTTATCAAAGTCTGCATTTGATTGGCAGGAAGACTTGACAAAATGAACCCCCCGGGTGATCAGGTGACAACCTACATGGTTGACAGGAAGTGGCTTCCAGACCACTACTTTGGTTTTCAATAGAAATAAACTACCTAGTAGCTCTCTAATTTGGAAGTTCTAAGTGTGGGACCCTCTTTAAGATGTCTGTTTGCCCAAATGTCCAAATGTCATTCATTTATGAATTTTGATTGAAAATGGCTTTTTTGAGGCGATGTAAGCATTTCTATAGTATATTTTTGGATTTCCTTAAGTCAATTGTATTTTTAGCTAACAAAGTAAATGGGGGCCAGGATACCAGTCCTGCAACCTCTTTATTTCTATAATCGAAGAGGGTCCAACCCCTAAGTGATATGCCAGTACTGATGATAAAGATAAGGAAGATGAGAAGCCCCTTCAATCTTCATGCCTTCTCTGCCCCTGAAAGGTTTCCATTATACAGGAAACCAAGGAGCTCTTGTTGGTTGTTTCATCATTCTTTCTCTTGATCTCACTATAAAATACCTTCACATCCTTCCATCCTTCTATTTTCTGTCTTTCAGGTTGTAGTGACTGCATTTTTGTGACAAGATAATGATATCTGTTCTACTGGAGTATTTAGAAAAAAGTCTTCTGATATGGTTGGTATTTAGCTATTGGAACAAACACAAAAAAAAACCAATAGGGGTGGAAATTTGGCAAAACGTGTAGAGGAAATAGCAACCAATCAGATTGCTTTTTTTTATTTTTCAGAGGCCATTTTAAAAATAGTAGAAGGGATCTGATTGGTTGCTATGGGCAACTGGTCAACTATTCCTCTACGCAGGTTTTCATTACTCTCCCCATAAATTCTCAAACTCAAAGTAATTTCTGCTCTGTTCACATTACATTAAAGCCTTTTCATATTGTATATGCTGGGAACACTCCTGGTGCATAGGTCAAATGTATCCATAGAGCTCTATTCATTTGACAGATGTCTTAAAGGAGTACTCCGGCGCGCACTTTTCTCATTTTATCCCGTCAGGGCTGCAAAATAAAAGAAAACACACTTTCTCTTACCTGCCAACGAGCCCCCGGAGCTCCGGTACACTCCGGTACAGGTGTTCGGTCCCCGGGCTGTATTCTTCTTACTTCCTGTTAGCCCGGCACGTCACACGGAGCTTCAGCCTATCACCAGCCGAGGCGGGACATCGCTGCACCCAGTGATAGGCTGAAGCTCCGTGTGACGTGCGGGCTAACAGGAAGTAAGAAGAATACAGCCCGGGGACCGAACACCTGTACCGGAGTGTACCGGAGCTCCGGGGGCTCGTTGGCAGGTAAGAGAAAGCTTTTTTTTTTTGCAAACCGGACGGGATAAAATGAGAAAAGTGCACGCTGGACTACTCCTTTAATGTGTCCTTTTGGCATATGTCAGACTGACATACTTTAGTATACTTTGTTCTTGTTATGTAGAATTGTAGACTTCACTATTCTATGCATCAAATTAAAGGAAACATAGCCTATGTCTTAGCCTTCCATTGGGAATACACAACTACCTCTGATGGAAGGCTCAAGTATGATATGAATCGGGCCTAACTAAGGAACCTATTACATGAGGCAATTATCAACCTATAAAAATTTAGGTTTTGACCTGTTGACAAACCCTCAGTTATTGGCCACACTAGGCCCTGTGTAATAGGGAATGTATGGTCGATAAATCATAAAAGTAATGGCCCACAGGAATAATCCAGGGATTGTTTGCCGAGAGGTGTAATAGACTCATTAAATGAGCACCGATCTCGCTGATTGGCGCTCACATCAGACAACAGTCTGCCCATCTAATACTGCCTCAGGTAACATGAGCATTTACAATAAAAAATTGTTATATATTGCACAGTGAACATGACTTGGCAGATTTATGCACAAAATACTTATATTTTCCAAAAATTATACAACATTACAGATTTGTCTAGACTAGACAACACTATACAACCTCTTCTTGTTCAAAGGGGAGCTATCCATAAGGGCATTCGGGCACTTTGCAAATAGCAGGCAATAGGAGGCTTATTCTTCAGCACATACTGTAAGACCTGTTCTAAACCTCTGAGGTGGAGATGGTCATAGCTTCTATATTTGGTTTCTTCTAGATTCCTTCCCTCCCACTCTTTGTTCTGTAGCTTTAGTTAAGAGAGTGATTCAGGTTTTATAAGAACAGGTGAAAGAGGAATGGAATTAACCTAGTAATTGCCAAGATCCTGTTAAACATCCTACTTAAAGAATGTAGCAAGGGGGGTGAACTGTAAATGAGCTGCACTTAATCCATTACAAAAGATGTTATGTTTTGCACTGTAAATTACTGATACTGATCTAAGTGTACACATTTTGTGAGGATATTGCATTGTGCTATAATGCTTATGTTGTATGCCCTGCAGATTGGGCAACCCCTGGAGAATATAGTAGGAGCTGGTGAACTGTTGTCTCCTTGGTGTCGCCATGCCTGTATTTGTTGATGACACCTATAGGAGACGGTGGTGCCTGTCAGAAAGGGCCATTACTTGTTGCCTTCCATTTACTAGTGGCCATTGTGGAAGTGTTGGTGGGGTTGTGACATGTCTATATAACTATCTATGTGTTTGGACCCTTTACTGTGTGTGCACACAAGAGTTAGGCATGTTAGGCAACTGGGAGGACCGTGTCACACTTATGGGCACCCTTACTTATATGGTTAAGTTCAGTTTGCTGTTTAACCTGTTGGGGACGAAGGGCATACAAGTACTACTTAGGGACCAAGGATGTACCTGTACGCCCGTGGGAATTCCGGTCTCGCCATCACAGGACATCGCCTATGGGGGTCCTGAGACCCCCCTTGTCGGCCATCGCCGTGGTAAATTCTGACAGGTGAATCACGGCTTTTCTGGGCTGATCGGGTCTCTGGTGACCTGATCGCCCGTAAAGTAGGGATGATCGCAGCTCCGATCATCCTAAAGGATAGGAGTGAGGTGGCAGGGGTGCCACCTCCTCCCATCCCCTGTGGCTGGCTGGTCAGGACTGACCAGCGAATTGCAGGGCAGGGGCGGGGGGTGAAAGTTGAGATCCCCTGCTCTGCCCACCCCTGGAAGTCCGGGCAGAGAGGGGGAAGATTGCAATGGCTTCGGGGGCTGTTGAGGCGGGGGACCGGCGGCAGATAACTGGAGGACCAGCACAGAAATCTGGAGCACCGGCAGCAGCCTGCATCGTCGGCATCAGCTGCAGCAGTGAAGATCTCTGGTAAGTGATCTTCACTGCTGCCTTTTGGAGTTTCACAACTACAACTCCCTGCTGGGAGTTGTAGTTTTGCAACACTTTGCAGTGGTCTCCAAACTGTGCCCTCCCAGATGTTGCAGAACTAGAACTCCCAGCATACCTGGACAGTCTCGGCATGCTGGGAGTTTTAGTTTTGCAACATCTGGAAGGGCACAGTTTGGAGCTCACTATACAGTGGTGTCCAAACTGTAGCGCTCCAGATGTGGCAAAACTACAATTCAAAGCATGCCGAGACTGTCCAGGCATGCTGGGAGTTGTAGTTCAGCAACATCTGGCCCTTCAGATGTTGCTGAACTACAACTCCCAGCATGCCTGGGCAGTCTGGGCATGCTTGGAGTACAAGTTTTGCAACATCTGGAGGGCTACAGTTTGGAGACCACTACACAGTGGTCTCCAAACTGTTCTCCTCCAGTTGTTGCATAACTACAACTCCCAGCATGCCTTTCGGCTGTTTGGGGATGCTGGGAGTTGTAGTTCGGCCCATGGTTGGGAAACATTGTCTGTTTCCTAACACAGTGTTTCCCAATCCGTGTGCCTCTAGCTGGTGCAAAACTATAACTCCCAGCATACACTGACTGACCATGCATGCTGGGAGTTGTAGTTTTACAACAACTGGAGGCACACAGGTTGGGAAACACTGAGTTAGGAAACAGATAGTGGTGCAGAAACTGCGGTAATCTGTTACCTAACGCAATGTTTCCCAACTCGTGTGCCTCCAGCTGTTGCATAACTACAACTCCTAGCATGCAGCTGAAGAAATGGGGTTACATATTTTGGGGGACATTTTCACCTATTACCCCTCGTGAAAATGAAAAATTTGGGGTAACATCAGCATTTTAGTGAAAATTTTCATGTCCCACTTTAACGTAAGGTCGTCAATAACCTGTGGGGTGTTAAGGCACACTATACCCCTTGTTACATTCCTTGAGGGGTGTAGTTTCCTAAAAAGTGTGCCATGTCTTTTATTTCTTTTGCTGTTATATCACCATGGGGGCTTCCTAAAAGCGACATGCCCCCCTCATCCCCCCCCCCAAACCATTTCAGCAAAATTCACTCTCCATAATCCCATTGTCACTCCTTCACTTATGAGCCCTCTAGTGCACCCACAGAGTGCTTCACATCCACATATGAGATATTTCCTTACTTGAGAGAAATTGGGTTACAAATTTTGGGGGGCTTTTTCTCCTTTTACCCCTTGTAAAAATAAACGTTAGTGTAAAAAATGAAAATTTTGAATTTTCGCCTCCACTTTGCTGCTATTCCTGTGAAACAATTAAAGGGTTAACAAACTTTCTTAATGTCATTTTGAATACGTTGAGGGGTGCAGTTTCCATATCGGGGTCCATTATTGGGAATTTCTAACATAAAGACAATGGTCACTTCAAAAATTAACTGGTCCCTGAAAAATTCAGATTTTGAAATTTACCACTAACATAAAGCAGAATATGTCACAAAATAACAATTTCAGAATCAAATTCATAAGTTAAAGCATCTTAGAGTTATTGGTCAGATTGCTCTGGTCCTAGTCATAATGGGCTTCGATCCCCAAGGGGTTAAACTTTGGCTCATCCTTAGACCTACTCTAGGCTAGCTACCTCAATGCCTGTTATTGCATTTATACAGTCTGAGAATAGTATCAATGACTAGTTACTAAAGACAATGGCACTACTAACCACCTTATGGTAGTCGAAATATACACTGCTCAAAAAAAAAGGGGGAGCACTTAAACAACACAATGTAACTCCAAGTCAATCACACTTCTGTGAAATCACACTGTCCACTCAGGAAGCAACACTGATTGACAATCAACTTCACATGCTGTTGTGCAAATGGAACAGACAACAGGGGGAAATGTTAGGCAATTAGCAAGACACCACCAATAAAAGGAGTGGTTCTGCAGGTGGTGACCACAGACCACTTCTCATCCTATGCTTCCTGGTTGATGTTTTGTCACTTTTGAATGCTGGCGGTGCTTTCACTCTAGTGGTAGCATGAGACGGAGTCTACAACCCACACAAGTGGCTCAGGTAGTGCAGCTCATCCAGGATGGCACATCAATGTGAGCTGTGGCAAGAAGGTTTGCTGTGTCTGTCAGCTTAGTGTCCAGAGCATGGAGGCGCTACCAGGAGACAGGCCAGTACATCAGGAGACATGGAGGGGGCCTTAGGAGGGCAACAACTCAGCAGCAGGACCGCTACCTCCACCTTTGTGCAAGGAGGAGCACTGCCAGAGCCTTGCAAAATGACCTCCAGCAGGCCACAAATGTGCATGTGTCCACTCAACAAACTCCATGATGGTATGAGGGCCCAACATCCACAGGTAGGGGTTGTGCTTACAGCCCAACACCATGCAGGACGTTTGGCATTTGCCAGAGAACACCAAGGTTGGCAAATTGTGCTCTTCACAGATGTAAGCAGGCTAACACTGAGCACATGTGACAGACATGACAGAGTTTGGAGACACCGTGGAGAATGTTCTGCTGCCTGCAACATCCTCCAGATTGACCGGTTTGGCAGTGGGTCAGTAATGGTGTGGGGTGGCATTTCTTTGGGGGGGCCGCACAGCCCTCCATGTGCTTGCCCGAGGTAGCCTGATTGCCATTAGGTACTGAGATGAGATCCTCAGACCCCTTGTGGGATCATATGCTGTGCGGTTTGCCCTGGTTTCTTCCTAATGCAAGACAATGCTAGACCTCATGTGGCTGCAGTGTGTCAGCAGTTCCTGCAAGAGGAAGGCACTGATGCTATGGACTGGCCCGCCCATTCCCCAGACCTGAATCCGCTTGAGCACATCTGGGACATCATGTCTCACTCCATCCACCAACAGACTGTCCAGGAGTTGGTGGATGCTTTAGTCATGGTCTGGGAGGACATCCCTCAGGAGACCATCCACCACCTCACCAGGAGCATACCCAGGCATAGTAGGGAGGTCATACGGGCACATGGAGGCCACACACACTACTGAGCCTCATTTTGACTTGTTTTAAGGACATTACATACAAGTTGGATCAGCCTGTAGTGTGGTTTTCCGATTTGATTTTGAGTGGGACTCCATATCCAGACCTCCATGGGATGATAAATTTGATTTCCATTGATAAAATTTGTGTGATTTTGTTGTCAGCACATTCATCTATGTAAAGACAAAAGTATTTCATATGATTAGTTCATTCATTCAGATCTAGGATGTGTTATCTTAGTGTTCTCTTTATTTTTTTTTGAACAGTATAGTATACATATGATAGTATTCTGGCACTTTTATTGTTATAGTTTATTACAGTTAAATATTACTTATTAACATAAATGTTTAAGTGTTTCCATTGCTATGCATCTGTTTATTAGGCAGAACATTCTGGAGCTTCCTCCCATTAGTTTACTGGTATAAGCTGCTGTCTGTACTCCTGTCCAATAGATGGTAGCCATGACATCAAGAGAGTTATTCTGGGTCATTATACTGCCTAGCCTGTGGGGTCCCTTTCCTGGGCGCTCTGTTTTGGGGGGGCCGCACAGCCCTTCATGTGCTTGCCAGAGGTAGCCTGATTGCCATTAGGTACCGAGATGAGGGGGCTGGTACCTTAGTTAATAACTTTGGCTGTCAGGCTACGAGGCCAGAGATTACTGTATAAGAAAGAGTTCTGCTATTACCATGAGAGTAATAACCAAAAAAGAGGGGCACAAAGTACTGACCTATGGTCCAACCTTGTCTCTGGTATACAGAGAAATTCAAATAATACCCAAGAAAATTACACAGAGACATAAAATAGCGAAAAAGTATATATAGTCTTTATTATTAGTGACTGAATTTAAAAACAGAATTTTAAAAGGAACGACAGTGGACAGACTACAAAGGCGTCTGGATGAGGGACAGAAGCAAAGCTGGGCTACAGAACATCAATAAGAAATGGGAGATACTAAAGTGACCCCCATCCAGGTGTATATACATGTAAAAGGTATAGGCTGTACAGAAATATACTAGCAGTTAAATACCAACATATGTAAACATATACACTCATGATAACTATATAGATGTTAATCCCGTATTGCACAATGCCCAGGGAGAAAAAAATTACCGCAAAACAAAACAAAATAAAGTATGCAATTATAAGAGTGGTAAAAGGGTGAAAGAGTAAAGAGCCCAGGAACCGGGATTAAACCATACACCAATGTTCAGCAATCACCAAGGTCCTGGAAAATATGACTCAAATATTAATCACCCAGCTCACATCACAAGGGCATACAGCGGACATCTTACCCTAATGCAGAACGCCACCCCTACAACGTTGTTTCGCAACAAGCTTCCTCACCCTTTTACCACTCTCATAATTGCATACTTTATTTTGTTTTGTGGTCATTTTTTTCTCCCTGGGCATTGTGCAATACGGGATTAACATCTATATAGTTATCCTGAGTGTATATGTTTACATATGTTGGTATTTAACTGCTAGTATATTTTTGTACAGCCTATACCTTTTACGTGTATATACACCCGGATGGGGGTCACTTTAGTATCTCCCATTTCTTATTGATGTTCTGTAGCCCAGATTTGCTTCTGTCCCTCATCCAGACGCCTTAGTAGTCTGTCCACTGTCGTTCCTTTTAAAATTCAGTCACTAATAATAAAGACTGTATATACTTTTTCACTATTTTATGTCTCTATGTAATTTTCTTGGGTATTATTACCATGAGAGGAGGCAACACAGTTCCTCATGCCTCATCAGGTTAAGGATGTCCCCCTTTCCTTTTCCCCTTGTGGCAGATTGCTTAAATACTTGGTGGTATTCTCAATAGTTCCTGGTACAGAGGTATCACTCTGCATATTTAAGTCATTCCTAGAGAGACTATGGAGGACATGTGTTGAGGCACATGTTCTTTCAGGCTACAGTAAATCTCAGCTTTGGTGATCATTTAAGTACTACCGAGAATAACAAGTTGACGCCAGTGGAAAGTTATGAGATCCATGGTATTGACAAGTAGTAGGGCAGCCTGTGTACTTAGTATTCATTTGTAATGGTTAGGTCCAACAAGAACCCACATAGGTTACAGCAAACTGTATGAACACCATGGGGGTAATTTACTGATATGATCCCGACTGTTTTCCTTGGGTTATACGTCCAAATTGTGTTGCACGCAATGTGCGTCAGAATTTGCAACCATTTTACTCAGAAAACCCAAAAAGAAGTGCGGCATCTGGGAACGGGGGATTGGTTGACAAATCCAAACACATTTACTAATGTTCCTACATAAATGTGGTGGATTTCAGCTCAGGAAAACCTGACAGCTCCTAGCAGTTAAGAAAAGCAAAATGCAGGGAAAATTTGTAACTACCATAGAAACATACCTGTTGGGAATCAAAACCCACAAAGAAAACTACACTCTATTCTTAGTAAGTCAGGGCCCATGTCATTTTGGCACACTAAATTTAGGTTCTCTAGTCTTGGAAAACTGTGTATGGAAGATACTTTTGTTCTGCCATGCATGCCAGTCTCACACAGTAGTATTAGACACCACACAAGCTGGAAGCAGAGAGGGATGATCACTGTGATGTTTACTGTGGGAAAAAAAACTAAAAAAAAAAACGAATATTCGTAATTACGAATATATAGTGCTATATTCACGAATATTCGCGAATTCGCGAATATGCGATATTCGTGAATAAAATTTGCATTGCGAATATTCGCGAGCAACACTAATTAGAAAGTGTCATTATACAGAAATCTCACCCCCATGTATGTGGTGTTATAGGGAACAAAAGGCAAAGTTACCCAGTTATGATTTTAACAAAGCTGGATTTTTTTTTATTCTAGGCTTATCATGACATTGTGGACACATAGTTCATAATATGTATAGGTAGGCTGGTTTGATCAGTGTTTTTCTTTCCTGCTTGTTTTATAGCTGATGATGGATATATTAAGCAAACATTTATTCATGGAGGACATTGGAGGACATGTTTGCTGAGCAGCAGTGAACAAAAGAAGCATCTTGAAAAATACTTGCTTTTCAAAGATGGACAGGCGGTGTTTATTTAACTTATCGAACAACAAAAATCACTAAAGTGTACCTCCCCTTCAATAGGAAAATAATATAATGCAGCATAAGTCAGTTATGTTTCTTCTATATACTTGAGGGATAGTCTGTTTTAGGGGCTATTTACACAAACAGTATACTGGGCATATTTAATGCACAGTATTTGAGTCTGTATTCAGTCAATTAGTTTACATAGACATGTCTACTCTTTCTGTGGACAACGCACAGAATGCAATGCTGTCTTTGAGACGGCACATTTCTGAGCGGTCCGCATTTAGGGGCAATGTCCTCACAGAGATTTTCCGTGCGGACATTACCGTGTTAACATAGTCTTAGACTTCCTTCACATCTGGCATATTAGTTTTCATAGTGAAGTTTTTTTTCTCCAAAACTTACACAGAAATCCAATAGTAAATGAAGGTTCAGGAATAGCCTCCCATTGCCCATCAAGCAATAGTTTCAAGGAAGAAAAAAGAGTGTTTTAGGACTGTTTTCTTCCACTAAAGAAGGGGCTCCAATGTATAGTCAAGATAAGCTCCCTATGCTGCTGAGGCTAAATAAATAATCTACAGAAACCAGGTAATAAGGAACAAGTGCAAGGACAAGCGATATACCAAAGTAATTACAGTGACCCCCTGACCTACGATGGCCCCGACATATGATGAAATCGACATACGATGGCCTCTCAGAGGCCATCGCATGTCGATGTCAGCATCGACATACGATGCTTTTTCATGTCGGGGCCATCGCATTAAGTGCTATCCGGCAGCGCCAAATGCTTAAGCTGCTGCCAGATAGCAGCTTAATGTTCCCCGTGTGGTACGGTAAGTATTACTTACCCCTCCACGATGCTCCGGGGTGCCCTCTGGGTCCAGCGCTGGTCTTCCGGTGTCTTCTCGGCCCTCTCCGATGACGTCAATACGCTGCTGCGCATCCAATAGGAATGGCGTACGCAGCGGCGTAATGACACCGCTACGCAGGCCCAGTAAGGCCTTGCGGAAGACAGAAGAGGACCGGAGAAGACAGAAGAGGACCGGAGAAGACAGCAGAGGACCTGAGAAGACAGCGGAGGACCGGAGAAGACAGCGGAGGACCGGAGAAGACAGCGGAGGACCGGAGAAGACAGCGGAGGACCGGAGAAGACAGAAGAGGACCGGAGAAGACAGAAGAGGACCGGAGAAGACAGAAGAGGACCGGAGAAGACAGAAGAGGACCGGAGAAGACAGAAGAGGACCGGAGAAGACAGCAGAGGACCGGAGAAGACAAAAGAGGACCGGAGAAGACAGCAGAGGACCGGAGAAGACCAGGAGAGCCCAGCGGAGGCCCGGGATCACCATAGGGAGCGGCGGGGACACCATCTCGAGCGGCGGGGACAGGTGAGTACAGCTTCCTATACTTTACATTGCACGAATCCCTCAACATACGATGGATTCGACAAACGATGGCTCGTTTGGAACGAATTACCATCGTATGTTGAGGGACCACTGTATTCCCATTCTCCTGGTTTAGGTAATCTATCAGCACTATTAGGATGCCTTGATCCTTTTCTTGTTGTATCCAACAAAATGGCTCAACCGAACACCAACCAAAAATACATTGATGTCCATGAATACTATTTACTGAAAAACCCCTTTAAGGTAAAGGAACACAAATGTATGTATGAAAAAGCAAATACACAACTGCATACAAAATACATGATAGCAATCATTCCCTGAGGCATAATTATGTACTACACTCTCTGTCCCAGGCTATATGTCATACATAATACATGGTTACTCCTAATCCAACTTATCCTGTCAAAAAAGAATATGATGTCTGCACTGCAGAAGCTGGATAGATGTCACGATGCCGGCTGGCAGGTAGTGGATCCTCTGTGCCAGAGAGGGATTGGCGTGGACCGTGCGAGTGGATCGGTTCTAAGTCACTACTGGTTTTCACCAGAGCCCGCCGCAAAGCGGGATGGTCTTGCTGCGGCGGTAGTGACCAGGTCGTATCCACTAGCAACGGCTCAACCTCTCTGGCTGCTGAAGATAGGCGCGGTACAAGGGAGTAGACAGAAGCAAGGTCGGACGTAGCAGAAGGTCGGGGCAGGCAGCAAGGATCGTAGTCAGGGGCAACGGCAGGAGGTCTGGAACACAGGCTAGGAACATACAAGGAAACGCTTTCACTGGCACGATGGCAACAAGATCCGGCAAGGAAGTGCAGGGGAAGTGAGGTGATAACACTAATTGGAACCACTGCGCCAATCAGCGGCGCAGTGGCCCTTTAAATCGCAAAGACCCGGCGCGCGCGCCCTAGGGAGCGGGGCCGCGCGCGCCGGGACAGGACTGACGGAGAGCGAGTCAGGTACGGGAGCCGGGGTGCGCATCGCGAGCGGGCGCTACCCGCATCGCGAATCGCATCCCGGCTGGAGGCGGTATCGCAGCGCCCCGGGTCAGTGGATCTGACCGGAGCGCTGCAGTGAGGAGAGTGTAGCGAGCGCTCCGGGGAGGAGCGGGGACCCGGAGCGCTTGGCGTAACAGTACCCCCCCCCTTGGGTCTCCCCCTCTTCTTAGAGCCTGAGAACCTGAGGAGCAGACTTTTGTCTAGGATGTTGTCCTCAGGTTCCCAGGATCTCTCTTCTGGACCACAACCCTCCCAATCCACTAAAAAAAAGGTTTTCCCTCTGACCTTTTTAGATGCCAGAATCTCTTTGACGGAGAAGATGTCCGAGGAGCCGGAAACAGGAGTGGGAGGAACAGATTTGGGAGAGAAACGGTTAATGATAAGTGGTTTAAGAAGAGAAACGTGAAAGGCATTAGGAATACGAAGAGAAGGAGGAAGAAGAAGTTTGTAAGAGACAGGATTAATCTGGCACAAAATTTTGAAAGGACCAAGATAGCGTGGTCCCAACTTATAGCTAGGGACACGGAAGCGGACATATTTAGCGGAGAGCCATACCTTGTCTCCAGGGGAAAAAATGGGAGGAGCTCTTCTTTTCTTATCCGCGAACTTCTTCATGCGTGATGAAGCCTGTAAGAGAGAATTTTGGGTCTCTCTCCATATGATGGAAAGATCACGAGAAATTTCATCCACAGCGGGCAGACCAGAGGGCAAGGGGGTAGGGAGGGGGGGAAGAGGGTGACGGCCGTACACCACGAAAAATGGGGATTTGGAGGAAGATTCAGAGACTCTGAAGTTATACGAGAATTCGGCCCATGGTAGAAGATCTGCCCAGTCATCCTGGCGGGAGGAAACAAAATGTCGTAAATAATCACCCAAGACCTGGTTAATTCTTTCTACTTGTCCATTGGATTGAGGATGATATGCAGAAGAAAAATTTAATTTAATCTTGAGTTGTTTACAGAGAGCCCTCCAGAATTTAGACACGAATTGGACGCCTCTATCCGAGACGATCTGCGTGGGCAACCCGTGAAGACGAAAAATGTGTACAAAAAATTGTTTAGCCAACTGAGGCGCTGAAGGAAGACCAGGAAGAGGGATGAAATGTGCCATTTTGGAGAATCGATCAACGACCACCCAAATAACAGTGTTGCCATGGGATGGGGGTAAGTCAGTAATAAAATCCATACCAATCAGAGACCAAGGCTGTTCGGGGACAGGCAGAGGATGAAGAAAACCAGCGGGCTTCTGGCGAGGAGTCTTATCCCGGGCACAGATAGTGCAGGCTCGCACAAAGTCCACAACATCCGTCTCCAGAGTCGGCCACCAATAGTAGCGAGAGATGAGTTGCACAGATTTCTTGATGCCCGCATGACCTGCGAGATGGGAAGAGTGGCCCCATTTGAGGATTCCGAGGCGTTGGCGTGGAGAAACAAAGGTCTTTCCTGGAGGAGTTTGCCTGATGGAGGCTGGAGAAGTGGAAATCAGGCAGTCAGGAGGAATGATGTGTTGCGGAGAGAGTTCAACTTCAGAAGCATCCGAGGAACGAGAGAGAGCATCGGCCCTAATGTTCTTATCGGCAGGCCGAAAGTGAATTTCAAAATTAAATCGGGCAAAGAACAGAGACCACCTGGCCTGGCGAGGATTCAGCCGTTGGGCAGACTGGAGGTAGGAGAGGTTCTTGTGATCGGTGTAAATAATAACTGGAAATCTTGATCCCTCCAGCAGATGCCTCCATTCCTCAAGTGCTAATTTAATGGCTAGAAGCTCTCGATCCCCGATGGAGTAGTTCCTCTCCGCCGGAGAGAAGGTCCTAGAAAAAAAACCACAAGTAACAGCATGCCCGGAAGAATTTTTTTGTAGAAGGACAGCTCCAGCTCCCACAGAGGAGGCATCAACCTCCAATAGGAAGGGTTTAGATGGGTCAGGTCTGGAGAGCACGGGAGCCGAAGAAAAGGCAGACTTGAGCCGTTTAAAGGCGTCTTCCGCTTGAGGAGGCCAAGACTTGGGATCGGCATTTTTTTTGGTTAAAGCCACGATAGGAGCCACAACGGTAGAAAAATGTGGAATAAATTGTCTGTAATAATTGGCGAACCCCAAAAAACGTTGGATAGCACGGAGTCCGGAGGGGCGTGGCCAATCTAAGACGGCAGAGAGTTTGTCTGGATCCATTTGTAGTCCCTGGCCAGAGACCAAGTATCCTAGGAAAGGAAGAGATTGGCATTCAAACAGACATTTCTCTATTTTGGCATAGAGTTGATTGTCACGAAGTCTCTGAAGAACCATACGGACATGCTGGCGGTGTTCTTCTAGATTGGCAGAAAAAATCAGGATATCGTCCAGGTATACAACAACACAGGAGTATAAAAGATCACGAAAAATTTCATTAACAAAGTCTTGGAAGACGGCAGGGGCGTTGCACAGGCCAAAGGGCATGACCAGATACTCAAAGTGTCCATCTCTGGTGTTAAATGCCGTTTTCCATTCATCCCCCTCTCTGATGCGGATGAGATTATAAGCACCTCTTAAATCCAGTTTGGTAAAGATGTGGGCACCTTGGAGGCGATCAAAGAGTTCAGAGATGAGAGGTAGGGGGTAGCGGTTCTTAACCGTGATTTTATTAAGACCGCGGTAGTCAATGCAAGGGCGTAGAGAGCCATCTTTTTTGGACACAAAGAAAAATCCGGCTCCGGCAGGAGAGGAGGATTTACGGATAAAGCCCTTTTTTAAATTTTCCTGGACGTATTCAGACATGGCAAGAGTCTCTGGGGCGGACAGAGGATAAATTCTGCCCCGGGGTGGAGTAGTGCCCGGGAGGAGGTCGATAGGACAATCATAAGGCCTGTGAGGAGGTAGAGTCTCAGCTTGTTTTTTGCAAAAAACATCCGCAAAGTCCATATAGGCCTTAGGGAGACCGGTTACGGGAGGAACCACAGAGTCACGGCAAGGGTTACTGGGAACCGGTTTTAGGCAGTCCTTGGAACAAGAGGGCCCCCAACTCTTGATCTCCCCAGTGGACCAATCCAGGGTTGGGGAGTGAAGTTGAAGCCAGGGAAGTCCAAGGAGAATTTCAGAAGTGCAATTGGGAAGGACCAAAAGTTCAATCCTCTCGTGATGAGGTCCGATGTGCATTAGAAGGGGCTCCGTGCGGAAACGTATGGTACAGTCCAATCTTTCATTGTTTACACAATTGATGTAGAGGGGTCTGGCGAGACTGGTCACCGGGATGGTGAACCTGTTGACGAGAGAGGCCAAAATAAAATTTCCTGCAGATCCGGAGTCCAAGAAGGCCACAGCAGAGAAGGAGAAGGCAGAGGCAGACATCCGCACAGGCACAGTAAGACGTGGAGAAGCAGAGTAGACATCAAGGACTGTCTCACCTTTGTGCGGAGTCAGCGTACGTCTTTCCAGGCGGGGAGGACGGATAGGACAATCCTTCAGGAAGTGTTCGGTACTAGCACAGTACAGGCAGAGATTCTCCATGCGGCGTCGTGTCCTCTCTTGAAGTGTCAGGCGAGACCGGTCGACCTGCATAGCCTCCACGGCGGGAGGCACAGGAACAGATTGCAGGGGACCAGAGGAGAGAGGAGCCGGGGAGAAGAAACGCCTCGTGCGAACAGAGTCCATATCCTGGCGGAGCTCCTGACGCCTTTCGGAAAAACGCATGTCAATGCGAGTGGCTAGGTGAATGAGTTCATGTAGATTAGCAGGGATTTCTCGTGCGGCCAGAACATCTTTAATGTTGCTGGATAGGCCTTTTTTAAAGGTCGCGCAGAGGGCCTCATTATTCCAGGATAATTCTGAAGCAAGAGTACGGAATTGTACGGCATACTCGCCAACGGAAGAATTACCCTGGACCAGGTTCAACAGGGCAGTCTCAGCAGAAGAGGCTCGGGCAGGTTCCTCAAAGACACTTCGAATTTCCGAGAAGAAGGAGTGTACAGAGGCAGTGACGGGGTCATTGCGGTCCCAGAGCGGTGTGGCCCAAGACAGGGCTTTTCCAGACAGAAGGCTGACTACGAAAGCCACCTTAGACCTTTCAGTGGGAAACTGGTCCGACATCATCTCCAGGTGCAGGGAACATTGGGAAAGAAAGCCACGGCAAAACTTAGAGTCCCCATCAAATTTATCCGGCAAGGATAGGCGTAAACCAGAAGCGGCCACTCGCTGCGGAGGAGGTGCAGGAGCTGGCGGAGGAGATGATTGCTGAAGCTGTGGTAGTAACTGCAGAAGCATAACGGTCAGTTGAGACAGCTGTTGGCCTTGTTGCGCTATCTGTTGCGACTGCTGGGCGACCACCGTGGTGAGGTCAGCGACAACTGGCAGAGGAACTTCAGCGGGATCCATGGCCGGATCTACTGTCACGATGCCGGCTGGCAGGTAGTGGATCCTCTGTGCCAGAGAGGGATTGGCGTGGACCGTGCGAGTGGATCGGTTCTAAGTCACTACTGGTTTTCACCAGAGCCCGCCGCAAAGCGGGATGGTCTTGCTGCGGCGGTAGTGACCAGGTCGTATCCACTAGCAACGGCTCAACCTCTCTGGCTGCTGAAGATAGGCGCGGTACAAGGGAGTAGACAGAAGCAAGGTCGGACGTAGCAGAAGGTCGGGGCAGGCAGCAAGGATCGTAGTCAGGGGCAACGGCAGGAGGTCTGGAACACAGGCTAGGAACATACAAGGAAACGCTTTCACTGGCACGATGGCAACAAGATCCGGCAAGGAAGTGCAGGGGAAGTGAGGTGATAACACTAATTGGAACCACTGCGCCAATCAGCGGCGCAGTGGCCCTTTAAATCGCAAAGACCCGGCGCGCGCGCGCCCTAGGGAGCGGGGCCGCGCGCGCCGGGACAGGACTGACGGAGAGCGAGTCAGGTACGGGAGCCGGGGTGCGCATCGCGAGCGGGCGCTACCCGCATCGCGAATCGCATCCCGGCTGGAGGCGGTATCGCAGCGCCCCGGGTCAGTGGATCTGACCGGAGCGCTGCAGTGAGGAGAGTGTAGCGAGCGCTCCGGGGAGGAGCGGGGACCCGGAGCGCTTGGCGTAACAATAGACAGGAGAAATGTTAAAGAAGGTGCAACGTCAGTATATATATATATATATATATACATATATATATATAATATATATATATATATATATATATACATATACAGTATCGCACATAAGTGAGTGCACCCACGTGACAAGCATGTAATACAGTGTTTAATGTTGTGTTCCCTCAAAAGGCTATGTTCACATGGGGAAATGACCGCACAGAAAATTTTCGTGCAGACATTCTCCTGACAGCAGAACACAGGCAGAACGCGCCAGTGCAAGGACTGTTCGGAAATGCTCCGTCCCACAGATGACAAGGCATTTCTGTGCCTACTCTGCAGAAAGAATTGACACGTTTGCAAACTCCGGTAGTGGGATTTCCGCAGCAGATACATCTGCTGTGGAAATTCCGCTGAGTGCATATCACAGCAAATTTCCATTGATATCGATAGAACACTGCTGCTGTGAAATATCCGTGCGGAATTCTAATGCGGAGTTCCGCACGGAAATTCTATCGTGTGAACATGGCCTAATGAGTCACATGAGAAAAAGGAAAATGGGTAATTGGCCCCAATTTGGACATTTCCACTTTGGGTTGAACTCACTTTTTTTGCCAATGTTTAGACATTAACCCCTTAAGGACGGAGGGTTTTTCAGTTTTTGCATTTTCGTTTTTTCCTCATCACCTTCTAAAAATAATAACACTTTCAATTTTAACCTGAAAAAGGGTTAGCAACTGGGACCCACCGGGTGTGATGTGCGCTCACCTGCTGAGTGCACCTCATACCTCAGGAGACGCTTATGTGGTGTCCCGGTACCGTATTGCATACCGTACCTTGGTTAGGGGTCTCCAAAGTCAGAGTTCCTAGGAACTGTGGGGTTCCGCTTCTTTAGTCATCCCCTAGTCACTCCTCATATAGTTAATATATTGCTAAAATAAATGTAAATACTGTATAGAAAGTGTATACTTACCTTGCATAGCGTCGCAGGGCCTGCGGGTTATGTGACTGTAGTTTAGTCTCTATGGTAGGTAAAAGGACCTTTGGAGGTTCTGGGTCATGTGATACCCACAATACCCTGTAAAGCTGATTGACAGATGGTGGCGACCAATCCTAAAACGGACAGCCCCTGCCCATATAAGGGAGCCTCAGCCATCTCTTGTTCCTGAGCTGCAGAGCAAGCAGAATCTCTTTCCTCGTGGGCTGCTGATGAGTAAAAATCTGCGCAGCCATCATTGGCAACCACTGGGCCAAAGCCTGCCAGCCTCGGCTCGAGTTCTTACAAACTTCCCCGCTACTTCTAGCAAGGACCCTGGACCTAAACATAACCCTAAATCCAGCGGATCTGCGCATACTAAATCCTACTAAGATAAAGAACTTACAAAAGTCCCAACCATACGTCAATCTCAGCTAAGCTGTACATAGACTTTGTTATAAAGACTGTTCCTGTATTCGCATGTTACAGAAAATCTTCAGTAAAGTTTCTGAAAGTTTTCAGCAAAGCTCTGGTTGTGGACAATACTTTATTCTGCATCTACCTATCGCTCTTGGGAAATGGTGGCGATAGGCCAAGCCATACAGCATTTAACCCTCACCCTGGCATCACGACTGACAAGAGTTAATTATAACTGTGATATACCTCACAGCAACACCCCAACTGCCATACACCCCCCCCCCAAGGCACCACACTTATGGACGTTCATAAACGTCCATCTGCGTTAAGGGGTTAATGTCTGTGTGTTGAGTTATTTTGAAGGGACACAACATTAAACACTGTTATACAGGCTGTTCATTCACTACTTTACATTGTAGCAGAGTGTCATTTCTTCAGTGTTGTCATGTAAAGAGATATAATAAAATATATCGAAAAATGTGAGGGGTGGACTTATGTGAGACACTGTATAATACATATTCTTATAAAATAGGCAGGCAACAGGTCAATCTATCCATCTGTATGATCACTAGACTGCTTATTTGTTTCTTAAAGGGGTACTCCGCCCCTAGACATCTTAACCCCTATCCAAAGAATAGGTCCCGCCACTGGGACCCCCCGTGATCTCCCTGCAGCAACCAGTGTTTATTTAGAATGCTGGCTGTGGCGTGGGAGGCTTGTGACGTCACAGTCATGCCCCCTTATGACGTCACACAATGCTCCCTCAATGCAAGTCTATGGGAGGGGACGTGGTGAAGTTCGCTCCGTGCACCAGATGACAGGGGGTGCCGCAGCAGAGATTGTGGAGGGGTCCCTGCGGAGGGCCCCCCGCGATCAGACATCTTATGCCCTGTCCTTTGAATAGGGGATAAGATGTCTAGGGTCATTGTTTAGGGACAATGGAAGGCTGCTGCTGAGGAATTCCGCAATGTGCATGGGCTCACAGTTATTGAAGGTATATGGTGTCCTTATGATTGTGAGTAGAGATGAGCGAATCGAAGCTGACAAACCCGAATTCGTTATGAATTTCAGGGAATATTTGATTTGCAAGGAATGCGAATATCGCCACGATTCTATCGCGCGAATTGCTTCATTAAACTCCATTTACTGCAGTGCAGGCTCCAGGGCATCTAAAATGGCAGATCCACATGTCAGTACATGGGGCAGGGGATGCTGGGAAGGCAGAAGGGAAGTAGGCGGGATGACCCTGAATCACATGCAGGATGCAGCCTATCAGCAGCCAGTCACCCCTGTGATGTCACAGCCCTATATAATCGGAAGCCATATTGCGGCCAGCCACTTCATTACAATACACTGCAGAAGGATCATAGGACACAGAGCCTGTGTGCGTGTGTTACAGCAGAGAAAAGCGCAGTCCAGCAGCGTTTAACATCCTCCTAGTCACATCAACGTTCTCGCGGACGAAGAGCATTTATTTTTTCACTGAAAAGGATTTTTACTGCAGCTGCAGGCATTAACCTCTCAGTCACTTTCTTTGGCATAGTATTATAGAGAGGGGCACATAGCTGTGTGTTGCCTCATACATTTCAACAAGCTGCCTCAACTTCATAAACCTTAGCAGAGGAGGCAGGAATAATTTATCTGCGCAATTCAGTGTCTTTGTTCCACAAAAAATCATCTGCTGGCTACACTAGTCTGTAGACGGTATAATACCCAGCAGTCCATTCCTAATAGTCTGTGACAAAGTGCAATTTTGTGTTTAGTACAAAGCTTTTTTTGCTGCAGCACTGTTGTGTACTGCTGGTGTTAAAAAAAACCAAAAAAAAAAACATGTTTTTTTAAGGGTACTGTAGCGCATTTTTCTGCCCTCATAAGTGTATACCGCATATGTACATCTAAGTAGTGTACTATTTTGTACCTGTTAATCTGTCAAGGGCCTACATACTGTAAATGGACAGACAAAAGTAATCACCGGCTGGTGTTTTACAAAAATACAGAATTTTTAGGCGTACTGTAGCAAATTTTTCTGCCCTCATAAGTGCATACCACATACCTACATCTAAGTAGTGTACTATTTTGTACCTGTTAATCTGTCAAGGGTCTATATACTGTGAAAGGACAGTCAATAGTACCTGCTGCTGTTCTAGACAAATACTGTTTTAAACGAAGTGAAGCGTATTGTACTCCCCCTATACGCAATGAGTATGTCAGGCAGAGTAGTGAAATTTAAATTTCAAAATCCTTAATTTAAATTTCAAAATCTTAAATTTAAATTTCAAAATTTTAAATTTAAATTTCAAAATCTTAAATTTCAATGGTCTCCTCATGCTGCTGCCAACTCTAGGCTGTGCCATTCAGCCACTATATGGTCTCCTCATGCTTCAGCCAACTCCAGGCTGTGTCATTCAGGCAATATTTGGTTTACTGATGCTGTTGGACCTGGGTCTGGGAATAAAAATGTTGTTATGGTACCACTAGCTTCCCAAAATCTTCAGTTTAAATTTCAGAATTCATCTTTTAATCTTAGGGATTGTGAAGCCCTAGTGTCTCCTCATGCTGCTGCCAACTCCTGGCTGTGCTATTCAGACACTATGTGGTCTCCTCATGCTTCAGCCAACTCCAGGCTTTGTCATTCAGCCAAATATGGTTTACTGATGCTGCTGGGCCTGGGCCTGGACCTAAACATTTTTGCATGGTAGCACTAGCTACCATACATCTTCAATTTAAATTTCAAAAATCATCTTTTAATCTTATGGATTGTGAAGCCCTAGTGTCTACTCATGCTGCTGCCAGCTCCAGGCTGTGTCATTCAGCCACTATATGGTCTCCTCATGCTGCCAACACCTCCACGCTTTGTCATTCAGCCACTATATGGTGTCCTCATGCTGCCAACACCTCCACGCTGTGTCATTCAGCCATTATATGTCTCCTCATGCTTCAGCCTCATCCAAGCTGTGTCATTCAGCCACTATATGTCTCCTCATGCTTCAGCCTCATCCATTCTGTGTCATTCAGCCACTATATGGTCTCCTCAAGCTGCCAACACCTCCACGCTGTGTCATTCAGCCACTATATGGTCTCCTCATGCCGCCAACACCTCCACACTGTGTCATTCAGCCACTATATGGTCTCCTCATGCTGCCAACACCTCCGTGCTGTGTCATTCATCCACTATATGGTCTCCTCATGCTGCCAACACCTCCACACTGTGTCATTCAGCCACTATATGGTCTCCTCATACTGATGCCACCTCCAGGCTCTGTCATTGTGCTGCTCTGCAGCAGTGATTCTAAAAGCGATGCCTGTAATCTGCATGTTCTTCTGAATAACAGTATTATTTCAGTACCCCCAGCACACTCCATATGCGTGTTAGAACACAGCAAACTGTTCTACACCCCTATTGAGGCTCTCTGTAGGCCAGAAATAGCTGTTTTTAATATAGATTTGCCGCAAATAAATTCGGATCAAACCAAATTTTTTCAAATAAATTCGGCGAATCAGCCGATTTGAATTTTTCAAAAGTTTGCTCATCTCTAATTGTGAACCTCATTGTAAATGATGATAATCTTTGTACAGTACAGCAGAATATGTTGGTGCTATATAAGCAACTGTAAATAAAGTATTCTAACCTTGCACCTTCTGCTGGCATGAAGCAACCACAATAGACAACACTGCTTTTGTCATTTACAAGGCCATCCTGAGTTCTCATTTAGGACCTAACAATTCCTTTATGTAGACGAGCCTTTACTCGTCTAGAGTTAGTGTATTAGTGCTAAATTCAGCAACTTTATTGCTGTTCTGTTAACAAATAAAAAAGAATTTAAGCCCCAGAAGAAATACATTCTTTCGTATTTAGCTGAGTCTAACCTTTATGTAGAACTTGCTATGCTAGCTTTGATTTTTTTCCATCTCCTTGTATATCATTTACTACTGCAGTTAACTACTACGCTATACATATCATTTTAACAGTGCAACCTTTGTACAAGAAACCCTGCATTCTAACTAAATACAAATTAGTAATTGACTCACTTAGCAGGAGTTACTCTCCCCCCCCCCCCCCCCCCCCCTGTACTGTGGGCAGGGTGCATGGTAGGAGAATTCTGGGTGGGTTGGCCCAGCAGGTAGGAGGATCACTGCAGGTGAGTCAGGGCTCACGTTACAGGTTTGGGAAGCTGTGCTCCTGTGACAAGTAAAGGTGACAATATTGGTCCTGACAGAGAGAACCTGTGGAGAAGAAATTATATTTGTTGTATAACTAAGGTAAGAAATGGACACTGTGTTTTACATCATTTGTAGTATTCTGCCTGATTTTCTGTGAATGCTAGATAAGGAGAATCATCAACCTTCTCCAGGGAGCGTCTCTTCCACTTCCTTACCTGCGAACACAAAATCTTTCCATAGATGTTATTCAGGGATAGTTTGCCATTTTTCCTGATTTCTGATCTCAAAGTTACATTGTGTTTCCTTGCATATATATATATATATATATATATATATATATATATATATAGATAGATAGATATATAAATAGATAAATATTACTTCTGTGATTCTATGTAAAACTTTCAATAGGAAAAACTATTCTATTACTGTAATGGCTATACTGAATGAAAAAAGCAAATAACTGTTATGGAATATAATTAGGGAACAGTGAGATTTGCTTGTAGTCAGATATGAAGGGTGTCTCCCTATGTGACTCCTTACAGAAGCATGCCGAGGAACCACCACCCAATAGCCCTAGGTGAAGTATTTCCTAAAGGCAAATCTCTCACTACATGTAGGTTTTACTGTGCCTTTAAGTTGGGCGTGTACAGGACTGTGCTGCAGATGGTGTAGATGGGCCAACATTTCAAATTCAATAACTCACATCTGAGGTTTTGTGACCCCTACTGTAGATGTTAAAGGGGTACTCCAGCCCTAGACATCTTATCCCCTTCCCCTATCCAAAGGGAAACCCCCCCCCACGATCGTCGGGCCGCGGTGTTCTGAACATGGAAGCTTGGAGCCCCTGGTATCAGGGCAAGTGCCCAATGTGCTGTGTGCCAGGGGAGGCATCAATGAGTCACACCTCCAAGGTATTTAGATACAGGCTTAGAACAGAATCTGAATATTTGCTTATGAAAAAGGCCAAACCTTTAACCTACGCTTAAAGGAAAAAGGTCACCTGTTCACCCACACTAAACCCAATACACCGGGTTGTAGTGCAGGTAAACAGGAGACCTGCGGGCTCTCTGACTAATATACATACCTTCAGTCCGACGCCCGGTCCCTCTGAAGGTTGGCTTCTATCTGTGCTGAATTGCGCACTGGAGGCGGGCCCGCCGGCTGGATTTAAATATTGCTGGTCACATGAGCGCTCAGTAGGCACAAGTGCTCACGTGACCAGCAACCATGAATGTCCAAATCCAGCCGGCGGGCCCGCCTCCAGCGCGCAATTCAGCACAGATAGAAGCCAATCTTCAGAGGGACTGGGCGCCGGACTGAATGTATATTAGTCTGAGTGTATAATGGTCTCCTGTTCACCCACACTATAACCCGGTGTATTGGGTTTAGTGTTGGGGAAGGGGTGACCATTTTTCTTTAATAAATTTAATATTGTGCTAATATATACATAAAAAATTTGGATTCTGAACACACAGAGGAGGCAGATGTGTATGTTTTTTCCAATTTTGAGTGGCTTTGAAAGTTGCACAAAAATAAAATCTCTAAAAGTATCTGAAGTTGGAGATTCACTTTAAAGGGGTACTCCGGCGCTTAGACATCTTATCCCCTATCCAAAGGATAGGGGATAAGATGTCTGATCGCGGGGGTCCCGCCGCTGGGGACCCCCGTGATCTTGCACGTCTTACCCCATTTAAAATCAGTCCCGGGAGTGTGTTCGTTCCGGGTCTGATTACTGTCGATCACGGGGCCGGAGCATTGTGACGTCACACTCCGCCCCCTCAATGCAAGCCTATGGGAGGGGGCGTGACAGACTGATTTTAAACGGGGTGCGGCGTGCAAGATCACCAGCGGCGGGACCCCCGCGATCAGGCATCTTATCCCCTATCCTGGGAATAAGATGTCTAAGCGCTGGAGTACCCCTTTAACCAATTTATACTACTATGTAAGATTGTACAATGTATTCTGCAGCTAGTAACAGGATCAGCTCGTATGCCCTGATACAGTCAGGCTTTCTAGAACATGTCAGGGATGTACACACCCAGCTGAGGCTGGCAAAGTTATAGCTGAACGTTTTTATAAACAAATATGTTTCCTCCTCCTCCTGTCTTGACGCAGCGAGTGACTATTGTTATTCCGGAATTCATGGTAACAGCTGTCATTGTGTTTTAGGAGGAAGAATGTTTTCCCTTGAGATTTACCTTAATAAAATTAATATGTTATCCTTCCTAATACAAAATAGTGACTCTTGGTTATTCAAAGCAAGGCTTCTACTTGTTACACATTAACCACCTATCCACCTCATCACAATCACCTTATTAACTGGAGAAGGATGTAAAGGGAAAAAAATTCTCTAACTGGATGACTTTTGCAACATACACTTTATAAAGTATAGTTAATGGTACATCCTGGCTCTCTCTTAAAATGTAAGGCCAGTGCATTTCCTTAAATGTGATCATTTCCTAAAGTGACATCCAACAAGTTTATTCTAAAAATGATCTCTCGTTGAGTCCATGTTATTAAGGGGTTGTCTGATCTTGACAATCCCAGTGCATTTGTGTTAGGACCTGACGAAGAGAGTTGTACACCCTCAAAACGTGTTGTGCGTTGTTTACTAATAAATCTATATACTTTTTGTTTTCTAATATCTTGTCTGAAATGTTTATTTTTTTTTTATTTATCATTGCCATCTGAGTGCCAACAAGCATCCTTCTTCCACACGACTCCTTTGAATCGTTCCCAATACTGAACATATGTGATATTAGGTATATCTTATATACCCCCTTAGAGGACCCTGCTTACCCATGTCCACAAACAGCCCAGTTCTTTTATATGTTGTCACGCCTAGCGCTCCGGGTCCCCGCTCCTCCCCGGAGCGCTCACGGCGTCTTTCTCCCTGCAGCGCCCCGGTCAGTCCCGCTGACCGGGAGCGCTGCACTGTCATGGCCGTTGGGGATGCGATTCGCACAGCGGGACGCGCCCGCTCGCGAGTCGCATCCCAGGTCACTTACCCGTCCCGGTCCCCTGCTGTCATGTGCTGGCGCGCGCGGCTCCGCTCTCTAGGGCGCGCGCGCGCCAGCTCTCTGAGACTTAAAGGGCCAGTGCACCATTGATTGGTGCCTGGCCCAATTAGCTTAATTGGCTTCCACCTGCTCCAGACTATATCTGACCTCCTCCCATGCACTCCCTGGCCGGATCTTGTTGCCTTGTGCCAGTGAAAGCGTTTAGTGTGTTCAAAGCCTGTGTACCTGAACTTCTGCTATCCATCCTGACTACGAACCTTGCCGCCTGCCCCCGACCTTCTGCTACGTCTGACCTTGCCTCTGCCTTGTCCTTCTGTCCCACGCCTTCTCAGCAGTCAGCGAGGTAGAGCCGTTGCTAGTGGATACGACCTGGTTGCTACTGCCGCAGCAAGACCATCCCGCTTTGCGGCGGGCTCTGGTGAAAACCAGTAGCCTCTTAGAACCGGTCCACTAGCACGGTCCACGCCAATCCCTCGCTGACACAGCGGATCCACAACCCGTAAGCCGAATCGTGACAGTAGATCCGGCCATGGATCCCGCTGAGGTGCCGCTGCCAAGTCTCGCTGATCTTCCCACGGTGGTCGCTCAGCAATCGCAGCAGATTGCCCAACAAGGACAGCAGCTGTCGCAGTTGACCGCCATGTTACAGCAACTTCTGCCTCTGCTACAGCAGCAACCATCTCCTCCGCCAGCTCCTGCACCTCCTCCGCAGCGAGTGGCCGCTCCTAACCTACGCTTGTCCCTGCCGGACAAATTTGATGGGGACTCTAAATTCTGCCGTGGATTTTTGTCTCAGTGTTCCCTGCATATGGAGATGTTGTCGGACTTGTTTCCTACAGAACGGTCTAAGGTGGCGTTCGTAGTAAGCCTTCTTTCAGGAAAGGCCTTGTCTTGGGCCACACCGCTCTGGGACCGCAATGATCCTGCCACAGCCACAGTCCAGTCCTTCTTCGCTGAAGTCCGAAGTGTCTTCGAGGAACCTGCCCGAGCCTCTTCTGCTGAGACTGCCTTGCTGAACCTGGTCCAGGGTAATTCTTCCGTTGGCGAGTACACCATACAATTCCGTACTCTTGCTTCTGAACTATCCTGGAATAATGAGGCTCTCTGCGCGACCTTTAAAAAAGGCCTATCCAGTCGCATCAAGGATGTGCTGGCCGCACGAGAGATTCCTGCCAACCTCCAAGAACTCATCCATTTGGCTACCCGCATTGACATGCGTTTTTCTGAGCGACACCAAGAGCTCCGCCAGGAAAAAGACTTAGATCTCTGGGCACCTCTCCCACAGCATCCTTTGCAGTCTTCGCCTGGGCCTCCCGCCGAGGAGGCCATGCAAGTGGATCGGTCTCGCCTGACCCAGGAAGAGAGGAATCGCCGTAGAGAAGAAAATCTCTGTCTGTACTGTGCCAGTACTGAGCATTTCTTGGTGGATTGCCCTATCCGTCCTCCACGCCTGGGAAACGCACGCACGCACCCAGCTCACGTGGGTGTGGCATCTTTTGGTTCTAAGTCTTCTTCTCCACGTCTCACGGTGCCCGTGCGGATTTCTCCTACAGCCAACTCCTCCCTCTCAGCCGTGGCCTGCTTGGACTCTGGTGCCTCCGGGAATTTTATTTTGGAGTCCTTTGTTAATAAATTCAACATCCCGGTGACCCGTCTCGTCAAGCCGCTCTACATTTCCGCGGTCAACGGAGCCAGATTGGACTGCACCGTGCGTTACCGCACAGAACCCCTCCTCATGTCTATTGGACCCCACCTAGAGAGGATTGAGCTATTCGTTCTCCCCGGCTGTACCTCTGAGGTCCTCCTCGGTCTGCCATGGCTCCGGCTTCATTCGCCCACCCTTGATTGGACCACCGGGGAGATCAAGTACTGGGACTCTGCCTGCCACAGGAAGTGCCTCTCCCCCCCTCCCAGTCCCGTCTGGCAAGCCTCTGTGCCTCATGGCTCCCGTCCTTGTGTCTCCCTGCCCCGTGCCAAGCTTCACCCTCTGCCCCCCCTCCCCATTCCTACTCCTGCTGTACTGCCTGCCATTGAGGAAACCATCCATTCTTTCCCGGTGTCCTCATCCCAGGGGAGGCAGCCACCGGACAAAAAAAAGGGGAGACCTAAGGGGGGGGGTACTGTCACGCCTAGCGCTCCGGGTCCCCGCTCCTCCCCGGAGCGCTCACGGCGTCTTTCTCCCTGCAGCGCCCCGGTCAGTCCCGCTGACCGGGAGCGCTGCACTGTCATGGCCGTTGGGGATGCGATTCGCACAGCGGGACGCGCCCGCTCGCGAGTCGCATCCCAGGTCACTTACCCGTCCCGGTCCCCTGCTGTCATGTGCTGGCGCGCGCGGCTCCGCTCTCTAGGGCGCGCGCGCGCCAGCTCTCTGAGACTTAAAGGGCCAGTGCACCATTGATTGGTGCCTGGCCCAATTAGCTTAATTGGCTTCCACCTGCTCCAGACTATATCTGACCTCCTCCCATGCACTCCCTGGCCGGATCTTGTTGCCTTGTGCCAGTGAAAGCGTTTAGTGTGTCCAAAGCCTGTGTACCTGAACTTCTGCTATCCATCCTGACTACGAACCTTGCCGCCTGCCCCCGACCTTCTGCTACGTCTGACCTTGCCTCTGCCTTGTCCTTCTGTCCCACGCCTTCTCAGCAGTCAGCGAGGTAGAGCCGTTGCTAGTGGATACGACCTGGTTGCTACTGCCGCAGCAAGACCATCCCGCTTTGCGGCGGGCTCTGGTGAAAACCAGTAGCCTCTTAGAACCGGTCCACTAGCACGGTCCACGCCAATCCCTCGCTGACACAGCGGATCCACAACCCGTAAGCCGAATCGTGACATATGTGTTATGGAGTTGTGTAATGCACAACAAAACCTTGCTAAGACTTGTCGACAGTTGGTCGTCACTGGCAAACTCATTGTCCAAGACATTATCCAAAGCAGGCAACCTCATAGAATAGTTACGTTTGTCTATTTCTTGGATATTTCTGTCTCGATTTTCTCTGGCTAGTAACTGCCATGTTTATTTACTGTATAATGATATCATTTGAGCGCTCTACGGAACAGTTATTCAGCATCTATAGTATGGTACTCTTATGTAGGCACCATATGACAATCTTATGTGGGCACTGTATGGTTATATTCTATATTAATGTATAGTAGTATTATGGTAGTATTATTCAATACTAGAGGGGCACAGACATTTTTCCAAAAAGCTCTACAGACTTCATGAAGGCCTGATACCTTATCTATGCAGTGTGGCACTGTATATTCAAGCAATAGGAATGCTTGGGGACTTCCCATGTAAGAGATGTAATAGAGGACAGGGTTTTTTTTAGGATTGGGCTAAGCCGGGCCAGACATAAGCAGTAAAGGGCTCCCACATTGGAACAGTATAAGGTAGTGGTCTTCAAACTGTGGCCCTCTAGATGTGGCAGAACTACAACTCCCAGCATGCCCGGACAGCCGTTGGCTGTCCGGGCATGCTGGGAATTGTAGTTTTGCCACATCTGGAGGGCCAAAGTTTGAAGACCACTGGTATAAGGGAAGCTTGCTCTTCAATAATAGAGCATCTTCTTTATCTTACAATCCACCTTATGTCCCTCCACTAATCCACCAGTAATTCTGAGCTACATCATTTATTATTCATTATTATATTTACACTCTCTATCATATAGAGAGCAGGATATAGCTTGTTTTGTTTAAAGGGGTATTCCGAATTAAAATGACTTATCCCCATTCCACAGGATAATGGATATATTTCAGGCGTGCAGAATGGAGCCCTGGGCCCTATGTCTTTGGGAGCTCCTTCTGCTGCTCCAAAAGATTTGGGAATTCTATTGATCTGGTTTTACTGAATCAGCAAAGAAAGGGTGGAAAGCAGATTAACCAGCGGCTTTAATTATAGCCAGTGCCCTATAATCTTGCAAAGCAGGTAGAATTCCTTGAGAACTGGTTTGTTCTATTTAAAACTGCATTCAATTACTTTACAGTGAGCCACCTGGGATTGGGTATATCCAAGCATCAAATCTTATCTACAATATAATGACACTAAATATGTCAGTGACTGTTTTTACATGCTTAAGGCATTTAGTAATCTGCAAGATCCAGACTTCCAATGGTCATAAGATTATCTTTGATCTGCGGGGCATCAGTAGATTATTTTACTTTTCCTAGGGTTGCCCTACAGCACATTCCAGTTACCCAGGGGCTAAAGATAGTCATTCTGTTAACTATAGGGAATTTATAGTTTCACTTTTTTCCTCAAACATGGAACTTTGATTTAAAAGTACTAAATGCATGATTAAAAAAGCAAAATAAATAAATAAAGAAAAACCTGTCAAAGTGAAAAGAAAAAAAAACACTGAAAAATTAAACATTCTTGCTTCCAGCTCAGCTCCCTATGCTTCAATCATTTTCTTCCTTTTTCTATCTCCTTGTATCCCCTTTGTTCTGGTGTTCACTTGATTGCAGTTCACTAAGGAGGAGGGGGCACTTGCCAGTACACTTGTCATGGGGGGAACTTTCTTCCTCATCCTCAGTGCAGCATTGGCAAGGCTCTGATTGACAAGCCTGGAGCACAGCACAGAGCCCTGCTTGTCTCTTCTGCACTTTTTGTATATTGTCTCAGTGAGGCCGCAGGCCCAGACAACAAGGGCAATATGGTCGAGACAAGAGAGCTATTTCATAAAAACAAGGGCCCATAATGGTCATAAGTATAGCAGCCTGTTACACACATTTTTTCAGTTTTTTTTTATTTTTTAAACAAAGTATATTACAAATCTTTTAAATATTTAATGCTGCATGACATATTAAAGCGCAACTGCAATGAAATTTAGTGTAATAACCTGCACACAGCCTTTGTATTGTGTGCAGGTGTTGTGTACAGCAATTAGTTTACCTCATATTTGCAGGCCTTCGTGACGCTAAAAAGTGCTTTTACTCAAAGCCACTGACGGTCGGATAGGTGTGGTGCGAGGTATGCGATGCCCCGCCGCTGCCACACCCACCCACACGCCCACTTTGTATCTCAGTGCTTGGACCACTGTGTGATTGACACACAGGTCCCAGCGCATGCGCCCTTCAACTAATGTAACGTGCACGCTACTGCATGTCATCCAGCAAGCGCTCGCTCCCACCGCCGTCGGCCTCCTCAGTGCGCCTGCGCAGAGCTAGGTGCAGAGAGCGCGGGAGCGAGCGCTCGCTGGTGGAGCGAGCGCTTGCTGGATGACACGCAGCAGCGGGCACGTTACATTAGTTGAAGGGCGCATGTGCTGGGACCTGTGTGTCAATCACACAGCGAAATTCCCATGGGCTTAAGGACTCGGGATGCAGGGCGTATGCATACGCCCGGCATCCTGAAGAGGTTTAGATCCCCACCATCACTACATTTTTGAAGCAGTAAAAAGTATGTTAACCTGCAAATTTTTTCAAATTTCTCCACACTATGGTTGTGCAGGGAGTTTTTTTTTAGGTTGATGATAAAAATAATTTATTGGAAAACCCCTTTAAGGGTCAAGAAAATATTCCTAAATACATATTTCACCTAGGACAGACAGTACAAAAAATGAGGGGGGACTTGAGCAATCCCTATGCTCTGAATGTTGAATATTGTACATTATGCTGAGAGCTGTAGTGCATATAGCATGATACTTGATGAAATGTTAGTATGGTACTACGAAAAGTCTGGTTGTACCCAACTAGGGGCTTCACTAGATTTCCATAAATCAGGAATGGGTCCTCTGCAATTGGTTAATAGAAAACATCAGCAATTATACCATAGCATCATAAGAGTAGCATCATATATGAGATCTTCTACATAAAGGGTGACCTATGAACAGACACATAATTTTTACCCAAAAATACACTGCTCAAAAAGGGAACACTTAAACATCACAATGTAACTCCAAGTCAATCACACTTCTGTGAAATCACACTGTCCACTCAGGAAGCAACACTGATTGACAAACAATTTCACATGCTGTTGTGCAAATGGAACAGACAAAAGGTGGAAATTATAGGCAATTAGCAAGACACTCTCGATAAAGGAGTGGTCATGCAGGCAAATGTGCATGTGTCCAGTCAAATGGTCAGAAACAGACTCCATGAGGGTGGGATGACTGCCCAATGTCCACAGGTGGGGATTGTGCTTACAGCCCAACAACGTGCAGGACATTTGGCATTTGCCAGAGAACACCAGGATTGGCAAATTCACCACTGGGGCCCTGTGCTCTTCACAGATGAAAGCAGGTTCACACTGAGCACATGTGACAGACGTGACAGAGTCTGGAGACGCCGGTGAGAACGTTCTGCTGCCTGCAACATCCTCCAGCATGACCGGTTTGGCGGTGGGTCAGTAATGGTGTGGGGTGGCATTTCTTTGGGGTGCCACACAGCCCTCCATTTGCATGCCAGAGGTAGCCTGACTGCCATTTGGTACCGAGATTAGATTTTCAGACCTCTTGTGAGACTATATGCTGGTGCGGTTGGCCCTGGGTTCCTTCTAATGTAAGACAATGCTAGACCTCATGTGGCTGGAGTGTGTCAGCAGTTCCTGCAAGAGGAAGGCATTGATGCTATGGACTGGCCCGCCCATTCCCCAGACCTGAATCCAATTGAGCACATCTGGGACATCATGTCTCGCTCCATCCACGTTTCACCACAGACTGTCCAAGAGTTGGCGGATGCTTTAGTCCAGGTCTGGGAGGACATCCCTCAGGAGACCATCCGCCACCTCATCAGGAGCATGCCCAGGCATTGTAGGGAGGTCATACGGGCACGTGGAGGCCACACACACTACTGAGCCTCATATTGACTTGTTTTAAGAACATTACATCAAAGTTGGATCAGCCTGTAGTGTGTGGAGTTTCCACTTTGATTTTGAGTGTGACTCCATATCCAGACCTCCATGGGTTGATAAATTAGATTTCCATTGATAATTGTGTTATTTTGTTGTCAGCACATTCAACTATGTAAAGATGAAAGTATTTCATACGATTAGTTCATTCATTCACATCTAGGATGTGTTATCTTAGTGTTCCCTTTATTTTTTTGAGCAGTGTAGGATGGTAGTCCTTTATCTCAGTGAGCCTCCAGCTGCCGTAGGATTTTCCATTACTTCTATGATTATAGTTTTCCCCATCCTTAGGTTTATCCAAGTGAGATTAGATCTGAAATGGTAGAAAGGGAATCTTCTTTCCATTTAGATCCAATCTCTCAGAAATCACTGCCAGCTATAGCCTCACCAAACACTATTGTTCTCATTCCCACGCTCTGCCACGGGAACACAAGAGCAGAGTCAAACCTAGATTATGTCATCCACCTGAACTTCAAATATTTGCCAACATTTCTTTGGATACAGTTTCAAAAAAATGCATTGAATACTATGAAGTGTGTTTTATATGTAGTCCAGGCTGATTTACTGCTGACAAAGATTTAAGCTTAAGACATGTTTGAATATTCATTTTAGCTGCAAACAAATGGGTTTAGGTAAATTTTAGCCAAGCACAGTAATGTCAAGTAGTTTTTTGTGTCCTGAAAATCTGCAGAAGGAGATGTATTCTCTAAAACCTGTTTACTTTTTGGACAAATTAATCTGTGATTTGACTATGTCCGTAAGTGGGGTTCTTATGCCTGAGCACAGTACTAGTTATAGTCTTTTTAGAATTTTTTTATTAAATACAGAAGCGATGAGGTATTTCCATTTCTAAAGGCAAATTACATTTTGGCATGGCCAAACATTCAAGTCTACTCTAAGGAAAAGGTGTAAGCCACAGCCAGACATGAACAAAATGGTTGGGCAATGAAAAGACATCACGCCTGATCCTTCTCTCCACCAATATCATCTGTCCGTGGAGAGTCAGCTGGCCACAATACACCTTTGAGAGCCAGCGGCAGGTTCGGTCGACTTTGGTATAATGTGAATGGGCACCTTACGATGATCTCTATGTTATAACATTAAAATGTGTGGGGCTGACCTCCAGCCTAGCGCAGAGGCTGTAACAATGTTTCATTTAAAGGGGTATTCCGGGCTTAACTAACTTTTAACTATCCTGTCCATTATGAAGAATTATGCTAGTTCTACATTTGCTTGCTATACGGCTCTGCCATGGATCGTCTACTTTTTCTTCTTTATAGGTCCCCCCAGGTTTAGCGTTTCTGTTCAGGTCTTGACGTTTGTCTCAAGCTTATTTCACAATCCTTTGCGGCTCAAGGTGGCAGCTGGTATCAGGAGGCTTGGCTATTTCGTGTATTTCCTCACAAGCCAGCCCCCTGATGATGTTTGCGGTCCATCTGTATGTCTGGACGTGCCGGCGTCCTGTGATCTCGGCAATCTGCAGAATGTGGAAATGCAGGGAGCACTGGCACAAGGGGACGTACAGAAGGGAGCACTGGCACAAGGGGACGTACAGATGGATCACAAATGTCATCAGCTGCCACCTCAAGCTGTAAAGGATTGTGAAATAGGCTTGAGACGAACGTCATCAAGACCTGAACAGAAACGCTAAACCTGTGGGGACCGTATAAAGAAGAAAAAGTAGACGATCCACAGCAGAGCCGTGTAGCAATTAAATGTAGAACAAGCATAATTGTTCAAAATGGGCAAGATAGTAAAAAGTTAGTTAAGCCCGGAATACCCCTTTAACATATCAGAGAAAACTGTGAAATAAGAATCAGTTTGGTTCTTTGGTTCTGATGAAGATGTGATCTTGTAATACACAATCACTTGTAATGGTGGAATACCCCTCCAAGGACAGAATCATCATGGTATAATCATACTATTCAACAATGTCAGAAACAATAGTAGAGTAGTGACAACCTGTTATTTATTTTTTATAAAAATGATGGTTGTCAAGCAAAAACTTATAACTTGTTTTTTAAAGATAATGTACTTGACATTTTTTTTTTAAAGAACAAAGTTTTAGGGGTTTGGCCACGTCTTTGCTGGGCTTACTCTGGGTGACCCATGGTTCGCCCATTATAGCATTATAGTAAATAGCAACCATGTGGGCACCAGGAGAAAGGTGAAAAAAAGTCATGAGGTGAGGAAGTGGCACTGAGCTTTCCTAGCACCACGACCACTTTGGTTTACTAAATGGAGGACTTTATGGTGGTGAGAAACTGTTGATCTGTCACTGATCCTGATGACAGACCATCATGTCTTTCCGGAGATAATGCCGCCAAAGACAATGAGATGTTTCACATGAAATGACGTGACTACCTAAAGATAGAAGTCCTGTCAGGAGCCAAGACACTGCTCGTAAATAACTAACTCTTCTCCTGGCTGCTCAGTTGGATATTAGGACAGCCAGAGGAACTATGGACTGGCATGCCTCTACCAACTCATAGATTTGATTATAAGAAAGGAAAAAATATTCTGGGGAAGTATAGAACATACACTTGGCACATGGAACAGGACTTGGATGAAACACAAGCCTTGCTGCATAATAAGTGGCCATAAAATGCAAAACACGTCCGACTGGTGCTGCCTATACAAAGAAGCTGATGAAGCAATGGGATCAAATTCAAAAACTGCAGCAGGTTCAGTTTGCAACAATTTCTGTTACATTTAGTATTTCCTTATGACAGGTCTAGTACATTATGCTCGTGCAGCAGCACTGTACTGTATGGACTGTACACACTCACTGACTGTTGTGGGCACTTGGCTGCCCGAAGCCACAATGTGGTCACTAATGTACAGTCCTGTATGCCCTGTTTGCAGCAATGCTGTAGGAACCGTCCTCATTGTATATAAAATTGTAAATGGAATCTGTAAATAGTGATAGTGAGTACTCCATCAGCCTGGTGTTCAATTCACCAGCGTCTTTCACTTTTCATCTGCACGGCTTTTCACAAATTCCCCCCAAAGTTTTTTCAGCCATTTTTTTTGCTTCTGGTCCATTTATTTCAGATGTTTAAGGCTCAAAATGAGGCTCATACAAGGATACATTTATAAGTGTTTATTTTGCTGTGTATTTTGCTGTAGATGATCATATGCACAGAGCCCTGTATTTTCAGTGAAGATTGAAGGCTGAGCTGCGCGCCAGCATGTCTGTAACGCGCAGCTCCACCTTCAAACATCACTGAACATACAGGACTGCTGCCGGCTAGCCCTGTGTGTATGATCATCGCAGAATACGCAGCATATTTACTGCTGTGTAGATGATTTTGCGCAGCATGAAATACACTGCGTAAGCAGTAGGTGGGAACGTACCCTAAGGTTCTGTTCACACAGGCGGACATAATTGCGAGATAGCAGCGTGTTTCCTCCTGCGAGTTTGAATCGGGTGGACTCTCTGCAGCCAAATACAGTGACATCAATGGGGTCTGCAGCGGGAAACATGCTACTATCTACAATTAAATCTGACGGTGTGAACTGACCCTTAGGCCGATTTCACACTGGCATAACACAGACACAGGGTCATCAGAACTTGCTACCCTATTAAGGGACCGTTCACACGTACAGTATTCTGCGCAGATTTGATGGGCAGGATGTGTTCAGTCATTCAGTTTACACTGAAATCTGCAGCAGAATATCCTGCGCATCAAATCTGCTCAGAATACTGTACGTGTGAATAGACCAGAAAGATACAAAAATGTATCTGTATTACCCTAGTGTGAATCCGACCTTATTGTTTCTTTCCGTTAATAATTAGCTGGGCATAACAATTAAATATACATATTGCTTCCAGTGTTTACAACCTCTCACCTGCTGCTGTAATCCAGTATATCCGGAAATTGCTGCCTGCTCCAGATTTCTCTAGTTTGTTCTGCTATAAATTAGCAATAACTGATGCCTGACATTATATGTACTGTTATTATGGTAGCTATGTGGACAAAGAATCAGCTTCACATGAGCATCTTAAAGGGGTACTCCAGCCCTAAGACATCTTATCCCCCTATACAAAGGATAGGGGATAAGATGTCTGATCGTGGGGGTGCCCAGCGGCGGGATCTCTTGGGATCCTGCAATCTCTCATGCAGACACCCACCTGTGGCAGCTGCACAGAGCAATGATCGCTCCGTGTCTGAAGGGTTACGACTACGGGGACGGAGTATCGGGAAGTCATGACTCCGCCCCCTTGTGACATCAGGCCCAGCCCCCTCAATGCAAGCCTATGGGAGGGGACGTGACAGCCCCAGTGGCAGGACCCCCGTGATCAGATGTCTTAGGGCCAGAGTACCCATTTAAGGGTACATCCACAAATGTGCTGCAGATTTTTTGCACTGATTTTGTGGGAAAAGGAAATGCTGAATTTGCAATTACCAGCAAAGTGAATGAGATTTTCAAAATATTATCCATGTACAAAAAATCTGCAGTATGGACTGACCAGCACTGCAGATTTTAAACAAGTCAAGTTGAGTTAAATGTTCTTCAAATTTTCTCCATGAATAATCATGGGCTGCATAAAATCTATGCAGAAAATATGCAAAAAAAATGCAGAAAAAGATGCACAATTTTCTGCTGCTCACATCACTGCAGATATGCTGCAGATTTTCTGTTGCAGAATATTATACTGTATATTAGTCATAAACCAAATTTCCACAAAAAAAAAACAAAAAAACACCCAAACAGCTGCACAGCGACTTTATAGTGAATAAATGCAGCGGTCAAAAGTTAGCTGCAAGTCAATAGGGGCTCAGTGACAGCATTTCAAAATAGCAGCATGCTGAGACTAAGGCATTTTTCTCTAAAAATGTTGGTGTTTCTCTACCATAGTCTATGGGGGGGGGGGGGGGGGGGGGGGGCAAAAAAAACACCACTAAAAATGCAATGTGGGTTTTGTATTGGAGTTTTTGTATCTTTTTTTTATTTAAAGGGGTATTCCAGCCTTAGACATCTTATCCCCTATCCACATGATAAAAATGATAAAATGTCTGATTGCCGGGGTCCTGCCACCGGGATCCCCCGCGATCTCGGTGCAGCTCACGCAATTTTATGCTGGTGCTTATACCGAGACAGAGACGTGATGTCACACCCCATCGTGATGTCATATCATGTCCCCTCGTGACATCACGCCACGCCCCCTCCATTCATGTCGAATGTAGGGGGCATGACGGCTGTCTCCCATAGACATGAATAAAGGGGGCATGGCATGACATCACATCTCCGTCTCAGGAGTAGCACCCGGCACAGAATGCCGGAAGCTGCACCGAAATCCCCTATCCTTTGGATGTCTAAGGCTGGAATACCCCTTTAAGAGTTAAAAAAAATTATGGACACAGGAGCAGGAGAATTGTTAAAGGAGAAAAATGCAATTTCCACACAAAGGCAAAAGAAACCTATGGAAGAACATGCTGCTTTAAAAAAAAAAAACAATAAATAAATAAAAACCGAAAATTCACAAATACAGCATAAAACCTTTCGTATACAGTGTGCAGTTAATAATTTATCATTGAATTTAACCCCTTTGTGTGCTATCAGCGGTTGACACTCACTGATAATGACCAACATCAGTAATCACACTGCGCTCAGTCATTTAACCCATTAAATGTAGCAATCAATGGTGATTGTGGCATTTAAATAGTTAAATGATATGTGACATGCCTGTTGGTTGCCCAAATTGCACCCCCGCAATGTAATGCAATCAGATGTTATGGTAGCCGGGAGAGGAACTCCGTGGAAAATAAATGTTTTCAAATCAACTGGTACCAGAAAGGTAAACAGATTTTGAAATGACTTCTATTCCAAAATCTGAAGCCTTCCAGGACTTATCAGCTATTATATACTACAGAGGAAGTTGAGTTGTTGTTTTTTCTGTCTGACCACAGTGCTCTCTGCTGACAGCGCTGTCCGTGTCAGGAACTGTCCACATTAATAGCAAATCCCCATAGCAAACCTCTCCTGCTCTGGACAGTTCGTGACACAGACAGAGGTGTCAGCAGAGAGCACTGTGGTCAGACAGAAAAGAACTTCACAAATTTCTCTGTAGTATACAGCAGCTGATAAGAACTGGAAGGGTTAAGATTTACAGTAAGTAATTTACAAACCTGTTTAACTTTCTGGCACCAGTTGATTTTAAAACATATTTTTTCCACCGGAGAACCCCTTTAACTAGGCCTCTATGTCTGCTGTAGTAGGTCATACAGCCCTATAGACAGAATAATAAAAAAAGTTATAGGGGGTCAGGATAGAGCATTTTAAAAGAAAAAGTGAAATAAAACAAAAGATATATAAATTGGGTATAGTTGTTATCACACCAAACCACAGAATGCAGATAACATTTCAGTTTCACTGTAACTTGTACAATGTAAAAAACAAAAACCCCAAAATTAGCAATAATCTTTTTTTTTTTTTTTTTTTTTTTATTGCAAGCCCCCAATTTTTTATTTGTATTTTTTTTTTTTTGCAGTTTAGTTTTGCCATTCTTATTAAGATAAAATGAAATGTAAATAGATGGTACAATAAGTCCTAAAAATGAGTTATAGCTTTTAGAATGCGAGGATAAAAAATGAAAATTGACTTGGTCTTGAAAGGGTTAAAGGACATCAGTGGCAAAAGACAACTTATCGCCTATCCACTGGATAAGGGATAAGTGTCTGATCACAGGGGGTCCAACTGCTGGGACCCCCGCGATCTCCCAAACAGGGCCCCACATATCCGCTCTATGTGAGCTGCTAATGCGTGTTGCGTCGACCTCTCTGCTGTATACTTCAGAAGAAGTTGTGTAGTTCTTTCCAGTCGGACCACAGTGCTCTCTGCTGACACCTTTGTCTGTGTTCGGAACTGTCCAGAGTAGGAGAAAATCCTCATAGCAAACCTCTCCTGCTATGGACAGTTCCTGACACGGACAGAGGTGTCAGCAGAGAGCACTGTGGTCAGACTGAAAAGAACTACACAACTTCCTCGGCAACTGATAAGAACCAGAAGGATTAAGATTTTTAAATAGAAGCAATTTACAAATTGGTGCATTTAAATGAATGAGATGTGGCACAGGTCTGGCCGGAGATACGGCAGCAGTCAGTTTTGAAATTTCCCTCCTGTTCACGGAACGGAGCACAATGGCAATGTGAACTAAACCTTACAGATAAATTAAATCTACTGGGATTTTCTGTAAGGTTAAAAAAAAAAAAAACTAGAAAAAAACCATATGATGACTCTTGGCTTCCATCACTTGAATGGAGGCTTTTGGACACGATAGACCAGAAGCTTTATCTGATGTATATGTCACATATAGTGCACAAATGTACTTGGCCTGTGCATACATAATCTGGACGGGTTGATATGAACACAGTCACATGCATGTGGATACAGTTGCTCTTTACTGAAACGAAATATGTTTATATTGAACATTATTGGATTGGGAAAGAATAGAAATAGTTCAGTTCAATAGATCAGTCTACAACACTTGAACTATTTGTGAATCCAGGCTTTGTGTGGCAAAACGGACCACCTGCCAGGTAACCAATAGTATAATATACACAGCCACGTACAATGTTGACTTCCTGCCAATGCATCCAGCAGAAGAGATTTTAAAGTATTAACCCTTTATTCCCCATTAATACAGGTGGAGATCCTAACCCCGGGCTCACCTGTAGCAGTATTGTGCCATGCGGCCAATTGACTTCCAATAAATTCCTTATAGCCTGTGTACAGTGCCGGGTAGGTGTGTGAATCGCCAATAATTTACCAGGGTGGCGATTCGATATATCGCAATATATCGCGATACTGTAATGTTGGCGATATATCACGATATATCGCGATATTCCCTATTAAAAACTTGGGAAAACTTATTCTAGCTGAGAAAGAACAAGGTCCCGCGAGAGTTGTCCTGTGAGTGCGTACGTTCTCCTTCCTGTTTGTTCTGAGTCTGTAGTCTCGCGGTAGCAGCCTGCGAGTGGGACAGAGCTGATAACAGGTACACTGCCAACTAGTGGTCAGGAGTTTAAGTGTTATAAAAAAATAAGACAGACAAATAGGACTGTGACTCAGTGAGTGAAATACAGTAAATGTTAATTATAATAATTTATAAAAAAAATCGATTCTCAGAATTTTAAAATCGATTCAGTATCGCGGAACAAAAAATCGCGATAATCGCGCAAATCGATTTTTTCTTACATCCCTAGTGCCGGGTAATGCGGTCACTATACAATGATGAACCTGTCAACATAAAGTAACTATTCTGAAGCACCTTACAACTATACATTGTACAGATCTTCCAGGAAATGTATTAATAAATAAACAACAGGGTGTTGCCATTCACATTCACCGGTGGTCTCCTAAGTGTGGGCCTCCAGATGTTGCAAAACCGCGGATCCAGAATGAAGGATAAGTATAATTCCTTCCTTTATATTTCCCACTCCTCTTAAAGGGGTACTTCAGTGGAATTTTTTTTTTAAATCAACGGGTGTCAGAAAGTTAAACAGATTTGTAAATTACTTCTATTTAAAAATATTAATCCCTCCAGTACTTATCAGCTGCTGTGAGCTCCAGAGGAAGTTCATTTCTTTTTTAATTTCTTTTCTGTCTGTCCACGGTGCTCTCTGCTGACACCTTTGTCCATGTCAGGAACTGTCCAGAGTAGGAAAGGTTTGCTATGAGGATTTGCTCCTGCTCTGGACAGTTCCTGACACGGACAGAGGTGTCAGCAGAGAGCACTGTGGTCAGACATAGTAACATATTGGTAGAATTATCAAAACCTGTGCAGAGGAAAAGATGACCAGTTGCCCATACAAACCAATCAGATCACTTCTTTCAGTTTTCAAAGACCCATTTAAAAATGGCAGAAGCGACCGACCGTATTTTTCGCCCTATAGGACGCACCAGAGTATAAGACGCACCCAATTTATAGGTGCAAAATTTAAAAAAATAAAGATTTTTAACCCAATAGTGGTCTTCAACCTGCGGACCTCCAGATGTTGCAAAACTACAACTCCCAGCATGCCCGGACAGCCGTTGGCTGTCCGGGCATGCTGGGAGTTGTAGTTTTGCAACATCTGGAGGTCCGCAGATTGAAGACCACTGCATAGGAGGTATTACTCACCTGTCCCCGCCGCTCCGGACCCATCACCGCTGCCCTGGATGTCGCTCCATCGCTGTCGCCGTGTCCCTGTCGCTCCGGAAACGTCTCTGCTGACGGCCGGGTATCTCCATCGCCGCCATCACGTCGTTACGCACGCTGACGCACGTACGCGACGACGTGATGACGAGGAAGGAAAGCGCCGGCCATACAGGGGATCCCTGAACGGAGAAGACACCGAGGAGGCAGGTAAGGTCCCTCCCGGTGTCCTGTAAGCACTAACTCGGCTATTCAGTCGAGCTGTTCGGGACCGTCGCGGTGAAATCGCAGCGGTCCCGAACAGCCCGACTGAACAGCCGGGTTAGTGTCACTTTCCCTTCAGACGCGGCGGTCAGCTTTGATCGCCGCGTCTGAAGGGTTAATACAAGGCATCACCGCTATTGGTGATGTCTTGTATTAGCCGTGGGTCCCGGCCGTTGATGGCCGCAGGGACCGTCGCGATAGGGATGTATTTGCCATATAAGACGCACCGACTTTTTCCACCCAGTTTTGGTGAAGAAAAAGTGCGTCTTATACGGCGAAAAATATGGTAATTGGTTGTTATGGGCAACTGGTCAATTTTTCCTCTGCACAGGGTTTGATAAATCTCCCCAATAGCCCATAAGGTTTAAAAAAGACCAGAGTCCATCACGTTCAACCAATATCCCTAATGAGTCCCTACTGAGTTGATCCAGAGGAAGACAAAAAAAAAAAACTCAGGCTGGAATTCCACTTGGTTTTTTTTGGGGGGGGGGGGGGAATGCTTTATTTTTGTCATTTATAGCCCCCTTAACATTTTTATTCATCCATTTTTGGTTTTCTTTTATTCCTGACCATAAGGTATATATATACCTCTTACAGTGAGAATTTTAAATATTCTTAAAAGTCTCCCATTTAGTGTCAGTATTCTTGTATTTGAGGACATTATCCCATTTTATATTGTCTTCTCTGAGTTGATCAAACTTTTGCCTTCCTAAAGTTCATTGTTTTTGTGGCCCCTCAAGAGGTTCCCTTATTGAAGAACAAGTTATAATGTATTATATTATGATCACTATTTCCTAGGTGTCCTTCTACCTGCACATTAGTTACTCTTATCTTCTGGCTCTTCCATTATGTTTGGTGGCTTATAACAAACCCCTATCATCATTTTTTTTATTTTTGTCTCCATATATTTCTACCCAGAATGACTCCACATTATCGTTTCCCTTCCGTATATCCTTCCGCAGTGCGGCCTTCAGACTGGATTTTACAAAAAGATGAACTCCTCCCCCTTTCCGTTTTGTCCGATCCTTCCTGAATAGACTATATCCCTGTATGTTGACCGCCCAGTCACAGCAATCGTCCAACCAAGTCTCTGTTATACCCACTATGTCATAATTCTCGTCAGACATTTTCAACTCCAGTTTGTCAGTTTTATTGGACAGACTTCTGGCATTAGTCAACATGCAATTCAATGGTGTATGTTTTTTTTCCTATGACGCCTATCCCTATTAACTATTCTAACCCCCCCCCCCTCCGCTCCACCCCCAGGTACATTGATAAGTCCCAGCTCTCTATCTACACTATCTTTCCCCTCTATGTTGTAGGTTCCCTCTCCCTCAGTCCCTAGTTTAAACACTCCTCTACCCTTCTGGCCATCTTCTCCCCAAGCACAGCTGCACCATCCCCATTGAGGTGAAGCCCGTCCCTACGGTAGAACCAGTATCCGACAGGGAAGTCGGCCCAGTTCTCCATGAACCCCTCCTTCCTACACCAGCTTCTGAGCCACTTGTTTACCTCCCTGATCTCCCGCTGCCTCTCTGGTGTTGCTCGTGGTACAGGTAATATTTCAGAAAATATTACCTTGGAGGTCCTTGCCTTAAGCTTGTGGCCTAAGTCCCTGAAATCATTTTTAACCCCTTAAGGACCTGTGCTTTTTCCGTTTTTTCATTTTAAAATTTTCCTCCTTAACTTTAAAAAATCATAACTCTTAAAAATTTCATTTTCATAAATTCTATATGATGGCTTATTTTTTGCGTCACTAATTCTACTTTGTAATGGCATTAGTCATTTTACCCAAAAATCTACGGTGAAACGGGAAAAAAAATCAATGTGCGACAAAATTGATGAAAAAACACTATTTTGTAAGTTTTGGGGGCTTCCGTTTTTACGCAGTACATTTTTCGGCAAAAATGATACCACATCTTTATTCTGTAGGTCCATACGGTTAAAATGATACCCTACTTGTATAGGTTTGATTTTGTATCACTTCAGAAAAAAATCATGAATACATGCAGGAAAATGTATACGTTTAAAATGGTCATCTTCTGACCCCTATAACTTTTTTATTTTTCTGTGTTCAGGGTGCTTTTTTGCGCCGTCATCTGAAGTTTTTAGCAGTACCATTTTTGTTCTGATCAGACTTTTTGATCACTTTTTATTCACTTTTTTTGTGGTATAAAAAGTGATCAAAAATGCGCTTTTTTGGACTTTGGAATTTTTTTGCGCGTACGCCATTGAATGAGTGGTTTAAAAAGCGGTATATTTTTATAATTCGCACAGTTCCGCACGCGGCGATACCACATATGTTTATTTTTATTATTATTTACACTGTGTTTTTTTTATTCTTGGAAATGGCGGGTGATTCAAACTTTTATTAGGGGAAGGGATAATTGAAAGGGTTAATGATTTTTTTTACACTTTTCTTATGCAATATTATAGCTCCCATAAGGGGCTATAACATTGCATTTACTGATATTTTACACTGATTGATCCATCTCCATAGGAATGGATCAATCAGTGTTTTCGGCGATTGAATGCTCAAGCCTGGATCTCAGGCTTGAAGCATTCATTCGGCGATCGGACAGCACAGGAGAAGGTAAGAAGACCTCCTCCTGTGCTACAGCTGTTCGGGATGCTGCAATTATACCACGGCGATCCCGAACAGCTCCCTGAGCTAACCGGCAACTTTCACTTTCGTTTTTAGCCGCGCGGCTCAGCTTTGAGCGTGCGGCTAAAGGGTTAATAGCACGCGGCACAGCGATCAGTGCCGCGCGCTATTAGAGACGGGTCCCGGCTTCACTATAACGCCGGGACCGCCGCGATATGATGCGGTCCTTAAGAGGTTAAAGACACTCCACCTACCTCTTACTTTGTCATTGGTGCCAATATGTAACATGACTTCCGGGTCCTCTTCAGCCCCATCCAGCAACCTGTCAACCCGATCTGAGATGTGCCGGACTCGAGCACCAGGTAGACAACACACTGTTTCGGTGATCCCGGTCTTTGTGACAGATCACCCTGTCTGTCTCCCTAATAATAGAGTCCCCCACTACCAGTACCTGTCTGGCCTGCCCTGCCCTCCTCCTTCCCTCCTTACTGGAGCAGACACCCCCCTGGCGGTCAGAGACAGAGCTCTGCTGCAGTACTGCTAGCTCTGAAATGGCATCCCCCCCTCATCTGTCAACCGGGCAAACTTTTAGGGGTGTTCCAGATCCGGACTAGCCTCCCTGACACTTTTCCCTCTACCCCGTTTTCTAACTGTAACCCAGCTAACTGCCTGACTGTCCTACACCTCCGTCCCACTATCCTCCCCCACCTCTACCCCAGAGAGTACTTGCTCAGTGAGCAGGAGACTCCTCTCCAAGTTGTCAATGCATCTCAGTGTTGCCAGTTGCTCCTCTAGATCCAGGATCTGGGCTGCCAAATGAACATCTCGCACACATCTCGCACAACAATATGCACCCTCAAACTGCTGTTCAAGGATTGCATACATTGCGCAAGATGTACACCAGACTGCATATTCCAACATGGAGGCCATCGAGTTATGGGGATTTCACAAAGTAATACTCACAGCGGTCTCAAACTCCTGCTTTCAAACTGTTTTACAACTCTCTTACAACTGCCTCTCTTCCAAAGCAACACTCAGACAGAGCAAGCTCAGAACTGAGTCCCAAACTAAGATTTAAGCACCTGTGACTAATCTACCCAACCCCCTAGAGGTAGAGTAGAGAAAAAAATGAAAAGGCTGTTTAAAATTCTATCAGTGATCCCTCTATGTGCAAATGTAAGTACTCACACAAGTCACTCCAGCTCCACAGATTCACTCTGCACAGCAGATATCTCCTGTTTTACAACTCTCTTTCAACTGCCTCCCTTCCAAAGCAACACTCAGACAGAGCAAGCTTAGAACTTGTCCCAAACAAAGATTTAAGCAACTGTGACCAATCTACCGTCCCCCTAGAGGCAGAGTAGAGAAAAAAAAAAGTGAAAAGGCTGTTTTAAATTCTATCAATGATCCCTCTATGTGAAAAAAAAATTCAAAAAGCAAAGAACTTCATCTGGAGCATACAGCTGCTGATAAGAACTGGAAGGATTAAGATTTTTAAATAGAAGTAATTTCCAAATCTGTTTAAGCCTAGTTTCATTTATTAAAGGGGTACTCCGCCCATGGCATCTTATCCCCTATCCAAAGGATAGGGGATAAGATGTCAGATCGCCGCGGTCCCGCTGCTGGGGACCCCAGGGATCGCCGCTGCGGCAGCGCGCTATCATTACTGCGCAGAGCGAGTTCGCTCTGTGCGTAATGACGTTCGATACAGGGGCCGGAGCAGCGTGAAGTCATGGCTCCGCCCCTCATGACATCACGGCCCGTCCCCTTAATGCAAGTCTATGGCAGGGGGCGTGACGACCGCCACGCCCCCTCCCATAGACTTGTATTGATGGGGCGGGCCGTGACGTCACGAGGGGCGGAGGCGTGACGTAATGATGCTCCGGCCCCTGTATTGCCCGTCATTACGTGCAGAGTGCAGTAATGATAGCGGGGTGCTCCAGTGGCGATCCCCGGGGTCCCCAGTAGCTTTGGATAGGGGATAAGATGTCTAGGGGCGGAGTACCCCTTTACACCTAGCCTGGAGATTTTTGTTTGTTTGTTTGTTTTCTTTTATTTATTTATTTATTTTTTGCATTTTTGGGACCTATATAGGTGTTTTATGCAAATTATGTCTTTTCTTGCCAGGTTCAAGTGTTTTGAAGTGTTTATGTGCATCAGAAACATGTAAATAAATTGGACATTTTTCAGACATAAGAAGGTCTCAAAACATGTTCCAAACACTTGGTTTTTATAACTGATATAATTGTGGCAGTACATTTTCTGCTGTTTTAGAGGAAATTTAATATATGTAAATTGGATATTTTTGAGGGGAAAAAACTGACATTTTACTCCTCATAATACACTTAAAAAATGCATGTATGCGGTTGCTAATGACAGCGTACTGCAGCTGCAACCCTGCAAAACATACCCTGATAATGTCCAGTTAGTGAGGACAGTGTCATCATGTATAGGCACAAACCTTATTGACAAGATGAATGGTAACACGTATTGACAATTTATTAATATTTTTCCAGGAGTGGTAACAGAGGAATAATACAGTTTTCACCTAAACAGGGTCCTTTTTAATAAATAGCTAACCAACCAAATAAATAACTAAATAAATAAATAAATAATGATCGATAGAGATGAAAAAGGCAGCATGGCAAATCCACACTTGAAAAGATAAAGCTCTCAGAGAAAATAACAAATAAGCAAAAGAAAATCCATATGTGATAAAAAGGCATTTCACAGAAATGTACCAACTGGATAAGATCAATAGAATACTGTACTGTAAATATAGTATTGTACTTAAAAAAAAAAAAAAAAAAAAAAAAAAATATATATATATATATATATATATATATATATATATATATATATATAAACACGATACATAATTTCAAAGTATAATAAAGCACATAAAAATATAAAATATCATCATAAGGCTGTTTTCACCTGTGTGCAAGTCCCAGTCCAACTGGGTCTAGAGACCCAAGATAAAGGCATCGTAGTGATCTATGATTCTGTCAGTTCCAGTCATAATACCCATGATCTACTTACCTCTGTAATGCTCCGGAGTCCGACATACCATATTATGCCCGTGTGAAAGCAGCCTATCTGTGTTTTTTTATTATTAGGTTGTTTAGGCTAAAAAAGACAAACACATAAAAACTCCTAAAGTCAGAGCTGTACAGGATACATAGATATCGAGACAGCAAGGAGTGCTGAGAGATTTCGGCTTTTATGCCTGCATATTTATAAGTCTTATTTATTGCGATATCAGTAGAGGCTCTTAATACATTTGGTGCATTTTAAAGTCTCAAGGTAAATATATGGTTTCTTAGAGCAGGGAAGCTTTATAGTAATATCTGTGCAGAGTTTTAACAAATTAGCCTAGATCCCAGATAAGTAAACAAGGCTCAACCTGTCTCAGCAAACGAGACTTTCCAGTTTTCCAGGCCTAGGGTGTCCTTGGTAGATTTCTTTTGGCATTTCCCCCCTATTAAAGGAATGTTTTTTCATTGCAGCACTAAATTGGTCTAGGTGTGGTGTGCAAAACAATTCGGCTCCCTGCCTTGGTGTATGTCTAGTGGCATTTGCACCAATTTATTTACTGCACATCAAAATAGGGAGGATTTCTATACTTGATCATGGTGTCCATTGTTTCAAACCTTTCTAAGCACAGTGTTTAAGGATAATAATGTGCAGAGTTTCTTGTTTGAATATATTGAAATAAGAGCTGGAAGAATGAAGCCCAGTTGAATATAAGGGCATCTGGGATGTGTATCTGACATAGCTTTCAGTATATATAGAACAGTGATGTCATGACGTTAATAGCGTTGTACTGGGAGAACTTAGGACCACCATCAGGAAATAAGTTTAAAGGTTCCATCCTCGATTTATACAAAACAAGTCCATCTCCACTTTCATTTGCATCTTTTTTTCCTATCATTGTACAGTCAGCACATAATGTATCAACAATAAGGTCTAATAGATTATTACTCAACCCTAATGGCCATGGGTTTGTAAAACCGAAGCACTAACAGTACAGTGGTCCCTCAAGTTACAATATTAATTGGTTCCAGGACGACCATTGTATGTTGAAACCATTGTATGTTGAGACCATAACTCTATGGAAACCTGGTAATTGGTTCTGAAGGCACCAAAATGTCATCCAAAAATAGGAAAAAGTGAGAATGAAAGAAAAATAAGTAGATAACTAATACAGATAAAGCAAATCCTTACATATAAAAGTAAGAAAGATCTGCCGGGAGCTGTAAATCACTGTCTATGTCAGTGTTTCCCAAGCAGGGAGCCTCCAGCTGTTGCAAAACTACAACTCCCAGCATGCCCGGACAGCCAAAGGCTGTCCGGGCATGCTTGGAGTTGTAGTTTTGCAACAGCTGGGGGCACCCTGCTTGGGAAGCACTGGTCTATGTAGAGGACAGGAGCTTCTTCGGGGTACAGTACAGTACACACAGTAACATGGAGCCGCCCTCACCAGGTATCTAAAAGAGCAGCTAATCCTGGTACAGGTAAAGAGTACAGAACATGTAATACCTCCCTGTACTGTAGGGAGGCGCTACCAGACACCAGTCAGTGCATACGCTTCAGTAATACAGGAGTTTTACCAGTAAATGCCCATTCTGATTGGTCAGTTCATTGACACGTTTCACAGATCTGGACTGTCTGTATATTGTATGTTGAGTCTGGTTTTAAGTTACAATGGTCCAGAAAAGACCATTGTATGTTGAAACTATTGTATGTTGAGGCCATTGTAAGTTGAGGGATCACTGTATATGATACCTACAGTAAAATGTTACAGTTTATCTCACATTACATGTCACTGTAGCTATGTTATTTGCAGTATAATAATATTGAGCACTGAATTGAACTTTGGTATTAAGTGATCCGAAACACGTCTTTTTGCATTTGCAGTTCAAATACAGTGGCACTACAGTATAACAAGCATGTATTTACATATGGTTTTGCCTCTGTGAGGGTAACCCTGCTATTGGCTGCACCATTACCTCCCCATGGAACTAGGTTCTTGACTCTTTATCAAGTGTTAAATGTTAGTGGGACTGATGGGGTAATGTGTCTCCTTAACCCCTTAAGGACGCAGGACGTAAATGTACGTCCTGGTGCGGTGGTACTTAACGCAATAGGACGTACATTTACGTCCTGTGCATAACCGCGGGCATCGGAGCGATGCCCGTGTCATGCGCGGCTGATCCCGGCTGCTGATCGCAGCCAGGGACCCGCCGGCAATGGCCGACGACCGCGATCTCGCGGGCGTCCGCCATTAACCCCTCAGGTGCCGGGATCAATACAGATCCCGGTATCTGCGGCATTGCGCGATTTGAATGAATGATCGGATCGCCCGCAGCGCTGCTGCGGGGATACGATCATTCAGAACGCCGCACGGAGGTCCCCTCACCTTCCTCCGTCCGGCTCCCGGCGTCTCCTGCTCTGGTCTGAGATCGAGCAGACCAGAGCAGAAGATCGCCGATAACACTGATCTGTTCTATGTCCTATACATAGAACAGATCAGTATTAGCAATCATGGTATTGCTATGAATAGTCCCCTATGGGGACTATTCAAGTGTAAAAAAAAATGTAAAACAATGTAAAAGTTAAAGTAAAAAAAATGAAACATCCCCTCCCCCAATAAAAAAGTAAAACGTCCATTTTTTCCTATTTTACCCCCAAAAAGCGTAAAAAAAATTTTTTATAGACATATTTGGTATCGCCGCGTGCGTAAATGTCCGAACTATTAAAATAAAATGTTAATGATCCCGTACGGTGAATGGCGTGAATGGAAAATGGCGTGAACGGAAAAAGAAAATCCAAAATTGCTACTTTTTTCATACATTTTATTTAAAAAAAATTCTAAAAAATTTATTAAACATTTTTCATATGCAAATGTGGTATCAATAAAAAGTACAGATCATGCGCAAAAAATGAGCCCTCTTACCGCCGCTTATACGGAAAAATAAAAAAGTTAGAGGTCATCAAAATAAAGGGATTATAAACGTACTAAGGCTGGGTTCACACTACGTTTTCTCCCATACGGGAGCGCATATGGCAGGGGGGAGCTAAAACCTTGCGCTCCCGTATACCTTTCTATGCGCTCCCGTATGTCATTAATTTCAATGAGCCGGCCAGAGTGAAACGTTCGGTCCGGTCGGCTAATTTTTGCGCCGTATGCGCTTTTACAACCGGACCTCAAACCGTGGTTGACCACAGTTTTAGGTCCGGTTGTAAAAGCGCATACGGCGCAAAAATGAGCCGACCGAACCGAACGTTTCATTCCGGTCGGCTCATTAAAATGAATGACATACGGGAGCGCATACGAAGGCATCGGGAGCGCGAGGTTTTAGCTCCCCCTGCCGTATGCGCTCCCGTATGGGAGAAAAAGTAGTGTGAACCCACCCTAATTTGGTTAAAAAGTTTGTGATTTTTTTTAAGCGCAACAATAATAGAAAAGTATGTAATAATGGGTATCATTTTAATCGTATTGACCCTCAGAATAAAGAACACACGTCATTTTTACCATAAATTGTACAGCGTGAAAACGAAACCTTCCAAAATTAGCAAAATTGCGTTTTTCGTTTTAATTTCCCCACAAAAATAGTGTTTTTTGGTTGCGCCATACATTTTATGATATAATGAGTTATGTCATTACAAAGGACAACTGGTTGCGCAAAAAACAAGCCCTCATACTAGTCTGTGGATGAAAATATAAAAGAGTTATGATTTTTAGAAAGCGAGGAGGAAAAAATGAAAACGTAAAAATTTAATTGTCTGAGTCCTTAAGGCCAAAATGGGCTGAGTTCTTAAGGGGTTAAGGAGACTGCCAAGTTGGTTAATGTACACTTAATGGCGGTGTAATGCTGGACTGGGAAAAATATGCAAACTAGCTCTTCTCCAGAAGGAAAATAGTGGGGCTCTCTAGTGCCACCTCTTGGAGAGAGCTTTCCTGAAGGTCAACGCAAATTTTTTTTCATTAAAGGACATCTGCAGCGTGATTAACACTTATCCCCTATCCACAGGATAGGGGATAAGTGTTTGATCGCGAGGGGTCTGACCGCTGGGACCCCCTGTGATCTCCTGTACGGGGCCGCGGCTGTCCCGTGCAGGGGGCGTGCCAGCCGCAGCATGACGTTGCAGCCGGCACTCCTCCTCCATACATCTCTATGGGAGAGGCGGGGAGGCAGCGTTCGTGCCTCCCCCATAGAACTGTATGGAGACGGGTAGGAGACGGGGCGTCACCGTCGACCTCTAGGTCAACGCTACGCGCCTTAGCGCTCACCATGAGCGCTAATGGCGGCGCCCCGTTAGGGAGATCTCCGGGGGTCCCAGGGGTCGAACCCCCCGCAATCAAACACTTATCCCCTATCCTGTGGATAGGGGATAAGTGTCATACCGCGGCCTTTAACTGATGCCAGAAAGTTAAATAGATTTGTAAATTACATAGCATAGTTGTATGTTATGTATAATGAAACAAATGTTATGTAAACGGTAATTTGTACGAGATTAAGATAAAAAATATAAAAATTTAAAAAAGATTTGTAAATTACTTCTATTTAAAATTTTAATCCTTCCAGTGCTTACCAGATGCTGTATACTCCAGAGGAAGTTCTTTTCTTTTAGAATTTTTCTTTTCTGTCTGACCACAGTGCTCTTTGTTGACACCTCTGTCCATGTCAGGAACTGTCCAGAGCAGGGTAGGTTTGCTATGGGGATTTGCTCCTACTCTGGACAGTTCCTGACATGAACAGAGGTGTCAGCAGAGAGCACTGTGGCCAGACAGAAAAGAACTATACAACTTCCGCTGTAGTATTTAGCATCTGATAAGTACTGGAAGGATTAAGATTTTTAAATAGAAGTAATTTACAAATATGTATAACTTTCTGGCGCCAGTTGATTTAAACTAAAAAAAAAAAAAAAGGAAGGAATTACAGCATTTTTTTTTCTTAAGCCTTTGAGACCATGCCAAGTTATAATACTGTGTAATATGCTTCTATTACCTCTGTGCGATGATTTGTCCCATTTTCATGCTAGGGACCCACACCATGAATTGCTGTAGTGCAAGTATTTTTATTTTACTGTTGTCTCTGACCTTTCCTAGCATTCCCTGTGGCTAGAGACAATATGTCATAAGTCACATGGTCTCCAGCAGGTGTGGCTATGTTGCAGCTGGTGGTTGGTTAGCAATGCTATAGCCACACCCCCTGGAGACCATGTGACTTATTACATACGAGCCCGGATTTACTTAGAGTGGAGTGGAGTTTTCTTTTGTGGGTTTTAATTCTCTGCAATATTTTCCACAGTATTTACTAAGGTTTCCCTATATTTTGCTTTTTTTTACACATGCTCTGATCTGTAGGGTTTTGCTCAGCTCAAATCCACCACATTTTCTGTGGAAACCTTTGTGAATATGTTAGGTTCTTGTGAAAATGTCGGGGACATGCCCCTTTTCGGCGGCCATGCCCACTTTTCCTGGCAGCCACGCCCCTTTTGGGGTTTTCTCAGTAAAATGGAGAGTTAGTTGTTTTTTTTTCCAATTCTGGCGCAAAACATTTCAGGTTTACAGTAGTAAATCAGGGTGCTGTTTCTAATAGCATGGAATGTTGGGCAAGGTCATAGACAATAATAAAATAAAAGGCTGGCACTACAGCATTTCCAGGAGTGGGTCATGTGCATATAACAGGGTAAAGCAGCGTATGGAGGTAATAGAAGCATATTACACAGTATTATAACTTGGAATCATAGACTTAAAGGCTGAAGGAAAAAAATCCTGGAATATCCCTGACTTCTTAAAGTTTTAACTCATGATTACTGATATAAGCTAAGCCAGAATCTAGTCCAAAAGGATGATTTGCCCATCTGTAGATATCTGTTCCAATGTTCTTCCCCTTATCAGTACAGAGTGTTGGTTGGTAGAGAGGTCTTTTTTGAGGCACTGAGGGGTTAAAGTGTCTCCATGTGGAGACTCCAAACTCGATCTGTGGAGGCTTATAGGCCATACATCAGGTGGACACTTTTCTGACTTCCTGGTTACCACTAGTGCACAAAAATATCTGCTATGTCTGCAACTGCCACCAATTGGGGAGCCACATACAGGGGGCCCACAGCCATTACTCCACAGCCATTGGTTTGGATAATGTTTTTTCTTTTATAATAAGTTTTCATATTCAAATAAAAAATGTATGCAGCGTAAAATGTCATGTTCCCTATCAATAATGTATCATTGTAACATTTCTTAAATCTTGTCTTTCAGTTACAAAATGAGCAAACAACCACTTGCTAACATAAGTAGGAAGCCCGGCTTGCAAATATGGTCCATCGAGGTAAGAAACTCTTATGTTACGTTATTCAGAAGGATATTTTTAGCAGAATTATTAGTCAACTTTGTAGTTGTTTCTGTGTTGACTTCCTCATAATCCTAGATAAAAAGTTGTCCAAGTACCAGAAGCAGTTGGCCTATTGTTAGCTGCCATTGTGTGATGACATCCATTGGCTTCTGTTGGACCTCATGAAACTTACAGGGGACAGGTATGGCATGCCTATAGGGTATAATGTCACATAATAGTTCTGTTACAGATCTATATATATTTTTTTGGGGGGGTGAAACGCTGCAGGGCCACCACCACACAGCTGGTGACCCGGTGTAGCCCGCCTACTGACTGTCAGTCCGAGTCTGCTGGCACTCCCCAGGACAGTGGCACCTGGGAAAGCACTGCTTTCTGGCTCTCCAAGCAAAGTGTGCAGATAACACCATGTCTGTGATGAACACGCTCCTGCCCAGTGTCTGCTCCAGGAATCCCTCCACCTCACACAGTTACCATACCTGGAGGCTGGTTCATAGAAGACATGACAAGACGCATAGCACAGCATAAAAAGGGAGTGATAAAAAGGGAGATACAGATAACAGTGATAAAAAGGGAGACACAGGAGCAGCAGTATACACCCCTTAGGTGAAAATGAAGGACACACAATCTAACGGATTCACTGACCGATGGGGTACAAAATCGCCATATCTCTCAGGAATGGGGGGGAGTGAATCAATAAAATAAGAACACCCCTTCACTCAGGGCATCCTAAGTTATCAGGGAGTATTTAAAAAAATCATAATGTCTAGGGAAGCCACAGGTCCTCTCGGGTCAATGTTTGTCCCTAAAAAACCCTTTAGGGTCTGCTCTAGGTTTATGCAGGTCTTTAAGTGATAGAGTACCAGGGTCAAAGACAGCTTAACAAGCATTGTCCATCTTTATCCAGATTCCCATGAGCCTTTGAAGCAAAGTGGGCCTGAATCTACCCAGTTTTGCGTGTCTGCTTGTGCCATGTGTCTGAATATGATGTTGACAAATAGCAACATTGCATACTGACAGTACTTCTAAGCTTAGCTGTGCAATGTGGACCTGACCATTCAGGATATCTGGCAACAGTTCTTATCACGATGGCCTAGATAAAATCTCTTAGGGGGAGATTTATCAAAACCTGTGTAGAGAAAACTTTGCCGAGTTGCCCATAGCAACCAATCAGATCGCTTCTTTCATTTTTGAAAAGACCTCTGAAAAATAAAAGAAGCGATCTGATTGGTTGCTATGGGTAACTCAGCAACATTTCCTCTGGACAGGTTTTGATAAATCTCCCCCATAATGTATACAGATTTACACTGCTATGGCCTAAGAAAAATTTATGTTTTAAAGCACATTACATTTTTTGTCTAAATGAAAGTTTAGGACAATTGATACATAGATAAACCTAAGATCTATTTTATATTTCTCTGTAAATATAAAATAGACGCAACTCTAAAAACCTCATAGATACAGTAGGATGGATAATGGGTAAAGAGGAAGGTTGTCACAGACATTTGTTCCCAATGGGGGAGAATTATCAAAACCTGTTCAGAGGAAAAGTTGCCCAGTTGCCCATAGCAACCAATCAGATCACTTCTTTCCTTTTGCAGAGGCCTTGTTAAAAATGAAAGAAGCGATCTGATTGGTTGCTATGGGCAACTGGGCAACTTTTCCTCTGGACAGGTTTTGATAAATCTCCCCTAATGTCTTTAGATTCTTTCTTCTGTTAATGTCTATACCTAGAAAAGTTACATTATCATTTTATAAAGACTTTTTTTTATGTCTTGAGTTTCATGAATGTCATAGGGCACCATGGACTCCTGCTTTATATAACTCTTGGAATAGGAATGAAAGAGTGTTTTATGATATACACAATGGGAATTTACATTGATGTGTCAACAGCGTGTGGATACAGCCAGCTGAAAGGAAAGGCTATTATCCTGTATCAGGCTGCACATCTCTGTTTATACGGCCTTTATGGAGAGGAGACTGTCATAGTTCCATTATTATCTTTGTAGACACCTGGCGTATTCTGAAATGATTGTCTCAAAGATAGGCAGTCGGATACATAGATAGACTGTAAAGATCTCGTGTGTTGTGTTCACAGATTCTTGCATTTCATTCTATAGAACTAATCTTCCAGTATTCGAAATGGAGTCATTACACATTATTCATACACAATGGCCCACAATTACTATTGCAAACCTGACATGTTTTGTGGGGTTGTGCGCCAGATTCCATTGGATAGGGGATAGAATGTTTTTGCTCAGAATACCCCTTTAACCATTGCAGTTGATTTTGCTTTTATACTGAAGATATCCTGAAATGTATTTTTACACAATAACAAATATCTGTTGTGAGCCTTTCTACAGCATCATTTGTTTGACACATTAGTTAGCGTTGGGAAATGTCTGTATCTTTTACATTCAGTAATTTAAATTTTATGTGGCATTTAGCAAATGTGTTACAACTTGACAGAAAGTCTGAACAATTGTTCCAGCTCGCTGTTGCCATATTTTTTGGGAAAACACAACTGGTCTAACATTCTGATACTTATGTTGCAATATTCATAGAAGTTTCTAGTCTCTTGGTGCCCAAGGCAAAAAGTAATATAGTTCACCTGTCTACAAACTGCACATAGAGACTGTATATCTATCTGTCGAAATGTTGCACCCTTGTTGTCCCTTGGCTTTGCCATTCCCCTTCTTTTACGAAAAAAGAAACTGATATACATGTTAGAAATATGGAATCACATCAGTAGTGGCAATAGATTGATGCTTTACTCATTTTCCCTAGAAATTGATACATATTCTAACAAGGTTAATGAAACTCACAATTATGTAAAATATTAATATTATACAAAAAAATATTTTATTGCACTGTTACCTGATGGTTCAACAAGCCTGCAGCAGATCTGGGGATTCCGTGTGGCATATTGTGTTGTCATCATAGGTAAGGGGCGTAGCTGTAGGGGTCGCAGGGGTAGCAGTTGCACCCTTATGCATGAGGGGGTCCAAAGGCTTTTCTGTTACATAAGACAACACCAGCATAAGAAATGGTAAATTGGGGATGCGTTACAGATTCTGCACTGAAGCAAATGATGTCTTTGACAAGGTTTCATAGTTTTTCGACTTCCATGTAGTTGTTTCGGAAGACAACACCATTTGTATTCAGCAGAAAACCCCCACAATATTAAAGTATCTGCCATTAGTTTGCTATTGTCTCTAGTATTTATTACAGACATTGCATTGTATTTACGTGTATGACTGGTCTCTTTTGCAGAAAATGCAAATGGTTCCCCTTCCCGAAAAAGCCTATGGGAGCTTCTTTGAAGGTGACTGCTACATTATTCTATTTGTAAGTATACATCATAATGACAATAAACAGCATTTCATAGGAGTGTTATGTATATATGAATGCCATGTTAACGTCACAGCTTTATTGAAGTAGAAAAACTAACAAAAACATTCAGCAGACACCTTCAGGCTATCTGCACAGGAGACAGGTGTTTTATCATGTGTGGGATTTACACATGGAAACTCCCAAACCCACACAGCTGCCATACTATTCCAATCGAAGCAAACGAAGCCCCAGGCAACAATATTCAGAAATGCATAAATATAGACTTATGTGTTTCCCAAGTTTTATTCCGAAATTAAAGTGAAAACATGAATGAGGTTGTATCATAAAGACAATCCCTATTTATAGTGACAGCCGGGAAGTGAGACATACTCTGCCCTGAACTACATCTAGCAGTAACTCACGACCACAGCGGACCCAAAGGAGGGAGACATGCTGCAATCTAAAAATTTTACGTGTCTGGGAATTATGTCAAAAGTTAAAAGGGTTCTCCGCCCCTAGATAGGGGATAAGATGTTTGATCGTGGGGGTCCCGCCGCGATCTCTCTGCTGCACCTGGCGTTCGCTTAAAGCGTTGGGTGCAGCGTCGGAGACTCATGATGTCACGGCTGTGCCCCGCTCGTGATGTCACGGCCACACCCCTCAATGCAAGTCTATGGGAGGGGGCGTGAAGGTCATCACGCCCCCTCCCATAGACTTGCATTAAGGGAGCATGACTGTGATTTCACGAGCCTCCGTCACGCCCCCTCCCATAGACTTGCATTAAGGGAGCATGACCGTGAGTTCATGAGCCTCCGCCCCGCATCGCCAGTCATCCGGCACGGCGCGAAGTTCGCTCCATGCACTGGATGTCTGGCGTGCCGCAGCCGAGATCACTGGGGTCCCTAGCGGTTGGACCTGGTGATCAGACATCTTATCCCCTATCCTTTGGATAGGGGATAAGATGTCTCAGGGCAGAGTACCCATTAAATGCAACTGGCAGAACCAACCAGTTTCTTAAAACTTAGTTTTGTAACTCTTTTGAGATTTTCAGATGCCTGAACGTCCATAGAACATTTTTCACCTTTTGGGATGGCACATTATTTAATTTCGACAAATCTTTGTTTTATTCACAAGTACGGGAGCAATTAATTGGCTTTAAAGAAGTTTTATGGGACCTTCTTTTATCAATATCTGATTGTAGGGGGCCTGACACCTGGCCCTCTGCCGATTAGCTGTTTGCCAGAGTCATGGTGCCTGCATACACGATAAAGCAGAGTCAGAAGCAGACAGCTCCCTACACTGTGTAGTGGCCATGTTGAGGTACTGCAGCTCAGCTCTCATTGAAGTAAATGGGAGCTCAGATACAGATACCCAGCACTACACAATGTATTGCCCTGTCTGCGTCCTGCTCTGTTTCACTGTGTAGGTAAGGTTGTGGCTATAAATCACTATTAACAGTATTATGCAAGTGGAATAATGTACGGAGGATGCAGATTGTGTCTTTTTCTTCTTCATGTGACCGTTGGAGGTCCTTGATGTCACTACAATGTCACTGACAGGTTTCCATGAAAACAGCCACTATGGAGAGATGCTCAGCTCGAAGGTGCACTTGCACTCCTTAGTAACATAGTTCATAAGGTTGAAAAAAAGACCAGAGTCCATCAAGTCCAACCTATAACTTTAATGAGTCCCTACGAAGTTGATCCAGAGGAATGGAAAACTCATAATAGAGGTAAAATGAAAAAATGAAAAATGAAAATGAAAAACTCATAATAGAGGTAAAAATTCCTTCCCGACTCCAAATATGGAAATCAGAATAGATCCCTGGATCAACCTTCTGTCCATATAGATCTAGAATCCATAACCTGTTATGTTATTATTCTCCATAAATGCATTCAGACCCCTTTTAAATTCTTTTACAGAGTTCACCATAACCACCTCCTCTGGCAGAGAATTCCACAGTCTCATAAGAACCCCCCGTCTGTGCTGGTGTAGAAACCTTCTTTCCTCTAAACGTAGAGGATGCCCCCTTGTTATGGATACAGTCCTGGGTATAAATAGATCATGGGAGAGATCTCTGTATGGCCCCCTGATATATTTATACATAGTTATTTGTTCTCCCCTAAGCCTTCTTTTTTCTAAACTAAATAACCCCAATACTTTCTTGTACACTGGTGCCCAGTACTGTACACAGTATTCTATGTGTGGTCTGACTAGTGTTTTGTACAGCGGTAGAATTATTTCCTTGTCGTGGGCATCTATGCCCCTATTGATGCACCCCATGATTTTATTTGCCTTGGCAGCAGCTGCCCGACACTGGTCACTACAGCTAAATTTACTATTAACTACGATTCCTGAGTCCTTTTCTGTCAGTCGTCCCAAGTGTTCTCCCATTTAATACATAATCCCAGCCAGGATTTTTCTTCCCCATGTGCATTACCTTACATTTATCAGTGTTGAACCTCATCTGCCACTTCCCAGCCCAAACTTCCAAAGTATCCAGATCCATTTGTAACAGTGCCCTGTCCTCTATAGTGTTTACCGCTTTACAGAGTTTAGTATCATCTGCAAAGATTGCTACTTTACTATTCAACCCCTCTACAAGGTCATTAATAAATATATTAAATAGAACAGGACCCAAGACTGACCCCTGTGGTACCCCACTAGTAACAGTCACCCAATCAGAATAAGTACCATTAATAACCACCCTCTGTTTCCTATCACTGAGCCAGTTTCTTACCCACTTACACACATTTTCCCCCAGTCCAAGCATTCTCATTTTATGCACCAATCTTTTATGTGTCACCGTATCAAATGCTTTCGAAAAATCCAGATATATGACATCCAGCGTATAAGGGAGTTACAAAATGGGCTGATGTTGCTCACTTATTCTTTCCATGTCTACTGTAGACTACAGTGGAGCATATGGCATGACTGTAATGCCTCCATTTTATAAGTTTCTTCTCTCTAGTACTGCTCTGAATATAGTGAGCATGACATCCTTATTCATGTGGTCAACAAGGGTTTCCCCATCACTGTCTAGACTTTATTAGCAATTTTAAGGATAGATAATTAAAGTTCTATTTCAAGTACAAATAATATGGTGGCACCTACCATTGTTAGTAGAAAGAAAACAATGGTTAAAGTCATCCTTTCCACTCAGCTGTTTCTCCTTCTCCCATAGACTTGTATATAACCACTGCTTCATACATCCTCCTATTAGCAGCCCACTATATTAGAGGAATCAGTGGGGGTACCAGCAGTCATATCCCCACCAATCTAACTTCATTACAAATCCTATGGAGTAATGCCACCATATCACCACCTAGTGGTCAACAAAGTCCTTACAGCTGGTTTTTACCTTTCTTAGATCTTTTTTGATCTTTCAAAAAATGTTTTGGATTCGGATATATCAGATAGATGTACAGTCTTTATATATTATACTCAATTACATGGAAAGCACAGTGTTAATGGCCGACATTTATCATTGTCTTTAGACTGTTTTTTGTGTCTAAAAAAGGCGCAAAAAAGGCAAAAGCAGGGTTTATTTGCGCCTTTTTTGTGCCTTTTGGTTTACACGTTTCTGCTGATTTTGAGTTGCAATCCACTAATTTTGGCAATATACATGATATGGAAGGGTTTTATGAACTGCGCTTTTTTGTGAAAAGGCGCAAAAAAGGCACAAAGCCACTAGTCTCAAAAACTACACCAGCCCAGACTTAGATTAGCATTTTGGTGTATGTGAAGAGAGAAATTTCAGAAAATGTTTACCTGCACAAAATGCTCTGCGACCATTAATAAATTTGGTGCTCCTACACATTACCAGCACACAAAAAAAGGTATAGAAAAATGTTTCACTTACACCTACAATGACAAATGCCGGCCAATGTCTTTAAAAGGTATTCCCATCTCAGCATGTTATAACATGCTGATCAATAGAATATGAGCACTGGGACCACGCTTATCCAGAGAACGGGAATTGTCCCTGAAATAAACAGCGCAGCACTCATGCGTGGCCAGTTCTCCATTCATTCTTTGTGGTGCTTCTGAGCATTGGCTGGTTTGGTGCTCAGCAGTGTCCAGAAATACCATAGACAATGAATGGAGCACTGGCAGTGCATGAGCATTGTGCTTTATTTATCCTGAGGGACATTTCACCCCCATTCCACAAATTGGTGAGGGTCTGACTACTGGGACCCCCACCAATCAGCATGTTGTCCCCTATTCTGCTGAGGTGGGAGTACCACTTTAAAGCGCAACTGTCATGACATTTTGCTGCAATAACCTGCACACAGCCTTTGTACTGTGTGCAGGTGGTGGTTATAGCAATGTTTTTACCTGAAATTCTCATGACTGCAAAAAAGGTTTTATTCAAAGCCACTGACGGTCGGATAGGCGTGGCGCGAGGTACGCGATGCCCCGCCGCCGCCACGCCCACCCCCACGCCTACCCCCACGCCTACCCCGTATGTCCGCGCTGGGACCTCTGTGTGATTGACACACAGGTCCCAGCGCATGCTTCCTTCAGCTAATCTAACCTGCGCGCTGCTGTGTGTCATCCAGCAAGCGCTCGCTCGCGCCGACGTCTTCCTCCTGCTAGGTGCAGAGCAGCGCGCTTCCTCTCTGCACCTAATATCGAGAGCTAACCTGATTGCGCGCTGCTCTGCGCAGACGCACTGAGGAGGAAGACGGCGGCGGGAGCGAGCGCTTGCTGGATGACACACAGCAGCACGCAGGTTAGATTAGCTAAAGGGCACATGCGCTGGGACCTGTGTGTCAATCACACAGAGGTCCCAGCGCGGACATACGGGGTAGGCGTGGGGGTAGGCGTGGGGGAGGGCGTGGCGGCGGGGCATCGCGTACCTCACGCCACGTCTATCTGACCGTCAGTGGCTTTGAATAAAAGCCTTTTTTGCAGTCATGAATGCTGCCAAATTTCAGGTAAAAACACTGCTATAACCACCACCTGCACACAGTACAAAGGCTGTGTGCAGGTTATTGCACCAAAATGTCATGACAGTTGCGCTTTAAGCTCATCATGACAGGGTAGCAATTTGTGAATTACAGTTACAGTAAATAAAGATTAGTTCTACCGACTTTTGTACGATCTCTTCTGGTTTTTCAAGTTAATCCCGATTATGCTGAATGCTGCAATACTGCAAACACATCGCAAACAAGAGGAGTGCTGTTTCTGGGAAAGAAAAGCACACCTCCTTTTTATCGCTTTCTAATGACATACAAACCCTTTAAACTTTATTTACATATAGCTGAAAAACAAACTTTATTTAATGGTAAAAAATCTATCTCCCAATGTGTGTGTATTGGTGTTGTACATGCGATCTCCTACAGATGATGAAATAATAAGGGTGAAGGGAAGGACAGAATGTGCATATTTACTAATGGTGAAAAAGGATCCTGAAAGGATTAAGAGGAATCCTGACATGCCTTAAACAAACGCTGCACCGAACGAAACACACAGTTTCGGCAAATATTGTAGAGCTCCTTTGTTATATACCTGCAGCATGAAGAACACCTGTCACTGAAATAACATGAAAAGTACAAAATATGTCTCATTTAATGGGAAATAAACAAGGTTCCAGGAAGGACACAACAGTAGCCTTTGTACAAGACCAGTTTATGGGCCACTTGATTTACAGCTTAGAACTTAATGGAACATACAGGGGGAGATTTATCAAAACCTGCGTGGAGGAAGAGTGGTGCTGTTGCCCATAGCAACCAATCAGATTGCTTCTTTCATTTTTCACAGGACTCTTCAAAAGTGAAACAAGCGATCTGATTGGTTGCTATGGCAACTGCACCTCTCTTCCTCTACAGAGAGGAATCCCCCCTACAGTGTCCACCCCTGGGCTTGCTGGACTGACACTAGTTGTGATGACATAGGAGCTCTTATGATATAACAGCAGCTTTCCTGGAATAAACTAACATGTTACCTGTCTGAAACCCACTTGTGAAGTGACAATGATTTACCAGATGAAAATACACCTGTGATGTCACAGCTGCTTATCTACCTATATTATGTCATCACAACTGACCTACCTGAAAAACACTTGTGATGTCACAGCTGCTTAGCTACCTATATTATGTCATCATAACTAACCTACCTGAAAAACACTTGTGATGTCACAGCAGGTAACATGTCTTAAAGGGGTACTCCGGTGCTAAGACATCTTATCCCCTATCCAAAGGATAGGGGATAAGATGCCTGATCAGGGGGCTCCCGCTGCTGGGGACCACCGTGATCTTGCACGCAGCACCCCAGTTACAATCAGTCCCCGGAGCATGTTCGCTCCAGGTCTGATTACTGGTGATCACGGGGGTCGGAGCATTGTGACGTCACGGTCCGGTGTGATTTCACGCTCCGCCCCCTCAATGCAAGCCTATGGGAGGGGGCGTGACAACTGTCACGCCCCCTCCCATAGGCCTGCATTGAGGGGGCGGGGCGGGCCGTGACATCACAATGCTCCGGCCCCCGTGATCGACAGTAATCAGACTGACTGATTGTAACTGGGGTGCTGCGTGAAAGATCACGGGGGTCCCAAGCGGCGGGACCCCCGCAATCAGGCATCTTATCCCCTATCCTTTGGATAGGGGATAAGATGTCTTAGCGCCGGAGTACCCCTTTAAACTCACCTGTGATGTTACAGCAGCCTATCTGATTGAAATCCTTATAATGATATAGCAGCTTACTTGACAAAAAAAGTTGTGATGTCACACAATAGCTCACCTTACTGAAACCCACTGATGTCGTAGCAGCTTACCAGAGAGTGACATCACTCGCTTAACTAAATAAAACTATTCACTTAGACTAAAATCCACTTTGTCAAAATATTTCGTCTGACTGAAACAGATGCAATTCATTTCACAGCAATGTTAAATAAAGCACCTTACTTGACTGAAACACACTGTATCAGTATTAAAGGAGACAAGAAAAAATACCGGTGCGCACCTCGTGCTGATAAACCCAGGATATATTGGTAATAGTAGAAAGGAGAAAAAGGGGGCCAACAAGTTGGACCCTTACCTCAAAGGGTTATGCTAAGAGCATAACATATCAGACATATCATCAATGGGTTATGCTAAGAGCATAACATGCAGACATATCATAGAGAAGTGCAGCCTCCTGGTCCATCCAAATTTTTGGCGAAAATCGGTAAACTTCAGAGCAAAGGAAAGGTCATCAACCTTAAGAAAATTAGGATATCAATTCGGGGCGCAGAATTCAGGATAGGTAAAATTCTTTATTTCCATAAGGAAGGATGCAAAAGAATTTTACCTATCCTGAAGTCTGCTCCCCAAATTGATGTCCTAATTTTCTTAAAGGAGTAGTCCAGTGGTGACTCAGTGGTGAGCAACTTCGGCAATCTCCGGCTCTGCCATTGAGATGTATTGAGGGGGCGTGTCGGCCGCCGTCTCATGCGGGGGTCGACACCCGCTATCTCGGCGGAGAGCAGGGGCCCCGTACAGAGAGATCACAGGGGGCCCCAGCGGTCGGACCCCCGCGATCTCAAACTTATCCCCTATCCTTAGGATAGGGGATAAGTTTTTCACCACTGGACTACCCCTTTAAGGTTGATGACCTTTCCTTTGCACTGTATCAGTATTACAATAACAACAGAGAACCCTCATGCAAAAACTTAAGGGGTTATCCACCATAAGGTGATTTTAGTACATTACCTGGCAGACAGTAATGGGCATGCTTAGGAAGGATCTGTTCTTGTCTTGGGGCTAAATGGCTATGTTGTGAGATTACCATAACACTGTGGCTAGCTGTTTGTGAACTGATATTTCCTGTTTGAGTTTTCTTCTTTTGCCTACAAATCCCATAATCCCATTTTCCTCCCTCCCACACATCAGCCACCCCACCCATTGAAACATAAATGAGCTGCATCCATTTAAAAGACCTGTGGTTTTCAATCAGGGTGCCTACAGCTGTTGCATTAGTTGCAGATTGATCTCTCTCCCACCAAGCGATCGCTCCACCCATTGAAGCAGACAGGCTCCCTGTCATCAGCTGACTTGTGAGTCAGGTCTCGGCCGCATTGCAACCTGGGAAAAATCTGAGACAACAGTCATTTTGTATGCTGTTAAAAATAAATATTGGGGTGAAAATCACAGAAGAATTGTGAGAAAACCATCACACACAGGTACAGACACTATATTATGAACTACACTAACTTTACAGCCCCTGTAGCATAGTCAAATAAAATAAATTCCTGGAATACCCCTTTAAAGGGGTACTCCACTGGGCAGCATTTGGAACAATTAGACACTGCAGCGAGCACACAGCATTCGTAACTAAATTTTCCGAACACTGGCCAGTGGAGTACCCCTTTAAAGGTAACCTGTGAGTAGGTTTTACCCTACATTAGGGCTGGAACAACTAATCAATTAATTGACAACAAATAGATCATGAAAATAGTTGTCAACTATTTTCATAATCCATTAATGGATTGATCGATAAGTTGGTTACATATACATAGCAAACCAATCATCATTATGTGTGTGTATATATATATATATATATATATATATATATATACATATACACAACTGTGGCTCCAGGCAGCCAGTGTACTAAAAATAAGGGGCCCAGCATGCACAAGATCTTCTGCTTCCTCAAGCTCCTCTCTGCAATTATCAGAAGGCCCGGCCATCAGGCTCTGTGCAACGGATTCAGAATAGTGTGGGAAAGTAGGAGGAAGACCATGTGTGCTTGGCTCCTCGTCACTAAACAGGCTGCAGTGGCCTGTAGAATGCCACTGGACAGTAGAATGTACTGCCAACACCCCGGCAGTGCTCCGGCTCTCCTATCGAGATGCTCAACACGCCCCATTTAGGAAGAGAGCCGGGGCACCGCTAGGGATATCACTGGGGGGGGGGGGGGGGGGGGTCCCAGCATTTGGAAACTTGTGAACTGACACTTATCCCCTTAATCTTAGGATAGGGGGGAAAAAATTATATCCCAGAGTACTCCTTAAGGTAGGTCAGCGCTTCTATAAACTTGCAGCTGGAGTCTTCTAGGCAAGCACCTACATTTTATATTTGCCCCTATTTTCATAAAGGATAACTTTTTTCAGCCAAGGTTAGAATGTGGTTATATTTTACTAATCGTAGAAAGAATTGTAGAAATGCTCAATTTCCTCCTCTTCCACAGATCAGGCAGTCCTCCAGTGGCATGTCTAGTGACCTCCACTACTGGATAGGGAAGGACTCTACCCAAGATGAACAAGGAGCTGCTGCAATGTACACAACCCAGATGGACGAGGCTCTAGGAGGAAGCCCGATACAACACAGAGAGGTGCAGGGGCATGAATCTGCAACCTTTAAAAGTTACTTCAAGAACGGTGTTATGTAAGTGGGACTTATACTCTGATACCTGATCCTGTGGCCCTTAATAATAGGTCTGAATTTTTGTATTGCAAATGTCTATCATATGATGCAATTGGTATGATTTTATGGCTCCTGTATAACCTCCTGTATAACCTATTTATTGTAGGTGTCAAGTTAGTTCCCACCACATTTGGGCACTATATTTGGCATATGATATACCTATAAACTATAACTAGATATGTTTGACAATGTAATGTCCCTTTGATATAGATGGCCCGTATATATGTCAGTATACCCTTGTCTACACATGTGCGGTGGCCCGGTACGGGAGTTGTTCCCCCGTACCCTTGCTGCCCTGTCAGGCAGCCTCCTTACAGTGTCCCCTGGGCCCCCCTTACACCTGTCCCCTTATGTATATATTGTTTGCCATGTGTTATACTGTATAATGCATATAGAAAGTGTTATAACTTTGAGAGGTTAACATGTGATCACCAGTTGTCATGTGAGTGTAACCCAGGAGGTATCAGTGACCATGTGACTTAAGGGTGACCTATGGGACTCCACCAGAGTCTCCCCTATAAAAGCCCTGGGAGAAGCAGTTCTCTATCTTAGCTCTTACTCTCTTTCTGCTGAATTGTAGTGCAGTCAAGTCCTAGAGTGTGTCTGGAGTCCATAGGAGGCCTCAAGTCAGTCCAACAGCCACAATTCTACAATAAGCTACAGCATTGTCAGTCTCAAGTCAAGTCAGTCACAGTCATCTATTGTCAAGTCAGAGTGGCCTGCACTAAAATTGTCCAAATCTACTGCAAGTCCCAGCAAACCCTTAAGGTCTCTGCGTCACTGGTCACCTCCGTGGGCCTGGCTACATTCTATGGACTGTACCATCTGTCACTCAGTAAAGCTACCGTTGTCCGTAAGTTGGCGTCAGAGTCATTATTGCACCCGTGCCTAGCCCAGGATCCAGTGGTATATCTCCTGGTAGTACTGAGGATAAACCACACCCTGGCGTCACGAATACAAGGGGTTAATGCCATCTGCCCCTAGGGTAATTCCATCTGCCCTGCATATCACACCCCATTCCACACATGTACATAACTTCATACAAAAGCTAAAAAATATGTATAAACCATGTCTTATGCAAAGAAAAAGAGAAAAAAGATCAGCTCCCCACAGTTCAGTTCATATATGGACACCGCAGCATAGGTGCTGGAAGCCACGGATGAAGGAGCCGCCTCTCCTCGCGGCAATGGAGATAGAAAGTAGGTAGGATCCAGCTCCCAGAAAAAATGCAGTAAAACTTAACGTTTAATTAGAACATGTTACAAACTGGTCGCCACCATAGTGGCAAGTGACATGTCACTCCTTAAAAACAAGTGAAACGCCGACTAAGGGCACTAGCTTGAAACGCATCGGCGTTTCGCTCGTTTTTAAGGAGTGATATGTCACTTGCCACTTTGGTGGCGGACAGTTTTTAACATGTTCTAATTAAACGTTAAGTTTTACTGCATTTTTTCTGGGAGCTGTATCCTATCTACTTTCTATCTCCGTGTCTTATGCAGCCGGAGTCAATGGTTCATCCATTTTTTGTCTTTTTCTTTTTTCATTATTATATATTTTTATGTTAATATAAAATATTCTTCTAGTCTGAATTTTTTACTTTTATGTCTCACTCCAGATACAAGAAAGGAGGAGTCGCCTCAGGGTTTAAACATGTGGAGACAAATATGTATAACATACGTCGCCTACTTCATGTAAAGGGAAGAAAACATGTCATAGCCACAGAGGTATGTGTGTGCTTGGGTGCAGTTTGGCCTGAAGTGTCAAACATGGATATTGAGATGGTTTTACTCCCATGTAAAAAGTGTTAATGTAACAGATCCACGGAGTATACAAAAATCTGGTGTCCTTTCCTTTCATGACTTATATGAGACAGTATATGGTCCTTTTTCTAGAAATATAAAAAATGAAAACAAAAAGGCATTGTAAAAATGTTTAATGTGACAGAGCCATACTTATCACCCTGGCTCCTGGCTGTATCTCCGCCCCTAGAGCTTTTATAACTAGAGGTAGGACTGCACCCGACATTTCTGTCCACAGTATACATATACAGCCATCTATATATCTGTATATGATATATTCCCTTACCCCAAGGAGTTCATTAGGGCATTAAGTAGCACTCAAAAGCATTCAGGTGCTTGCCCATGCTCCTAAAAACCTTATAAGAGCTGATCTAATTTAAGCAGATATGGAGCATGGAAAAGCTAGATGAGAAATTGTGACCTAGCTTTTCCATGCTCCTGAATAGCATATTTGCGCATATCTGTTTATAATAGCTGGCCTATTATAAGCAGATATGCCATTCAGGAGCATGGAAAAGCTAGGTAAGAAATTGTCACCTAGCTTTTCCATGCTCCTGAATGGCATTTTTTTTTTATAGAAGGTGAGCTCATGCTGGCTGCCTTACCTAGTCTTTGGGATAGTATCCTCCTGGGGTCTGTCACAGAAGCTGCTGCCGTCTTTAATTAACGCCAGCAGCACCACCCCAGTTAAAAATTTAAATTGCGCCCCTTACTGTTGGAGTACCTGGGCCCCTCTTCCTACACACACTCTTACCAGTACCTGTCTTGTCATGATGTAACAGCAGATAATGAGTGCAGCTCTGGAGGTGACCATAAGACATACTGACACACACAGACATCCTATATACATACAGATTACTTGCCTGTATCCTCCTGTGCACACCACTGTAGGACCTGCAAGGTCATGTGACTCACAGGAAGGTCCTTAACCCCCCCCCCCCCCCCCTGTTGTTTAGTGATGAAGAAAAGATTGCTGGGCACAGGTGATGGATTCCTTCCTGCACCCGGGGAACATGCTCCCCTGATATGAGGGAGGAGGGTGGTGGCAGCAACAGGGCCCTTATTTTTTTTAACTCACTTGGGCCCCTGATGGCAGCCTTGGCACCTGTGGGGGCAAAGCAGCAGCAAGCTTCCACATAAGGGCAGGGGGAGGATTCTGTCATGTGAGGACGCACAGCAGTGATGTGCAGGATAACCACTTATTACCTGACCTGTCTCCTGGGCTGTGAGTTTTGCAAAGGGCATTCCTGGGAGATTTCTCCATGCAGCACAGGTCCTTTCATGCTGTTAAAAAACTTTTAACATCCCCTGTGCCCAGACTGCAAGAAAAATAATTAAAACATTTTTACTCACCTTCCTATGTTTCCCCATTGCACCGATATCGGCGTCCCATTCCTCAGGCAATGCTCTGCTTCATGCTTCTTATCCTCGGAACATCATACTGCAGTCACCGTATCCCCGGCCACAGCAATGTCCCGCTTTGGCTAGTGATAGCTTGAGCGCACTGTCATGTAAGAAGCTCTGGCCCACCTTCTCCCTGCGGCCCGGGCTCCTTACATTATAGTGTGCTCAGACTATCACCAGCCAAGGAGGGACATCTCTGCGGTCGGCGATACGCTGACTGCAGTGTGACGTTGTGAGCCTAAAAAGAAGGGAGCCAAGCAGCGTCGGAGGACCGGGACGCCGATATTGGCGCAATGGGGGAACGTAGGAAGATGAGTTAAAGTTTTTTTTGTTTGTTTTTGCAGCCCGGGCACAGGGGATGTTAAAAGTTTTCCACCAAATTTCTCCTTTATCCAGTATTCCAGGGCAGTCAATGGACGCCAGCCTATTTTAACGTAGGGGCCTGGAGCTGCAGCTCCATCCGCCCCTACATTAATCCGACCCTAACATGGGCTGCAGTGCATAGGTAGGTCCTGCAAAGGAGTTACCTAGGGTCCATGGGTGGGACAAGATCTCATACTGCCCAAGGTAGCAGTTATAGAATGCACCCCCAACTCTAAGCCTCCAGATTTACCATGATGGGTATCAGATGGACAATCATTTAAAACTGCAATTTAGCAAATTTTGGAAGGTTTAGTTTTCATGCTGTATACTTTACAGTAAAAATGACATGTTTTCATTACATGACTGTGGGTCAATACGATTAAAATGATACCCATGGTTACATGCTTTTCTATTATTGTGCTGCTTTAAAAAAATCTCAAACTTTTTTAACAATATTAATATGTTTAAAATTGCTCTATTTTGACCTCCTATACATTTCGCATTTCTCCGTATACAGGGCTATATCAGGGCTCATTGCTTATATTTAACTTTTTAATCGCTTTTAATATAAAAAAAAGCAACAATTCTGGACTTTTTTTTTTTACGTTTACACCTTTTACTGGATGGGATCTTTTACATTATATTTTGATAGTTCAGACATTTAAGCACACAGCGATACCAAATATGTTTATTCATTTTTTTTACGCTTTTTTGGGGATAAAATAGGAAAAGGGATCCATTTAAATTTCAATTGGGAAAGGGGCTTTTTCATATTTTTTAAACTTTTTTTTACAATTTTTTTGACACTTTTATAGTCCCCGTGGAGGACTATTTATAGCAATCATTAGATTGCATATACTGAACAGTGCTGTGCATAGGCACAGCACTGATTAGTATTATCAGCAATCTTCTTCTCTGGTCTGCTTGAAGTCAGACCAGAGGAGAAGACCCCAGGATAACGGCCGGAGCAGGTAAGGGGACCTCCGGCCACCATGTTGGATGATGGGATCCCCTTGGCAGTGCCGTGGGTGATCCGATCATCCATTTAAACGCCCACATTGCCGCAGATGCCGTGAATAGTACTGATCATAGCATCTCAGGGGTTAACGGAAGACATCAGTGTAATCTCTGATGTCCGCCATTACCGGTCCGGTGCTTGCGTCATGTACAGGACGTAAATGTATGTCCTGCTGGGTTAAGTACCAACGCATCAGGACGTACATTTACGTCCACTGTCCTTACAGGGGTACTCCAGTGGAAAAAAATTTTTTGAAATCACCTGGTGCCAGAAAGTTAAACAGATTGTAAATTACTTCTATTAAAAAAAATCTTAGCTACTGTATGCTACAGAGGAAGTTCTTTTCTTTTTGAATTTTAAATTTTTTTTATTTTTTTATTTGTATGACCAGAGTGCTCTCTGCTGACACCTCTGTCCATGTCAGGAACTGTCCAGAGCAGGATACGTTTTCTAGGGGGATTTTATCCTACCATGGACAGTTCCTGACACAGACAGAGGTTTCAGCAGAGAGCACTGTGGTCAGACAGAAAGGAAATTCAAAAAGTAAAGCACTTCCTCTGGAGCATATAGCAGCTGATCAGTACTGGAAGGATTAAGATTTTTAAATAGAAGTAATTTACAAATATGTTTAACTTTCTGGCACCAGTTGATTTAAAAATAGTTTTCCACTGGAGTACCCCTTTAAGTGGTTAAGGCCCTGTTTTTCACACAGCAACCAATCACAGCTCAGCTTTCTTCACTTTACCAGAGCTCGTTAGCTGAGGTGTGATTGGTTGCTGTGGGAAAATCATTCTATATTTTCTCTCCCACAGTTTAATAAATCTGGGCCTAAAACCCTGCTGAAGATCCATACACCTGTGCTTAAAGCGTACCCATCAGATCCAACCAATTTTTTTTTTTATATATATCACTCAGTACCTAATATATCCCTCAGTACCTAATCCTGACCATGTACATCTAGCACCTTTATTTGTGTCCAGCACCTTTATTTATTTTTTTATTACACTTTTAATTTAACTCACGAGTCTGAATTCCTCTCAAAGGGAGGGGGCGTGGTCTCACTGTGCATGTCTCCGCCCCCTCCCTCAGTATGCTGTCTGCTCACATCTTCCCTAGCATTAGCAGAACTACAACTCCCAGCTTGTCCTCACTGACAGTAGCGGGACACAAGATGACAGTGGGAGGATTTTTCCTCCAGCTCTGAGCCCTGCACTCAGAGCTGTCAATCAAGGAAGTGTGTCCATGACATAGGTGATGACGCATGGACACAGCAGGACTAGTATGTGTCCAAGCAGGCCGGGGGGATAGTTGTTTGACTGGCTTTTTCAGTATGAAATACTGAAAATTTTCTAATGAAAGCAATTGCAAAACCTATTGGTTATGCATGCTTTACAACATACCAAAAGTTTTTGTATCTGACAGTGCCCATTTAACCACTCTGTCCACCCTGGATGTTATTACCATCATTCTATGAGGCTGACCACTTCCAAGCTCAGGCTGTTCACCACCATGAGATTTAACATGCTGTATTGGTTAAAGTAGTCCACCATAAGCCTGCATCTTCCACCTGACTCCTGACCCATGAAACTAACAAAAAAATTAATGTATTTTTTTACACCCTTAATTCTTTGGAGATAACCTCTAGGGAACCATGGCTGAAGTATTGCCCTTTCCTTGGGCTCAAAGAGTTATTGCCAACCTGTAACTGATTCAAATTAAATACAAATAATTCCAGATATACAATGGCAATATAAAACAAATAAGAGGTGCTTCATTATACAGGTACTAGATAGTAGAGTAATGATGAACACTGGGCAGGCAGGAGGGAATGGTTTACTTTTAGTTCTTATAGTAAGAAAAAGAGAGAAAGATAAGACCGGTAGTTTCATCTTTTCCTAAACCTCACCCGCACCCCCATCATCATAGTCAAAGACTAAGCCTACATAAAAGTGGAACCTCAAATCTATACTACAGACGGATGAAGCTATAGGTCCCCACTCCTAAATGTCATGTCTCCCTTTGCTTAGTGCTCATGTCTTGGCACCATTACTAGTATTGTTCTACTCTGTACAAAATACTAATCTAAAATCCTCTGTAGTGATAACCTTTTGGAATTGTTTGTCTACTCAGCGGGGGTAGACTACAGTATTTTGTTTGTTTTACAAGAGCACACTTCTTGAACTGTATCAATGCATCTTGTGTGTGCAACTTGCTATACTTTCTAAGGCTGGGTTCACATCACGTTTTTCAACTACGGTTCCCGCATACGTTTTCATTAGTGAAAAACGTATGGAACGGTACTGAAAATGGTATACATAGGCAAAGCATTGCAAACCGTATGCACCCTGATGCATACGGTTGCGTACGGTTTGCTTGCAATATGGTTTTTAACAGTACTTAAAAAAGGGTTTAACCACGGTTTTGACCCCAGTTTAAAAACCGTATTGCAACTGCATACCTTTTTTTTTTTAACATGGACGTCAATGGGAAACGCACATGTATACGGTTCCATACGACAAAACCGTATGCGTTTTTTCTTTGCACATACGCATTTGCATCCTAAAGTCCCCACCCAAGACCCCTCCCATTAAAAATGGACAAAATTTTCAAAAACGTATGTTTGTTTGTTTTTTATAAAAACGGACGGAACTGTATGCACTTTTAAAAACAGTATACTGTTTAAAAACGCATACGGTTTACTTTTTCCCATACGGGTTTTGATAGAAAACGTATGCGGGAACCGTAGTTGAAAAACGTTATGTGAACCCAGCCTAAGATGTCCAAGTCTTTAGTTAAAGAGAAATGATTTACTGCTCTTAACATGAGCTTAAAAGGGTTATCTAGGAAAAAAACTTTTTTTTATATATCAACTGGCTCCAGAAAGTTAAACAGATTTGTAAATTGCTTCTATTAAAAAATCTTAATCCTTTCAGTACTTAAGAGCTGATGAAGTTAAGGTTGTTCTTTTCTGTCTAAGTGCTCTCTGATGACATGTGTCTCAGGAACCGCCCAGTTTAGAAGCAAATCCCCATAGCAAACTTCTTCTATTCTGTGCAGTTCCCGAGACAAGCAGAGATGTCAGCAGAGAGCACTGTTGCTAGACAGAAAACAACTCAACTTCAGCAGCTGATAATTATTGAAAGGATTAAGATTTTTTAGTAGAAGTAATTTGCAAATCTGTTTAAGTTTCTGGAGCCAGTTGATATTAAATACCCCCTTTAAAAGGCCAGAAGTGTGTACCCCCTGCCCTCAGATACTACAAACAATTATCACCAGTATGGGTGAAGTTGCTGTTGCTGACAGTCGGAATAATAAAATAAAAAAATGTTGTGTTTTTACAACTGCATATGTCAATAATCAATGTGTTCTCATTGTAAACTGTTCATTCTATTTGATAGCACATGGTTGTATTCCAAGTTCACCATGCTGTCCTGCAATAGCAAAGCTATTCTGTTGCTCTCTCCTAATTTCTCTCCTAATACAATTAAAGGGGTATTCCAGGAAAAAACTTTTTTTTATATATCAACTGGCTCCAGAAAGTTAAACAGATTTGTAAATTACTTCTATTAAAAAATCTTAATCCTTTCAGTACTTATGAGCTTCTGAAATTTAGGTTGTCCTTTTCTGTCTAAGTGCTCTCTGATGCCCAGTTTAGAAGAGGTTTGCTATGGGAATTTGCTTCTAAACTGGGCGGTTCCCGAGACAGGTGTCATCAGAGAGCACTTAGACAGAAAGGAACAACCTTAACTTCAGAAGCTCATAAGTACTGAAAGGATTAATATTTTTTAATAGAAGTAATTTACAAATCTGTTTAACTTTCTGGAGCCAGATGATATATATAAAAAAAAGTTTTTTCCTGGATAACCCCTTTAAGTCCAATCAGAGAACAGAGCAGCACTGTGTAAGATCTAAGGGAGATGATTTCAGTCGCTACTTGAACGCTTCTTAAAATGCTGTCATATACCAGCAGGTTCCTCTGTGGGGCTGCAACCTTTTTTTATAACAATGACACAATAGTTATACTTCAATGTAAAATATTGTTTTTTGACTCTTGCAGGTGGATCTGTCCTGGAATAGTTTTAACAAAGGGGATGTTTTCCTTCTTGACCTTGGCAAAGTGATCATCCAGTGGAACGGGCCTGAAAGCAACAAAACTGAGAGGTTACGGGTATGTGAATGAGCAGGCCAGTTTTGTGTACAAGGAAGGGACTCTGATTTGTAGACCAAACAATCTACGTTTAGACTGAACTCCGCATCAGTTTGGATTATTCTGCTCCATCATAGGAAAGATACCAACACATGATGGAATGGCACGGGTCCCATCGACTAGAATGAGGTCTATCATGTTGTCAGCTATTTGTGCTTTTTTGTCTGGTGTTTCTGACAGACTGTGCAAGGGAGGCTCCTAATGGAACTTCTAACACAGATATGAATACAAGCAATATAGAAAAATTCTACCAATGAGGCAAAGATAATTCAAATATAACTTTGACTAGATCCTCATAAAAATGCAAGGTACACAAGAAATAAATGACAAAAGTAATATGGCCCAAACTAATAACCGACAATGTAAATTATCACGCATAGCCTGATAAGGAGGAAGATAAGGATGCAGGTGAGTACCTATCAAAGCTAATCCCAACCTAACAATGTTCTAGACTTAACCTAAGTGTGGAATGGGAAAAAGGGAAAGCTATAAATAAAAGGGGGGGGGGGGCTACCACTAGGATAGATACAGACACGAGTGGTGGCTTATTGTGACACATTTCTTATGCTCCATGTTCCAACGCCTTTCTCCCAGGTGTTGACAATGGGTTCATCAGGGATGAACCCATTATCAACACCTGGGAGAAACACGTTGGAGCATGAGAAATGTGTCACAATAAGTCACCACTTGTGTCTGTATCTATCCTAGTGGTAGCCCCCCCCCTTTGTTATAGCTTTCCCCTTTTCCCATTCCACACTTAGGTTAAGTCTAGAACATTGTTAGGTTGGGATTAGCTTTGATAGATACTCACCTGTATCCATATCTTCTTCCTTATCAGGCTATGCGTGAGGATTTAGGTTATTAGTTTGGGCCATATTACTTTTGTTATTTATTTCTATGTGTATTTTGTACCTTGCATTTTTATGAGAATCTAGTAAAAGTTATATTTTAATTATCTTTGCCTCATTGGTAGAATATTTCTATATTGCTTGTTGAGTATTCTTCACCAAGGGCAGTGGCATCTGAGTCCTCTCATTTGGGGGGCGACCATTAACTCTGGTACCCCTCACATTATATAAGTACAGATATGAATACAGCCTAATTCTGCCACATACATAAAAGTTACTATTTAGATTATAAAAACTTTAGTAAGGCTCTCATTGCTGACGCACATGAGCTTGTATATACCAGCTAGAGCTACCCTTGTAAAGTGGGAGTATCCATGGACACCAGTTTCGAGGAAGAGGTTTATGTTCGGTACCTTAATTCCAATAAAGGAAAATATATACAATGACATTCTAGAAAACTGTGTACTGCCAATCTTGTGGCAACAATTTGGGTAAGGCCTTTCTATGTTTTATTATATAATACCATCAATCAGAATACAATGTTCATGAATAATTTACAAGTTGGATATGGAATAACTTGACTGATCTACCCAGAGGTTCTAACCTCAACCTCACCTATCACCCATGACGTAAAGTGTTATCCAGGTCTTATTGGCTAATACCAGTCTATGGCCCACATATAAAAAAAAAATATGGTGGAAATCTTTCCCAAGGTACTGTACATTTGTTTTTAGCTACAGTCAACTTTCCAGGGGAGTATGCATGAAATTAATGACCTCTTCTTGCATACAGTGGTGCCAAGTTTTATATGGACATTTGTTATGGACCATTTTTATTTACATAACATTGCATATATAACATCAGTGATGAGGTGGCATAGTGAAAAACGTGTGTCCAAGTGATCCAAATGTGTTACGTCTCCATATAAAAACCTAACTATCTATTTACCATCGATCTCTTCTCAGGCTTGCAATATGGCTCAGGGTATAAGAGATGATGAGCGAGGAGGAAGAGCCCAGATTGGCGTCATAGACAATGAACAGGATTCCCCTGACTTGATGCAGATAATGACAGCTGTGCTTGGACCCAGAACTGGGGAACTGAAGGATGCTGTTCCGGATGAGAAGGCAGATGAACAGCAAAAATCAAATGTCAGGCTTTACCAGTAAGTCAAAAACTGCTATTTAGCCAAGAGCTCTGAACCTTGGAGTAAATACAATAACAAAGAGTCAACAAGAGCATATGATTAGAGGTAACCTGCCACATCGATAACGCAGTCTAATCTGCAGGCAGCATGGTATAGAGAGGAAAGAGCTGAGCACATTCATAGATAGTTTTGTGTGAAAAGTTCCAGGATAACCTGTCATTTATTAATGTAAATCTCTGATTGAAAGCTATTTGTGTATAACTATATAGATGTCAATCACTGAACCCACTTGACTGCTTAGCCCACAATGAGTAGAGAACAGGTCCTCTTTAAAATCATTATTTATTCTGATCTTCCTAGTATTGTGTGGTGAACCACCAGTGTATGGCGGGACCACGGGTGTTGCGGTGTAGGTGGTGGGGCCAGATGGTATTAACCCCTGGGGCAAGATGTTATAAACCCCTAGTGTTTGTGACGCCAGAGTGGTTTTTGGTACCGGAACCACACGAACAGTATCTCCGCTATTCCAATGGCTAGTTAAGGAAAGGAGAGTCTACCACCAGTTATAGTTTAATGGAGGCTTTACTGAGATTAAGACAGATGGAATTATCTTCACAGCTAGGTCAGATTCCCAGAGAGGTGGCCAGGAACACAGAAGACCTTGCAGCTTACTAGGACCAATTATACTTGTAATAGACTTGAGACAATTATCTTGAGGCTTGACTATATGCATGACTTGACTATTTATAGTGACAGCAGACATAGGATTTTGACTTACTGTAGCTTTGTGGCCTTCCAGGTAGCTGGTCACTTGCACTGAGATCTATGGTGTTAACTGTTCCTCAGCAAAGATCATAATGGCCGCCCCTTTATATATTGAACTAAAGCCCATTGGTCAAGCTGCGGGTCATAGGTTAAGCTGGTACTCCCTGGGAGAACATGTGACAACAAATCATGTGACTGCATAACATAACATGTGACAGACTTACAGGTCCTTAAGACAACCACTCACAGGTCCTCTAGACTAGCTATACATTAGGATCCTGTCTATACATTAAATCAGTATACACAATGGGGGAGATTTATCAAAACCTGTGCAAAGGAAAAGTTGCCCAGTTGCCCATAGCAACCAATCAGATTACTTCTTTCATTTTGCAGAGGCCTTGTTAAAAATGAAAGAAGCGATCTGATTGGTTGCTATGGGCAACTGGGCAACTTTTCGTATGGATAGGTTTTTGATAAATCTCCCCCAATATTCTGGAAACAGGAGGAGACCCTGCAGGGGAGCCCCTAGGTCACTAAGGGTCCCAACCTGACAGGACCTAAGGGTAGTACAGGACCAGGTCCTGTACTGGGACATTAAAATTGCATGCTACAAATAACTATATTTCTTAATAATATCCTTTTTGCAGTGTGTTCGAAAAAGATGGAGACTTGGTTGTGGAAGAAATTGCAACAAAACCTCTAACTCAAGATCTTCTTCAGCACCAGGTGAAGTTATGCATGCAAAGTAGTTAAAAATGACATACCAACATCCTTACCCCCTCCGCCATGCTTAGCATACATCTTAAAGAGAGACATCTGTTGTAATTCAGGGTCCATGCATACAGCAAAGCTGCCTACATGGGTCCCCATAGATCCACTGTAAGAAAGATAACTCACCCCAGGGCTTTATATACAGTTTACACTGCTCATTGCTGCTTTATCATGCCTCCATGCTGCTGATGTTTAGGCTATGAGCAGAGACATAAAAGTGAAGGATCCCCTCCTCTGTATGTATGTGCAGTGTAGGGCAGACACCAAAGCTGTTAGGCTCCGCCTACCTTTTATGTAAGACTCCTAATACATTTGTACAATAATATTTGAGGAGGTGCCAAGATTAGATGGACGTATCAGTAGATGTAAAAGAAGAGAAAAAAGAGGGACCGCGCCTTGTGTATTACCCAAAGCACCGGGTGGACTAGGAGATGGGAAGGGGGCACCAGCCTTTTGGTTGGCCGCTCACTTTATAGCAGACAGTCAGAGCTTATCACCCCAAGGGGTATAGAGCAAGCCTTGGAAGGAACGAACTGCAAAGCCCAGTGGGTCACAGGGGTGGATCCTGTTCCAAATAGTAGACATGAAGTGCAAAACCGACCCAGAGATCAGGCACTGTTCCAGGTTCCAATATTAAGAAGCTAATGCGGATATAATGGTTAAAGTACCGGTGTTACGCCGAGCGCTCCGGGTCCCCGTTCCTCCCCGGAGCGCTCGCCTCATCCTCGTTGCTGCAGCGCCCCGGTCAGATCCACTGACCGGGTGCGCTGCGGTCCCGCCTCCAGCCGGGATGCGATTCGCGATGCGGGTGGCGCCCGCTCGCGATGCGCACCCCGGTCCCCGTACCTGACTCGCTCTCCGTCGGTCCTGTCCCGGCGCGCGCGGCCCCGCTCCCTAGGGCGCGCGCGCGCCGGGTCTCTGCGATTTAAAGGGCCAGTGCACCTATGATGGTGCCTGGCCCAATCTTCCAATTAGCTTAATTAGTTTCCACCTGTGCACTTCCCTATATCACCTCACTTCCCCTGCACTCCCTTGCCGGATCTTGTTGCACTTGTGCCTAGTGAAAGCGTTCCCTTGTTTGTTCCTAGCCCGTGTTCCTGACCTCCTGCCGTTGCCCCTGACTACGATCCTTGCCGCCTGCCCCCGACCTTCTGCTACGTCCGACCTTGCTTCTGCCTACTCCCTTGTACCTCGCCTATCTTCAGCAGTCAGAGAGGTGAGCCGTTGCTAGTGGATACGACCTGGTCACTACCGCCGCAGCAAGACCATCCCGCTTTGCGGCGGGCTCTGGTGAAAACCTGTAGTGGCTTAGAACCGGTCCACTAGCGCGGTCCTCGCCATCCCTCTCTGGCACAGAGGATCCACTACCTGCCAGCCGGCATCGTGACAGTAGATCCGGCCATGGATCCCGCTGAAGTTCCTCTGCCAGTTGTCACCGACCTCCCTACACTGGTCGCCCAGCAAGCCCTAAAGATCGCCCAACGAAATCAACAGCTGGCATACTTGACCTCCGTGACACTGCATCTTCAGTCACAGATACAGCAAATTCAGTCACAGTTACAGCTGCAACAACCATCTCCTCCGCCGGCTCCTGCAACTCCTCCGCAGCAACCGGCCGCTCCTAACCCCTGCTTGTCCCTGCCGGACAAATTTGATGGGGTCCGCAATGATCCTGCCACAGCCACAGTCCAGTCCTACTTCGCTGAGGTCCGTGGTGTCTTCGAGGAGCCTGCCCGAGCCTCTTCTGCCAAGACTGCCCTGCTGAACCTGGCCCAGGGTGTTTCTTCCGTTGGCGAGTACGCCATTCAGTTCCGTGCTCTTGCTTCCGAGTTGTCCTGGAATAGTGAGATTCTCTGCGCGACCTTTAAAAAAGGCCTATCCAGCAACATTAAAGATGTTCTGGCCGCACGAGAAACTCCTGCTAACCTGCATGAACTCATTCATCTTGCCACTCGCATTGACATGCGTTCTTCCGGATGGCGTCTGGAGCTCCGCCTGGATATGGACTTTGTTCGCACGAGGCGTTTTTTCTCCCCGGCTCCTCTCTCCTCTGGTCCTCTGCAATCCGTTCCTGTGCTTCCCGCCGCGGAGGCTATGCAAGTTGACCGGTCTCGCTTGACACCTCAAGAGAGGACACGACGCCGCATGGAGAATCTTTGCCTGTACTATGCCGGTACCGAACACTTCCTGAAGGATTGTCCTATCCGTCCTCCCCGCCTGGAAAGACGTACGCTGACTCCGCACAAAGGTGACACAGTTCTTGATGTCAACTCTGCTTCTCCACGCCTTACTGTGCCTGTGCGGATATCTGCCTCTACTTTCTCCTTCTCTACTATGGTCTTCTTGGATTCCGGATCTGCAGGAAAAATTTTTTTGGCCTCTCTTATCAACAGGTTCTACGTCCCTGTGACCAGTCTCGCCAGACCCCTCTACATCTATTGTATTAACAATAAAAGATTGGACTGTCTCATGCGTTTCCGCACAGAACCCCTCCTAATGTGCATCGGACCTCATCACGGAAAAATTGACTTTTTTTTCCTCAGGTTCTTTGGCCCCAAGAAGAGGGGGAGACCCAAGGGGGGGGGTACTGTTACGCCGAGCGCTCCGGGTCCCCGTTCCTCCCCGGAGCGCTCGCCTCATCCTCGTTGCTGCAGCGCCCCGGTCAGATCCACTGACCGGGTGCGCTGCGGTCCCGCCTCCAGCCGGGATGCGATTCGCGATGCGGGTGGCGCCCGCTCGCGATGCGCACCCCGGTCCCCGTACCTGACTCGCTCTCCGTCGGTCCTGTCCCGGCGCGCGCGGCCCCGCTCCCTAGGGCGCGCGCGCGCCGGGTCTCTGCGATTTAAAGGGCCAGTGCACCTATTATGGTGCCTGGCCCAATCTTCCAATTAGCTTAATTAGTTTCCACCTGTGCACTTCCCTATATCACCTCACTTCCCCTGCACTCCCTTGCCGGATCTTGTTGCACTTGTGCCTAGTGAAAGCGTTCCCTTGTTTGTTCCTAGCCCGTGTTCCTGACCTCCTGCCGTTGCCCCTGACTACGATCCTTGCCGCCTGCCCCCGACCTTCTGCTACGTCCGACCTTGCTTCTGCCTACTCCCTTGTACCTCGCCTATCTTCAGCAGTCAGAGAGGTGAGCCGTTGCTAGTGGATACGACCTGGTCACTACCGCCGCAGCAAGACCATCCCGCTTTGCGGCGGGCTCTGGTGAAAACCTGTAGTGGCTTAGAACCGGTCCACTAGCGCGGTCCTCGCCATCCCTCTCTGGCACAGAGGATCCACTACCTGCCAGCCGGCATCGTGACAACCGGTCGGTACTATGTTTATTAATACAGAAACCAATGACGCGTTTCGGAGGTGAGACCCTCCTTTCTCAGATTGGCATCTGAGGAAGGAGGGTCTCACCTCCGAAATGCATAATTGGTTCCTGTATTAATAAACATAGTACCGGCTGGTACTTTAACCGTTATATCCGCATTGGCTTCTTAATATAGGAACCTGGAACAGTATCAGTAGATGGTCATCAGTAGATGGCTATCAGATAAGTTTTAGATAAAAGGTGTGAGCCTAATGCCTTAGGACAGTGTTTCTCAACCAGTGTGCCCCTAGCTGTTTCAAAAGTACAACTCCTAGCATGCTGAAAGTTGTAGTTTTGCAATATCTAGAGGCACTCTGGTTGGGGAACACTAACTTAGGCTGTTTTAGCAGAATTTTTTTTTACTGAATTTTAATACACACAACCATTAATATAAGATCTAAAGGGATTTCTTCGGCATACAGATTTCACTCGTGTCCTTTCTTCCCTGTTGCAGGACTGTCACATTCTAGATCAAGGCGGAGTAAAGATTTTTGTCTGGAGAGGGAAAGACTCTAGTCCTGAAGAGAAAAAATCAGCTTTTAGTCGTGCAGTGGTAAGTGTTATACTCCCGTTATGACACAATGGGGGAGATTTATCAAAACCTATGTAGAGGAAGAGTGGTGCAGTTGCCCATAGCAACCAATCAGCTCGCTTCTTTCATTTTTAAAGATGAAAGAAGCAATCTGATTGGTTGCTATGAGCAACTGCCCCACTCTTCCTCTACACAGGTTTTGATAAATCTTCCCCAATGGCTGGAATTACACACAAAAAATAGTGGCCCTGATTTACTAAGAGTGTCGGGTTTTTACTAGTGTGAAATGTTGTTTCAGATTTGCAGGACTCCTCTCTATTTACTATGGGGATTCACAGATTTATAGGTCAGGACAGTTTTCTGAACAGCTTTTTCTTGGTGGAAATTTCCAGCCATTTATTCACAGGATTTTCGGTGAATTCAACAGTAAATAGGTCAAGTTGTGAAACCACGCCCCTTTTGGGATGACCACGCCCCATCTCCCGCCAGTCACACACCTTTTTTTTGCCTTTTCACAATGCAATATCAGGGGTCTCGTATTTTCCTGGCGCACGCTGTCTTACACTGGTGGGACAGTGTGTTTTACTATAAGCACTTTTTCTTCTTTAGCATTTTAGCCCCTGCGTATTTTCCATCACAAGTCACAGAATTATTTCATTGTGTGGATCCCAAAGATTTCTATTGGTAAGAATGGTTAAAATGCCCAAAAAGCACCAATATTAAATACACAAATTAAAGGGGGTTATCCAGGGGAAAACTTTTTCTTATATATCAACTGGCTCCAGAAAGTTAAACAGATTTGTAAATTACTTCTATTAAAAAATCTTAATCCTTTTAGTACTTCTGAGCTTCTGAAGTTAAGGTTGTTCTTATCTGTCTAAGTGCTCTCTGATGACACGTGTCTCGGGAAACGCCCAGTTTAGAAGAGGTTTGCTATGGGGATTTGCTTCTAAACTGGGCGGTTCCCGAGACACGTGTCATCAGAGAGCAGCACTTAGATAGAAAAGAACAACTCAACTTCAGAAGCTCATAAGTACTGAAAGGATTAAGATTTTTTAATAGAAGTCATTTACAAATATGTTTAACTTTCTGGAGCCAGTTGATATATAAGAAAAAGTTTTTTTCCTGGATAACCCCTTTAATTTGTGATAGCCTTTCATGAAAAGAGGCCATTGCCTCAGCGTGCTGCAATTTTGGAAAGCATGGCGTTTCACATGTCCCTATTGACTCTTAGCTTATATCTGGCCACAACGTTTTTGACACAAATACAGAAATCCAATTTAGCGTTGGCCAATTGGGCATTTGCTAGGAGCTTAGTTTTATTAGATGGCCTCAGGGTATCAACACCTAGAACAGTGGTCTTCAATCTGCAGACCTCCAGATGTTGCAAAACTACAACTCCCAGCATGCCCGGACAGCCAACGGCTGTCCGGGCATGCTGGGAGTTGTAGTTTTGCAACATCTGGAGGTCCGCAGGTTGAATACCACTGACCTAGAATATAGCAGTGTATATGATGGTTTCATCTAAGAGGTAAATTTGCGCACTATGGAATAATAATATTGTGAGCGCTTTAAGGGAGTATTATTTGTATACTGCATATATTTGGGCACTGTATGGTTGTATTTTGTAGGCTGTGTGTAGCAGTTCAATATTGGCACTATATGGCAGTATAATAGGGATACAATTATAAGAAAAACTAACAATAGAGAGTAGGGCCCTCTTTTGTTTCTCACCCAAGGCTGCATTTTCTTAAAAACCTTCCATGCATATGCAAGGGTACTCCGGTTAATTTTTTTTAATTCAACTGGTGCCAGAAAGTTAAACAGATTTGTAAATGACAAAAATCTTAATCCTTCCAGTACTTATTAGCTGCTGAATACTACAGAGGAAATTCTTTTCTTTTTGGAACACAGAGCTCTCTGCTGACATCCCGAGCACAGTGCTCTCTGCTGACATCTCTGTCCATTTCAAGAACTGTCCAGAGTAGGAGAAAATCCCCATAGAAAACATATGCTGCTCTGGTCAGTTCCTGAAATGGACAGAGATATCAGAAGAGAGCACTGTACTCGTGATGTCAGCAGAGAGCACAAAAAGAAAAGAATTTCCTCTGTAGTATACAGCAGCTAATAAGTACTGGAAGAATTAAGATTTTTATTAGAAGTAATTTACAAATCTGTTTAACTTTCTGGCACCAGTTGATTTAAAAAAAAAAAAAAAAAAAACGGTTTTCCACCGGAGTACCCCTTTAATTTTTCAATTTAGAAATTTCTGTCCTATTTCTGTCATATTTCAAACCAGTCTTTACATTTTATTATGTTTTTTTTCACCTGTGTCCATTTCACTCATTAAATTCCACCATAACATATCCATTATTTTAAGGGAATATATCTACATGTATTGAGAGATACCATTTATCTACCTGCTAAAATCTGCTATACACTTTCAATAGCAATTATCTCTCCCAACCTCCCCATACACAACCAGACAGCTTTGGTGGCAGCTAAAAAACCTTTTACAACAAAGGGATCAGGCATTGAAAATCCAGATATCCAACCCTTCACTGATATAATATGTTGGTGGAGAACCGTGAGGCCACCGTACACCGCCATACATGCTGTTGGGTCTTCCATACTTTAGAATAGGGTGTATGGGTTCCTTAAGAGATTATAGTTGCATGTTATAAATGATCATAATATTTTTATTATATCCTATTTACAGGGTTTCATACAGGGAAAAGGATATCCTGCTACGACAAATATAGAGGTGATCAATGATGGAGCCGAGTCAACTATGTTCAAACAGCTTTTCCAGAACTGGAGAGATTTAGGAGAAACGCAAGGACTTGGAAAAGCCTACAGTGTGGGGAAGACTGGTACGATGTTCTTTCATTTTATCTGATTTAAATCAGGCCATATAAGTGGGGGATGGGTAACTATTGTTATCATACATCAAAATTTAAGGGGTACTCCAGTGAAAAACTTTTTTTTTTTTAATCAACTGGGGCCAGAAAGTTAAACAGATTTGTAAATTACTTCTATTAAAAAATCTTAATCCTTCCTGTACTTATTAGCTGCTGAATACTACAGTGGAAATTCTTTTCCGTTTGAAACACAGAGCTGTCTGCTGACATCACGAGCACAGTGCTCTCTGCTGACATCTCTGTCCATTTTAGGAACTGTCCAGAGTAGGAGAAAATCCCCATAGCAAACATATGCTGCTCTGGACAGTTCCTAAAATGGACAGAGATGTCAGCAGAGAGCACTGTGGTCATGATGTCAGCAGAGAGCTCTGTGTTTCAAAAAGAAAAGAATTTCCTCTGTAGTATTCAGCAGCTAATAAGTACAGGAAGGATTAATTTTTTTTAATAGAAGTAATTTACAAATCTGTTTAACTTTCTGGCACCAGTTGATTAAAAAAAAAAAAAAAAAAAAAAAAAGTTTTTCACCGAAGTAACCCTTTAAGATGTTTCTGGTGTCAGTCACATATTTGCCATATTTCTAATAACGTTATGGTAGAATTCGCCAAAATAGTTTGGACTCTTCTGCCTCTACTGTATAATTGCTTGTTAGTGTTAATAGAACGATGTTCTGTTCAGCCAAGGTGGATCAAGTTAAGTTTGACATCAATCAGCTCTATGCCAGACCTGATATAGCAGCAGAACAACGGATGGTGGATGATGCTTCAGGGAAGGTCGAGGTGGGTACATATGCTTATCACAAATATACAGTACCTAGGCATTGCAGTGTCTTATACCAAAAAACAGAACAAGTATTGTTGTAATATGCCATAATAACATTCAACTATTGTATTTTTATTTGACATATGGAATAGTAAGATGCACTATACAACACGTACACTGTCCTCTAATAATACTCCCTTTTTAGTCATTGGTATCAGTGAGATATCTCATCATGTATGTCCAGCTTTACTCAAAAGCTATGGGAATATTTTGCTTGGTGCTTTTTATGGGACAGAATTTTTTTTTTTTTAAATGGGTCTATATAAAAAAAAAATTCTTAGGTTCCCTTTGTCTTTACCTATAGTGCTATACGTATTCTAAGCTGATTTTTAGCCAGATCAAAGTTTAAAATTTTCATAAATCAGCTTAGAATGAAGTTCAGGACAGGGGACATAAGGGCTGGAGACTAAGATGACAGGCGGCTTTTCTGACAGATTTTACTGAGAACGGGACATAGTAGCCAGCTCAATATAGTATATAAAAACATGCAAACTATGGAAGAGAAACTGAGCAAAATGCTTGATAAAGACCTATGGGGAAAATGTTTTTGTACCATAATACAGTACGAGTACAATACAAGAATATAAAAAAGGCATACAAAGGTGTCTGTAGCCTTTAACCCCTAGATGACACATGTACGGCATAGTGTACGAGCGCAGGAGCTATTCTGGCTTCATACACTCAACATACATGCATGTCCGCAGCCTGAAATCACAGTGAATGATTGACATCAGCAATGACACTAAAGCCATCCATTACCTCTAAAATGCAGCAGCATTTAAGGGGTTAGTGATAGCACCGATGCCTGTCACATGCCCAAACAGCAGCCCAGCCGGAGGACCCCTGCATACCTCAGTTCTGGCTCTGAGGCAGTCTCAGGCAGACTTTACTAGTGGAGCGCCGCAATGATTGCTTATAATAGTTTCCTAGGGAGACTTAAAAAGTGGGTAAACATTTTTTTTTTTAACAGTCCATCCCCTAATAACAGTTCAAATCTCATCTGATTGCATGTTTTTAAAATTAAATAAATAATTTAATCAATAAATAAACATTTTGGTATTGCAACATGGGAAATTGTCAAAACTAGTTGATCCCAAAACAATTCCAGAATCTAAAGGATTTTTTTTCTCACCTCATGTCCCAGAAAAAAAAAAAGCATAAAAAGTGATTTAAAAAAACATAAATGCAAAAGTAGTACCATATAAGCATAAAATGAACCCCTTAAACATCCCCATAGACAGAGAAAAGGCTATAGGGGTCTGAATAGGGCAATTTTAAGCATACTTATTTTGTTTAAAAAATAAATTAAAATAAGAAACTTTTTTTTAAAGTAGTACAGTAATAGGAAAGTATGTAAATGACTGCTGTTATTTTTAAAAGTGTTTATTTCCCCTGAAGCAGTACATGGTATCAACTGAAATCAGTGGGGTGTCCCATTAATGAACCGTCTTGCTAGTTCCTCCAAAGAGATAGAAATGCTACTTGCTCTGGCCTACAAAAGGAGTAATAGAGAAAGGTTTACAGAAATTATCATTGCCATATATCAATTCAAGTTTTTGTCAAATTTGTTCACAGGTCTGGAGAGTTGAAAATCTGGAGTTGAAAGAAGTTGATCCAAAAACGTATGGTAGATTCTATGGAGGGGATTGTTATTTGGTGCTGTACACATACATAAAATCCGGGAAACCAAATTATCTGCTTTACATGTGGCTGGTGAGTAAGGCACAAAGAACAACACATTGAACATATAGAATAATTGTTCACGTCTGTTCTCAACCTGATTTCTTGTAGTGTATTACTAAAAATAAAAAGACATCATAAATCACCTGAATATCTACAAGGATATTTCATTGTTTTACAAGTGTAATTCTGCAGACACAATGTTTCTGGTTGCTACTTGGGGTCAGCACCATACTGCCGTAATCCAGTGCTTCCCAGTATTTTGAGATTTGTATGGTTTGCATAGACTGTACAGTGATATAAAGACTTCGCCTTCCAAAAAAGATGCTTTGTATATATAATGTGCCAGCAATGGATACAGAAGATGTGAGCTCAGGGAAAAGCAAGCTACAAGAATTCTAAATACAGCTCTGGATCAGAATGGGCCATAATACATAATGAATCAGTACATTATACATTAAGTGACCCTATGTGTTTTAAATTTTATATGCACATTACTGTATATTCTTGAGTATAAGCCGACCCGAATATAAGCCGGGGCCCCTAATTTTATCCCAAAAACCCAGGAAAAGTTATTGACTCGACTATAAGCCTAGGGTGGGAAATACATCATCCCCCCATGTCATCATCCCCCCTGACATCATCCCCCCCCTTCATCATCACCGCCTGTCATCATTCAGAACCCCGTCATTAACACCCCTGTCATCATCACCCTGTCATCATCCCCCTTCATCATCACCGCCTGTCAATCCCTTCATCAGTGGTCTTCAACCTGCAGACCTCCAGATGTTGCAAAACTACAACTCCCAGCATGCTGGGAGTTGTAGCTTTGAAACATCTGGAGGTCCGCAGGTTGAAGACCACTGCAGCCTTCGTCATCATCCAGACCCCCTTTAGTTTTCTACTCACCTACCCTTGGTGGGAAGGAAGGGTGAGCTGTTCCGGGCCATCTATGCTGCAGGGACCGTCCGGTGGGGAGGGTTTGTCGTTCCAGGCTGTCCATCTTCACCGGGAGGCCCTCTTCTCCGCTCCGGGCCGGCCCCGGACTAGTGACGTTGCCTTGACGACGACGCACAGGGACGTCGTCATCAAGGCATCGTCACTAGTCCGGGGCCGGCCCGGAGCTGAGAAGAGGACCTCCCGGTGAAGACTAACCCTCCCCACCGGACAGTCCCTGCAGCATAGATGGCCCGGAACAGCTCACCCTTCCTTCCCACCAAGGGGAGGTGAGGGGAAAACTAAAGTGGGGTCTGGATGATGACGAAGGCCGCAGTGGTCTTCAACCTGTGGACTTCCAGATGTTTCAAAATTACAACTCCCAGCATGCCCGGACAGCCGATGGCTGTCCGGGCATGCTGGGAGTTGTAGTTTTGCAACATCTGGAGGTCCGCAGGTTGAAGACCACTGAGAAGGGATTGACAGACGGAGAGTCCACTCGAGTATAAGCCGAGGGGGGCGTTTTCAGCACGAAAAATCGGGCTGAAAAACTCAGCTTATACTCGAGTATATACGGTATATGTAGATTTTACTGTGAAAGTATTCAAAGCTGAACAGATGCATCTACCATTCTTTAAACCTTTATAACTGGGCATTACCCTTCCTCTTGTAAAACAGATGCATCCTACAGTTACAGTCAACAGTATTGGCACCCCTGAATATTTAATGCAAATAAAAATTGCTCCTAAAATCGAGTGTTTTTTTAAACTGCTTGGATGTATATAAAGTCATATGTTTGATACAGACAAGTGCAAGACACAGAAATGACGCAGAAATTTGGTAGTTAACAGTGATCCAAAATTGAAAACAATGCCAGGACTGGTCACACATGCCGTGTTTTGGGTAGGAAATGAACTGATGCCAGAAAGTTAAACAGATTTGTAAAATTACTTCTATTAAAAAAAAATCTTAATCCATCCAGTACTTATTAGCAGCTGTATACTACAGAGGAAATTATTTTCTTTTTGAATTCCTTTTTTGACTTGTCCACAGTGCTCTCTGCTGATACCTCTGTCCGTGTCAGGAACTGTCCAGAGCAGCATAGGTTTGCTATGGGGATTTTCTCCTGCTCTGGACAGTTCCTGACATGGACAGAGGTGTCAGCAGAAAGCACTGTGGACAGACAGAAAAGAAATTCAAAAAGAAAACAATTTCCTCTGTAATATACAGCTGCTAATAGGTACTGAAAAGATTAAAACATTTTAATGGAAGTAATTTACATATCTGTTTAACTTTCTGGAGCCAGTTGACTTACAAAGACCTAAAAAAAATTTTTTTCCACTGGAGTACCCCTTTAATCCCATCCATGTCAAATATTATATGTATGCTTTATTTCTTGGAAATGACTGCATGTCTGTTGACAGGTGAACCTTTTTTATTGAATGCATTTTGACTTGCTATATAAATATTCTAAGGATACAAAGTTGGTCCATATTCACTATATTCACTATATACTAAACATTCAAGGGTGCCTAAAATGGTGATCACCCCTGAGTGAGCACTGACTGGACAGCATCAGAAGAGGAATGCTGACACCCAATTGTTCATTTATTCATAAACATATTTCCAGGAATGGCACAATGCAGATATCTAGAAATAAATACCCCATGATATTTTTTTTTCCTGAAAAATGTGAATATATACCACAACAAGTATGCAGACCTAACAGGCCCTCTAATGCTCATTATCCAGAATGTTGAAGCACAGTTTCATCTTGCCAGGATGATCGCATATTTTGGAATAATGATATTTCTATGATACTTAAAGGGGTAAACAAACTATTCCCAACACTGGAGCTCGTGACATCATAGCCTCGCCCCCTCATGACGTCACGACCCGCCCCCTCAATGCAAGTCTATGGGAGGGGGCGTGACGGATGTCACGCCCCCTCCCATAGACTTGCATTGAGGGGGCGGCGCGTGACATCATGAGGGGGCGAGGCTATGATGTCACGAGCTCCAGTGTTGGGAATAGTTTGTTTACCCCTTTAAGTTTGTTCCAAACGCTGAGCAGCGGAGTACCCCTTTAAGTTCATAAACAAGCAGAATCTGACAATGGAAAAAAGGTGGTGGATTATAATGACTGAACAGTGAGTCATTAAAGAGTACCTGTCACCAAAAAAACTTTTTATATTTTGTTAATCAATGTATTAGAAACAACTTTCTAATACCATGTGATTAACAAAAATGTATCTTTATATATATTTTTACTTAAAAAAACTGACCTGTCTCCCTACATGTACCGACTCATACATGCAGCCGGGATAGTGAAAAGCACAGCGCAGCTCCCTTCCTGTCAATCAGACGGGTGGGAACAGCGCTGTGCATGGCAAGACGGACGGTCTGCTGAGCCTGTCAGCACCTTTATTGAATTCAAGCATGGCAGCAGGATCAAAGCACCATCCCCCCGTGACTATAAGGACCCCCTCGGGACTGTGGGGATTGCGCCACAATCACTCCCTCAAACCCCACCCAGCCCCAATGCACACTGGATTACCGGATTACTGGATTACCGGATTACTGGATTACCAGATTACTGGATTACAAGCAGGCTACAGAAGAAGGGCGGAAGTAAGACCAGCCAAGCCTCAGATGATGTCACACCTGCTGGGCCACTCCCCCTTTCTCTCCCAGGAGAGGGCAGCAAACTGAGCAACTAAGAAGGTATTTAAAAAGGTAGTAAAAGGGGTATAGAAAAAAAATAAAGGTAGGATTAGAGTCAGGAAGAGTCAGGGAAAGATGGGGGAGGAAGAATTAGGGAAAGATGAGTTCATGATAGGTACTCTTTAATGCTCAATACTACTTGAGAGTATATAAAGCCTTTATTATACTTTGTTTTTTACTGGTAGGGCCGCCATGCCACTCAAGATGAGATCACAGCCTGTGCCTTTCACACTGTGGAGCTGGATCGCAAATACAATGATCAGCCAGTGCAGATACGCGTCACCATGGGGAAAGAACCAAAACACTTCCAGGCTATCTTTAAAGGAAAGATGATTATATACGAGGTAATATTGATTTGATGGTAATATTAAATGTTGTTTGTGTATTATGACTATCTCTATAGTAGTTGCTTTGTCGGCTCTCAAGATCTTGGAAAAGGGGGAGGACGTACCCTGTTAAGGACCCTATTACACAGAAAGATTATCAGCTGAAAGGGTCAATATCATCCTGTGTTATATGACTAATGATCAGCCAATGAACTGGCAAACACAAGCTTGTAGACTGATCACTTTGTTCTAACCACATCCTTCTTCCTTGGCCGCATGTTTCCCAGTATAAGGGTACGTTCACATGTGCAGATTTTCGCAGCGTATTTAGCTGCGGATCCGCTGGTGAAGGCCCCGCTGTATGCTGACTTTATATGTGCCTGCTGGTGGCGGCAATACGCCGCTACGAGCAGACACACTACAGCGATGTGCTCGGCGTACTCGCACATTGCGGCTCTCCCTGCTCTGAGTTAGGCAGAGAGCTCCCGCGATGTGCGAGTATACTGCGACTCGCACATCACAGTGTGCCTGCTGGTAGCGGCGTATTGCCCCTACGAGCAGGCACATGTAAAGCCAGCATAGAGCGGGCCTTCACCAGCGGATATGCAGCGTAAAATACGCTGTAAATCCGCGTGTGTGTGAACGTACCCTAATAAGGGATGTACAACCAGCAAATGGAACCAAAGGGCAGCACAAATGACCCAGCGATCATTTGTGTGGCCCTCCCTGCATTGTACTCGAACTTTGTACTACTGGCAAAAAGTAGAAAAATGGTCATTGGCATTCACCTATAAAAAAATCCAAACTTTATTTATTCACATTAAAAGATGTCTGGCTGTCGATGGAGATAGAAAAGACCGCATCAAGCGGAGCTGAGCGTGGTGATGGCTACGAGCCTGTTTTGCAGTCACCCGCTTCCTCTGGGGTGGCCATCACCCTGCTCAGCTTCAGCTGATATAGTCTTTTCTACCTTTACCGACAGCCAGCTGTCTTTTAATGTAAAGCAATGACCATTTTTTACTTTTTGCCACTGCCACAGTTGTTTTTCTCTATATAAGTGTGCACCCCTATACGCTGTTCTATCTCTCATATATGAGTGGTATGTTTGGGTGTGTGGTGCAGGGCAGATGTTGTTACCCTAGGGGCAGACTGTATTAACCCCTTGTATTTGTGACGCCAGGGCGTGGTTTAGCCTATAACCACCCGAAGGTATATCGCTGGATCCTGGGCTAGGCACGATGCCAAGTTACGGACAACGGTAGCTTTACTGAGGGTAGACCGTTGGTAAAGTCTATACAGTGCAGCTAGGGCCCAAGGAGGTGACCAGTGACTCAGAGACCTTGCAGGCTAGCTGGGACTTGTAGTATGACTGGGTATTTTAGTGCAGGGCACGTTCACTAGACAGACGACTTGACTGGTGACTGACAGCTTTGCAGGTTTAGCTTACTTGCACTTGACTGTGGCTGTAGACTGGACTTCAGGCCTCCAATGTTCTGTACACACACACTGAGACAGCTTGACTGCACTGGACCTCAGCAACAAGAGCAGAGCTCAAAGAGAGAGAAGCTAGCGCCACCCAGGGCTTATGTGGGGGAGACTAGCAGGGAGCCCATAGGTCACCCTTGTGGTCAGCTGGTCACTGATACCTCCTGGGTAACAATCACATGGTACTTTTTATTAAAGATATAACACATCTTATAATACAAAACATATGTGCAAATGGGGAACAACTACAGGGGGCCCTGGGGACACCGAGGGACAATGCCGGACAGAGCAGGAAAGGTACAGGGCAACACCATCCCATACTGAGCCACCACATATGTGGTAGGTATACATTTTGGCCGTTATTATGGGTACATTTTTGTAGTGGTGCCACCCAGCTTTTTCCTCATTTTGCCTTATAGAAACCTTGTAATATGCTTTTTAAACACGCAGCAATCTACTAGATTGGTTCTCTTTACTGTGTGCATCACATCAGGTCATGTAATAGGACCCTGAGTCTCAAGTGAATATAAGTTTCAGAGACAGAAAGTAGAACTTGCTCTCGTAGATAGACTATTATAACATAAACAAAGGCCATTATGAATGGAATTAAATATGATATAATTTTGCACTAGGGAGGAACCAGTCGCAGTGGGAATACAGAGCCGGAACCTGCAGTCAGACTATTCCAGGTCAGGGGAACTGATGAATACAACACAAAGGCCACCGAGGTCCCAGCCAGAGCCGCTTCACTGAATTCCAATGATGTTTTTGTTCTGAAGACTGATACAGTGTGCTACCTGTGGTGTGGAAAGGTCAGTGAATATTTATATGTGTTCCACAGTCCCCATCTGTAACCCAAGAGCTTATAACATCAGTATATCATACTCCATGTTCAGTTTATCATAATGTTGTAACTGTGTATTATTCCCCCAAGGGCTGCAGTGGAGATGAGAGAGAAATGGCAAAGACAGTGGCCAACATTATCTCCACGCAAGACAAACAAACCATCCTGGAAGGTCAAGAGCCTGATGAATTCTGGGTAGCTCTTGGTGGAAGGGCTCCTTATTCCAGTGATAAGAGGTTAGTGCACATGGATCTTCCCACTTTCTTATTCATTGTGTGCTGACAGACTATACTTTTAGTTTATCCTTTGTAATGCATTTCAGTATTCCAGGACTTACCTGGGAGTTCGAGCCCCTAGGTTTCCCCCATTGGTCAACAGAACAAATTTGCCATAGTTGTCAGATGCATCTTAGGAATAGATAACCAGAACTTATTTTTATTAAAAACAGCACAACACTTTTGCCTAGGTTGCATGTGGTATAAAAACTTGGCTTGGCTTTGATGCTACTGAGCTGCATACCCTACACAAGTTATTTTTGGAAGAAATCTGATCTATTTTTCGAATACAGGAAAACCCTTTTGAGTAGACTCGTATATGGATTAATATTGTAACCTGCAAACCAGTAAATGTATCTTCATTCACTTAAACAACATTTTAATGCAGAAACACATTATATTTCTAAAATATTTTAAGTTTAATACAGAGGGTCTAAGGGGGTAGTGTGTCTCCTGTCTTGGAGTCTTATAAGCCATGCAATGCTCTGTGAGAGAAAAAAAAAAAAGGATGGAATGAAGCTCTCTTCCTAAGAAGAAAATCTTGTTCCTCCCCGCCACCTAATGAAGGTAATCCCTTTAAATAAATGGGCAACTTTCCCTTCTGGTAGAGATTTCCGCTGATCCCCAGTCAAGGGTTTTTATGGGTCAAACAATGATTTCAAGGAATGCTACAGCAGATGAGGAGCAACCTATATTATTTTTGAAAGACAGTTACATTGAATACTTCTTAATCCTAAAGTATCTCTGTCATTAGAAAATAACTTTTGATCTTTCTAAATAAAATTCATATAAAAGTAAATCTAAAGTTAGAGCACTTGCCTACAATATTAATAAAATTGTCCAGCGAAAAGGATATTGGAGGAGATTTATCAAAACCTACGCACAGGAAGAGTGGTGCTGTTGCCCATAGCAACCAATCAGATCGCTTCTTTCATTTTTAAAGAGGCCTGTGAAAAGGTGATCAGGTGATCTGATTGGTTGCTATGGGCAACTGGACAACTTTTCCTCTGGACAGGTTTTGATAAATCTTCTCCATTGTGCCAAAAAGGATTCTTCTTTATTGTATAAAAGCCAGCATACAGGAACACACATGGAAAATGTGACGCGTTTCATGTGTCGTAGTGCACCCTTAGTTGTACCTTTTAGTTGTCATGTACGACTAAGGGTGCACTACGACACCTGAAATGCGTCACATTGTCTATGTGTGTTCCTGTATGCTGGCTTTTTATGCAATAAAGAAGAATCCTTTTTGGCACAATATCCCTTTCCCTGGACAATCTTTTTATTGCTGTTCTGCTTTGTGTGCCTGCCATAGCACAGTCCGGGCGAGGGGACAACTGCACGGTGAGCTGGATTTCTTGTCTACTATATGTTTGCCAACAATATTGTCATATTTCTGTTTTGTATTGGTGGCCGTTTTGGCAAACAGTGGCAAGAAGTGCAGCCATATTGGTTGGTACTTTTGAATCATCTTCTCGGCATCTATTAATAAAAATTTGGATTTGTCCTTGACAAAACAGGAGGGCAGAATAAGAGTTGACTGTCTGTTTCTGAGAAACAATATAATATTTGTGAAGGAGCCCCTGCCCTGGGTGCCAAGTGTCAGATATATATATACATATATATATATATATATATATATATATATATATATATGTTTTTCAATGTTTTTTTAAGCAGACAAATGGTAAAGAATATATATATATATATATATATATATATATATATATATATACACATATATATATTGTTTACCATTTGTCTGCTTAAAAACAGCATTGAAAAACAGCACCAGATCTGACCTGACGATGTTCTTAGCATGCATCAGATTTATCATCAGGTCATGCGCCTTGTTGACGAGTCCCACTGCACAGGTAGAGAGACTGGATTACTGCTCGGGTGGTAAAGTACCGGTAAATCACGTGTAATGTGACAGTGGATCCAGATGTCCAGCAGTTGCAATAGAGGCACCGGCATCAGAATAAAAAATAGAACAGTAACAAAGTTCTTTTTTTTTTTGTCTTATTATTTTCTACTATATGACCAATACTACGTCTTTTTCTAACATTGTGTAAAGATTCCAGGAGACACTGGTGCAGTACAAACCCCGACTCTTTGAATGCTCCAACCAGACGGGTCGTTTCATTATGACAGAAGTTGTAGATTTTACCCAGAGTGACCTTGATGAAGATGATGTCATGTTGCTTGATACATGGGAAGAGGTATGTTTAGATGTTTTTGTTTTTTCTTCCTACAAATACAGGAGTATATCACAGTTTGAAACACTTATGTCATCTTAATAGAAATCTAAAAGGCAAATTACAAATGAAAAAATAACCCCTATACAAATTTAGGTAGATAAAATTGACTGGTAAAGATGTAATCCGACCCTCTGCAAATAGTAATTATTTACGAATCATGTGTATCCCAAGTGATATAATCCAAATGATAGATGTGTAAAAAAAAAAGAAAAAAAAAAGGAGGATAATTAGCTGATCATGGAGGTGCAACTGCTGAGACCTCACCAATCATGAGAGCGGAGGTGAATTTTCCCCCATAATGAATACAACGTGTCATGCCTGCACTGCCAGAATTCCATTCATTATCTATGGGACTTCAGAACATTGCAGAGCGCTGAATATAGGATATTTAAGAATATATCATTGTGTATACCTGTTTTCGTTGACAATATGTGGATTGTCTGCCACCTTGTCTTCTTCTCTGATATAGATACGCTAATAATACATTCTCATATGCAGCCCTGCAACTTACATTTCCCATGATGCCTCTGGGTTTTAAGAGCAGAGGGGGCAGTAGCTCATAAACCACAAGCAGAAAGTAGGGGAGAGCAATATATAGGCTCGTATGAGAAGCACTAGCAATAAAAGGGTACATTCCCACACGGCGTATTTGCTGCGTATTTGCTGCTGCGTATTTCATTTTCTCTGTTGAAGTCAATGGGTAGGAGAATACGCAGCACCAAATACGCAGCAAAATACGCTGTGTGGGAACGTACCCTAAATGTGCATACATATGCTGAAAGTGTTGCGAGGCAGATAAAGTACAGTGACCCCCCGACCTACGATGGCCCCGACATACGATCATTTCAACATACGATGGTCTCTCAGAGGCCATCACATGTTGAAGGCAGCATCAACATACGATGCTATTTTATGTCGGGGCCATCGCATAAACGGCTATCCAGCAGCGCAGACTGCTTCAGCTGCCACCGGATAGCCATTTACGGTGCCCCGTGTGGTCCGCTGACGATCACTTACCTGTCCTCGGGGCTCCGGCGCGTCCTCTTCGGGATCCCCTGCATCCTCGGCGTTCTCCATCACGTCGCTGCACACGCCGTCCCGTCATCCAATAGGAGCGGCGTGCATAGCGTCGTGATGGCGGCAACGGAGAGCGAGGATGCCGGGGAAGCAGAGGCCTTGCCGGAGCGTCGAGGACGCGATGAAGCGATGGAGGGCGACATCCAGGACAGCGGTGACGTTCCGGGGGGTGGGGACAGGTGAGTACAACTTCCTATAAAAAAAAAGCTTATATCTCAGCCGTTGGCTGTCCGGGCATGCTGGGTGTTGTAGTTTTGCAACATCTGTAGGTCCGCAGGTTGTAGACCACTGTCCTATACTTTACATTGCACGGATCCCTCAACATACGATGGTTTCAACAAACTATGTTCCATTTGGAACGGATTACCATTGTATGTTGAGGGACCACTGTACTAGTAGTAAAGGATGAAGGGGAGTATAAGCTTGATAGAGGAACACTTGAGGTCCCAACATGCTTTCACCATCAGCTCCAATCCAAGTGGTTGTTGGCTTTATTACATGCAGTGTTTTTGCCCAAATAGCAACCAGCTAATCAATAAGCAATTGCTGATTACTTGGTTTTTGACTTGCTAAAAGGGATGTGCAACCAACAAATGATGGAAGCAAGGCCCTCCCCGAACATTGGTTGAGCCTAGTAATAGGCTCTTTAAACTGTGCTGACCTGCTTATAGTGAGTGTCGGACCTTGTTATTGGGCCCTTATGAAGAGCTTTAAAACAGACCTGTCAACAGAAAAGCATGGGCATGAATAAATCGGAGTTTCGGGCATACCTTTAAATCTCTATAACGCTTTCCAGTGCTGAGATATAAGCTTTTATTTTTTTATATTATGCAAATTAGTCTGAGAAGCCCAGGCGACATCCCCCAGCATGGCAGAAGTCCAGGTACATCCAGCGCATGTCCTTTATCAGTCAAGCGGGATAGTCGGATGTAAGAGGGCAAGTGGGCCATAATGAAAAGGATATGGGGTGGGCTTACCTGGGCTTCTGCCATACTGGGGAATGTTCCTTGAGCTTATATGTCGCCACTGGAAAGGATTATGGAGATTTAAAAAAAAAGTATACCCAAAACCCTGAATAGCTAACCCTGTCCTGATTTAGCTAAGTGCTCAGTTACACCCATGTTTTTCTGCTGACAAATTTGTTTTAACTCCTGAAGTTTATTTGTTCATGTAAACGTTCAGACTAAAATGATGTTTTTGCAGTCAAACCTGAAAACAACTTTCCTTCTCATGTTCCCCTTAGCTTTTCCTTTGGATCGGCAAGTCAGCAAATAATTATGAGAAGACTGAATCCATTAACTCAGCAAAAGAATACCTGAAATCTCATCCTGCCGGCCGAGACATCGCAACTCCAATAGTTACAGTAAAACAAGGTCATGAACCTCCCACCTTCACTGGCTGGTTTGATGCCTGGGATTCTCTAAAATGGAGTGTAAGTATGATCAATCTCTCTACAGTCATATACCGTATTTTTCGCCCTATAGGACGCACCGGCGTATAAGATGCACCCAATTTATAGGTGCAAAATCTAAAAAAATAAAGATTTTTAACCCAATAGTGGTCTTCAACCTGCGGACCTCCAGATGTTGCAAAACTACAACTCCCAGCATGCCCGGACAGCCGTTGGCTGTCCGGGCATGCTGGGAGTTGTAGTTTTGTAACATCTGGAGGTCCGCAGGTTGAAGACCACTGGTATAGGAGGTAATACTCACGTGTCCCCGCCGCTCTGGACCCGTCACCGCTGCCCTGGATATCGCTACATCGCTGTCGCCGTGTCCCTGTCGCTCTGGAACGTCTCTGCTGCCGGCCGGGTTTCCTCGCTCTCCGTCGCCGCCATCACGTTGTTACGCACGCCGATGCACGTAAGCGACGACGTGATGACGAGGAAGGAGAGCGCCGGCCATACAGGGGATCCCTGAATGGAGAAGACACCGAGGAGGCAGGTAAGGTCCCTCCCGGTGTCCTGTAAGCATTAACCCGGCTATTCAGTAGGGCTATTCGGGACCGCCGCGGTGAAATCGTGGCAGTCCCGAACAGCCCAACTGAACAGCCGGGTTAGTGTCACTTTCCCTTGAGACGCGGCGGTCAGCTTTGATTGCCGCCTCTGAAGGGTTAATACAGGGCATCACCGCGATCGGTGATGTCCTGTATTAGCCGCGGGTCCCGGCCGCTGATAGCCGCAGGGACCGCCGCAATAGGGGTGTATTCGCCGTATAAGACGCACTGACTTTTTCCCCCCAGTTTTGGGGAAGAAAAAGAGTGTCTTATACAGCGAAAAACACGGTATCCATCTTTTATCTAAAAAAGCATTTTTTTATTCTATTAGGGTCTATTCACACGTACAGTGTTCTGCGCAGATTTGATACACAAGTTTTACGCGCAGGATTTGAAGCTGTGTTCAGTCATTTAGTTTACATTGAAATCTGCAGCAGAATATCCTGAGCATCAAATCTGCGCAGAACACTGTACATGTGAATAGACCATTCATAAGATTCCACAAATGTGTTTATATTTTAGGTTAAGTTTATATGAATGCACAAGTTGGATCAAAGATATAAACATACCAGGCAGCGCACACTGTACAGGATCCCAATGTGAGGAGAACACAGTATTGTCTAAGAATAATAGGAGGCACAGGATATTGTGGGGGACATTTATCAAAGCATTTAGTAGATTTTTTTTGCTTAAAATTGGCACAAAAAAGTCGCACGTGCGACTACTCTCTTTTTTTCTGCGACTTTTTGATTGTGCAGTGTCCTAAGCAAAAAATAAAAATCTTGCTCACCAAAGCAAAACGTGATTTTTGACTTGCAGTGGTCAGAGATTTATCAAGCGTGAAAGTCGCAAAAAAGTCGCATCACATGAAAAAACTTACTAAATTTACTCCAGCTCAGACATGGAGCAGAAAAAGCTACTACCAAAGCAAAAAAGAAAAATTGCTTACATGAAAGAAAATTATCAACAGGCTGAAAGCAGTTGATAAATAAGTCGCACATAAGCAAAAAAAATTGTAAGAAAAAAATAACTAAAAAAAGGAATACATAAGCAAACATTGATAAATGTCCCCCTGTATGTCTTGGGGAAAAAAACATGGGAAGGGGAGATTAATCAAAACCTGTCCAGAGGAAAAGTTGCTGAGTTGCCCATAGCAACCAATCAGATCGCTTCTTTCATTTTTTAAAAGGCCTGAAAAATGAAAGACGCGATCTGATTGGTTGCTATGGGCAACTCAGCAACATTTCCTCTGGACAGGTTTTGATAAATCTCCCTCATTGTCTCTTGCGTAGAAGAAAGGATTTAATATTAGAGTATTATAGTGAAAAGTATTTGAGTTTTTACATTTGACCACTGACAAAGGAATGACTAGTCTATAAATTTAATGGTATGTTTTGAGGGTTTTTTTTTTTTTTCCGTGAGAGACCAAAAAACGAAAATTATCCAGAAAAACACATTTCAAATAAGTAATGAATTGATTTGCATTTTACTCAGCAAACTAAGTGCAGTGACCCCCTGACTTATGATGGCCCCGACATATGATCATTTCAACATATGATGGCCTCTCAGAGCCCATCGTATGTTGAAGGCAGCATCGACATATGATGCTGCTGTGTGTCGGGTCCATCGTACAAACAGCTATCTGACAGCGCTGACAACTTCAGCAACTGACAGATAGTTGTTTAATGTGCCCCGTGTGCCCCGTTCTGCCTCCTGTTACTCACATGCTGTCCTGCTAACTCACGCAGGCTTCCACTGTGAGCTCCGTGTAAGCCCCGCCCCCCCAGTGCAGCCATAGCCAATAGCCTGCAGCATCTTGCTGCAGGCATCCAATGAGCTTCTCCCCCTTTCCTTTCCTATAGAGCTGTAGTCGGCAGGATTGTAATGGAGGACATTCTGTCCCCCCTGAAGGTATTTAAAGAACTGTACAGTACTGTATGCGATGTCACACATCACATACAATACATAGACACACTATACACCCCATACATCAATGTTTCCCTATCAGTGTGCCTCCAGCTGTTGCAAAACTATAACTCCCAGCATGCCCAGACAGTCAATGGCTGTACATGCATGCTGGAAGTTGTAGTTGTGCAACAGCTGGAGGCACCCTGGTTTGTTAAACACTCCCCATACACTCCACATACAATGGTCATCCCAGAACCAATTGGCAGTTTCCCATAGAGATATGTATTCAACATACAATGGTTCCGAGGCCCCAGAACCAATTACCATTTTTACATAGACATATGTACTCGACATATGATGGTTTCAACATATGATGGTTTTCCTGGAACCAATTAATATCATATGTTGAGGGACCACTGTATTTGATTCCCTATTATTCTGCAACATTTCTGTCTCCCAGGTGTCTTTTATACAAGTAACAAGCTGAGATTAAGAGCACTCCCTTTAAGAGAGTACTCCTAATCTCATCTCGTTACCTGTATAAAGACACCTGGGAGACAGAAATCTTGCAGAATAATAGGGAATCAAATACTTATTTTGCTGAGTAAAATTCTAATCAATTCTTATTGTATATTTGAAATGCGCTCTTCTGTCTTTCACTGTTCAAATAAACCAACCATAATAAACGGATCCTGCCAGTGTGAAAATCTACAAAATCAGCAAGGAATCAAATACTTTTTTCCTTTACTGTATAAGGAGATATAAAATATAGTTTACAGAATGGCTGTCACTTCTGCTGAGTGACGAAACCCCATGATAATGGACATGTCACTCAACAAGGGACATGTCACTCCACAAACGTCTGTCAAATACAGTATCTGAGAGTAATAGATCCATGGCAACCACATTGTCTAGAATTTACCTCGTTTGTCACCACAAGAAGAAAATCTTATATTCTTTACAGATCTGCATATAAATCTGCCACAAGCTAAAATTAGAATTCTAAGAAAATGTTGCTGACAGACAATGTATACAGAATAGGGCGGCATTGGTAGTAAAGTCCATTAATATATGTAAATATGTTGGTTCTCATTGCTAATTTTTTGTTAAACTATTTATGATCTTTCCCACCAGTCTGACTCCTATGAAGACATGAAGAAGAACCTGGGAGATGTCTCTGCTATTTCTCAGATCAGTGCGGTAAGTCTATTGGATTGTCTTACCAGATAAGTCATTGTAGTTATTGAAGGGCTATGTCTATGTGTTTCAATCCTGTTTAAGATGATTACAAGGGCACAATAGCAGCTCCCCAATATAATGTGCAGATAAGAAACAATGATTATTCAGTCTACATAAAGCAAACGATAAGCTGAAGAAGTTTTTTTCTCATTCATCAGCTGGTCGCTGGGCCTTAAAGAAGTACTCCACTGGAAAACATTTTCTTTTAAATCAACTGGTGCCAGAAAGCTAAACAGATTTGTAAATTACTTCTAGTAAAATATCCCAATCCTTCCAGTACTTTTTAGATGATGTATACTACAGAGGAAGTTTTTTTTCTTTTGAATTTCTTTCCTGTCTAACCACAGTGCTCTCTGCTGACACCTCTGTCCATGTCAGGAACTGTCCAGAGCAAGAGAGGTTTGCTATGAGGATTTGCTCCTACTCTGGACAATTCCTAAAATGGACAGAGGTGTCAGCAGAGAGCATGTTGTCAGACAGAAAGGAAATTCTAAAAGAAAATAACTTTCTCTGTAATAGATAGCAGCTGATAAGTACTGAAAGGATTGGGATTTAATAGAAGTCATTTACAAATCTGCTTAACTTTCTGGCACCCAAATGTTTTCCAGTGGAGTACCCCTTTAAACATGGGTCGGTTTTTGAGAATGAATGGTCCTACAAACGTTCTTTCTGGCCATTGTTGGCCCATGTAAAAGGCCCTTAAGAGAAGCTGTCACTGTGAAGATAAAGTCCACGTTTCAGGCATCATGTTATAGAACAGGAGGAGCTAAGTAGATTGATTGTGGGAAAAGTTCAAGGATAACTTGTCATTTATTCATGTACATTTTTGATGATTCTAGGCTAAGTAGTCAAGTTGGTGATCCTACTAAGAGACTGACAGTGATTGACAGCTCTAGATATGCACACTTATTCACAGATAACTGAGTAGGACCGCCCACATGACTACTTACCCCAGAATGAGCAGATACTTACATTAAGAAATTATCCTGGAACCTTTCCCACAAAACTATATATACATCTGATCAGCTCTGGTTTTTTAATGTCACATGTTCCCTTTACGTTGTAGCCAGCATGGTTTTCTTTATCTGTAGAAATAATATTATGCTAGCTGACAAGGCAGCAGGGATATTTGTAATGTTTACCCAGGGTTTTCCTTATCTGCTAGTCTAAATGTTAACACAGATAGAGTCAGCACTTGAATGCATTCAGTATTGAACTTTTACAAGAGATTGCAGGGTAGATAGAAAATGCCCCTGGCAGATCTGCCCCCCCCCCACCCCCAAATATGTTGTTGGGGTAGCCATTCAGGACTGAAGGGTCTAGTGTCTATTTTGCCCTATACGCACTTTCCATGACCTTTGGGCCAACCCCTCCAATTTTGCCAACAATGCATTTCCTTGACCCGTTATAGTAACTCAATAACAAAGGGTATCAGACCAAACCCTAGCTTGGCCCCATAGTAGCTTCTTGAGATGCCTCTATGGTACGTATGCCCTTGGACGAATTGTATAGTACAATATATTTCTCAGCACTTGGTGGTTTATCTGATTTTCCTTATAGAAAACCAATCCTGGAATCTGTAATAATTTACCATTTTCTTCTTAGGACCTGCAAAACACAAATCTAAACAGCACAAACAAGGCCGGCATCCCAGTAAAGACAGAGAATAAAAACATAAATGTCCCTGCGTATAAGTCACACACCAATGGTGGCCTGCCACAAAGCAACGGTAATCATACCAGTATCAATGGAAAACCAGCACCGAGCCAGAACCTCCCTCAAGTAGAAATAGTGACAGGGAGCAATGGAAATCAGGTCTTCGATAGCAGTCTGCTTCTTAACAAAAATGCAGAAGATTTACCCGATGGTGTAGATCCCACCAGGAAAGAGGTAAGTGGAGTCTCATCATGCCAAAATAGCTGAGCAATATATGTTGGGCAAGAAATATCAGTGTTGATAGGGGATACTGAGAAAAAATTTCTCCCATTCAGCATTTCACGCTATTACTATCGGATCCAGCGCAGCACAGATGGTTTTTGCATTTCGAAATGTGTGTTTGGATTAGGCAAATATATAAGCGGTGCACATGTATAATAGAAAACAGTGTATCTAGAATAAAACACCCATTGGAGCATATTATGTCTTTAAAAAAGTCAACTTTTATTTAGTTTCAAACATATAAATTTTATTAAAGAGAACCAATCAGTAGATTTTCGCATATAGAACGCTTGACAATGTGTCATATATGCTAAAATCTTTATCCTCTTCATCTCCGGGGGACGTTTTTGTCCCCAGGGATGTTGAAGATATGAAGTTATTAAGCTCCCCCTGGCCACCCCGTAAGTAAGTTATACTTACCGGGTCCAGTTGCTCCAGAGTGGCCCCGCCCCCTTATCTTGATTGACAGCCCGCATCATCGCTCTGCTCCCTAAGCAGACCAAGCAGAGCAGGGGCAAGAGCCATCAATCAAGAAGCGGGGGGAGACTTTATAACTTCATGTCTTCAACATCCCTGGGGGCAAAAACGTCCCCCAGGAAGTTGAGGATAACGTTTTTAGCATATACAGTGGTCCCTCAAGTTACAATATTAATTGGTTCCAGGGTGACCATTGTATGTTGAAACCATTGTATGTTGAGACCAGAACTCTATGGAAACCTGGTAATTGGTTCTAAAGCCCCAAAATGTCATCCAAAAATAGGAAAAAGTGAGGATTAAAGAAAAATAAGTAGATAACTAATACAGATAAAGCAAATCCTTACATATAAAAGTAAGAAAGATCTGCTGGAAGCTGTAATCACTGTCTATGTCAGTGTTTTCCAAGCAGGGAGCCACCAGCTGTTGCAAAACTACAACTCCCAGCATGCCCGGACAGCCTTTGGCTGTCCGGGCATGCTGGGAGTTGTAGTTTTGCAACAGCTGGGGGCATCCTGCTTGGGAAACACTGGTCTATGTAGAGGACAGGAGCTTCTTCAGGGTCCTGTACAGTACATGCAATGTCCTAAAAAAGTAACATGAAGTCGCCCTTAGCTGGTGTCCAAAGGAGCAGCTATCCCTGGCACAGGTAAAGAGAACATGTAATACCTCTCTGTACTGTAGGGGGCGCTACCAGACACCAGTCAGTGCATACGCTTCAGTAATACAGGGGTTGTACCAGTAAATTGCCCATTCTGATTGGTCAGATCTTCCGGCCATTGACAAGTTTCACAGATCTGGACTGTCTGTAGCATTGTATGTTGAGTCTGGTTTCAACTTACAATGGTCCAGAAAAGACCAATGTATGATGAAACTATTGTATGTTGAGGCCATTGTAAGTTGAGGGATCACTGTATAACGCATTGTCAAGCATTCTATATGCAAAATCTGCTGACTGGTTCCCATTAAGATCGTCATGTTACAGAAATTCTGTGATGATCAGTTTCCTAATATACCTTTATGCAGTCATAGCTTTGTTTTTCTAAAACAAAGTTCCAAATCCCCTGCATAGACATAGATTTTAAATGATGACAAGTTGGTGTCCTGCAGCCACCAGGAGAGGGAATAAAAGGGGTACTCCGGTGTAAAACTTTTTTTATTTTTTATTTTTTTAATCAACTGGTGCCAGAAAGTTAAACATATTTGTAAATTACTTCTATTTAAAAATCTTAATCCTTTAAGTATTTTTTAGGAGCTATATACTACACAGGAAATGCTTATCTTTTTAGATTTCTCTGATTTCATGAGCACAGTGCTCTCTGCTGACCTCTTCTGTCCATTTTAGGAACTGTCCAGAGCAGCATATGTTTGCTATGAGGATTTTCTCCTGCTCTGGACAGTTCTTAAAATGGACAGTAGAGGTCAGCAGAGAGCACTGTGCTCATGACATCAGAGAAATCTAAAAATATAAGCATTTACTCTGTAGTATATAGCCCCTAAAAAGTACTGGAAGGATTAAGATTTTTAAATAGAAGTAATTTACAAATATGTTTAACTTTCTGGCACCAGTTGATTAAAAAAAAAGTTTTCCACCGGAGTACCCCTTTAAGGACCGTTAATCAATAATCTGTAACCCAGACCTCTCCTATTCTGTTACACTTAACCCTTTCAAATCACAGGTGTGGTAATTGACCTTGTGATGTGGAATATCCTATGGTCCTAGAGCACCATGGAAAGAATACACAGGAGCAGAGACACACTGAGGGGAGTTTGTCTTTCCCTGTGCCAGTCCAGAACTGTAAAATTCAAAAGCACATAGAAAAAATGCCCAGCAGACAGTCTGTATAATGAAGACAGGGCACACGGCACGTGTAGCTGTGTTTGACCAATGCAGCAAAATCGGAGGTGCACTTATCCAAAAACATTTATAAACAAATAATAGAAGGGGTATCACTAAAAATATAATTCTTTAATAATTCGCTTAAAAGCCACCAGATAGAAAGATAGTGGATACCAAAAGTAGAGCAATACAGATAGAATCTTACTGCCCCAATATACACGGACGCAAGATTCTACTCCCAGAACTAATGTTATAATCACATTGGTATTATCATTTACAAATCTTCTCATACCAAGAGTAAGAAGATATAGAAAAAATCTTGTTGCCCCAATACACACGCAAGATAACACTCTCAGAGCTTGTATTAGTCACATTTGTAATGTCATTTACATATATTCCCAACGCGTTTCTATCCACATGCTATTTTCAATGTGCATGGGGACGTCCTCAGGGGAATCTAAGCAAATGTAGCCCTATCTGTATAGCTCTACTTTTGGTAACCACTATCTTTCTATCTGGTGGCTTTTAAGCAAATTTTTTTGGGCAGGGTTTTTATGTGGCCCTTACTGATCACATAATAATATTTCCAAAAACTTTTAGCAAGAAATGTAACAAAACCATCATGCAGAGATACAGGAATGAATAACGCACTCACCAGAAATTCAGCAGAAGTAGCAAGGCTTTTTTCGGCTTGTTAGGGTAACAAAACACAGGGAGATAGTGATGGAACAGGCAGGAGATGTGGAGGGGGCGGCAACTAGTTTCACGCACACAGGCGCTTCTTCTGGCCCGCACTGACGCTGCAGCGTCAGTGCGGGCCAGAAGAAGCTCCTGTGTGCGTGAAACTAGTTGCCGCCCCTCAACATCCCCTGTAGTGATTGGTAATGAATATACCGTATGCGTCACTGATCACATGTATGCCACAGTACATTCATCAGGCCAAGAACGGGGGCACTTGTGTAAAGTGAAGAGCCATTTATACAGTGTATGCCTGGTTTCTCACATACTGGCAGCCAGCGGCAGGGGTCGATGCAAACAAGTGTTATATCAAAACCACAATCTGAGCAGCAGAGAGAGATATGAGGAAATTCCTCTATCTGCAGTTCTTTAGGTTTTACTTTTGTCTACAATTTCATGTAAAAGTATAAGCGAACATATTATAATGACATTAGCAACATGAATGTATGTTATTAAGTAATGTATTATATAACATCAAACTAAGGCTCTGTACACATGGTGTATATGAACTTTATTTAGCAGCACCTATCTTACCTCTATAATTTTTCAATTCATACATTGAATTTGATCCAACTGGCGCTGCACAGTTCATGCCATTTTATTTAAAGGAGAACTCCAGCCACAATTAACGTATCCCCTATCCACAGGATAGGGGATAAGTAGCTGATCGCGGGAGGTCCGACTGCTGGGACTTCCTGCGATCTCCAGAACGGGACCCTAGCTCTCTCAGTGAGGAGCGCGTTTCGTCTACTGGTAGATGATGTGCGCTCCCTCCATTCATTTCTATGTGAGCGGCGATGATACCCGAGTGCTGTACTCAGGTCTTTTCAGCGCTGCCATAGAAATGAATGGTCCCGTTCTGGACATCCGACTGCTGGGACCCCCAGCGATCAGCTACTTATCCCCTATCCTGTGGATAGGGGATAAGTTAATTGTGGCTGGAGTTCTCCTTTAACCTGCATGATTTTTATAGGCATAAAAAGTAGTAACATGTTACTTATTTACGCAGATGAAAAATATCTTTTACATTTTTTTTTATATTATTATTTTTTTTTTACATACCGTGCACACTAGGCACACTTATATTAAAAATACAGACGCAAATTTTTCCAGACACATTTTCTGCAAATAAATATGCCTGAAATTACGCTATGACCATAGCCTTAGACTTCTTTATAGCTGTAGATTTAAAGGGGTACTCAACTGGAAAACATTTATTTTTTATTTTTTTATCAACTGGTGCCAGAAAGTTAAACAGATTTGTAAATTACTTCTATTAAAAAATCTTAATCCTTCCAGTACTTATCAGCTGCTGTATGATCCACATGAAGTTCTTTTCTTTTTGAACTGTCCAGAGTAGGAGCAAATCCCCATAGAAAACCTCTCCTGCTCTAGACAGGTCCTGACATGGACAGATGTGTCAGCAGAGAGCACTGTGGTCAGACAGAAAAGAAATTCAAAAAGGAAATAACTTCCTGTGGATCATACAGCAGCTGATAAGTACTGAAAGGATTACGATTTTTTAATAGAAGTAATTTACAAATCTGTTTAACTTTCTGGCACCAGTTGAAATTAAAAAAAAGTTTTCCAGGGGAGTACCCCTTTAAGGCTGACACACCTGATAGGCCAGTTGAAGACATAATTGTGTTGCACAAAGAAAAGATTGATATTAATAAGACTTTTTACTTTTTCACAGATGTACTTGTCTGATGCTGACTTTTCCAATATTTTTGGGATGCCCAAAGCCCAGTTCTACCAACTGCCCAAATGGAAGCAACAGAACATCAAAAAGCAAAATGGCCTATTTTAGTACATAGAATTTCTATAAATATATAAATATATTTTTTAATCTGTAATCACATTTCATCATGCGGAGAAGGACGTCACATACACTATCATTGTGCTTCAACGTATATGACTACGCAGACCCGACGACCTACGCCATCTAGTGTTTGTTTCCGTTTATGGACTTTGACGTCTCAGACATGGCCTTCCAAATTTCAGCTATTATCACAATGATTATTTTTGCTACACTCCAAGACTTTTCTGTTTCTTTATTGACAGTCTATATGATCAGTTTACCTCAGTAAAACATATTAAAACAGCTTCAGGACCACTGGCCAGCATTACCTACAACAGTGTTTCCCAACCAGGGTGCCTCCAGCTGTTGCAAAACTACAACTCCCAGCATGCCTGGACAGCCTTCGGCTGTCCAGGCATGCTGGGAGTTGCAGTTTTGCAACAGCTGGAGGCTCTTTGATTAGGAAACACTGATCTACCATATGATTTCACAAGTGAAGGAGAATGGACCAGGATGTCGAATGGCATCACTTTCTTCCGTCGCAACTTTAGTTAGTAAGGTTGGATTCACACGGCGGTTTAGTTAGTAAGGCTGGATTCACACAGTCGAAGATGTGCGGACATTCTGCACATTTTGCGAATCCAGCGGGCCCTAGGACCGCTATGGAATGCACAGTCTCATAGACGCCAATGCATTTCCTTGCGGAATCCGCAGAAATAACAGGCATACCAAATCGGAATTTCCACAGCAAAAACATCTGGCGCGGAAATTCTGCTGTGTGAACAGTGCAGCAGAATCCCATTAAATTCAATGGGACTCTGCTGCTGCGGGATGTCCGTGTGGATATTCCGCACAGATTCCGCCATGTGAATTCACACACAACAGATTCAACTGATTGGGGCTTGAATGAAAAAAAATAATAATAATAATAGTAAAAATAAACCTATTCATATGTAGGGAACTGATGTTTAGTTGCAGAAATCTGCTGCATATGAATTCACCCTAAAGCCAACATGGCAAGATTGAAAGACTAGGGTTATATTATGAAGGGGGTTGAGAAAACTGGGGCAGATTTACTAATTCTGTGTCATATTTAGTGTAAGCTTAAACTAGACATTCAAAGGGTGCGTTCACACGTGCGCATTTTTGATGCAGATCTGCTGCAGATTTTGCTGCCCATTAAAGTCGATGGGCAGCAAAATCTGCAGCAGCAAGATCTGCAGCAGATCTGCAGCAAAAATACGCACATGTGAACGCACCCTAAAGGTACTCTATAAGGGAGATTTATCGAAACCTGTCCAGAGGAAAAGTTGCACAGTTGCCCATAGCAACCAATCAGATATTTTCTTTCATTTTTAACAAGGCCTCTGCAAAATGAAAGAAGCGATCTGATTGGTTGCTATGGGCAACTTTTCCTCTCCACAGGTTTTGATGAACCTCTCCCTATGTGTTTTAACTGTGACTTATGTTGTATAATAATTTTGGCACTTCTCGAGACTTGTCCAACGTTTTATCATAACTCTTGGTCTATAAACTTTGCACTAATATTTTACATCAAATTTTTGGTACACTTTGTCCTATTTAAGCTATGCCATGCCCCTTAAAGGGGTACTCCCATGGAAAACTTTTTTTTTTAAATCAACTGTTGCCAGAAAGTTAAACAGATTTGTAAATCACTTCTATTAAAAAAATCTTAATCCTTCCAGTACTTTTTAGCGGCTGTATACTAAAGAGAAATCCAAAAAAGAAATTAATTTCCTCTGATGTCATGACCACAGTGCTCTCTGCTGACCTCTGCTGTCCATTTTAGGAACTATCCAGAGCAGCATATGTTTGCTATGGGGATTTTCCCCTGTTCTGGACAGTTCCTAAAATGGACAGCAGAGGTCAGCAGAGAGCACTGTGGTCATGACATCAGAGGAAATTAATTTCTTTTTTGGATTTCTCTTTAGTATACAGCCGCTAAAAAGTACTGGAAGGATTAGGATTTTTTAATAGAAGTGATTTACAAATCTGTTTAACTTTCTGGTACCTGTTGATTTAAAAAAAAAAATAAATAAGAAAAGAAAAGGAAATCTGCCCCAATTTGCTTTTAAAAAAATGCATCTTTTTGTCTAAATATATGATTTCAATATTTACATAGTTTTCCTATTACCTTTCCACAGCTTATTCCAGATGCCAGATTTGACACAATTTATTCCCATGTTTTTATATGTTCATTTTGATGTAATCCATCCAGTAAACATTTGTAGTTGCCCCAATAAAGCCTCTAAATAGTTTATTATGTGTATGTAGGATGACATCATAATACACTTCAGTATAGCCCAGTTCCTCTTCCTCTATAAATCTCAATGATGTGCCATTGTTTATGTCTTACGGGACTTTTTCTTATTCTTTTAGTTTTGTTCAGTCCTAATGTTTGATCCAATAAACTCTGTTTAAGTTTATGGTATTGTCATTTTTTTATTTGGTTAAAAGAACAGAAGAAAAAGCTTCTGAATGATGCAATGTTGGTAATTCGCATAAGAACGGAACATTTCACAGTGAAAACCTTTCTTGGAAATGTGTAACTCCATGAATCTCCAAATCTGATAGTAATTTACACTTTTCTATCATTATATGAAGAAAAAAAGCTAGAGAGTTTTAGCTACTTTTTACCTGTATATATCCTTTAAGACAGTGGACTGCAATACATGATGGGGCAAAAGAGAATTGGTTGTGGGTTTTTTTTTCTACTTCAGTCTCTCTGGACATGAGTGGTATGCGAGAGCCTAAGTATCACTTATTCCCTTGTTTTAATGTCAAACATTCATATTCATGGGGGTAGCTGGCAGAATTTTTTTTTTCATATTTATGTGTGGTTTTACCTGCTCCAAATTATTGCTTTTTGTGATCATATCAGATCTGTGTTATGATCTGATATGTGTTATGATCTCATAAGTTTTATGATTTGATATGTGTTATGATCTGATAAGCATTATGATCTGTTATGATCTGATAACACATATCAGATCAGATCATAACACATATCAGATCATTATGCTTATCAGATCATAACATCAAATCATAACACTTATGATCTGATAAGTATTATGATCTGATATGTGTTATGATCTGATCTGTGTTATTACCTGATCTGTGTCATGATCTGATATGTGGTATAATCTGATCTGTGTTATGATCTGATAAACATTATGATCTGATAAGTATTATGATCTGATAAGTATTATGATCTGATTGTGTTATTACCTGATCTGCGTCATGATATGATGTGTTATGATCTGATCTGTGTTATGATCTGATAAGCATTATGATCTGATCTGTGTTATGATCTGATAAGTATTATGATCTGATATGTGTTATGATCTGATCTGCATCATGATCTAATATGTGGTATGATCTGATCTCAGATATGATCTCATATGGTAACGTGCTGTCTGGTGAAAAATTTCAATAAATGCAAAATAAGTTAAATGAAATTGGGAAATCGCCTGTCCCTGTAAACTGATCCAACAGTTTTGTTTAATGGCGATGATTATAGGACCAACATGGAATGGACTGGCCAAATAAAAAAGTATTGGGTTGTAAATAGTTCGTATAGCTTAGTAATTTACAACATGGTATATGACACATTTTAACTTACCATAAAAAGGAAATGGACCAATAGCAGGAAAAAAGAATATGTGAATATTTTTATTAGTTCCATGTCTGAAGGCCCCAAACTGTAACTGTTTAATCTGTGACAAGTAAATAGGTATCACACTGACAGACTAACAAGGGCATATGAACCATAGAAAAGCTTATGCATCTGCTTTGATGCCTCCTTCCTCTCCAAACAGTGACTTCTGAAGATGTTACAGACCAGACTCACTTTCCTTTTTCCAAAATTGTGACAGTAGCCAGTACTCAATGGGCATGGCCAGCAGCAGTATTGTACAATGCATTCGGAAAGTCTTCACCTGCCCATAGCAACAGTTAGCTTCTTTTATTTTTCAATTGCCATATGGCGTTTGCAAAAAAAAAAAAAAATCGCCTAAAGGACTCTCAGACTGAGTAAGGAAATACTTCTGTAAATGCAATATTTTAGTTTTTACTTTTCAAAAAAAATTGCACAGATTTTTAACATTCTTTTTTCACTTTGTCATTACGAGGTATTGATTGAGGGAAGGGGGACTTTAATTTATTTTAGCACAAGGCTGCAACATAAAATGTGAAAAGGTAGCCTGAGGACTTTCTATCTGCACTCACTGAAGACAGCCCCGAAGACTTAAAGGGGTTGTGCGCTGCCCTGGCTTTCGGAGCTCCGCATGCAGCATCCGGAAGTTCATTACTCCGAACGCTGTGTGCGGGCTTCCGTGTTCGCGGCCGCCGGGCGTGATGTCACGCCCGCCCCCTCAACGAAAGTCTATGGGAAGGGGGTGCGACCGCTGTCACGCCCCCTTCCCATAGACTTTGGTAGAGGGAGCGGGCGTGACGTCACGAGGGGGCCGGGCGTGACGTCACGCCTGGCGGCCGCGAACACGGAAGCCCGCACACAGCGTTCGGAGTAATGAACTTCCGGACACTGCGTGCGGAGCTCCGAAAGCCAGAGCAGCGCACAACCCCTTTAATGGAGCTTATCTGGTGGTGGGGGTCTCAGGACCATCACTGAGGCAGAGTTCTCTGAATTGACCATTATACTTCAGTTGTTTACCCTCTGGATGGGCCTCTAGCTGCAGTCTCAGCTTTTGAAATAATTCTCTCCTTTGCTGGCTGGTAATGGTTGGCCTCATGGTTCTCATAACTGTTCATAGTTCTTGAGGGTTTTAGAAAATGCATATACCGTATATACTCGAGTATAAGCCGAGCCGAATATAAGCCGAGGCCCCTAATTTCACCCGAAAAACCCAGGAAAAGTTATTGTCTCGACTATAAGCCTAGGTTGAGAAATACATCATCCAGACCCCCGTCATTAACACCCTCATCATCATCATCACCCTGTCATCATCCCCCCTTCATCATCACTGCTGGTCATCATCCCCCCTTCATCATTACCCTGTTATCATCCCCCCTTCATCACCGCCTGTCATCATCCCCCTCATCATCCCACACCCCCCCTTCATCATCACCGCCTGTCATCATCCCACACCCCCCCTTCATCATCACCACCTGTCATCATCCCACACCCCCCCTTCATCATCACCGCCTGTCATCATCCCACACCCCCCCTTCATCACCACCTGTCATCATCCCACACCCCCCCTTCATCATCACCACCTGTCATCATCCCACCCCCCCCCTTTATCATCACCGCCTGTCAATGTCTGAACAGTGGTCTTCAACCTGCGAACCTCCAGATGTTTCAAAACTACAACTCCGCAGGTTGAAGACCACTGCGGCCTTCGTCATCATCCACCCCCTTTAATTTTGTTCTCACCTCCCCTCGGCGGGAAGTTAGGGTGAGCTGGTCTGGGCCATCTGTGCTGCAGGGATCGTCCGGAGGGGAGGGATAGTCGTTCCGAGCTGTCCATCTTCACCGGGGGGGCCTCTTCTCCGCGCCCGGAATAGTGACGTTGCCTTGACGACAACGCACAGGGACGTTGCGCATGAACGTCCCTGTGTGTCATCGTCAAGACAACTTCACTATTTCAGGGCCGGGTCCGAAGCGCGGAGAAGAGGCCCTCCCCGTGAAGATTGACAGCCTGGAACGACTATCCCTCCCCACCAGACGGTCCCTGCAGCATAGATGGCCCGGACCAGCTCACCCTTCCTTCTCACCGAGTGGAGGTGAGTACAAAACTAAAGGGGGGTGTCTGGATGATGACAAAGGCCGCAGTGGTCTTCAACCTGCGGACCTCCAGATGTTTCAAAACTACAACTCCCAGCATGCCCGGACATGCTGGGAGTTGTAGTTTTGAAACATCTGGAGGTCCGCAGGTTGAAGACCACTGGGGGTGGAGAGTTCACTCGAGTATAAGCCGCGGGGGGGTGTTTTCAGCACGAAAAATTGTGCTGAAAAACTCTGCTTATACTCTAGTATATACGGTAATAAATATTAAAAGGTTTACCTATGGATCAACATACTCAGGATAGGGGGTATCCCTCTGCATTCCCTATTCCGGTGTTTGAGAAGTTCATATTTGTGGGTCACCTCTCATGATAATGGATAGAGATGCATAGACAAAATGGTAAGGTGAAATTCTTTATTGGTAAAAAGGAAGCTGATAAGAAGTAAGATGGTCACAAGGAGTAATACCAAAAGAAAGTAAAACAATCTAATATCAAAAGATAATCAGAAAGGATCTTATGTATAATGCTATAAATAAATACATAGTATGAAAATGAATTTTATAAAAATATATATAATCACATCTTGGCTGAAACCAAGCACAACATCTGTTCTTGTCAGTTTGAGATCTGGTGCATCCCGTTTGATAGATTTATTAAACATTCGATTAGTCTCTTGCTTACTGCTCTTCCAAACAAGAAGTGAATATATAACATTGATAGGACCTCCTCCAGGGCACCTGACTACGTCTCATAAGTGTAGTCAGGTGCCTATACTATACTGTCTCATAAGCATCAAAAACACACACATGCATAATTAACTCCGTGCGCATATAGATTCCAGAACCAGTATATGTTATAACCTAACCCCAAAACAAGTCATTAGCAATAATACAACCTGTCAGTCGGTAGTCCCACATATACATGTAGAGGTAAGGTACTGGAAAACAAGAGAACCAGAAACACTATGCAATCTAGGTGATGAAACAGGTGCCCTCCTGAACACTGGCTGCAATACAAACCCAAAGCATGATTGATCCACCCACATGCTTAACAGTTGGACAGAGGTTCTTTTCATTAAATTCTGTTCCCCTTCTTCTCCAAATGTACCTTTGCTCATTCCGGCCAAAAGTTCAATTTTAACCTCATTGGTCCACAGAACTTGTTTCCAAAATGCATCAGGCTTGTCTAGATGTTCATTTGCAAAGTTCAAAGGCAGATTTTTGTTGTTGAGGCCGTAGAAGAGGTTTTCTTCTGAAGACTCTTCCATGAAGGCCATATTTGTACAAGTATCTCTTTATAGTGGAATAGTATACCACAACTCCAGTGTCTGCCAGATCTTTCTGGAGGGATTGTGCAGTCAAACGTGGGTTTTGAATTGTTTTTCTCACAATCCTGCGAGCTATTCTGTCTGATATTTTTCTTGGTCTTCCAGATCTTGCTTTAACTTCCACTGTTCCTGATGACTGCCATTTCTTAATTACATTCCGAACAGAGGATATTGACATCTGAAAACGTTTTGCTATCTTCTTATAGCCTTCTCCAGCTTTGTGAGCGTCAACTATTTTCAGGTTCAGATTTCTAGACAACTGCTTAGAAGAACCCATGGTGCTGATTGTTGGGGCAAGGTCAGATGAGTCTGGGCATTTAAAACCTTTGAGATTGACATCACCTGGTCTTCCCAGATGATGATTGAGAACAATCCATGACACTGGCAGGTCTCAGCTTTGCAAAGGGGGCAGTGCATGCTATAAATTCTGCAGGGTGCCCAAACTTTTGCAGACACCATTTTTTTGTTTTCTGTTATTTTGAAAGTGTAAATAATGGAAATAAAATATAACTTTTGTTGACATATTATAAGAATGTCTAATCTGTAATTTGATGCCTTTTGGAGATTTTTCCATCTTTCCTTGGCTTCTTTATGCACATTAATACAAATGTTTACCTTGGGTGCCCAAACTTTTTATCCCCACTGTATGTATCACTAAGGCTTCTTGTCTCAGTGACTTAAGACCGGAGTTTGGGTCCAGATTTTGGGAGTGACTGAAGGTATTTAGAGCATTTTTTAATTTTTGCTTACTCCGGGCACACAAAAACAGCCTAAGCACATTTTTTGTGTGACTTTTGTGGGTAAGCCTAAAGTTGCAAACAGTTTACCTAAGCAATTTTAAGTTTTCACTTTGCAGAGGTCATGTATTTATGATGTGCACATAGGCAAAAAAAAAAAAGTTGTAGCAAACCCCTTTTAAAAAGTTGCAAATCTAATAAAAGGTCTGACCTGGAGTACAAAACTCCCTTACATGGGCTATTTGAAAAAAGTTGCAAAAAAGTCTTAACTGAGCATTTGTGTTTTGTTGATGAGCACCAAATTTATTAACCCCCTGTGTTAGTATGACAAATATGTAGCACATGGGCAAAACTAAAGCAAAAAAATAAATAAAAAATCCTCAGAACTCACTTACCAAAGCAAACAAGGATAAATGTCCCCCAAAGTCAATACCATACTCCAGGTTTGTGTGTCCTGAACTGTATGTGAGCGCGGCCAGAGAGCAGCAGAGATGAGTTGCTCTGAGTCAGATCAGCTTGTTTTTTGTATGATAGATACTGATACACTGCACCAAAAAGACTGACTTTGGAACAGAAGAGGCCAAGTTTTTTGGTGAGATGCTCAGAAGTTCATGTAAAGAACCTGATATGAAGGACGTTTATGTTTCTGTTATACCACAGGCTGCAAGACTAACTTATTTCTGTATGTGAAATATTACAATAAATCACGGATGACTAAACAGTGACACCTTCCTGTTTGCTTGGTGGAAGATTGTTTGTAGGGTCCCGTTCTACAATATACTATGTGGGGGAGATTTATCAAAATCTGTGCAGAGGAAAAGTTGACCAGTTCATAGCAACCAATCAGATCGCTTCTTTCTTAGGACTCTGTTACATAGCCCTCCTTTCTTTGTGCTGCCCTTGTGCCAATTTGATCTCTACTGTCATAGAACCACAGGTCCCAGCCAGTCCACAGGTATTTTTCCCCTTCGGCAAGATCTGAATTACCATAACAGTTGCATTGTATGGGGCTGCGTAGCCATACTCCAGTCAGTGTGCCGGCTGACCAATGTCAACTGCCAAAAGTGTCTACAATGTGTACATCTATGCATGTGAGCATCAGAACTGGATCATGGAACAATGGAAGGTGACCTGGTCTGATGAATTACATTTGGTGGCTAAGAACTCATCTGTCTCTTTCTTTACAGCTATGGTCCCACGTAGCTCTAACGCAGCGTATTTCATGCTGCGGGAAATACACTACATATTCGAACCTCACTGAGCCTATGCACAGGGCTAGCCGGTGGCAGCCATGTGTGTTCAGTGAGGTTTGGGGGCAGGGCTGTGTGCCGGAAAGCCTTAGATGCACAGTCCTGCCCTTAAACCACACTGGACACATAGGGTTGCCGCCGGCTAGCCCTGTGCATAGGCTCAGTGCAGAATACGCAGCGTATTTCCCACAGCATGAAATACAATGCATTAGTGATACGTGGGACCATAGCCTTGGAGGAGATGGAACAAGGATGTATTGTGGGAAGAAGGCAATCTGGTCAATACAGTGTGATGCTCCAGGCAATGTTCTACTCAGGAATGTCATGTCCTGACATTCATATATACCTAAACATATATGGTCAAATTACAGCCAGAAAGTTTGTTTGTGTGTGCGCACTTGGCCGTTTTACTATTGAGTTATATTAAAGGGGTACTCCACTGCTCAGCGTTTGGAACAAACTGTTCCGAACGCTGGAGCCGGTCTCGGGAGCTCATGATGTCATAGCCCAGCCCCCTCATGATGTCACACCCGCCCCCTCAATGCAAGTCTATGGGAGGGGGCGTGACACCCATCACGCCCCCTCCCATAGACTTGCATTGAGGGGGTGGTGCTATGGCGTCACGAGCTCCCGGCGGCGGCTCCAGCGTTCAGAACAGTTTCTTCCAAACGCTGAGCAGCGGAATACCCCTTTAATATAACTCAATAGTAAAATGACCTTAGTGCACACGCACACACACAAATATTTACAGAGAAAAAAAATAACAAAATTTTTGCCTGTTTTTTTTAACATTAAAAATGCAGTTTACAGGTGTTTTACAGATGAACAAATGTAAAATTATACAGTACATTGTGTGAACATGGCCAAAGCCTATTTTTAATGCTTAGGTCATCTGTTGTTGATACAGCCAGTTTAGCAAAGGTGATTATGCTGTCTGATTGGAAGAAATTAGAGGTCTGATCTGTGAATAAATTATTTGATTCAAATGTTACATGACACAATGAAGTAAAGCTCAGGCAAGTTTAACCAACAAATTGGCCTCTATTCACACCAGCTGATCTGGTTTGTATTTAGAAAATGGCATGCAATTCCTTAGTCCCTTCCTCCGTGATAATGTCAAATGAGACTAGATTTGTGTGGATTTGTCCTTCACTTAAATACTTATATATATATATATATATATATATATTTATTTCTTTATTAAACAAAAAAGGAATAAATAAATTCAGCAGTGACTGATAGCTTGCAGTAAATATCACCATCTAGTGGTATAACTAAAAACACACCAAAACTGGCTGAAAGAGGCTGAATAACTTTTATTTTCTAAACATGTCCCATAAATTTAAGGCCAACATTTTAACATTGCATAGATAGAAGTAATACATGCTTAAAGTTACTAAATGTTTGGGACACAGAACAAAATTCAGCTCTAAAACTCTAAAGTGTACATGACCATAACAGGACATAATATTAACATAAAAGATTGCACTTTGTCTGGCATATAAAACAGGCCAACACAAGAAACTATACAGAGCAACTTGATGTAAAAATCATTTACAAAGGCACGGTACAGATAGCGCTTCTGAGATTAAGCCAAACTAAATTATAGGCAAAAAACATACATACTCTAACTTTCCTGCTTACACAGATCAAAAACTGTTAAAATGGTGGTAATGTTTTTAGATAACTTTCAGGTAGCAGTAATGTCTATGGCTAGCTTTAAAGTGTTATAGGCATATGAGACAACAAAATCAAAAAACTTATGACATGTCATGGTTTGATTGGTCAGGGTCCAGAGTCGGGGAATGAAGCACGCTGCCACGCGATTACCCCGCTATATCTAGAGATTGGTGGGGGTGTCACTGAGACCATTTGACATGTCTGCATGACACTTCAGAAGTGTTTTTTTTGTTTTTTTTTAAATGAAAGTAACACTTTAAGGCTACGTTCACACTAATTTAAAGATGTACTCCCATGGAAAACATTTTTTTTTTTTTTTTTTTTAAATCAACTGGTGCTAGAGAAAGTTAGACAGATTTGTAAGTTTATTCTATTAAAAAATCTTAATCCTTCCAGTACTTATTAGCTGCTGAATACTACAGAGGAAATGGTTTTCTTTTTGGAACACAGAGCTCTCTGCTGACATCATGACCACAGTGCTCTCTGCTGACATCTCGGTCCATTTTAGGAACTGTCCAGAGCAGCATATTTTTGCTGAGAGCACTGTGGTCATGATGTCAGCAGAGAGCTCTGTGTTCCAAAAAGAAAACAATTTCCTCTGTATTATTCAGCAGCTAATTAGTACTGGAAGGATTAATATTTTTTAATAGAAGTAATTTACAAATCTGTTTAGCTTTCTGGCACCAGTTGCTTTAAAAAGAAAAAACATTTTTCCATGGGAGTACCCCTTTAATGCGTCTGTATTGCAGTCATAAGTCCCGGCCTAATCACAGGTTCTGTGACCCAAATTGCCAGCTGTCAGTTTGCGTAATCAGATCCGTGGTCAGGCCAGGACTTGAGGCTGTAAAACACAGCCGCATTAAAGGGGATTGTGACGTCATAGCCCCGCCCCCTCATGATGTAACACCCCGCCCCCTCAATGCAAGTCTATGGGGGGGGGGGCGTGACAGCCATCACACCCCCTCCCATAGACTTGCATTGAGGGGGTGTGACGTCATGAGGGCGGCGGGGCAATGACGTCACAAGCTCCCGATGCCGGCTCTAAGCATTCGGAACATTTTGTACCCCTTTAACTTCCCAAGGATCAGACTGTGATTATGTTCCTAGTACTCAGGGGGGTCACTGAAGCCTGGCTGGGTCCACCAAATTGACTTTATAAGCTCATTGGCATATTTTGCAAGAAGGGAATAAAGTTATTTTTTATTGTAATGGGGCAACCATAAACCCCTTTAGAAACTGCCAGAATGGTACAGTCAGGTACTGGTTCCAATTTTAAAGACATAGAAATGTTCGGAAAGGTTTCCATTAATTATAACAGCAGCAAAATAAAGCAAATGCAATATGGTCAAATGTGCTCAGCATTGGCATACCCTGTGATACAGCTGGGCAGAAGCTGAGTCCTGGCATTATAGGTGGAAAAGAAGACTAGGCAATACTGCAAAGATTGTGGTACATCCATACAGTACTTGTCATGGCCAATATAAGATGCACTCAATAGTGATCTGAGAATGCATTGGCACAACATTCAGTGTAGAAAGTTTACTGTACACAGTGTGCAATACTAAAACACTATAATAATAATAAATCACAGTATGTAGTGCATGCTAGAGGCCACTCTACAGCCAGGTATGTGCCAACACAATTGTCAGTTTCATTATTAGGGGCCTGTCATTTACTTTATGATGAGCAGGGGCCATAAATTAACACATAGGTGGGGTCTATACCCTATAAAGACACATCGCTACCACTTTGTAGTTTCTTTAAAAAAAACACAAAAAATAACGTAAAAAACTATTGTAAGTCATATACAAATCCACGACTACTGGAATTACAAGTCACTGTAGTGCCAAGCCTTCAGTCAGTAATAAGGCATATTTGTGTGAAGATTTATTTAAAGGGGTTCGTCGGTGCTTAAACATTTTATCCCCTCAATGCAAGCCTATAGGAGGGGGCGTGACAGCTATCACGCCCCCTCCCGTAGGATTGCATTGAGGGGCGGAGCGTGGCGTCACACGGGGGCGAACACGCTCCGGGGACTGATTACAAACGGGGTGCCGCGTGCATGATCCCGGGGGTCCCCAGCGGCGGGACTCCCGCGATCAGGCATCTTATCCCCTATCCTTTGGATAGGGGATAAGATGTCTAAGCCCCGGAGAACCCCTTTAAAGACAGTCTATATCAAAGGAGCAAAGTCTGATCTTCCATAATGCGGGGGCACTAGCACATGCTGCAGATGCAAGAACTAATCCAGAGAAAGAACATATGTCATTTTCTTCTGGCAGATATGCAAAAAACTAACATTTTCCACTGCTTCTCCAAGCAATCTTCTCCATACACGTAAAGGGGTACTCCCCTGGAAAACATTTTTTTTTATATCAACTGGTGCCAAAAGGTTAACTAGATTTGTGAATTCCTTCTATTTAAAAAAAATCTTTACCCTTCCAGTACTTTTTAGCAGCTGTATGCTACAGAGGAAATTCTTTTCTTTTTTTATTTCTTTTTTTGTCTTGTCCACAGTGCTCTCTGCTGACACCTGATGCACCTGATCAGGAACTGCCCAGAGCAGGAGAAAATCCCCATTGCAAACCTATGCTGCTCTGGACAGTTCCTGACACGGACAGAGGTGTCAGCAGAGTGCACTGAGGACAAGACAAAAAAATTCATAGCATACATATAGCTGCATACAGCTGCTAAAAAGTACTGGAAGGGTACAGATTTTTTAATAGAAGTCATTTACAAATCTGTTTAACTTTCTGGCACCAGTTGATTTAAAAAAAAAAATATATATATATATATGTTTTCCACCGGAGTACCCCTTTAACCTGAATATATAGAAAAACATATATGTCCTACAGAAGTTGAGTTTTATTTAGGGATTACTTTCTAGATCAGTACTGGTATCAAGTAGGGCATGATATGGGAGGTCAGACTTCTATATAACTAGTTATCGTGTAGTGTGTAGTGTTACGCTAAGGCTCCTGGGTGATTTATTCGGCTTTTTAAGACTGTTACCTGAGATATTGGCATTGTCCTTGGAATTTTAAAAGCCATATATGATCTACCATAAAAAGTGATTGTCAATGAGAAGTTCTAGTTACGTTTCTGGATGCAGTTGAAGCAGTTGATAGGCCTTAGATGGACATTTACAACTTATCACAGTGTCTCCCAACCAGGGTGCCTCCAGCTGTTGCAAAACTACAACTCCCAGCAAGCCCGGACAGCCTTTGGCTGTCCGGGCATGCTGGAAGTTGTAGTTTTGCAACAGCTGGAGGCACCCTGGTTGGGAGACACTGTCTTATCAGCTTGGTACGCCATACAGATCCTAAGGGACAGAGGTACATATGCTGTACATTTATTACAGGGAACAGGTGACAGAACAGTTTTTATCTGTTCTATTATAATAAAGTGTGACTGGGAGCAGATGCCCTTGTTTCAGGAATTTACGACATATCCAATTGATCGGCTATTTAAGTCTATAGTGAGAAAACTTTACAGATTTTCTATTTGTTAAAAGGGTCCTATGAAAATAAACTAATCATAAAGCATCCTTCTATCTGGGATCCCCAGCGATCAGCTGTAATCTGTGGTTGTAAATGTTCAATTTTCCTGCAGTGCCACCACAGGAGAAGAGGAGTATTACACAGCACAGCATTCAAATTAAAGTGGTACTCCGCTGTTCAGCGTTTGGAACAAACCGTTCCGAACGCTGGAGCCAGGAGTTTGTGACGTCATAGTACCGCCCCCTCGTGATGTCACACCTGCTCCCCTCAATGCTAGCCTATGGGAGGGGGCGTGACGGCTGTCACGCCCCCTACCATAGACTTTGATTGAGGGTGTTGGTCGTGACATCATGAGGGGGCGGGGCTGTGACATCATGAGCTCCCAGCTCCAGCGTTAAGAACAGTTTGTTCCAAATGCTGAGCAGCGGAGTACCCCTTTAATGTTTTCTCTGTGCGATACAGGACAGGATAGGTCCTGCAGAAAGTCACTCTTTTAAACCGTTCCTCATTCTGTCTGAAGATATAGATTTTCCAAAACCTGTGCAGAGGAAAAGTTGACCAGTTGCCCATAGCAACCAGATTACTTCTTTTATTTTATTTTAAAGGGGTACTCTGTTGGAAAAAAAATAATTCACATCAACTGGTGCCAGGAAGTTTAACAGATTTGTAAATTACTTCTATTAAAAAAATCTTAATCCTTCCAGTACTTATTAGCTGCTGAATACTACAGAGAAAATTATTTTCTTTTTGGAACACAGTGCTCTCTGCTGACATCTCTGTCTATTTTAGGAATTGTTCAGAGCAGCATATGTTTGCTATGGGGATTTTCTCCTACTCCGGACAGTTCTTAAAATGGACAGAGATGTCAGCAGAGAGCACTGTGCTCGTGATTCAGCAGAGAGCTCTGTGTTCCAAAAAGAAAATAATTTCCTCTGTAGTATTCAGCAGCTAATAAGTACTGGAAGGATTAAGATTTTTTTTAATAGAAGTAATTTACAAATCTGTTTAACTATATGGCACCAGTTGATTTAAAAAAAAATAAATAAAAAAAAAAAAAAGTTTTCCACCGGAGTACCCCTTTAAGATAGGCCTCTGAAAAATGAAAGAAGCAATCTGATTGGTTGACTTTTCCTCTGCACAGGTTTTGATAAATCTCCCCAATAGTTAGTAAACAGAGAACCCTCTATATTAAAAGCAGGGAATGTAACAGGGATTTTTTTTCTTTTAAATGAAAGTGCTAGTTTGCTTTCCCTTTTAAGTTAACGTGCAAAAGAGGTTAAAACTAAAATTTCAGCACTATCCCAATAGCAAAAATTAAAAATTAAAAATAAAAACATTCTAAAACTTGAGAAAAAAAATAAACTGTAAAAATGTAAAAATCAAGTAAAATAGTCATACGTTTTTTGCTATGGGTTGTAGAACAGTTTTTCTCCTAAAATCTGAGTAGTAAACCTTTAACAAAAACCTAGTTCTGACTTAAAATAATGCCAGCTATAAAGTTGTTAAAAATAGAATTAAAAATATAAAATCTTGTAAACATTTCAGTGCTGTATCAGCCTTTGCTTTCTTGGAGCATGATGTGCACAAACAGCGTGGCGGAGGGATAAGGATCTCCGTTCCGATTCAACAGGTGTATGTGCCGATAACCTGCAATTCAAGAAAAGAATTACAACGTGGAATGAATTATTACTGGAAATTATTTGTGGTAACCTCAGCTTCTATATCTACACACTAACAACAACAGGCTCCTTGATATAGTCTGACCTTCCAGTGAGAATGATGACACTGACATGCATGTCTTGTCCCTCAGTTAAGCAAGGAAAGTCTTTAGGGGCGGAAACCCCCTTTGACATCTTATCCCCTATCCAAAAGGATAGGGGATAAGAGGTCTGATCAGTGGGGCGTGACCGGTTGTCTGGGGTGCTGCAGCTGAGGTTGCAGGGGTTCCCATCGGCGGGACTCCCGTAATATCGGCTGCGGCACCCCCAAACATCAGGTGCACGGAGCAAACGTTGCTCCGTGACGAATGACTGGCTTGGGATGCGGTTACACCCCACTTGTGATGTCACAGCCATGCCCCTCAATGCAAGTGTATAGGAGGGGGCGTGACAGTTGTCACGCCCCCTCCCATAGACTTGCATTGAGGTGGTGTGGCCGTCAAGTTACGAGTCTCCGATGCTGCACACAATGCTTTTAACAAATGCCGGGTGCAACAGGGAGATCCCTGGGGTCCCCAGAGCAGAGTACCCCTTTAAGGCCCCTAAAACACAGACGAAAGACAAATTTGGTTGACTCCTATGTGTTTGGGGGCCTCCAGACTCTCCCCAACAAATGAGGTCAAAGACGAAAATTATTATATTGGATTTCAAGTGCCCAATCATTTTGTATTATAGGAGATAAATCACAAGCAGAGGAGTCTGTCAGCGGCTTACCCCTCCTTTTTCTAGTTACAGCAAGTGAACATACATAACTAAGTTAGTTCTTTTGTTTTTACCTAGTTGTAAACTGGACAGCGGAACAGTGTATTGTCCTACAAAGTCATTCCGTGAAGAAGCATCATAATCCTCCACCAGAAATCTTACTAAGGCAAGGGCGGGCACATCGATTTCAAACTGAAAATGTTCATTCCACATGGGGTTAAACCCTAAAAAAGAACAGAAAAACAAAAAGAAAAATTCTATAAAAGGAGTTTGCTAGCATAATATAACCAACAAAACAGAAAAAATAAATGTATGAGTGTGCATATTCTGTGTAGCAAGATGGGATCAGTAAGGGACCCAGAGAGCCTCGGGACAGCAAAATTGGGAAGGCAAGTAATGTTTTTAAATCGCTTTGAAATAAAAAACTAAACAAACCACAAAATGCCAGGCAGCCCCTTTAAGTGGTGTGCACAGTCTAAATGCAAATAACTGGTTCTTCTTACCGTTATTCTCCACAACCTTTGAGAGCTTCTTCTCTCGGTCCCGTGCCACCCCTAATACCTCCACAGACACAAAGGGGTCCACTATAGAGCTCTTCTTCTTGTTCACTTTTGGTAGCTGCTGTCCCGAGATGATCTAAATATATATCAAAAAAGGAGATTTATCCAAACCTGTTCAGAGGAAAAGTTGACAAGTTGCCCACCATAGCAACCAATCAGATTGCGTCTTATTACGGTATTATAATTTTTTTTCCAGAGGCCTTTTTTAAAGTTTTATGAAGCGCTCTGATTGGTTGCTATGGGCAATGGGGCAACTTTTTATCTGCACAGATTTTGATAAATCTCCACCCAAGTTTCCATGTTAGCAATGAGTAAATACTTTGCATTAAAACTTTAAGGCCCATGAGATACACACAACTCCATAGCAATCTTAAACCGTTCAAGATCTTGCCCCTTTTTACCTTAAATGGATACTCTGGTGAAAAACGTTTTTAATCAACTGGTGCCAGAAAGTTAAACAGATTTGTACATTACTTCTATATAAAAATCTTAATCCTTCCAGTACTTATTAGCTGCTGAATACTACAGAGGAAATGGTTTTCTTTTTGGAACAAAGTGCTCTCTGCTGACATCACGAGTACAGTGCTCTCTGCTGACATCTATGTCCATTGTAGGAACTGTCCAGAGCAGCATATGTTTGCTATGGGGATTGTCTCCTACTCTGGACAGTTCTTAAAATGGACAGATATGTCGGCAGAGAGCACTGTGCTCGTGATGTCAGCAGAGAGCTCTGTGTTCCAGAAAGAAAAGAATTTCCTCTGTAGTATTCAGCAGCTAAAAAGTACTGGAAGGATTAAGATTTTTCAATAGAAGTAATTTACAAATCTGTTTAACTTTCTGGCACCAGTTGATAAAAAAATAAATAAATAAATAAAAAAAAAATAGTTTTCCACCCGAGTACCCCTTTAACCCCTTAACCACTTTCACTTTAAGCATTAATAACTCTGGGATGCTTTTACCTATCATTCTGATTCCGAGATTTTTTTTTCGTGACATATTCTACTTTATGTTATTGGTAACATTTTGTCGATACTTGCATCATTTCTTAGTGAAAAATTCCAAAATTTGATGAAAGAAATTGAAAATTTAGCATTTTTCTAACTTTGAAGCTCTCTGCTTGTAAGGAAAATGGACATTCTAAATAAATTATATATTGATTCACATATACAATATGTCTACTTTATGTTTCCATCATAAAGTTGACATGTTTTTACTTTTGGAAGACATCAGACGCGCTGGCGCTGTAGAGGGCTCAGAAGGGAGGGAGCGATAATGGGATTTTGGAGAGTGAGTTTTTCTGAAATGGTTTTTGGGGGGCATGTCACATTTCGGAAGCCCCTATGGTGCCAGAACAGCAAAAAAAAAACAAAAAAACACATGGCATACTATTTTGGAAACTACACTCCTCAAGGAATGTAACAAGGGGTACAGTGAGCCTTAACACCTCACAGGTATTTCACGACTTTTTGTTAAAGTCGGAGGTGTAAATGAAAAAAAAATGTTTTTCACTAAAATGCTGTTTTTTCATTTGCTCAGCCCACTGTTCCAAAGCGCACAGTTGTCAAACCTCAGTGGGGTGTAAATACTCGCTGCACCCCTTATTAAATTCTGTGAGGGGTGTAGTTTCCAAAATGGGGTCACATGTGTGGGGGTCCACTGTTTTGGCATCACGGGGGGCTCTGTAAACACACATGGCCCTTGACTTCCATTCCAAACAAATTCCCTTTTCAAAAGCTTAATGGCGCTCCGCGCTCCGCATTGTAGTTCGCTCGCAGTGCACTTGACATCCATACATGGGGTATTTCAATACTCAGAAGAAATGGGGTTACAAATTTTGGGGGTAATTTTCTCCTATTACCCCTTGTAAAAATGTAAAATTTGGGGAAAAATTACAATTTTCATTTTCACGGACCTCTGTTCCAAAAATCTGTCAGACCCCTGTGGGGTGTAAATGCTCACTGTACCCCGTATTACATTACATGAGGGGTGTAGTTTCCAAAATGGGGTCACATGTGGGTATTTATTGTTTTGCGTTTATGTCAGAACCGCTGTAAAATCAGCCACCCCTGTGCAAATTACCAATTTAGGCCTCAAATGTACAAGGTGCGCTTTCACTCCTGAGCCTTGTTGTGCGCCCGCCGAGCATTTTACGCCCACATATGGGGTATTTCCGTACTCAGGAGAAATTGCGTTACAAATTTTGGGGGTCTTTTTTTCCTTTTACCTCTTGTGAAAATAAAAAGTAAACCAGCATGTTAGTGTTAAAAAATTGTTATTTTTTTTTACACTAACTGGCTGGTGTAGACCCCAACTTTTCTTTTTCATAAGGGGTAAAAGGAGAAAAATCCCCCCAAAATTAGTAGTGCAATTTCTCCCGAGTACGGAAATACCCCATATGTGGCCCTAAACTGTTTCCTTGAAATACAACAGGGCTCCGAAGTGAGAGAGCGCCATGCGCATTTGAGGACTAAATTAGGAAATGCATAGGGGTGGACATAGGGGTATTCTACGCCAGTGATTTCCAAACAGGGTGTCTCCAGCTGTTGCTAAACTCCCAGCATGCCTGGACAGTCAGTGGCTGTCCGGAAATGCTGGGAGTTGTTGTTTTGCAACAGCTGGAGGCTCCAATTTGGAAACACTGCCATACAATAAGTTTTTCATTTTTATTGGGGGGGGGGGGGGGGGGTGGAGAGTGTAAGGGGGTGTATATGTTGTGTTTTACCCTTTATTTAGTGTTAGTGTCGTGTAGTGTAGTGTTTTTAGGGTACATTCACACTGGCGGAGGTTTACAGTGAGCTTACCGCTAGGAGTATGCGCTACGGCGAAAAATTTGCTGCAGCTCATACTTGAAGCAGGAAACCCATTCACACAGGCACCCTGTACATTCACAACTCCAGCTGTTTCAAAACTACAACTCCCAGCATGCACTGACAGATAGTGCATGCTGAGAGTTGTACTTTTGCAACAGCTGGAGGCACACTAGTTGGAAAACCTTCTGGTTCTGTTACCTAAGGGTACATTCCCACACGGCGTATTTGCTGCTGCGTATTTAATTTTCTCTGTTGAAGTCAATGGGTAGGAAAATACGCAGCACCAAATACGCAGCAAATACGCAGCAAAATACGCCGTGTGGGAACATACCCTTACTCAGTATTTACCAACCAGTGTGCCTCCAGCTGTTGCAAAACTTCAACTCCCAGCATGTACTGATCGCCGAAGGGCATGCTGGGAGATGTAGTTATGCAACAGCTGGAGGTACACAACTACAACTCCCAGCATGCCGAGACAGCTGTTTGGGCATGCTGGGATTTGCAGTTTTGCAACATCTGTAGGGCTACAATTTAGAGATCTCCAAACTGTGGACCTCCAGTTGTTGCAAAACTACAAATCCCAGCATGCCCAGACAGCAAACTGCTGTTTGGGCATGCTGGGAGTTGCAGTTTTGCAACATCTGGAGGGCCACAGTTAGAGATCACTGCCAGTGATCTCCAAACTGGGGCCCTCCAGCTGTTGCAAAACTACAAATCCCTTCATGCCCAAACAGCTGTCTGGGCATGTTGGGAGTTGTAGTTTTGAAACATCTGGAGGGTTAAAGTTTAGAGACCACTGTATAGTGGTCTCAAACTGTACCCTCCAGATGTTGCTAGGCAACTTACCGGCTTCCGTCGGATCCAGGGAGCCAGCCGCACGACATCGCCGGACTCCGATCTCCTCCACCGATGGTGACCCGCAGCCTCGCCCGTGGGGTAAGTGGACGTTGGCGCCGGTACTCTGTCGGTTCCCCGTTCTGCCGAAAGTAAAGCCCCCCCCCCCCCCCCGATCTGCTATTGGTGGTCGCGTCTAGGGGGATCCTGGGTGTCTTGGACAACTGTGATCCCCCTTATATTCCAGGTCACCGGGTCACCATAGACCCGTATGACCCGGAATAGCCGCAAATCTCAAGTGTGAATTCACTTGCGCTTTGCGGCGATCGCCAACATGCGGGGGACTGATGATCCCCCTGGGCATTTGCGCGGGGTGCCTGCTGTTAGATATCAGCAGTCAACCCCGTCCGGTTCCCGCCTGGAGCATGGCAGGGACCGAAATTCCCACTGGCGTACAGGTACGCCCTTGGTCCTTAAGGGGTTATGACATATGCTTAAATTTGCCTTAATGTGACCCCTATAACTTTTTTATTTTCCATATACAGGGCTGTAGGAGAGCTCAATTTGTGAGCCATGATGCATAGTTTTTATCAGAGTAATTTTTGTTTTGAAGGAGCTTTATGAACATTTTTTTGTTTTTTTTATATATAGGATGCGACATAAAAATAAATAAATCTGTAATTCTGGTATTTAGTACTTTTTTTGGTTTATGCTGTTTATCATGCAGGATCATAAACCTTATATTTTGATAGTTCGGACAATTCCGCGTGCGGCAATACCAAATATGTTCATTTTCTTTCATTTTAAATTTGTAAAATAGGAAAGGTGGGAGATTAAAGGGGTACTCCGGCCCCCAAGACATCTTAACCCCTATCAATGCAGGGTGTGACGAAACACGGGGGCGGAGTCGTGACGTCACGATACTCTGGCCCCGTGGTCTTAACGCTTCAAACTCAAAGCCTCCAGCACTGTGTGGAGCTCACACAGGGGGGTGCTGAATGAGAGATTGCGGGGGTACCCAGGGCGGGACCCCCGCAATCAGACATCTTATCCCCTATCCTTTGGATAGGGGATATGATGTCTTAGGGCCGGAGTACCCCTTTAAGATTTTTTATTAGGGGAGGGGCATAATACACATACAAATTATAATTCTATATAATCTCAAGCAGTTAGTACAGTGCTGGATGGAAAGCAAGACTGGAGTTTGGATACGAGTTTTGGGAGTGACTGAAAGTTCTGGGTATGAAGGGGGAGATTTATCAAAACCTGTGCAGAGGAAGAGTGGTGCAGTTGCCCATAGCAACCAATCAGATCGCTTCTTTCATTTTCCACAGGCCTCTAAAGAGAACTACACCACTCTTCCTCTGCACAGGTTTTGATAAATCTCCCCAAAAGTCACTCCCATACTCCAGTTCTGGGGAGTGCGTTGCAGTCCAAAACCTGATCTCCCAAGTGTGTGAGCAATGTCAGAAAGCAGCAGAGAAGAGTTGCTCTAAAGCAGATCAGATTGTCTGTATATTGGATACTGATACACTGCACCAATAAAAGACAGAGTTTGGGACTAAACATGCCAAGTTTTGAGTGAGACGCTCAGAGGTTTATGTAAAGAACGTTCAAATTTCTCTTATATCGCAAGGTGCAAGTGTGAATTACTACAATAAACCCAAGACTACTGAACGGTGACACCTGCCTAATCAGGTCTGTTTGCCTGCTGGAAAGGCTGTTTGAAGGATTCCATTGTAAGAAACATATAATTATTTTTACATATATTTTTTGTATTTATTTTACACTTTTTTAAGTCCCCATAGGGGGCTATTATAAACAATCATTGTATCATAATGCTATGCTACTGTATAGCATTAACCAGTTAGATTGGTACTATACTAGCCTACAAGAGGAGCGCCTATGGCTCTGGCTGCCATCTTAACTCATTAGACGCCCACAATCTAACTGCAAGGGGTTCGAGAGTACCCACCAGCAATTTTATTCTATTTTTTTAGATGTCGCTATCAGCATTGGTCACAACATATAAAGGATTAATGGTGAACATCAGTCTGATAGCAGCAGTCACTCAATGTCTATACAGGACATATATGTATATTACTTGTGCTTGAGGCACAGACAACTATGACATACATTTCCGGCCATTGAGTTAAAAAAAAAATTATATCAACTGGTGCCAGAAGGTTAAACAGATCTGTAAATTACTTCTATTTAAAAGTCCTAATCCTTCCAGAACTTATGAGCTGCTGTATGCTCCACTGGAAGTTGAGTAGTTCTTTACAGTCTGACCACAGTGCTCTCTGCTGAAACCTCTGCCCATGTCAAGAACTGTCCAGAGCAGGAGAGGTTTGCTATCGGGATTTTCTCCTGCTCTGGGCAGTTCCTGGCATGGACAGAGGTGTCAGCAGAGAGCACTGTGGTCAGACAGAAAAGAACAACTCAACTTCCTCTGTAGTATACAGCGGCTGATAAGTACTGGAAGGATTAATATTTTTTTTATAGAAGTAATTTACAAATCTGTTTAACTTTCTGGAACCAGTTGGTTTGGAAAAAATTGTTTTCCACTTTAAGAAAGGTACTATGTTTGAATATAAGACTGCTTTGGCCTTTTATGTCAAAATCATTTGTTGTATACATTGATAAAAATCAATACTTAACCATAATGTTGAGCTTTTTTGGAGTCCACCATTCCCCATCCTGTATGGACTTTGGATTGAATTTAGACTGACTATACCGGAGGAATGACGGCTTAAGGACATAGCCACAGAACCCATTGTCACGGAATTTACCTTGATAAACATCCATCTCGGTACATGGGGTTTGAAAATTTAAAGCCACTAAAAAAAAACAAAAAAAAAAAAAAACATTAAGTTAATAAGCATCACATCTACACATAAAAGATCTATGCACAAATGTCAGAAAAATGATACATATCAGATGAAGCAATAGGTCAGTGCTGAAAAAATAACTATTGGAGGATGGGAGATTCTCCACTGAAATAGTTATTCATATTTTTCTCTGTGTCTGCTCAGGATTTAGATGAACTTCAGAATATTTTGGCTGACCTTAAAAAACCTGCCAATGTCACAAACATAGCTGTCATCGGATTAAAATGATGGAGGCAGAAATACCCAGCACATATTAGGATATCAAACATTTTCCCATTTCATTAAAGATTACAGCCGAAAAAAAGAAATCTGTATTAAAATATTCCAAGCACAGATGGCAATATAGCTTTTGATGTAGCGCTGCTTTAAAGAATATACTTTCTGTGATAAATCCATTTATTTAGCACAATAGTTTCTGACCCATCACGATCCAATTTTTGCCTTATAAAAAGGGAGGATTTTTTTTTTAAATAAAAACACATTTTTAAATATCGAAACTGAAAAGCGAGAATGTGTGAGCTTGTTACATATCCATAGTGACTCTTTTAATGTAGAATATATTTTATTTGTAGTGCCCTTTATATTAGTTTCTAGTTAACCCCTTAACTGTGCAATACTGTGTCAGAAGCCCAATTTATGTAATCTTTGACAGGATGGGGAACCGAAATGATAAGTTCCCTGTCCCTTAAAACCACAAATGCAGAAGCACTGGCTGTATTTGGGCAGACACTAGGGAACTGTGTGATGTCAATAATAAGATCAAAGGGGGCCTGGACGCATGTATAGACAACCAGAAGACTGCTGGGACCCCCACAGATCATGAAAGTTATCCTGTTTGAATTAAACTGGTTGAGTATAAATACTATTGCTTCACTTAAAGGGGTAATCCGCTGCTCAGCGTTTGGAACAAACTGTTCTGAACAATGGAGCCGATGCCGAGAGCTTGTGTCTTCATAGCCCCACCCCCTCAATGCAAGTTTATGGGAGGGGGCGTGACGGATATACCCCTTTAAATGTCTAATCTACTATTTTCAGCAGGCCCATAGACTGTAACATCAATTTTAAATAATGGGGAAGTCATTTGTGTTTGCAAAAATAAAAGAATTTACTCATGCTTGGGGACGAAACCTCAAACTGTGCATGGAATGGAAAGCGTCCAAAGTATATGAATGTGCTTGAATGAGTGTGTGAATATCCCTTTCATTCTGGTCAGCAAATATTAAAGCATCTGTCCAGAATTTCAGAGTAATGTCACAGAAAACCCCATTAACCTTTTAAGGACGCCGGGCGTATGCATACGCCCTGCATCCCGAGTCCTTAAGGACGTGGGGCTTATGCATACGCCCGTGGGAATTCCGGTCCCCGCCGCTAGACGGTTGGGGACCGGACCGGATTGCCTGCTGAAATCATTCAGCAGGCATCCTGGTTCATCGCCGAGGGGGGTCCTGAGACCCCCACATGTCGGCGATCGCAGAAAATCGCATGTTAATTCAGACATGCGATTTTCTGCTATTCCGTGCTGATCGGGTCTCTGGTGACCCCCATCACCCGGAAAATAGGGATGATCGGAGCTGTCAGTGACAGCCCCGATCATCCTGAGGGATAGGAGAGAGGTCGCAGTGCTGCGATCTCCTCCTATCCCCTGCCATTGGTCAGAACTGATTCTGACCAATGGCAGGGCAGGACAATGGGTTGCCATGGCAACCCCCGTTCTGCCCACCCCTGGATGTCGAGGGGAACGTGGGAAGAAGATGGAGGCCGGTACCTGGAGGAGAAGATGCCTGGGGACCCCGGATCGTCGCTGGAGACTGCTGGATCCTGGCTCAGGTAGCGAAACTACTAGGGAAATTTTTTTTTAAATTGTTGCTCTAGTTTGAAGCCCTCTATTTTTTTCAAAAAGCAAAAATATGTCAATTTTATGATGCAAACATAAAGTGGACATATTGTATTTGTGAATAAAAATAAAATGTATTTGGAATATCCATTTTCCTTACAAGTAGAGAGCTTCAAAGTTTGAAAAATGCAAAATTTTCATGAAATTTTGGGATTTTTCACCAAAAAAGGATGCAAGTAATGCCGAAAATTTACCACCAAAATAAAGTAGAATATGTCGCGAAAAAAACAATCTCAGAATCAGAATATTCGGTAAAAGCATTTTCGAGTTATTAATTCGTAAAGTGACGGTGGTCAGAATTGTGAAAAAGGGCTCAGTCCATAAGGGAAAAAAGGGCTGCGCCCTTAAGGGGTTAATACAGGTTTCCAATGGCTATGTAGTTGATAATCCTAAAGATTTTGTTTGTGCACATACCCCCTGAATTGTAAAGTTCTGCGGAATATGTTGGTGCTATATAAACAAAGATTATCATTATTACCAAGAAAAGTGGTTAGAGAATTTACTGCAGCAGATTCACAAAAATCTACTCACCTATCTGGCAGCCGACGTTCCACATGTCTACAGCACTGTAGTTGGAGGAGTCTGTTCTCATGCCATCGGGATAGATCCTGGTCAGCTGCCTGGAATTATGGCGACCAAAACTGTTTCCTATATTGGATAGAGAAGCACAATATACAAGATTAGAAGGAAGTACCATGCCAATAGAAACATTGAGGACTGTCAGCAAAAAAAAAAACTTCCTAGTCCTTATATTATTTACTTAAATGGTTATCTTTGGATTGATAGGTGTTCATCCTAGACATGCTTATATTCACTTATTGTGGATTTATTAACCAAATGTGCTGGACATTTGCTCCAAGCATCTACAACTCTTTCAGTAGAATAATATTTACTCATGTCACTCCTGGTTTTTCCCCCCAACTAACCTCAGATAGTGCCCTCTTAGCTTCTTAAAGGGATACTCCGGTGGAATTATTATTTTTTTTTTTTAAATCAACTGGTGCCAGAAAGTTAAAACAGATTTGTAAATTACTTCTATTAAAAAAAATCTTAATCCTTCCTGTACTTATTAGAAGTACTTATTTTAAGAACTGTCCAGAGTCTGAGAAAATTCAGATAGCAAACATATGCTGCTCTGGACAGTTCCTAAAATGGACAGAGATGTCAGCAGAGAGCACTGTACTCGTGATGTCAGCAGAGAGCCCTGTGTTCCAAAAAGAAAATAATTTTCCTCTGTAGTATTCAGCAGCTAATAAGTACTGGAAGGATTAAGATTTTTTTTCATAAAAGTTATTTACAAATCTGTTTAACTTTCTGCCACCAGTTGATAAAAAAAAAAAAAAAAAAAAGTTTTTTTTTTTTACCTGAGTACCACTTTAACCCCTTAACGACTCAGGACGTAAATGTATGTCCTGGTGATGTGGTACTTAACGCACCGGGACGTACATTTACGTCCTCAGCATAGCCGCGGGCATCGGAGCGATGCCGGCATGATGCGCGGCAGGCCCCGGCTGTGGATCGCAGCCAGGGACCCGCCGGTAATGGCGGACACCCGTGATCCCGCGGATGTCCGCCATTAACCCCTCAGATGCCGTGATCAATACAGATCACGGCATCTGCAGCATCGCAGTCAATTAACAGGATGATCGGATCACCAGCAGCACTGCCGTGGCGATCCGATCATCCTGCACGGCAGACGGAGGTCCCCTCACCTGGCTCCGCTGTCTTTTGGGAGTCTTCTGCTCTGATTTGCCTTCCCGCAGACCAGAGCAGAAGATGACCGATAATGCTGATCAGTGCTGTGTCCTATGCATAGCACTGAACAGGATTAGCAATTGAGTGATTGCTATAAATAGTCCCCTATGGGGACTATAAGAGTGTAAAAATAAAAGTAAAAAAAAATTGAAAAACCCCCTCCCCCAATAAAAACATAAATTGTCCCATTTTCCCTATTTTACCCCCAAAAAGTGTAAAAAAATTAATTTATATACATATTTGGTATCGCCACGTGCGTAAATATCCGAACTATTAAAATAAAATGTAAATGATCCCGTATGGTGAACGGCGTGAACGTAAAAAAAAAAAAAAGTCCAAAATAGCTGCTTTTTTATAACATTTTATTCCAAAAAAATTCAGAAAAAATGTAATAAAAGTTTTGTATAAGCAAATATGGTATTAATAAAAAGTACAGATCACGGCACAAAAATGAGCCCTCATACCGCCGCTTATACGGAAAGTGAAAAAGTTATAGGTCTTCAAAATAGGGTAATTTTAAACGTACTAATTTGGTTAAAATGTTTGCGATTTTTTTTAAGCGCAACAGTTATAGAAAAGTGTATAATCACGGGTATCATTTTAATCGTATTGACCCAGAGAATAAAAAAAACGTGATTTTTACCATAAATTGTACGGCGTGAAAACAAAACCTTCCAAAATTTGCAAAATTGCGGTTTTCTTTTTAATTTCCCCACACAAATAGTATTTTTTTGGTTGCGCCATAGATTTAATGGTAAAGTGAGTGATGGCATTACAACGGACAACTGGTCGCGCAAAAAACAAGCCCTCATACTAGTCTGTGGATGAAAATATAAAAGAGTTATGATTTTTTGAAGGGGAGGAGGAAAAAACAAAAACTTAAAAATAAAATTGTCTTAGTCCTTAAGGTCCAAATGGGCTGAGTCCCTAAGGGGTTAAAGGTTTCAATTGTGTCCTCTTCTTTTCCCCAGACTATAGAGCAGGCATGTCCAAGCTGTGGCCCTCCAGATGTTGTAAAATTACGACTCCCAGGATGTCTCCAGCATACCTAGACAGGAGTTTGCTGTCTGGGCATGCTGGGATTTGTAGTTTTGCAACATCTGGAGGGCCACATCACTGCTATAGAGGTTTTTTGTTTGTTTGTTTTTTTCGGATTCATTTTTGGCATGGTCATAAAAAAAATAAAAACATCTTTTAATGTAGAGACATCAAAAGTTTTGATCTGGGTATGAGTGTACAGTGACACTTTAAAGGGGTACTCCAGTGGAATAATTTTTTTTTCTTTTTTAAATCAACTGGTGCCAGAAAGTTAAACATATTTGTAAATTACTTCTATTAAAAAATCTTAATCCTTCCTGTATTTATTAGCTGCTGAATACTACAGAGGAAATTCTTTTCTTTTTGGAATGCTCTCTGATGACATCACGAACACACTGCTCTTTGCTGACGTTATTATAATAATAATGATAAGTCTTTATTTATTGTTGTCCTTAGTGGGATTTGAACCCAGGGCCCCAGCACTGCAAGGCAGCAGTGCTAACCACTGAGCCACCATGCTGCCCTTAGCATACATCTGCTATGCACGGTTGCTAAAATGGACAGAGATGTTAGCAGAGAGCACTGTGGTTGTGATGTCATCAGTGTTCCAAAAAGAAAGGAATTTCCTCTGTAGCATTCAGCAGCTAATCAGTACTGGAAGGATTAAGATTTTTTAATAGAAGTAATTTACAAATATGTTTAACTTTCTGGCACCAGTTGATTTAAAAAAGAAAAAAAAAATTGTTTTTCCACCGGAGTACCCCTTTAAGTCACTTTGCCATGTACACTTTAAAACCGTGCTCCATTTATGTAGCCTGTCTATAGAACTGTTCTATTTTATCACTACCTTTCACAATCTCCCTCTTTCTAGTGGTTTCTATACCTCTAGCCAAAACTTTGAGTTGCTTTCCCTACTGCCTGGCCGCACTGATCACTACCCCTAAATCCATCTCTTCTGCAGTCCTCACTACCTGCCGATACGACGCTCTGTCTGAGGATTCTTACTCCACAGATCCATTATTTTACATTTGGAAACAATGAACTTTAGTCTTCACTACTCAGACCACTTATCTAGTAAAGTTAAATCAAGATCAAGCACGGAGATTTATTAAAGGAAATATTGCCCAGTTGTCCACAGCAACCAATTAGATTGCTTCTTTCATTTTTAAAGAGACCTCTGCAAAATGAAAGAAGCGATCTGATTGGTTGAAATGGGCAACTGGGCAATATTTCCTCTACACAGGTTTTGATAAATCTCCCCCTATATTTCAGAGAAGACCATATCAACATGCAATGGGCCGAGAAAGTGTTACGGTCGGTGTTACGCTCAGCTATTATTTTATGAGAGAACAATGCCAGCTGTAATTAAATTAATTGTAATTATTATAAACACAACAAAAGGAAAAAAAAAAACCACTATGGGGGGTATTTATCAATTTTGCCTGTTGACAGTTTCTTTTTACCCTTTTTTTTTCACTTTGGTTTTCGTGGACATGCACCAAATTTATCATTTGGTGCACGTTGTTAGTAATTTGGGCTCAAATGATGAAATCAGCTGTTCACAGCGCCTTTTACACAGAACTTACCGCCACAGAGGACGTGTATTTTACCCTGTAGAGCAGCCATTTCGGAGTCCCTCCTGCAGTATATCAGCAAGCGACATGAGGTATTTTCTTTTGTGGGGTTTATAGCCACCATGTGAAATGGATTTTATTTTCAATTTGGGTAGTTTTTTTTTTTTTTGGTTACTTTATTGCAGTGGTCTTCAACCTGCAGACCATCAGATGTTGCAAAACTACAATTCCCAGCATGCCCGGACAGCCGTTGGCTGTCCGGGCATGCTGGGAGTTGTAGTTTTGCAACATCTGGAGGTTGCTTACCTTTCCTAAACGTGTGTGGCCATGTCCAATGCTGGCTCAACGGAGGGTGAAGGTTCCTCAGAGACAACTATGTCACAGGATAGTATTGAGCAGCCCCGGAGGCGTCGCTGCTTTCACAAAAAAAAACGCCTTTACATTTTCTGACATTGCTAAGTGTGTTTTCCATGTGCAAAATTTCTTGGCGGTGATTTGCGCCCCAAAAAAAACTAAAGATCGATTGGCGCAAATGATGAATTACTGACTTAGGGTGCGTTCCCACAGGGCGTATACGCAGCGTATTTGACGCTGTGCAAAATTTATGGCAGGAGCGGGAAATACACTGTGAATCCCTTGCTCACTATACACACAGGGCTTTCCGGCGGCAGCCCTGTGTGTGTAGTGAGTTTTGGAGGCGGGGCTGTGTGCCTGCACACATAGGGCTGCCGGCGGAAAGCCCTGTGTGTATAGTGAGCAAGGGATACGCAGTGTATTTCCGCTGCTGCCATAAATTTTGCGCAGCGTCAAATACGCTGCGTATACGCCCTGTGGGAACGCACCCTAAAGTTAAAAATCACACACAGGACCGTGTGATTTTGATAAAGTTGTAAAAATGACAGCGGAGGAAATGTGCCAAACTTTGGCGCAAAAATACACTGCGCCAAAGCATTGCTCCAAAGTTACGTAAAAAAAAAAACACATAAATCCTTTGATAAATACCCCACTATATGCTCCATGGGATGATTCAGGACATTTATTCCATGAAAACACCCTGCAGATAAACAGATTTGTAGTATGTACCCTGTCTTACCAAATTCATTGGCCAGCTTCAGAGCCTTGCTCTCAGTGAGGGAGGACATCTCGTAGAAAGACTGATGCTCTGCTGCGTTTTCAAAGCCCCGGAAGTGCACACTCTTACAGTATATCACTATATCAGACAGTTCCTTAGCAAGCTTCAGCTTGGCACCCTAGAATACAATTTGGGTCAAATATGTAGTACAAACACCCCTTTGTAAAATGTATAACTATATATATATATATATATATATATATATATATATATATATATACACACATATACATACACACACACACACACACATATACCATATGCAAAATCAACAAATGTTGCAGTATCTTGTAATACCTTTTTTTATTGGACTAACAGCATTTTGTAGAGACAAGTTTTCGGGATTCCTCCCTTTATAAAGTCAAAAGCAAATCTAAGCTCCCAAGCAGAAGACACAGGTCACATCTCACAAATATGCAGGGGTTAAGACAATAGATGTGGAGAATTCACACTAAGATAATGTCCATTCAATGCAGTACTTCCATATTGTGAAAAAGTGCTAATTACATAATTAATCTTGCAACCAGGAGAGCACATCTTGTATTCGCCACCCACCTATTTGAGCTGCATGCACAGTGCCAGCTCACAAACAGCCGGGTGGTGACCACGGGGCCGGAGTATCGTGATGTCACGCCTCCGCGTGATGTCATCCCCGCCATGCAAGTCTATGGGAGGGGGCGTGACATGCCGCGGAACCCCTGCGGTGAGACATATTATCCCCTATCCTTTGGATAGGGGATAAGATGTTTAAAAGGGGTACTCTGGCCCTGAGACAACAGCTGTCACACCCCCTCCCATAGGCTTCCATTCAGGGGGGCGGAGCGTGACGTCACACGGGCCGGAGCCTTGACGTCACAACGCTCCGGCCCCGTGATCGACAGTAATCAAACCTGGAGCGAACATGCTCCGGGGACTGATTTTAACGGGGTGCGGCGTGCAAGATCACGGGGTCCCCAGCAGCAGGACCCCCGCGATCAGGCATCTTATCCCTTATCCTTTGGATAGGGGATAAGATGTCTAAGCGCCGGAGTACCCCTTTAAGAGTCTCCTATGTCTGCCACTCGTTACCTGTATTAATGGCTCCTGTTTGAACTTGTTATCAGTATAAAAGACACCTGTCCACAACCTCAAACAGTCACACTCCAAACTCTGCTATGGCAAAGACCAAAGAGCTGTCGAAGGACACCAGAAACAAAATTGTAGACCTGCACCAGGCTGGGAAGACTGAATCTGCAACGGGCAAGCAGCTTGGTGTGAAGAAATCAACTGTGTGAGTAATTATTAGAGAATGGAATACATACAAGACCACTGATAATCTCCCTCAATCTGGGGCTCCACGCAAGATCTCACCCCTTTGGTGTCAAAATGATCACAAGAACGGTGAGCAAAAATCTCAGAACCACACGGGGGGACCCAATGAATGACCTGCAGAGAGCTGGGACAAAGTAACAAAGGCTACCATCAGTAACAGACTACGCCAATAGGGACTCAAATCATGAGGTGCCAGACGTGTCCCCCTGCTTAACCTGTTGGGGACTAATGACGTATAGGTACGCCCTTTCTCCCAGGTACTTAAGGACCAAGGGCGTACCTGTACGCCCATGGGAATTCCGGTCGCTGCCGCACACGGGGCAGTGATTGGAAAGGGATGACTGCTGATATCTATTAGCAGCCATCCCTGCACATTGCCTAGGGGAGTTCTGAGACTCCCTCTGAGACTCCCTCTTGTCGGCCGTGATTCGTCATTCAGTTCTGCACAGTTGTCTCCAAACTGCGGACCTCCAGATGTTGCAAAACTACAACTCCTAGCATGCCCAGACAGCCAAAGGCTTTCTGGGAGTTGTAGTTTTTTGATAACTTTTACACTTTGTAAAAGTAAAAGTTGAGTCGTTGTCCGGGGGTGGCAGGGGGTGTTGGGCTGTGTGAGCTGCCATGATCAGGGTCTGCGGCACGGCAGCTGTGAGCAGCAGATGCAGCAGGGCAGCTGTGATTAGGAGCTGCGGCTGTGACTGTTGCGGCGGAGATGACAGGCGTCAGTAAAGATTGTTGGTGAGTGATCTTCACTGCGGCCTTGTAAAAGTTTTCAGAACTACCACTCCCAGCAAGCCCAGAAAGCCTTTGGGGGGGTCCGGGGGTGGAAGGGGCTGCAGGAGCTGCTTACCGGCAATCAGGGGCTGCGGCGGGGCAGCTGTGATCAACGGCTGCGGCTGTGATCAGGAGCTGCGGCTGTGACGGTTGCGGCGGATACGACAGGCGGCAGTGAAGATCGTTGGCTGTCTGGGCATGCTAGGAGTTGGAGACCACTGTGTAGTGGTACTGCAGATGTTGGAAGACTACTACTCTCAACATGCCCAGACAGCCAAAAGGCATGCTGGGAGTTGTAGTTCTGTAACATATGGGCATGCTGGTAGTTGTAGTTTTGCAACACCTGGAGGTGCAATGGTTTCCAAACTGTGTCCCTTCAGAGGTTACAAAACTACAATTCACAACATGCCCAAACAGTCAGGCATGCTGGGCATTGTAGTTCTGCAACATCGGCAAAATCTGAAGTCATAGAACTACAACTCTTAGCATGCCTGGACAGACTGGGCTTGCTGGGAGTTGTAGTATTGCAACATCTAGTGGGGGGTGGCACAGTTTGGAGACCACTACACTGGGTTACAAACTGTGCCCCTTCCAGCTGTTGCATAACTGCAAATCTCAGTGCATGCTGGGAGTTGTAGTATTACAACATCTGGAGGGCCACAGTTGTCTCCAAACTGTGGCCCTTCAGATGTTGTAAAATGTTGTAAAACTACAACTCAGCATGTCTAGACAGACAGTCATGCTGGGAGATGTAGTTCTGCAACATTTGGCCCTTCAGAGCCGAACTACAACTCCCAGCATGTCTGGACAGTCTGGGCATGCTGGGAGTTGTAGTATTGCAACAGGTGGAGGCACACTGGTGGGGAAACACTGAATTAGTCTGTAACCTAACTCAGTATTTCCCCACGATTGTGCCTTCAGCTTTGGAAAAACTACAACTCCCAGCATGCACGGTCTATCAGCTTTGCAGATTTGCAACCCCCTCCCCCCCCCCCAAATGAAAATAAAAACATCTTGTACAGCACGGTTTCCAAAACGGAGCCTCCAGCTGTTGCAAGGAGGAAAGTGTAATGCTTGCATCCGGGTCTGCCCCGATGCAAATCCCTAATTTAGGCCTCAAATGGGCATGGCGCTCTCTCACTTTGGAGCCCTGTCATATTTCAAGGAAACAGTTTAGGGCCACATATGGGGTATTTCCCTATTCGGGAGAAATGGTGTTACAAATTTTGGGGGGCTTTTTCTCCTTTTTCCCCTTATGAAAAGGAAAAGTTGGGGTCTGCTCCAGCATGTTAGTGTAAAAAATGAAACTTTTTTACACTAACATGCTGGTGTTGCCCCATACTTTTCATTTTCATCAAAGGTAAAAGGAAAAAAAGACCCCCCAAATTTTTCCTGACTATGGAAATACCTCACATGTGGACTTAAAGTGCTCTGCGGGTGCACAACAGGGCTCAGGAGTGAGAGTGCACTATGTAAATATGAGGCTTAAATTGGTGATTTGCACAGGGGTGGCTGATTACAGCAGTTCTGACATAAACAAAATAAAAAATAAAAATAAAATATAAAAACACGCGACCCCATTTTGGAAACTACACCCCTCATGGAATGTAACAAGGGGTATAGTGAGCCTTAACACCCCACAGGTGTTTGACGAACTTTCGTTAAAGTTGGATGGGAAAATGAAAAATTTTATTTTTTTCACTAAAATGCTGGTGTTACCCCAAATTTTTCTTTTTCACAAGGTAATAGGAAAAAAGCTCCCAAAAATTTGTAACACCATTTCTTCTGAGTAAGGAATACCCCAAATGTAGATGTAAAAAACTCTGCTGGCGCACTACAGGGCTCAGAAGGGAAGGAGCAAAATGGTTTTTTGAGAGATCATTTGGCTGGAAATGAAGGCAATGTGCGTTTACAAAGCCCACATGGTGCCAGAACAGTGGACCCCTATTTCGGAAACTACACCCCTCACAGAATGCAATAAGGGGTGCAATGAGCGTTTACACCACACAGGTGTCTGACAAATTTTTGGAACAGTGGTCCATGAAAATGAAAAAATAAAATGTTTCATTTGTACAGCCCACTGTTCCAAAGATCTGTCAAACGCCACTGGGGTGTAAATGCTCACTGCAACCCTTATTACATTCTGTGAGGGGTGTAGTTTCCAAAATGGGGTCACATGTGGGGGGGGGGTCCACTGTTCTGGCAACACGGGGGCTTTGTGAACGCACATGGCCCCTGACTTCTATTCCAACCAAATTCCCTCTCCAAAAGCCCAATGGCGCTCCTTCTCTTCTGAGCATTGTAGTTCACCCGCACTTTACATCCACATATGGGGTATTTCCATACTCAGAAGAAATGGGGTTACAAATTTTGGGGGGAATTTTATCCTATTACCCCTTGTGAAAATGAAAAATTTGGGGTAACACCAGCATTTTAGTGAAAAAAAAAAATCAAATTTTTCATTTTCACGTCCAACTTTAGCGAAAATTGTCAGGTGTTAAGGCTCACTATATCTCTTTATACGTTTATTGAGGCGTGTAGTTTGCCAAATAGTGTGCCATGTGTTTTTTTTATTATTTTTTTTTGCTGTTCTGGCACCAAGTGGTCTTCCTAAATGCAACATGCCCCCCAAATAACATTTCAGTAAAATTCGCTCTCCAAAAGCCCAATGTCGCTCCTTCCCTTCTGAGCCCTGATATTTCCTTCCTCGAGAGAAATTAGATTACACATTTTGGTGGCTTTTTCTCCTTAACCCCTTGTAAAAATTAAAAAAAAAAAAAATGTTTGTGTAAAAAATGAAGATCTTAAATTTTTTCCTCTGCCTTGCTGCTATCCTGTGAAACACCTAAAGGGTTAACAAACTTTCTGAATGTCATTTTGAATTCTTTGAGGGGTGCAGTTTTCATAATGGGGTCCGTTATGGGGTATTTCGAAAAAGACCCTCAAATTCACTTAAAAACTGAACTGGTCCCTAAAAAAAATTCAGATTTTGACATTTTCGTGAAAAATTGGAACATTGCTGCTAAACTTTGAAGCCCTCTAATGTCAACTTTATGATGCAGACATGAGGTAGACATATTGTATACGTGAATCAATATATAATTTATTATGAATATCCATTTTCCTTACAAGCAGAGAGCTTCAAAGTTAGAAAAATTCTAATGTTTCATAAAATTTTTGCATTTTTCACCAAGAAAATTATGCAAGTATCGACGAAAATTTACCACTAACAAAGTAGAATAGGTCATGAAAAAAAAAAAAAAAAAAAAAAAACTATCTCGGAATCAAATTCATAAGTTAAAGCATTCCAGAGTTATTAATGCTTAAAATGACAGTGGTCAGATGTGCAAAAAATGGCTGGTCCTTAAAGCGTACCTGTCAGATCCAACAAAATAAGACATTTTCTTATATATCACTCAGTACCTAATTCTGACCATGTACATCTAATTTTTTATGTGTCTAGCACCTTTATTTTTTTATTACACTTAATTTAGCTCACTAGTCTGAATTTCTCTCAAAAGGGAGGGGGCGTGGCCTCCCAGTGCAGGTCTCCGCCCCCTCCCTCAGTATGCTGTCTGCTCACATCTCCCCTAGCATTAGCAAAACTACAACCCCCAGCTTGTCCTCACTGACAGTAGCGGGACACAAGCTGACAGTGGGAGGATTTTTCCTCCAGCTATGAGCCCTGCGCTCACAGCTGTCAATCAACAAAGTGTGCCCATGACATAGGTGATGATGCATGGACACAGCAGGACTAGGATGTGTCAAAGCAAGCAGGGGGGTGGGGGGTGGGTGGGCGGCAGTTGTTTGACTGGCTTTTCCAGTATGAAATACTGAAAATTTTCTAATGAAAGCAATTGCAAAACCTTTTGGTTATACATGCTTTACAACATATCAAAAGTTTTTGTATCTGACAGTGCCCATTAAAGGTTAAAATGGGCTTTGCCCCCAAGGGGTTAAGCCAGTACATTTCTGGGCCCGTCTGAAGTTAGCTAGAGAGCATTTGGATGATCTAGAAGAGTATTGGGAGAATGTCATATGGTCAGATGAAGCCAAAGTGGAACTTTTTGGTAAAATCTCAACTTGTCATGTTTGTAGGAGAAAGAATGCCGAGTTGTATCCAAAGAACACCATACCTACTGTTAAGCATGGGGGTGGAAACATCATGCTTTTGGGGCTGTTATTCTGCTAAGGGACCAGGACGACTGATCCGTGTAAAAAGAGAATGAATGGGGCCATGTATCGTGAGATTTTGAGTGAAAACCTCCTTCCATCAGCAAGGGCATTGAAGATGAAACGTGGCTGGGTCATTTAGCATGACAATGATCCCAAACACACCGCCCGAGCAACACACGAGTGGCTTCGTAAGAAGCATTTCGAGGTCCTGGAGTGGCCTAGCCAGTCTCCAGATTTCAAACTGATAAAAAACCTTTGGAGTGAGTTGAAAGTCCGTGTCGCCCAGCGACAGTCCCCAAAACATCACTGCTCTATGAGATCTGCATGGAGGAATGGGCCAAAATACCAGCAACAGTGTGTGAAAACCTTGTAAAGATTTACAGAAAACATTTGACCTCTGTCATTGCCAACAAAGGGTATATATAACAAAGTATTGAGATTAACTTTTGTTATTGACCAAATATTTATTTTCCATCATAATTTACAAATAAATTCTTTAAAAATCAGACAATGTGATTTTATGGATTTTTTTTTTCATTATGTCTCTCATAGTTGAGGTATACCTATGATGAAAATTACAGGCCTCTATCATGTTTTTAAGTGGGAGAACTTGTACAATTGGTGGCTGACTAAATACTTTTTTTGCCCTACTGTATATACACATATTTATCTGTATAAATGATTTGTCCTTTGCCGGCACTACTACAATACTTACTGCTTTTTTCTTGGCATGGACAGTAGTCTTGACAGCGTCATCCTCCATTTCTGCAGCTTCATCCTCATCAGATACATCATCAGCCTCGGTGCTGCTGTCCTCCGTTTCCTTTATGCTTTCTTCCAGTGAGTTTAGCTTTTTTCCTTTCACTAGGATTTTCCCTTTTAATTGCTGAAAAGAGGAAAAACTTTCAAAAAAGCTGCCTGGTCATTATGCTAAAATTTTTATGCAAGTCAATATCTATATGGGCTTACCACTAGTTTTATTTTTATTTTGTCAGATTTTTCTGTTTGGCTGCTTTTTTAGCTCATCCCCAGAGGTGTGATCTGTGACTATGGATTAGCTGCAGTAACTCCTACAGGGAGTTTCATGTAGTCTGAGACGCACCGCCTGAATCATCTAGGTTAAAACTGCTGCTCTCTCCCTTCCCCTACTACTCTCTCCCTTTCCCTACTAATTGGAAATAACGTCCGTTATTCATAACGGACTATAACGGATTAAAACGGATAATGTAAAAATCCCATAGACTATAATGGGATTTTCTAACGGACGTATGGGATTTTCTAACGGACGTTTAATGGCCGATTTTCAGGGTTTTCATAACGGAACATCAAAAGGATCTTTAAAACCGATGAATTTTATAGTGTGAAAGCAGCTTAAGATGGAAAAGCAAAGTAAAAAGCTGGCTCATGGAGGCTAACATCATACAGTCCAGTTAAAAAGTGTAAAGTTTGAAAGGGAATATGCTGCCCAAACCAAGGGCAGCATAAGCAACTGTTAGGGTGCTGGAACACTATGATTTACTTCAGAGAAATCATAGTTTAACCCTCTTAAGGACAGGGATGATTTCTCATTTTTGCACTTTTTTTTCACCTCGCCTTCTAATAGTCATAATGCTTTAAAATTTTCACCTACAGGGTCATACAAGGGCTTTATTGTACTTTGCAATGACATCACCCGTTTTACCACAAAATCTACGGGAAAAAAATATATATATTTCTGGAGCAAAATTGGAAAAAATGCCATTCTGCAACTTATGGGGGTTTTATTTTCATGCATTGCACTTTTTGGTAAACATTACAGATTATCCTTATTTTGTAGGTCCATACAATTACAGCCATATCCAATTCAAATAGGTTTTTTTTCTTTAAAAAAAATTATAACACTTTTGTTAAGAAAAGGAGTATGTGCAAAATTGTCCTCTTCTCACCCCTATAACAAATTTTTCCCTATACTATACAAGGCTGGATGAGGGCAATAATCTGTAGTTTTTATATCTGTACCATTTTTGTTTTGATGAGACTATTTGATCCAATTTTTTTTGGAACATGAGCTTTCCAAAAAAAAAAAATTGACATTTTTCTTCACTATTTTTTAGCCCCCATAGGGAACTTTTAACTTCTATCATTCGATTGCAAACACTGAACAATCCTGTGCATTAGCACAGCATTAATCGGTGTTATCTGTGCTCTGTTACTACAGACTGCTGAGACTTCCTACAGAGATAGAGCGCCGATTGGACAGGACAGAGGCAGGTAGGGACCCTCTGCCATTCCTCTCAGCATGATTGTAACCAGGGCTGTGGAGTCGGCAGATAAATGGTGCGACTCAGATGTTTTTTGCACTTCCGATTCCCCGACTCCTCTGTATTAATATGCAAATGTATTTTTATACATTCCTTGAAGGAAAGAAAGGCAACATACATGTCATTACCACAGGACTACTGGCTGGGAAGCCAACAGTCTACTGTATTGAACAGTTTGTGTGCTGATCTGCTGCTGAAGATAGGGCAGTGGGAGGAAGGGGCATTTATTATAAAACATGATTTCCCTAGTAGAATCCCATAGTCATGTTTAAAGGGGTACTCCGCCCCTAGACATCTTATCCCCTATCCAAAGGATAGGGGATAAGATGTCAGATCGCCGGGGTCCCGCTGCTGGGGACCCCAGGGATCGCCGCCGCGGCACCGCGCTGTCATTAGTACACAGAGCAAGTTCGTTCTGTGCGTAATGACGGGCGATACAGGGGACGGAGCAACATGACGGCATGGCTCCGTCCCTCGTGACATCATGGCCCGCCCCCTTAATGCAAGTCTATGGCAGGGGGCGTGGTGACCGCCACGCCCCCTCCCATAGACTTGTACTGAGGGGGCGGGCCATGAAGTCACGATGGGCGGAGCCAAGACGTAACGATGCTCCGGCCCCTGTATCGCCCATCATTACGCACAGAGCGGGACCCCGGCGATCTGACATCTTATCCCCTATCCTTTGGAGTTTAAGCTAACAATCGAGTTTACAAGTTTTTATAGCCCTTTTCCAATGGTTTACAGCTTCAGTCTTGAACTATTAACCCTCCATTCCCTTCACTTATACAAGTGTCTCTAGTCCTGCAAAAAACATATTTACTTAATCCCTTATCAGTGAGAGGCTAGATTACCCATGAGTTCCCTGTAACAGCAGAACACAACACTATGGAAAGTATAAGTATTGCCGCTCCTAATTGTGCGTTGTTTGCCATATAGTAAAGCACATGAAAAGTATGCTTCTTCACGGTCACTTAATGTGTTCGTTTTGCAGTTACGTGAGGCACTGCATGCATTGTTCTTTATTCTTACAGTAGAGAAGTCATTAATTCAAACTTTTTGTGAATTGGGACATTTAAACTTGCTTTTTTATTTAATTCCAATCTAAATTTAGTAGGAGTCTAAGTCGGTGCATTGTTTGCCGACTCCAGGTACCCAAAATTTAGTCCGACTCCACAGCCCTGATTGTAACCCTGCGATAATGCTGTAGGGTTCCCTATTAGCTCCACTGAGCTAACACCAACAGTTTTTTGTGCATTTTAAGATGCCACTATAAACTTTTATTGCAGCGTCGAAAAGGGTTATTGCCGGACATCGGCCTAATTGGCGATGTCCAAAATTGGCTGTGGGTCCCAGCTGCTGATCGCAGCCTAGACCCACTGGGTATGAAGCGCACTCAGCAACTTAGCGCGATTCATACAACGGGAGATGGCGCAAGATGTACATGTACGTCCCGTGTCCTCTTGGGGTTAATATAGCCATGGATACGTGTATCTGCCTATCTTTGAACCACGCCAATGACTAGTTAACAGGTTACCAGTGGCTTTTTTAGACTAGGATTTTTTAAAATGCATGAGTGTTAAATGTAGAGATATTATAGCGTTGCAGGACCCTGCTCCATGCATCTGTTCCATGCTGCCTGTGGTTTGGGCAGCATAAAACACATGACAGGTTCCATTTAACAGGATTTGGAAAGAAATGGCATAACTGTTAAAGGGGTTACACAGGATTAGAAAAACAAAGCTGCTTTCTTCCAGAAACACTCTTTTCCTCAGTTTATGTGTGACACTGCAGCAGCTTTCCATTGAAGCGAATGGAAACGAGTTGCAATACCACACCCAACCTGAGGACAGGTATCGTGCTGTTTTAAGATTAAAGCAGCTATATTTTTTCTTATCCTGGATCACCCTTTAATGTTTGGTTTAACAAATGATTGCAAAGCCAATTTCCCTTTCTTGATATTCACAAACCTATTTTACATTTATCTTCTACATTTGATTTGCTAGCAATGACGAATTCTGCCAGCGTTGTCTAACCTCTGGAGATGGGAAATCCTTTATTTTTCCTTCTATAGGCATAGTCAGAAGCATATCCCCAAGTATGTCCTTCATGTGTTTGGCCATAGTCTTCTGCTGATTCAGGGTGCAGTGATTTTCCAGTGAAATGATCACAGGGTAAGGTGAGGTCTTAAGGAAGGAAATAGACAGTCAATAAGGTCCTGTTCACATCACGTTCTAAGTTTAAAACAAACATTTTTAGTATATCCTATCTTTAGTCTATGTTTTACTAATGTATTGTATATGTATTAACATGTATAGGCATATGTTTACATCCTTTTTTCTGTATAGTTTCCATTGTTTTAATGGCAAGTGATAACAACTATTCTGGTGGTCATATCCAATGAAACAGCCAATGAGGTCCTGAACAGACCCTTCAACAGCAGTGTGCCAATCTGCCATGTGGCATCTGTTGGCAGGGCAGGGCCTTAATGGGCTGCATGGTATCTTTCTGATGGTAGAACATCTGAAACAAAGGCATCATGTGATACTATAACAGTAGACCTGCAATGTCCCATCAAGTTGCTGTCACTTAGAGTGGTGCTTAAAAGTTTGTGAATCCTTTAGAATTTCCTGTATTTCTGCATAAATTTGACCTAAAAACGACATCAGATTTTCAAAATAGTCCCATAAAAAATATCTTTTTCTCATGGCCTAAACAAATGACAGTAAAATTATGAGATGCCGTTACATGTCTCTGGGTACAACTTTGCATAGGTCTGGCAGTAGTCCAGAACAATGGTGAAGTATACTTCATGGAAGTTTTTTTTTTTTTTTTTTTTTTTTTTTAAAGAGTACCTGTCACCAAACTAAACTTTTTAATATATTGTTCCTTATGTAATTATAAGACACTTTGCTATTTACTTGCTGTTTTTAATGTGATTTATACTTTTGTACTCACCATAAAATCTCTGGGGGACACCTATACTGATGCGTATATGCTCTTGCCACTAGGAGGCACTGACGCTAGGAAAAAAAGTCGGCTCCTCCCTGGCAGGATATACCCGCCCACTTGAAGTGAGGTAAACAGTTTTGTCACAAAGCAGTAGGAGAAGCCAACAAAGAAATAAGTCCGAAGGACCATAGAAAATAATCCCGGATAAAAACCCCAATAACCGAAAAGGATTATCTGGACAAAAAAAATAAGGAAATGGGTGGGTACGGTGTCCCCCAATGAAGGCTACGAGAAATAGAAAGGAAACATGCAGAAAGGCCAATGAAGCCACATACACTTCACATGGAAAATGAGTCACTGGGCTGCAGTTGCGGGAGCGGCAAGAATGGGGGAGGTCACCTGGTGAAACCATGCAAACAGTCTGGCTATATGACATAGAGACCATGGCCACACCAGGTCCAGCATCCAGAACCACACACTAAAAGTGGGTCACAAGCCATCAGCCGTGAGAGCGGCGGGCATGTAGAGAGGGACCTGGTACATTAGAGAATTCTGCAAACCAGTATGTGGTGCATTGTACAGGGCAAGAGAGCAACATGGGGTGACTTACTTGAAACTACACCTTGGCAGTGGGTTACCTTAACTTCCGTCCACGGTGTGGGAAGTGTATGGTAGTTGACCCGACGTAGTAGTAAACCATGCAGACTGGTATAGGATTCCTGAACGCACAGGATCACTTCTTGGAACCCTCCCACAGAAAGTGGGGTACTGGAGAATGGCCGATCTAACGGGCGACCTGGCGGTGTAAGAGACCCAGCAGACGAAAGGCTGGCTGACTGGCATCAGTCCCGTGTTACTGCAGGGACCCTTATCTAGATTCCTCACACCAGCAGTGAAGTACAGGAATCTGACCATGCCCGAAGCAGCCCTGAGATGGGAGACAGACTGTGTCGGAAACCGTGCGGACAACAGACTGGCTGAAAAAGTACACTTCCAGGCGCTGGCGAAAAGGGGACAACAGACAGAAAGGCAATTACTGTGCCCCTCTGTCGCATGGGGGAGGGAGGAGAGGCCTAGAAGCCATGGATAGTTTCCCGCCACCCTGGGAGAGCAGGGGAGGGTGTATCCTTGTCACCCCTTATAGGGTCCATAGGACACGCTGGTTCACTCCACTCCCGCACAGCAGTGGGGAACCGTAACTCCAGCGTTGCATCAGCTGTGTGAGGAGTGACAGGTGGCGGAGAAAACCACGCAGACCACTGTCTGGCTTACTGGTATGGGTCCATAGTATTCAACGGCTCACTCCTTCGGAAACCTCACACAGTAGTGGGGTACCAGAATTCCGTCCGCAGATACATCAGCCATGTGATGAGTAACAGGCGGCGGAGAAAACCGTGCAGACCGGAATTCGGCTGAAGGCAGACATGGTATGGCACCCAGCGGTAGAGAAGAACACTCACTGAAGGTATCCCCAGAATTTTCCAAGGGATCGTGAAATCCCTGGCAAAGACCCGCCACGGCAGATCGCAGATGCTCCCTGACAACCCAGCAGAAAATAGGTATGCCAGAGGCATACCTCAAGCGACTCAATGGAATTTGCCATATGTACAAGGTGACAGAAGCAAATAAAGGGGACCCCATATACAGTCCTTGGGGTAAATAAAGCCATAGCAGCCCAAAAGCTGTAATAGCTATAGGCCATTAGAGGGAGCACGGAAGAAAATCTGGGGCCATAAAAAAAATGTAATAATCAGAGGCCACAAGAGGGTACTAGGCAGTGCCCAAAAAGGACTCCCCCCCCCCCCCCCCCCCCCCCTTTTTTTTTTTTTATCATCATTTAATAAAGTGGCTGGAAGGAAGAATGGGGCGCCTTGCAAAGTACTGCCAGCATGAACGTATGTCCCTTATGCAGGGACATTAACATTAATGCAGGCAAGGAAGTCCCTAGAGCAGTGACGGCTCATAGCAGCGCGCTATAGAAGCACCTACCAAGCCACCGCACAGCTCCGAGGTAGGGGACAATAGCGGGCCGGGATAAAGGGCTCCCGCCGGGCTACAGCCTCAGGAGCAAAGGAGCTTTGCCTAACAGAGTGCTGCCGACCCCCGCAGCGGGGAATGAGGGACTGAGCTGTACACCGCAGTGTGAGGTGCATACCTCACTGGTCACAGCCCCCAGCAGCGCGCAAACCGGAGAGGATGAGCTGCCTGACATCCCAGCTCGCGCGTTGAGTCAGGAGAAGGGCAGCGCTATGTGCCACCATGAAGTCTCGAGCTCCCACAGGCTGCGGAGCTCCTGTCTCTATAGTAAAACATAGCCGGTGGAGCGGGAACAGCTAGCAAGGCTGGGAGCCGTGGGGAAGAGACTTGGTGAAGAGACTTGCGGAGGAGCCGCCGCAGAGAGTTTGTGGCTATTCTCCAGCGGAACTCTCATCTCCCATCCGCAAGACTGCTGAGTCTGCAGACGAGAAAGGCGACTGGGTAGCCCGAAGCGCCGGGCTGCTGCCTAGAACATGGTCGCCACTGAGGATCGTGAAGTCCCCGTCCACAGGGAAATGTGGGACCTCCGCCTCCGGGGAAAAATACATTAACCCCCGAATCTCCAATAGATTGGAACCCACTGCCTATATAAGTACCCCCCAATACGGGACTCCCAGAGAGTACCGGAAGAAGGGGGGGGGGGGAAATGCTTACCTAGTTCTTGGCTATACTCACCTCAGGCGTCTTCAGCTATCTTATGGCCACGCTGCAACAACCTGGCACAAATCGAGGTAAGCAGGGACAGTGGGGGACCTGGACAGGGTACAACCTCCAGGTGCTAGCCGGTGGCGATAAGGGGTTGATGGCCCATACTCTTATGCACCGTGCCCCTTTGTCGCATGTGGGAGATCAGGTAGCGTCATGCTCCTGTCACCCCACCTAGAAAAATAAAGGAAAAAGAACCTAACTAGACATACTGAACTAGAAAATAATAAAATTAAATAAATAAAGACCAGATCTGGGAGAGCTCCCAGACATGTGTCTTGCCTCCTGCTGACACTAGCTAAAACTGATTACCTCACTTGCAGTGGGCGGGTATATCCTGCCAGGGAGGAGCCAACTTTTTTTTCCCCCTAGTATCAGTGCCTCCTAGTGGCAAGAGCATATACCCATTAATATAGTTGTCCCCCAATGAAGAGCGACCGAGAAAAGGGCCATTAGGTGGCTCTGTTCTGTTCCCTACCGCAAGTTAAACAGTTAGTTTGGTCTCATCCTGGCCTGTCAGGAGACCAAACTCAGAAAGTGCATGCGGGGCATGGGGAACGCCCACTTTCTCCTGCTGGGAGCTCACACAATGTGAGCAAGGGAAAAAGTATGATACATAGCTTTTTAAAGCTCTGAATTTTTTTTAAGGGCAGGAGGGGTGTTAGGAGTAGATAGGAAATATAATCTGAGTTAGTTTAGACAATATGGTTTGAGGACAGGGACTCTTTAAAGGGGTACTTCATTGGAAAAAAAAAACTTTTTTAATCAACTGGTGCCAGAAAGTTAAACAGATTTGTAAATTACTTCTATTTAAAAATCTTAACCCTTCCAGTATCAGCCACTATATGCTCCACAGGAAGTTCTTTTCTTTTTGAATTTATTTTCTGTCTGACCACAGTGCTCTCTGCTGACACCTCTGTCCATTTTAAGAATTGTCCAGAGTAGGAGCAAATCCCCATAACAAACCTATCATGCTCTGGACATCAGAGCACTGGGGTCAGACATAAAGGAAATTTATAAAGAAAATTACTTCCTGTGGAGCATACAGCAGCTGATAAGTACTGGAAGGGTTAAGATCTTTAAATAGAAGTAATATACAAATCTGTAACTTTCTGGCACCAGATGATTTACAAAAAATTTTTTCCAGGGAAGTACCCCTTTAATACTTTTTAAAGGTGAAAACATCTCAAGATGTTTTTCATACTCTATATTTACTATTTCTACGCATATACATACATTGTATTATATATATACACACACACACACACACATACTATTTCTACACCACAATGTCAAGCACAAAAGTCTAACATAACTCCAAGACACTTTACTTACTTTAAAAGCATAGTTCTTTATGGTTTTTATGACATCTTTAAAGAGAATCTTGGAAGTAAGTGTGTAGCCATGATAAATAACTGGTTCTCCATTAGGCCCGTCCCAGCAATCCAACTCAACACATCGGCAGCCTTTAGTCAGAGCCCTGTACAGTATAAAGAAATGTAACAGTTAGCATCACTGTATAGTGTATATATTCAAAAGTATTCATAGTTACATAGTAGGTACATAGTATGGTTGAAAAAAAAAAAAGGCACATGTCCAACAAGTTCAACCAAGCATGAGAAGGAAAGGAGTATGGTGAACAAAGGGGAAGGGAGTCTATTTTTCTGCATATGCATTAAAGTAAAACTGTCATGCGTGTCACTGCACTAACCTGTTGATACAGACAGGTAGTCCGGGTGACATTACTGATAACCATACTTACCTCTCCCCAATCCATGGTCCCGTTCTCCCGCTATCTTGCTCCATTCTTTTTGTTCCGGCGACATGCTTTGTGTATGGGCAGAGCTTCCTCATGTCACTGCTGCTGTTTTCCACGCAGAGGGGCCCAGCAGAGAAACAGCAACGGTGAGGTCAGGAAGCTCTGCCCATACCCAAAGAGTGCCGCTGGAAAAAAAAAAGAATGTAGCAAGATAGCCGGAGAATGGGACCATGGATCGGGGAGATATAAGTATGGTTATCAGTAATGTCACCCGCACTACCTGTCTGTACCAACAGGTTAGTGCAGTGACACGGATGTCAGTTTTACCCCTTAAGGACGCAGGACGTAAATGTACGTCCTGGTGCGGTGGTACTTAACGCACCAGGACGTACATTTACGTCCTGTGCATAACCGCGGGCATCGGAGCGATGCCCGTGTCATGCACGGCTGATCCCGGCTGCTGATCGCAGCCAGGGACCCGCCAGCAATGGCAGACGCCCACGATCTCGTGGGCGTCCGCCATTAACCCCTCAGGTACCGGGATCAATACAGATCCCGGCATCTGCGGCAGTGCGCGATTTGAATGAACGTTCGGATCGCCCGCAACGCTGCTGCGGGGATCCGATCATTCAGAACGCCGCACGGAGGTCCCCTCACCTTTCTCCTTCCGGCTCCCGGCGTCTCCTGCTCTGGTCTGAGATCGAGCAGACCAGAGCAGAAGAGGACCGATAACACTTATCTGTTCTATGTCCTATACATAGAACAGATCAGTATTAGCAATCATGGTATTGCTATGAATAGTCCCCTATGGGGACTATTCAAGTGTAAAAAAAAATTTAAAAAAAATGTAAAGTAAAAGTAAAAAAATAAGTGAAAAATCCCCTCCCCCAATAAAAAAGTAAAACGTCAGATTTTTCCTATTTTACCCTCAAAAAGCATAAAAAATTAATTTTATAGACATATTTGGTATCGCCGTGTGCGTAAATGTCCGAACTATTAAAATAAAATGTTAATGATCCCGTACGGTGAACGGCGTGAACAAAAAAAAAAAGTCCAAAATTGCTACTTTTTTAATACATTTTATTTTAAAAAAAATTATAAAAAATGTATTAAAAGTTTTTTACATGCAAATGTGGTATAAAAAAAATACAGATCATGGCGCAAAAAATGAGCCCCCATACCGCCGCTTATACGGAAAAATAAAAAAGTTAGAGGTCATCAAAATAAAGGGATTATAAACGTACTAATTTGGTTAAAAAGTTTGTGATTTTTTTTAAGCACAACAATAATAGAAAATTATGTAATAATGGGTATAATTTTAATCGTATTGACCCTCAGAATAAAGAACACATGTCATTTTTACCATAAATTGTACGGCGTGAAAACGAAACCTTCCAAAATTAGCAAAATTGCGTTTTTCTTTTTAATTTCCCCACAAAAATAGTGTTTTTTGGTTGCGCCATACATTTTAGGATATAATGAATTATGTCATTACAAAGGACAACTGGTAGCGCAAAAAACAAGCCCTCATACTAGTCTGTAGATGGAAATATAAAAGAGTTATGATTTTTAGAAGGCGAGGAGGAAAAAATGAAAACGTAAAAATTAAATTGTCTGAGTCCTTAAGGCCAAAATGGGCTGAGTCCTTAAGGGGTTAAGGACCGAGTGTTTTTCCACTTTTGTTTTTTTCCTCCTTACCTTATAAAAATTATAATCCTTTCAGTTTTGCACCTAAAGATCCATATGATGGCTTTTATTTTACTGATGTCATTACAAAGTATGGTGATTCTACTTTGCAATGACATCAGTAATTTTACCCAAAAATCTACGGCGAAACAAAAAAAAATTTGAAAAAAAACACCAGTTTGTAACTTTTGGGGGCTTTCGTTTCTACGTAGTAAATTTTTTGGTAAAAATGACATCTCTCTATTCTGTAGGTCCATACGGTTAAAATGATACCCTACTTATATAGGTTTGATTTGGTCTTACTTCTGGAAAAAATCATAACTACATGCAGGAAAATGAATACGTTTAAAACTGTCATCTTCTGACCCCTATAATAAAATTTTTCCGCGTACAGAGCGGTATGAGAGCTCATTTTTTGCACCATGATCTGAAGTTTTTAGCGGTACCATTGTTGCATTGATCGGACTTTCTGATCGCCTTTTATTCATTTTCTCATTATATAAAAAGTGACCAAAAATATGCTATTTTAGAATTTGGAATTATTTTGCGCGTACGCCATTGACCGCGCAGTTTAATTAACAATATATTTTCATAGTTCGGACATTTACATATGCGGCGATACCACATGTTTATTTTTATTATGGTTACATATTTTTTATATAGAATTTTGGAAAAAGGGGGTGATTTAAACTGTTAATATGCAAGGAGTTAATAGTTGTTGTTTTTTTTAAACATTTAATTTAACTTTTTTTTTATTTATTTTTATTTTTACACTTTTAGTTCCCTAAGGGGACTTTTAAGAGGAATCATTAGATTCCTCATACAGATCAATGTGGTTTCAAAGAACCACATTGATCTGTGTGCTCTGCGCTCGATTGATAAAGCCTGGCCCTGAGCAGGAGCTGGCAGTGAAGGAGAGGTAAGCCCTCTGGCTACCACATTAGTGGATCGTTTAAACCAGGGATGATTTAAATGTCCCTTTAGACGCTGCTGTCAACTTTGACAGCGGCAATCTAAAGGGGTAATAGCTGGCCACAGCAATCGCCCCATGTCTGCTATTAACGCCTGCCCCAAGCTAGAGGAATCAGCTGGGGGCCGGCTGGTATGAAGCGGGCTCGAGTCGGAACCCCGCGCCATACAACGGTTGCTGTCTCAGGACGAGCCGGCTTGTCCTTAGACAGCAACCGGTTAAGGTTATTTAGTTCTAGGAATGTATCTAACCCCTTTTTTAAGCTCTCAACTGTTCTGCTGTGGCCAGTTCCTGAGTTAATGCCTGGGGTGTATGTACACATGAATCAGTCTGAAGTGCAGCCAACAATTGTTATGAGGAAACCATTAACCTTTATAGAATATATTAAGGAATTGTATAGCTCGCAACACCCTAGTATAAAACTTTACCTGTTAAAATGTTCAAATAATATTGTGCAGAGCAGTAACCATCACCCTGCACTTACAGTTGAAGAAAAACTGTAGTCTGGACGCCATCAGCAGATTTTGTGATGCACAGGGCCTAGGAGCTTACCGTATATAAGCTTCAGTGCTGCTTGGACCCTTCAGCTGGTCTTCCATCAGGTAAGTGTTGTGTGAGGAGGAGATGAAGTAGTGACAAAGCGGCTGCTTCATGTCCTGGTGAACTCTTTTGTGAGCAGGATTAAACACATTGCCATCTTCAGACAAGAGATATATGAAGAAGCCATCTTTAGTCATAGACTGCTGCTTTTTACCTGCAATACATAATAAGCATCAACTTAGAAAGACCTCTTAAAAAGGTAAATATGATTCAAAGATTTGTAGCATTTTGTAATGTTTTGGCCAGTTCCATTTGCAGTAAAATGTACTGTGGATCTAAAACCAGTGCAGGATATTTTTCCTGAAAGATATGTATGCTAGAAAAACGTAAAACAAATGTGTACTATGAAATTATGTTGGAGCAATAAGAAAAAGATTCTTAAAAAGGAAAACGGTCACATTAAAAGCAAAAAATCTGCAGGCATCATGTTATAGAGCAGGAGAGGCTGAGCATATATATATATATATATATATATATATATATATATACATACATACACAGTTTTGTGGCAAATGTGTCAGAATAACTTGTCATTTATACATGGAAATCTCAGCTCCTTGTGGGCTAAGAAGTCACATGGGTGGTCCTACTTAATGATTGAAAGCTATCTGTATGAGTGCATATAGATCTGTCAGTCAGAGTAGAACCGCTCACTTAGTAACATGGTAACATAGTTCGTAAGGTTGAAAAAAGACCAGAGTCCATCAAGTTCAACCCTAATGAGTCCCTTCTGAGTTGATCCAGAGGAAGGCAAAAAACCCTCATACTAGACGTAAAAATTCCTTCCCGACTCCAAATATGAATACATCTCTGGATCAACATGCTGTCCCTAAATATCTAGTACACATAACCATCAATGTTATTATTCTCCAAAAAAGCATCCAGACCCCTTTTGAACTCTTTTACAGAGTTCACTATGACCACCTCCTCCAGGAGAGAATTACACAGTCTCAGTGCTCTTACAGTAAAGAACCCCTGTCTGTGCTGGTGTAGAAACCTTCTTTCCTCGAGACATAGAGGATGCCCCCTTGTTATAGATACAGTCCTGGGTATAAATAGATCATGGGAGAGATCTCTGTACTGTCCCCTGATATATTTATACATAGTTATTAGGTCGCCCCTAAGCCTTCTTTTTTCTAAACTAAATAACCCCAATTCTGATAATCTTTCTGGGTACTGTAGTCCTCCCATTCCCCGTATTACTCTGGTTGTCCACCTTTGAACCCTCTCCAGCTCCACTATATCTTTCTTGTACACTGGTGCCCAGTACTGTACACAGTATTCTATGTGTGGTCTGACTAGTGATTTGTACAGTGGTAGAATTATTTCCTTGTCGTGGGCATCTATGCCCCTATTCATGCACCCCATGATTTTATTTGCCTTGGCAGCAGCTGCCCGACGCTGGTCACTACAGCTAAGTTTACTATTAACTAAGACCCCTAAGTCCTTTTCCACGTCAGTCGTCCCAAGTGTTCTCCCATTTAATATATAACCCCGTCCCAGATTTTTTCTCCCCATGTGCATTACCTTACATTTATCAGTGTTGAACCTCATCTGCCACTTCTCAGCACAAACCCCCAAACTATCCAGATCCATTTGTAACAGTGCACTGTCCTCTATAGTGTTTACCGCTTTACAGAGTTTAGTATCATCTGCAAAGATTGCTACTTTACTATTCAACCCCTCTACAAAGGTCATTAAAAAATATATTAAATAGAACAGGACCCAAGACTGACCCCTGTGGTACCCAACAAGTAACAGTCACCCAATCAGAATAAGTACCATTAATAACCACCCTCTGTTTCCTATCGCTGAGCCAGTTACTTACGCATTTACACACATTCTCCCCCAGCCCGTTCCTTCTCATTTTATGCACTAACCTTTTATGTGGTACCGTATCAAATGCTTTGGAAAAATCCAGATATACGACATCCAGCAATTGCCCCTGGTTCAGTCTGGAGCTCACCTCCTCATAAAAGCTGATCAGGTTAGTTTGACAGGACTGATCCCTCATAAAGCCATACTGATATGGAGTCACACATTTATTTTTATCAAGATACTCCAAAATAGCATCCCTTAGAAAACCCTCAAACAATTTACATACAACCAGAGGTTAAACTAACAGGTCTGTAATTTCCGGGGTCACCTTTTGTCCCCTTTTTAAATATTGGCACCACATTTGCCATGCGCCAGTCCTGGGGAACCGTCCCTGTTACTATAGAGTCCCTGAATATTAAAAATAGAGGTCTGTCTATTACAATACTTAATTCCTTTATTTTGCATTATTTTTGTCATTTATTGCCCCCTTAACATTTTTATTCATCCATATTGGTTTTCTTTTATTTCTGACCCCTTTATTCCCATAGGGTATATACATCTTACAGTGAGAATTTAAGATATTCCTAAAAGTCTCCCATTTAGTGTCAGTATTCATATTTTTGAGGACACTATACCATTTTATATTGTTAAGGGCTTCTCTGAGTTGATCGAACTTTGCTTTCCTAAAGTTCATTGTTTTTGTGGCCCTTCGAGAGATTCCGTTATTGAAGAACACATTTATAATGTATTATATTATGATCACTATTTCCTAGGTGTCCTACTTGCACATCAGTTACTCTATCAGATCTGTTGGTTAATATTAAGTCTAGTAGGGCGCCCCCTCTGGTCGAGCCCTGCACCATTTGGGACAGATAATTGTCTTAGTCAGAATAGCTATAGTCAGAAATCTGTTTCCTTTATGAGATTCACAGGTCTCAGTCTCCCAGTTTATATCAGGATAGTTAAAGGGGTACTCTTGTGCTAAGACATCTTATCCCCTATCCAAAGGATAGGGGATAAGATGCCTTATTGCTGGGGACCCCTGTGATCTTGCACGCAGCACCCCGTTACAATCAGTCCCCGGAGCATGTTCGCTTCGGGTCTGATTACTGGTGATCATGGGGCCGGAGCATTGTGACATCACGCTCTCCCCCCTCAATGCAAGCCTATGGGAGGGGGCGTGCCAGCTGCCACACCCCCTCCCATAGGCTTGCATTGAGGGGACATGACACGGGGGCGGGGTCGTGACATCACAATGCTCTGGTCCCGTGATCGCCAGTAATCAGACCCTGAATGAACATGCTCCGGGGACTGATTGTAATGGGGTGCTGCATGCAAGATAATGGGGGTCTCCAGCGAACAGGCCAGAGTACCCCTTTAAAGTCCCCTATTATTATCACCTCATTCTGATTTGCTGCCTTGTTTATTTGCTTCAGTAGTTGATCTTCTGGCTCTTCCATTATGTTTGGTGGCTTATAACAAACCCTATCAGATTTTTTTTTATTATAATCTTCATATATTTCTAGCCATAATGTCTCCACATTATCGTTTCCCTCCCGTATATCCTCCCGCAGTGCGGCCTTCAGACTTGATTTCACTTAAAGACAAACCCTCCCCCTTTCCATTTTGTCCGATCCTTCCTTAATAGACTATAACCCTGTATGTTGACCGCTCAGTCACAGCTATCATCCAACCAAGTCTCTGTTATACCCACTATGTCATAATTTTTTTGAGACATCAACCACTCCAGTTCCTCTGTTTTATTGGACAGACTTCTGGCATTAGTCAACATGCAATACAATGGAGTATGATTTTTCTTCCTATGAAGCCTATCCCTTTTAACTATTTTAGCCCCTCCCTCCGCTCCACCCCCAGGTATATTACTAAGTCCCCCCTCTCTATCTACACTATCTTCCCCCTCTATGTTGTAGGTTTCCTCCACCTCCCCTAGTCCCTAGTTTAAACACTCCTCCACTCTTCTAGCCATCTTCTCCCCAAGCACAGCTGCCCCCTCCCCATTGAGGTGCAGCCCGTCCCTACGGTAGAGCTGGTATCTGACAGCTTAGTCAGCCCAGTTCTCCATGAACTCCTCCTTCCTACACCAGCTTCTCAGCCACTTGTTTACCTCCCTGATCTCCCACTGCCTCTCTGGTGTGGCTAGTGGTACAGGTAATATTTCAGAAAATATTACCTTGGAGGTCCTTGCCTTAAGCTTGCAGCCTAAGTCCCTGAAATCATTTTTAAGGACACTCCACCTACCTCTTACTTTGTCATTGGTGCCAATATGTACCATGACTGCTGGGTCCTCTCCAGCCCCACCCAGCAACCTGTCAACCCAATCCGCGATGTGCCGAACTCGAGTGCCAGGAAGACAACACACTGTTCAGCGATCCCGGTCTTTGTGACAGATCACCCTGTCTGTCCCCCTAATAATAGAGTCCCCCACTACCAGTACTTGTCTGGCCTGCCTTACACTCCTCCCTCCCTCCTTACTGGAGCAGACACCACCCTAGCGGTCAGAGGCAGCATCTTGCTGCAGTACTGCTAGCTCTGAAATGGCATCCACCTCATCTGCCAACCGGGCAAACTTTTAGGGGTGTGCCAGTTCAGGACTAGCCTCCCTGACACTTTTCCCTCTACCCCGTTTTCTAACTGTAACCCAGCTAGCTGCCTGACTGTCCTGCACCTCCGTCCCACTATCCTCCCCCACCTCTACCCCAGTGAGCAGGAGACTCCTCTTCAAGTGGTTAATGCTTCTCAGTGTTGCCAGTCGCTCTTCTAGATCCAGGATCTGGGCTTCCAAATGAGCAACTTGCGCACACATCTCGCACAACAATATGCACCCTCAAACTGCTGTTCAAGGATTGCATACATCGTGCAAGATGTACACCAGACTGCATTTTCCAACATGGAGGCCATACTAGATCTAAAAATCTAATATTTTAATTAAACTCCCTGAATTTAAGGTCCCCTCACTTTTATACTTCACACTCTTGTATACAGACACACAATCACTAGCTCAGACAATCGCTAGATATACTTGGTTTTATAGTTACCAAACAGCACCTCTGTCTCTTCACAGCCTGGAAGTAAATGCAAGGGCTAGCAGGCTGAAAATAGCTGCAATTTATCAGCTGCTAATTAGTTAACTTCTCCACCCACCCTCCACCTGCAGTCCCCTTTACAGAAAAAAAGAAGAGGGAAAAACAAACAAACAAAAAAAAAAAAAGAAAACCCCAAAAAACACAGAAGCTCTAAATGCTCAGTCACAGTACTTCTTACAGTATCCCCTTAAATTTTAAGTACTCTCACTTTTATACTTACTCACTTGTATAGGTCACACTCTTGTATACAGACACACACTCACTAGCTCAGACAATCGCTAGCTCAGACAATCGCTAGATATACTTGGTTTTATAGTTACCAAACAGCACCTCTGTCTCTTCACAGCCTGGAAGTGAATGCACTTGACTACTTGGCCCAGAATAAGTCCTGACAACCACCATTTATCCCAACATTCACTGGGGCCTACTGCTGCCTAAGATAGTAAAGTCAGGTTCACACACTGCATTTCCACCATATCCAAATACGGCTGTGTGCATGAGCCTTCATAAATTTCCCCACCTATTCTAACTGCTACCAATGGGCGGTATGTACCTTTAATCAGGTAAACAACATTGAGGAGAGGATCAGGAACCCGACAAAAGTCAAATCAGAGCATACAAAGCAACAATCACCAACTTACCCTCTTCACTTGGTTCATACTTTGCTATCAATGACTTTGCTTGGTCTAAGGTCACATTTTCCTGTTGCTCATTCTTCAGGAACTTGTGGAAGTTACCAGCAGACATGAAATTCTCACTGTCATTATATGTAGAAAATATAACATCTATCTCTTCCCGTTTTGTCAGGATCTTGTAAAACTCTTCTATTTCGTCATCTTCCAGGGACCCGGTCTTTGATTTGTCACATTGCTGAACATAAATCAAAAAATTCAGCTTTTGCAAAGATTTTCCAAGACAATCTGATTAATCTCAATAGTCTATTAAAGAGACTGCCTTAAAGGGGTACTCCGACGCTTAGACATCTTATCCCCTATCCAAATGATAGGGGATAAGATGCCTGATCACGGGGGTCCCCGGAGCGTGTTCGCTCCGGGTCTGATTACTGTCGATCACGGGGATGGAGCATTGCGACATCACAGCTTCGCCCCCATGTGACGTCACGCTCCGCCCCCTCAATGCAAGCCTATGGGAGAGGACGTGACAGCTCCCATATGCTTGCATTGATTGGGTGGAGCATGACGTCACACGGGGGCGGAGCCATGACATCACAATGCTCCGTCCCCGTGATCACAATGCTCCGTCCCTATTATCTAACGGGATTGCGGCGTGCAAGATCCCCAGCGGCGGGACCCCCGCAATCAGGCATCTTATCCCCTATCCTTTGGATAGGGGATAAGATGTATAAGCGCCGGAGTACCCCTTGAATACAAACATTCACAGATGACTACTTAAAATATTGCAGCAATTGTAATCGTACAAAAAAGTTTTGAAAATCACTAAGTTAAAAAAACGCAATCGATTGAAACATTAGAAATGAAAAAGGTTACTAAAAATGTCAATGTCACTAAGGCTGCTTTCACACTATGAAAAGTATCCGTTATATAACGCCCGTTATAAAATCGCGGGCGATTGCGTGGTTAAATGACCATTAGAAAATCCCTAACGGACGTTAGAAAATCCCATTATAGTCTATGGGATTTTCTAATAGCCGTTTTAACCCGTTATTAATATTGGTCGTTATTTTATGACGGGAGATAGTAACAGAAGAAATATTGCATGCACTATTTCTCCTGTTCAATCGCCCGTCGCAAAATAACGTCCGTTAATAATGGGCGATAACGGGTTAAAACGGCTATTAGAAAAATCCCATAGCCTATAATGGGATTTTCTAACGTCCGTTAGGGATTTTCTAATAGCCATTTAACCCTGCAATCGCCCGCGATTTTATAACGGGCGTTATATAACGGGTACTTTTCATAGTGTGAAAGCAGCCTTACAGGTCATAAACCAGCATGGTGCACTACATGCTATCATGTCAATGGCACCCTGTGTATGTCTTATCTGTGTGCAACTATAATACTAAGCAGCTACCCCCTCATGAATAGTAGGTGTGCGAGTGGTTGTTCGTCAGTATTTTGTACCTGTATGACCTCCCCCATTTAGTATTGTGGCTGATCTGCATCATAATGGGAATAGGTGCCTAGCCTGCCCTTGTATCAGGAACCTGTAATCAATAAGTGTGACCTATTTCTGTAATTTTTTTTTAAATTTCAAACCTGCCCAGTAGTATGCACTATTTTGACTTTTCTTCACACCATTTTTCCATGTGACTAAAATTTAAGGGTAGAATTTGAAAACTGTCAGCTGCCATATCCCCGCTGCACCCCATTTATTTGAATGAGCTGGTTGGCTCATTTTTGAATTGTATCAGTTTTGTTTCCGGACTAAAAACGGTCGCAGACCACGGTTCTCAGTCTGGCAAAATGGCAAAAAAAATAAATAAATAAATAAAAAACAACAGATACAGTCCAAAATCCTACCGGATTCAAATGAATGGGGTGCGGCATGGGTCCGATGGGGATACGGTAGCGTCCGGTTAAAAATTCTGCTGTATCCCCAAAACATGATGTCAATGCACCCTTAGACAGTACAGAAATGATCACCTTCAAACACATTCTGAATATAGTGCATCAAAATATGTAAAAAATAAATAAATACAAAAAAAACTAAGCAAACAAAAATAAAAAAAATGAAACTTCTACTATAGGAACACTGTATAAATGCCAGTAAAATTATTGTGTTGTCAAAAACAAACCAGGATAACCAGTGTACATATTTTTAGGAATCTTACCTGGAATATCTGTTTTGCATAGTTATCATCAGTTTCAATGTTTACTTCTTGCAGAAAGCTCTTTAGCTCTTTAAAGCTCATCTTGTTGTCCTTGTTCTTATCAGCTTTCCGTAAACAAGTGTGGATCCAACTATTATCATTATTAAGGATTATTCTGACTGACAATGAATGAGATGTACAGAAACTGTCCGATAGTGTCTAACCAGACAAAGACACAGGAACATAAATAATAAACCTGAATAAGTGATTAAAAAAATAAGTAATCCATCATTAAAACAGAAAACAAAATAGCTGATATTTGTATAGTCCAGACCATGGACTAGATATAAAGAGGCCCCAAAGAAGAAGGGATAGTAGTGGTGACCTTTCAATATGTAGGAATAGAAGTAATTAATTTCTGGTTTTCAGTAATTGCAAATAAAAAAAAACTGAACATGTGAACACAGCCTAAAAAAAAGTAGCTGGATAAGGGGATTAGGGGAGGAGTAGTATAGAGGGATTTAAGGAAAAAGAAAACACTGATTTATATTGTTTCTATTTACAGGGTAAACCAAGACCCACCCAAGATGTGTTTTAATGTTCTAGGTTGTAAAGCAGGATTGCGTCACTTCACACACATTGAGTCAGTAGCTAACGGCCACGGTGAGATAAGAACAGGCTGTGGGGCAGTTTCTTGGGAGGGGACATAGGCTATGCAGCTCGTTCCTGGTTCAAATGGGCTCAGGCAATTATGAAGAGTGGTCAGGGTGGTCCAGCAAGCAGTTGCTCATGGGAAGCTAATGGAGGTACACTTGTATTGCAGGCTCCATGTCAGAGGTCCACATGCAGGTATGCTCCAGCCCATCAGGTCAGGTATATGTATGTGTGAGTGGTGTTCCCTGGAAAGAGGAATTTTATCATATAGTTGTGTCTAAACATGGGATTTGACATTCTGTATCATAACAAATGAGTTCTAACCACCAATATATAAAATAAACACAGACTGTTGGATCTCCTTGAGGATAAAAAGTTGAAGACTACTTAGGCTACATTCACATAGCCGTTGAGATCCGTCCCGCTTTACTTCCATCACTGCCTCCTAAACGGATTATACAACACTTCTCAAAAAAATAAAGGGAACACTAAGATAACACATCCTAGACCTGAATGAACTAATCATATAAAATACTTTTGTCTTTACATAGTTGAATATGCTGACAACAAAATCACACAAAAATTATCAATGGAAATCAAATTTATCATCCCATGGAGGTCTGGATATGGAGTCGCAATCAAAATCAAAGTGGAAAACCAAACTACAGGCTGATCCAACTTTGATGTAATGTCCTTAAAAGAAGTCAGAATGAGGCTCAGTAGTGTGTGTGGCCTCCACATGCCCATATGACCTCCCTACAATTGGATTCAGGTCTGGGGAACGGGTGGGCCAGTCCATAGCATCAATGCCTTCCTCTTGCAGAAACTGCTGGCACACTCCAGCCACATGAGGTCTAGCAATGTCTTGCATTAGGAGGAACCCAGGGCCAACCGCACCAGCATATGGTCTCACAAGGGGTCTAAGGATCTCATCTCGGTACCTAATGGCAGTCAGGCTACCTCTGGCAAGCACATGGAGGGCTGTGCGGCCCCCCAAAGAAATGCCACCCCACCGCCAAACTGGTCATGCTGGAGGATGTTGCAGGCAGCAGAACCTTCTCCACGGTGTCTACAGACTCTGTCAGGTCTGTCACATGTGCTCAGTGTGAACCTGTTTTCATCTGTGAAGAGCACTAGGCGCCAGTGGCAAATTTGCCAATCTTTGTGTTCTCTGGCAAATGCCAAACGTCCTGAACGGTGTTGGGCTGTAAGCACAACCACCACCTGTGGATGTCGGGCTCTCATACCACCGTCATGGAGTCTGTTTCTGACCATTTGAGTGGACACATGCACATTTGTGGCCTGCTGGAGGTCATTTTGCAGGGCTCTGACAGTGCTCCTCCTTGCACAAAGGCGGAGGTATCGGTCCTGCTGCTGGGTTGTTGCCCTCCTACAGCCTCCTCCACATCTCCTGATGTCCCTCCATGCTCTGGACACTACGTTAACAGACACAACAAACCTTCTTGCCACAGCTCGCATTGATGTGCCATCCTGGATGAGCTGCACTACCTGACCCACTTGTGTGGGTTGTAGACTCAGTCTCATGCCACCACTAGAGTGAAAGCACCGCCAGCATTCAAAAGTGACCAAAACATCAGCCAGAAAGCATAGGAACTGAGAAGTGGTCTGTGGTCACCACCTGCAGATCCACTCCTTTATTGGGGATGTATTGCTAATTGCCTATAATTTCCACCTGTTGTCTGTTCCATTTGCACAACAGCATGTGAGACTGTCAATTAGTGTTGCTTCTTGAGTGGACAGTGTGATTTCACAGGAGTGTGATTGACTTGGAGTTACATTGTGTTATTTAAGTGTTCCCTTTATTTTTTTAGTAGTGTACTAACGGGTGCAAACTGATGTAAAAGGATGCCATTATGTGGCATCCTTTTGCTTAAGTTTTTCATCTGTTATTAGAGTAAAGTCAGCTGCCTACAGTCTCCCGCATCCAGGACTACTACTACTCCCATCATGAAACAGACTTGTTTCCATGATGGGAGTAGTAGTTCCCCGGCTGCGATGTATATACTGTGTAAACTTTCATTTGGAAATGATAGTAATAGTTCAAAAACCCTGCCGGGAGCCCTGAATGGCCGGCACCGAGGAGCCATTCAGGGCTCCCGGCAGGGTTTTTGAACTATTACTTTGACCCCCAGATTTATGCCCCCATGCACATTTATAATAATTTATTGGGCCTAGTGTGCATATCCTGATATTCCTTGATATTTATGAAAGTGAAAGTAAACGCTTCCCGGAAGCTCAGTCGGGCTGATCGGGACATCGCGATAAAATCGCGATGTCCCGATCAGCTAGGACGCAAGCGGAGGTCCCCTTACCTGTTTCCGCCGCGTACGATCTGGGTTTGATTGTTCAAAGCCTGAGCTACAGGCTTGAGCAATCGAGACCCTATCTCGCTGATCCAGCATAAGAGATCCGTGTACAGTGCTATAGCTCCCTATGGGAGCTATAACACTGCAAAAAAAAAAGTGGAAAAAAAAAAAGTTAACAAAAGGTCATTTAACCCCATCCCTAATAAAAGTTTGAATCACCCCTCTTTTCCTATAAAAAAAAAAAACTGTAAATAAAAATAAACATATGTGGTATTGCCGCGTGCGGAAATATCCAAACTATAAAAATATAGAGTTAAATAAATTGCACGGTCAATGGCGTACACGCGAAAAAATTCCGAAGTCCAAAATAGCGTATTTTTGGTCACTTTTTATATCATGAACAAATGAATAAAAAGCGATCAAAAAGTCCGATCAATAAAAAAATGGTACTGATAAAAACTTCAGAACACGGCGCAAAAAAGGAATCCTAATACCGGCCCGTAAGCGGAAGAATAAAAAAAGTTATAGGGGTTAGAAGATGAGAATTTTTAACATATAAATTTTCCTGCATGTAGTTATGATTTTTTTCCGAAGTACGACAATATCCAACCTATATAAGTAGGGTATCATTTTAACCATATGGACCTACAGAATAAAGGTAAGGTGTTATGTTTACCGAAAAATGCACTGCGTAGAAACGGCACCCACACTACAGCAGATTCAAGATGGACACCAGAAACTACTTTATGTGAATGAATGCCACTTATACTGCAGTTAGCAAACTGCAGCGAGCCAAATGCCAAAGAAAGGTTAGTAAAATATAATGTGCTGGTCCTCTCGGCACCACTTCACAACATGCCAGGCTGTAATTACAAGCGCTGGGCAGCAGGAGACAGTTTTCATACATATTTTTATCCTCAGGCCTCCGCCCTGCGCTTACTGCGCCCTGTAATTAAGAACATATGAGTACCATAAAACATGACTGATAGCAGTTTACATAATAGACCACAAAATATAGAAGCACGTTTATACATAGACAAATATGGAACCTGTTGTCAGAATTAGAACTAATTATATTGTCAAGTACTAGAAGATAATTCTGTATTTACAGGGGTATGGAAATAAAAAAAAATATATATGAAAAAACTACTACAAGGGACTAAAACAGAGCCCAGTCCACTTGTCCTGGGCAATTTTCGCTTTTACACTCGTTTTTTCCTCCTTGCCCTATAATAGCCATAACTAACTACTATATTGATACCTTTTTAATGGGTATCCACTACTAGTCCCAGCAATTCACCAAATTAACCCTTAGATAAACGTGTTTCACCAGAGCTTCCTTCAGAAAGGTGAGCTCCTATATTTAGAGATCAAAGACCAGAGCTGATTAATTAAACATTTAATCTGATAAAAGGTATAACAGTGCTATGCATAAAAATAAATGACATACAGTTACAAAAATATGAAAGAGTTTAGCAAGACAAGTTCAGAAAACAAAAGATGAAGTTCTTACAGCATGATGATATAGCCGTCCTTGTGAGTGAGAGTCCAGCTCTTGTCTGCTTTTGGCACAGCCTTGAACAACAGTTGAGTCCAGCATTTTTAAATCTTATCTCTGCTTCTTTGGAGGGAAACCCCATTCCCCCCCTCCCCTCTGACCCCACCAGGTGGGGCATCTCTCTTCCTGACCCCTTATCTGTTTGATTATATGATGGGACCAGAGTGCACGACTTCAAAGGAGATACCAAACAGCCAGACCCCCAATAATATGCAATACACAAACACACAGTCTGAATGACCCTCACCCCTAGGTCTTAGTTTATACACAGATACAATTATAATACACATGTAGGATTCAATAATCAGGCCTTGGGCCTGACAAACATATGCTCCGAAACAAACAAAAAAATTATATTGGTAAAGTGACATTGAAATAATTAAAGAGTTTTGCAAATTTGGTTGTCTTTTCTACGCCATTTACCTTGTGGTCAGCTAATATGTTAGCTGGCCTGATTACAGCAATACCAGATTTGTATAGTTTCCGTCATGTTTTACGAATTAAAAAAAAATGTGGAACTTTTTCACATTTTTTTTAATTGACCTTTTCTGACCCCTGTAGCTTTTTTTTTTTCTTCCGTATACCAGATGGAGTAGGAGGGCTAATTTTTTTGCGCCATAATCTGTTTTTGTATCGGTGCCATTTTGGTATTGATCTAACTTTTTAAAATCGCTTTTAACTTTTTCTCTGGGATATTATAAAAATAGCAATTCTGTGGTTTGGTGTTTTTTTTTTTTTTTTTTTACATTTACGTCATTTACCTTACGGGATAATGTTATATTTTAATTGTTCGTACAATTACAAACACAGCGATACCAAATTTGTTTATTTTTATTATGTTTACATATAGAAAAGGGGGTGATTTTAACTTTTAATATGGAAGGGGTTAATGTGTCTTTTTTAAACTTTTTTTTTTTACACTTTATTAGTCCCTTAGGGGACTTTTAGGAGGAATCATTAGATTCCTCATGTAGATCAAGGCAGTTCTATTGAATTCCATTGATCTGTGTGCTCTGCGATCCATTGATAGAGCCTAGTCCAGCCAGGCTCTATCAATGACAGAGCCACAGACACCAGGGAAGCAGAGTTAAGCCCTCTGGCTACCTCATACTAGACCTCATACTGGATCTCTGCCATGCTTGTCGGGGACTTTCAGCTCCGGCCCTACTTGCCGGAAGCAGGGCTAAGGTCCTGAAAAATTCACCTGCCCATTGCCCGGAACTGCATGCCCCGGGCGGTGGGCAATAGGAATTTCCCATCCCTGATTTATTAGAAGGGTAGACGAGCCACTATATGTCACTGTGTTGCTGACGCATACTTTGTGCAAACTGAAAAACTATTAAACCAAAAAATTCTGTATAAAGTGTGATTACACAAAATGTGATATTGAGTATCCCAAGTCACCTCAGAGTTAAGGGACAAGTGTCTTAAAAACAACCTTCCAGCTCAGGAGGGGGTGCTTTTCATAATATGTTTGGGCTAAATAGTTAAAGGGGTACTCCGGGTGAAGACCTTTTTTTTAAAAATAAACTGGTGCCAGAAAAATAAACAGATTTGTAAATAACTTCTATTTGAAAATCTTAACCCTTCCAGTACTTATTAGCTGCTGTATGCTCCAGATGAAGTTATTTTCTCTTTGAATTTATTTCCTGTCTGACCACAGTGCTCTCTGCTGACACCTCTTTCCATGTCAGGAACTGTCCACAGCAGGAACAAATCCCCATAGTAAACCTCTGCTGCTCTGGACAGTTACTGACATGGACAGAGGTGTCAGCAGAGAGCACTGTGGTCAGACAGAAAGGAAATTAAAAAAAGAAAGGAACTTCCTCTGGAGCATACAGCAGCTGGTGAGTACTGGATGGATTAAGATTTTTTATACAGAAGTAATTTACAAATCTGTTTAACTTTCTGACACCAGTTGATTTAGAAAAAAAAAATAATAATAATTCCACCGGAGTACCCCTTTAAATAGGCACTGCTTCTAAACAAATTTTGCATAGATCAAATAGTCGCTCAGCCAGTCATTGGGCCCAGTCCAATTTGTCATATTACTGCTGTGGCCAACAATCAGCTGAGTTGCAGGATTGAGTGATGGCCCCTGAAGCAGGAAGAGGACTGGAGCAGAGACTGGGATAGGGATTGCGGCATATTGAGATTGCCAGCGTACCCCATTAAATCTTATAGAAAAACTAGATTCAATATGGATGATGGTATTCATTGATAAGAAATGTCCATCTTCTATAATATATGAATTTACTACTATTTTCACAATTCAATCTTTTTATTAGAATCACTCCACGGACACTGTGTAAAGGATACTGTTGCAGCTTCTGCTTCTGACTCATGGCTCGAGAGTTACTCATAATCTTATTTAATCCTTCAGTCCAGCGAGCAGCTTCTTCTTGCGAGTTAGCGATCAGGTCAAGGTTTTTTCGATGACCCTTAAAGATAATTGAGAAACACAGATCGCTTGGGACATCCTGCGCAAACCTCTTCATACCCTCTGTTTCATGACCTGGACGCACATCTTCAATGTCATCAATGGTGACTGACAGAGAGAAAGGAAAAAACACATACAAGAAACATGAATTTTACATATAAAACACAAACCACAATGTAAGAATTTTTACATATAATTTGACATTATGATGTAATATAGCTAGTGGGACATCTGCTAACCTGGGGACCCTGTTGTACAGCCAAAGTCTTAAAGGGGTACTCCACTGCCCCAGCATTCAGAACATTTTGTTGTGAAGGAGTTGTGATGTAATGGCCACGCTCCTCTGTGTGTAACACCACACCCCTTTCCATAGACTTGCATTAAAGGGGTGTGGTGTGATGTCACGAGGGGTGTGTCTGTGACATCACAACCCCTACAGCCCACACCCAAAATACCCCTTTAACCCCTTAAGGACCGAGCCATTTTTTGCAAATGTGACCTGTGTCACTTTATGCATTAATAACTCTGGGATGCTTTTACGTATCATACTGATTATGAGATTTTTTTTGTGACATACTCTATGTTGGTGGTAGATCATTTCTTCGTGAAAAATTCCACAATTTCATGAAAAATTAGAAAATTTTGCATTTTTCTAACTCTGAAACAAAAGCTTGTAAGGAAAATGGACATCCCAAATCAATTATATATCGATTCACATATACAATATGTCTACTTTATGTTGGCATCATAAAGTTGACTTTTTTTTTAACTTCTTGAAGACATTAGAGGGTGCTGAAGTTTAGCAGCAATTTTCAAGAATTTTTTTTTCTAAATCTGAAGGTTTCAGGAACCAGTTCAGTTTTGAAGTGAATTTAATTGCCTTTAAGTTATAAATCCCCCATCAATTAACCCATTATGAAAACTTTACACCTCAAAGTATTCAAAATGAAATTCAGTTAAGTTTAAGTTTGTTAACCCTTTAGGTGTTTCATAGGAATAGCTGCTAAGTGGAGGTGAAATCTCAAAATCTAAATTTTTAACACCAGCATGTTATTGTAGCCCCATTTTTTTTTCATTTTTACAAAGGGTAACAAAAGTAAAAGCCCCACAAAATTTGTAACCCCATTTCTTATAAGTATAGAAATACCTCATATGAGGATGTAAAATGCTCTGCTGGCGAACTACAGGTCTCAAAAGGGAAGGAGCAAAATTTGGCTTTTAGAGAGAGAATTTTGCTGAAATGGTTTTTTTTTGTCACATTTAGGAAGCCCCCATGGTGCCAAAACTGTGGAAACCCCTAACATGGCCCTCCATTTTGGAAACTACATCCCTCAAGGAATGTAACAAGGGGTACAGTGGGCCTTAACTCCCCACAGGTGTTTCACAATATTTCGTTAAAGTTTGAGGCTTAAATGAAAAATGTGTGTTTTTTTTTTTTTACACTAAATTGCTGGTGTTACCCCAAATTTAGCATTTTTACAAGGGGTAATAGGAGAAAAATCATTCCAAAATTTGTAGCCCCATTTCTCTCATTACCCCTAGTAAAAATGCTAAATTTGGGGTTACACCAGCAATTTAGTGTAAAAAAAAAACCACATTTTTCATTTAAACCTCAAACTTTAATGAAATGTTGTGAAACACCTGTGGGGAGTTAAGGCCCACTGTACCCCTTGTTACATTCCTTGAGGGGTGTAGTTTCCAAAATGGAGGGCCATGTTGGGGGTTCCCACTGTTCTGGCACCATGGGGGTTCCTAAATGTGACATGCCCCCCCAAAAACCATTTCAGCTAAATTCCCCTTCTGAGACCTGTAGTTCGCCAGCAGAGCATTTTACATCCTCATATGGGGTATTTCCTTATTCGAGAGAAATGGGGCTACAAATTTTGGAGTGATTTTTCTCCTAAGGAAATACCCCATATGAGGATGTAAAATGCCCTGCTGGCGAACTACATGTCTCAGAAGGGAAGGAGCAAATTTTGGAGAGAGAATGTTGCTGAAATGGTTTTTGGGGGGAAAATTTAGGAACCCCCATGGTGCCAGAACAGTGGGAACCCACAACATGGCACTCCATTTTGGAAACTACACCCCATATAGTCACGCTGGTGATCGGAACGTCACAGAGCCGTCAGCCTCGCTCGGTGATAGGCTGAGGGCACCATCATGTAAGGAGGTGGCCCGCAACTCACAGGAGGACAAGGTGACATATGATTAGTTCCCCGATGTGGGGGACAGCGCAGCGCTGGGCTGATAAACCGGGGGGGGGGGGAGAGAAGCAGAACAGCACCCACGGGTCACATAGGATTGGTTCCCGAATGTGGGGACAGCGTGCAGTGGCTGATAATTAAGTCAGGAAAAAAATGTTGGTATTCGGTATGAACCGGTATACCGCCCAGCACTAAGAAAACCCATCCTTGGTGCTGCAAAACCCCAACAAAATCATTCATACTTCAGCTGTCTGGGTCATCCAAACTATTTGTTGTTGGGTTTTTTGTTTTTTAAGTTATATAAATAAAACTAAACATAAATGAACAATGCATTTCGGTTTAGCCCCCTTTTGCAGATTGAGCCACTCAAAAGAACAATGCATTTCAGGGTTTGAGTGTCTACATCTGAGGAAGGGGGCTAAATCCCCAAAACAAGTTTTAATTTTTATATATAAGAAAATAAAAGCATGGACATTACATGGACAGTAGAAGTCCATGTAAGATTTAGCAATGCCAAAAGACGAGCATCTTGTTTTTAGTCTTCGAAATCCCGAAATCGGTGAGCCCCAGCAGAAAAATCTGCACAAAAGTCCATGCAGATTTTGTGGTAGATTTGCTGAAGATGTGATGTAGATTTTACTTTCCCCACTGATTTTAATGGAAAAATCGCAAAATAACTTGACATGATGCAAATCTTATAATCCGACTGTAGGTAAATTCCAGTAAGGAACATTTCCACTGTGTGAAGATGAGATTTCTACAACATATTTGATGGTGCTGCAATCTGCTGCAGATTTTCCATGTAAATTTCCACATGAAAAATCTGCAGCAAAAAAGTCTTGTGTGTGTTGACGAGAGGTCATCCATTGGGAGATAGAGATCGGGTTTCATATGTGTGTTTCTCCACTCTAATTCTCAGCTCTTTTTAATCTTATCCTCTACCTTATTGTTTTCTAGAAGAAATTGAAAACAGAGAAATTGTATTACTCTAAAGTCTGCTACAACAATTCTAAATTTGTCAGAACAATTTCAAGCCTTTCCTCCAACCTGGTTATTAAAGATGACAATTTTTGGGTCAAATAATTTATAGGCAAACGCAAGGCTAGTCATATTTCCTCTCTAGTTAAAACTGGTGCTTAATAAAAAGACATGACAAAAAAAAAAGGTACATTTTTAAAATGATAATATACTAAATAATGATACTATACTAAAATAAGCGATATAGAGATACAGTTTCAACACACAATGTGCCAGTTGTTGTAAGTGTGGTCTTTTGTGGTTTCAATGTCCAATCCATCGCCATAGGACCATGAAAGCAAATCATTATTAGTCATCCCATATATCTGCCAGATATAAATATACAAAACTATTCTGTGCAGCCATTAACTTTTTTTATTGACTCATAACAGCTACATGTCAGCGTATGTAAACCTGATAGTCCCAATTAACAATGACACAATAAGCTAGATGGTTGCTTAACACAAAAGGCTTTGTCAGGAGGCTGCAAATGGAATTAGGAAAGGTAAAATCTGCTTCAGTAAGGCTTCATGTCTGGTATACACACTTGTATATGCACTGATCAGTCACAACTTTAAGACCAGTGACCTGAGAAGGGAATCACAATGATAATCTAGTGACAATGGTGCCTGCCAAGGCGTGGGATATATTAGGCAGCAAGTAAAGAGTCCGTTCTTGATGTTGACCTGTTGGAAGCAGAACAAAAAGGGCAAACTTAAGAATCTGAATGACTGCCAAGAGTAAACACTAGACTACTAGGTCAGAACATGTCCAAAAACAGCAAAAAATAGCATGCTCCTAGTATAAAATGGTTAGAACCTCACAAAAGGGATCCAAGAAAGAACAACCAGTGATTATCAATAGGCTTCTGGGTGCCTATGGATGATTGATTTATGCAAAAAGCAAAGGCTAGTCCATCTTGTTCAATCCCACAAAAGAGCTACTGTAGTACCGAGTTCTGAAAAAGTTAATGCTATGAAAGGCAAGTGTCAGAACATACAGTGCCTTGCTTCAGCATTACCTACTGGTCAGAGTGCCCATGAGCCCGGTCTACATGCAAAACCACTTAAATAAGCATGTTTTTATTTACATCAAATGGATGGTCAAGTCCATGTGCAGAGGATAAACGAAGAGAAGAATGCAAATAGGCGGTGGGATACCCTGGGCCATGTCTGATGGAAAAAACATAGGTCTTAACATCCCAATGATAATCCCTGCCATATTGGAAAAACTGTTCAGAACATTGGCATAGCTTTAAAGGGTAGCTCCCACCATCCTTTTTTTATTTTCTATCCCTGCCTATTACCCATCTATCCCCAACCCCCTCCCTGCTTTAAAAAAATTTTTTTACTATGTTAAAAATGACTTTTTGTCTGCCTGGTAGTGTGCTCACTACCAGGCAGACTTCCCCAGCAGGCACCACGCCACTGATGCCTGCTGGGGCTGACACTTCCGCCCTTAGTTCATGTTCATCTACACAGGGTGCCTCCAGCTGTTTCACCACAACTCCCAGCTTGCCCTGACATCTATTGGCTGTCAGGGAAAGCGGGGAGATATAGTGTTGAAACAGCTGGAAGCACCCTGTGCAGGAAACAATTAGATCCTAAAATAGATCCGTACATACTGCCAGACGGTCCAGCGTGCAGGGGCAGCAGCAGCAGCGGAGTCATGTGCAGGAGGAGTGGCCGGCCAGCCAGGGAGCCAATGCGCTCGCTCCCTGCCTGTGTGACTGACAGGCAGGGAGCGAGCGCAGGCTGAATGAATTAGGACAGATGCCCGGCCGGCATCAGTCAGAATTCAGGCGTGACGTCACGCCAGCCTGCAGCCGGCCACTAGGAGGGAGACCCCTAGTGGCCGGTTTTCAAACGTTAATTAAAGCATTTTAATAAAAAAAAAATATTATGAAAATGTATTAGAGATATGTTGTAGTACATATGTACTACAACATATCAAAAAAAAGTTCATGACAGTGCCAATTTAAAATTCCTAGAACTAGCATTAGTATACTTTTTCATAATGTATGGAAAATATATTGAAAACTGTATAATGTGTTGGTATTAGATTGCATTCTTTTAGACAGGAAGTACTTTTGTTTTTAGAACTGTCAAGGCTGGTGGGCCTTAGGCTCTGTTCACATACACTTTTAGATATTTGTTTAGGATGGAAACCATGATGCAGTGCTGGATCTATCAGACACTGAAGGTGCCCGATGAACACTAATTGTCTATAGTTTTATAAAGAGGTTACACACGCTGCTTCTCTAACCCCCCCCCCCCCCCGTTTGCATTGGGGAACTAATCAGGTTAGGCTAGGTTCACAACGCGTTTTGTACTTACGGTTCCCGTATACGGCTGGGAGGAGGGGCTTAATCGCGGCGCCCCGCACTCAGCCGTATAGGGGAACCGTATTTAATGCATGTCTATGAGCCGACCGGAGTGAACCGCAGCCTCCGATCGGCTGCATTTTCGTCCGTATGCGGTTTCCCGACCGTAGGCAAAAACGCGGTCGACCACGTTTTTGCCTGCGGTCGGGAAACCGCATACGGCCGAAAACGCAGCCGACCAGAGGCTGCGGTTCACTCCGGTCGGCTCATAGACCTGCATTAAATACGGTTCCCCTATACGGCTGAGTGCGGGCGCCGCGATTAAGCCCCGCCCTCCCCTCCTCCCAGCCGTATACGGGAACCTTAAGTACAAAACGAGGTGTGAACCCAGCGGGGGAACATAGGATGGTAAGTTAAAGTTTAATTTTGTTTATTTTTGTAGCCCGGTCACAAGGAATATGTAGTACAGTACAGAGTTCCAGCGCCGGCGGCCCGCAACTCACAGGAGAACGAAGAGAGTGGCGCTTGCGGCTGACATACGATTAGTTCCCCAATGTGGGGGATAGCGCAGTGCTGGGCTGATAATTCATTGGGAGGGGGGGAGGAGCAGAACAGCGCCCGCGGGTCACATATGATTAGTGGGGACATCGCGCTTCGGCTGAAAATTCATTCATTCATTCTAGGGGGGGGGTCTTGAGGGGCCCAACCGGTATTGCAGTATGGGAAAAATTCATATCGTGCAGGAAAAAAAATTCGGCATTCGGCATGAACCAGTATACCGCACAGCACTACTTTGTAGAGCCACCTTTTGCGGCAATCACAGCTCCAAGTGGCTTTGGATAAGTCTCTATGAGCCGCCACATCTTACGACTGGGATTTTTGCCCATTTCTCCTTGCAAAACTGCTCCTTCAAGTTGGATGGTTTGCGCTTGTGAACAGCAATCTTTAAGTCTGACCACAGATTTTCGATTGGATTGAGATCTGGGCTTTGACTAGGCCATTCCAACACAATACATGTTTCCCCCTTAAACCACTCAAGTGTTGCTTTAGCAGTGTGTTTGGGGTCATTGTCCTGCTTGAAGGTGAACCTCCATCCTCGCCTCAAATCATGCACAGAGTGGGACAGGTTTTGCTCAAGAATATCCCTGTATTTAGCACCATCCATCTTTCCCTCAACTCTGACCAGTTTCCCAGTACCAGCTGCTGAAAAACATCCCCACAGCATTATGCTGCTACCACCATGTTTCACTGTAGGGATGGTGTTCTTTGGTGATGTGATGTGTTGGGTTTGTGCCAGACCGTTTTCTTTGATGGCCGAAAAGTTCAATTTTAGTACCCTCAGACCAGAGTACCTTCCTCCATACATTTTGGGAGTCTCCCACAGGCCTTTCCGCAAACTCACAACGTGCCTTTTTGTTTTTAGCTGAAAGTAATGGCTTTCTTCTGGCCACTCTGCCATAAAGCCCAACTCTATGGAGCGTACGGCTTATTGTCGTCCTATGTACAGATGCTCCAGTCTCTGCTGTGGAACTCTGCAGCTCCTCCAGGGTTACCTTAGGTCTCTGTGCTGCCTCTCTGATTAATACCCTCCTTGCCCGGTCCATGGGTTTTGGTGGGTGGCCGTCTCTTGGCAGGTTTCCTATTGTGCTATGTTCTTTCCATTTGGTTATGATAGATTTGATGGTGCTCCTGGGGATCATCAAAGATTTGGATATTTTTTTCTATAATCTAGCCCTGTACTTCTCAACAACATTGTTGGGGAGTTCCAGTCTTCATGGCAGTGTTTGGTTACTGATGCCCCTTGCTTAGGAGTTGCAGCCTCTGGGGCCTTTCAAAAAAGGTGTGTATATATAATGACAGATCATGTGACACTTAGATTAAACACAGGTAGACATTTCACTAATTATGTGACTTCTGAAGGTAATTGGTTCCACCAGAGTTTTTCATGGGCTTCCTAACAAAAGGTGGTGAATACATACGCACATGACAATTTTCTGTTTTCTATTTCTAAACAATAGTTTTATTTATATATTTTTCTCATTTCACATCACCAACTTAGACTATTTTTTCTGATCCATCACGTAAAATTCAGATGAACAGAACAATGAATTTAAAGGCAGTAATGTATCAAAATACGAAAAAAGAAAGTCAAGGGGGAGGGGGGGGGGGGGGCACTGTAAATACTAAAAGCACTGCAAAACAGGTGTGTCTATACTGACAACATCTACAGGTGAATGTGTATGTCCCACCATTTTTTTTAAGACTTCAGTTTAAATGCTAGTGCCCTATGAGCTCCTGGCTTTACATGCTATTGATGGATGTTAGACAATTGTTGGCTTAAGGGAAAGTAGGCCTTTCTCCACTGAAATTGGCTTAAAGGGGTACTACCGTGCTGACAACTTATCCCATAAAGGATAGGGGATAAGTTGCATGACCCCCGCAATCTCGCACACAGCACCCCGCTCTCATCAGGCCCCGGAGCGAACATCCGCTCCGGGTCTGATGATGGGGCCGGTGATCGTGACGTCACAGCCCTCCTGTGACGTCACGCTCCTCCCCCTTAATGCAAGTCTATGGCAGGGGCGAGACAGCTAGCGCGCCCCCTGCCATTGTCTTACATTGAGGGGGCAGAGCGTGACGTCACATTGGGGCGGAGCCGTGACGTCACGATACTCCAGCCCTGTGATCGGCAGTCATCAGACCTGGAGCGATGTTCGCTCCGGGGCCTTATGAGAGCGGGATGCTGTGTGCGAGATCGCGAGGGTCCCCAGGATCAGGCAACTTATCCCCTATACTTTAGGGTATAAGTTGTCAGCACGGTAGTACTGACAAAATAAAATAAATAAACTTAAACATTTTTGTGAGGTTATACATTAGAGTTACAGAGGCACTGAGAATCTACAAACTCCATGTAGATTTGCCCAAGTTCATTCTGTGGGCCATTCAGCCACAACACATTAGAAACAACCAGCATGCAGTTGTTAAACTACTTGGTTATGTTTATTGAAGCATGTAATATTGTACTTTGACAAGACGTCCTCCATACACAGTGACAAGGGATTGTTTCCACTTGATGCAATTCTATTCCTTTCCGTATCCTTCTACAGGCCCACATAATCTCCTCAGCAGAACATGTACTGTCTAGAGCTCTGTCTGACCCAAAGTAGCAGATGTATTGCCAGTCGTCCAATAAGTTATATGGAAAAATAATTACATAAATTAGATTTATTGTGGACAATTTATGAGGAGCAATTGTTCAATATTAAAAAGGATAAAACAATAAATTTACTCAGTTTTCCTTTTGAGGTGTTTCAGGACATGTGTAATCCCAGACATGGCTTCTAGACAAATGCTGAATTGTTTCGAAACACAAAAAAACTGCAAAACTCTTTTTTCTAATTCTTTTTTTAACGTGGGCTGAGTATAGTGGTCTGCCACAATTTTCAGTGCGAATCGAGTGTCAGATGCACTCTGAAAATAATCAAAATGTGTCGGCCACAAGAGTAAATGCATCTGTGCCTGTGATTAAAGGGGCACTCCGGTGGAAAACTATTTTATTTTTCTTCATATCAAATGGCTCCAGAAAGTTAAATAGTTTTGTAAATTACTTCTATTAAGAAATATTAATCCTTCCCGTACTTATCAGTACTTATTATTCTGTATGCTACAGAGGAAGTTGTATAGTTCTTTTCAGTCTGACCACAGTGCTCTCTGCTGACATCTCTGTCCATGTCAGGAACTGTCCAGAGCAGGATAGGTTTGCTATAGGGATTTGATCTTCCTCTGGACAGTTCCTGACATGGACAGAGATGTCAGCAGAGAGCACTGTGGTCAGACTGAAAAGAACAACTCAACTTCCTGTATAGCATACAGCAGCTGATAAGTACTGGAAGGATTAAGATTTTTTTTTAAAAGGAGTAATTTACAAATCTGTTTAACTTTCTGGAGCCAGTTGAAAAAAAATAAAAAACAACATTTCACCCGAGTACCCTTTTAACTTTTCAAAATCAAAAAGCGGGGCATCCTCGTATGCTCATGGTTGCCCCGTGCTGTGGGGAAGGTATGTAGCACAAATAAAAAGTCCCATGGATAGGAGTATGAAACTGAAAGAGAAAATTTCACATCTTACCAGTTATATTTATTTCTATGCTCGTGTGAAGAACAATATTCGATATCAGCAAATACGCAGCTGCACATTTTCAGCCAAGGTAGAAAAAGGTTTTCCAAATGCCATAATTTATTCTACTTATTTTTATCATACACACAGAACTAAAGAACAAGGTGGAGCAAGTGGAAGTGCCAGTGTAAATACAGATGTTTTGTGAGGATAAACGGATCAGGAGCCACCACGTCCTATGGGTCATCCTGATTATAAAGTCTCATCAAGCAGAAAGCTCAGTGTGTGCTGTATCTGGCTCCGGGCCTGCATGTCAATGTCATCTGCTAGCCAACAGAGAGGGACAGAAACGAAAGGATTGGTATCAGTGAAATACAAAGTCCAGTCATAAAAGGAAAAACTCATAGCAAACATTGCAAGCAGATACCTTTGATTTCTCCAGTGAATAGAAAACACACCCAACCACTTCTGTATTACTGAGAATGTACAACAATGCGCCATACTCAGATTACAGCAATTCAAGGGCATTAACTATTCTCCGTGAAGCCTACTTGCCCTAGGACGGTTCACGATATCCTTAAAAAATACCAAACAGCCAACACTACGGTATCACTGTAGAAGCTGCCAGGGCTAAAAATGCTACAGCAAATGTTCTAGATTTTGCAAATATGTGGTGGCCAAAAATGTGATTAATGAAAGACATCAGTCAATATGTAACAGGTTTTATTGTTTCTGTCTTTTGTATTTAGAAAAAGGTCTACACAATTACACAGTATATGTTGCAGTGTTTTACGTATCTCTGCATAAATTTGACCTAAAGTTTTCTACCTTGATATTGCTCTGTATTTTCTGCTCAGCCTCAGTCAGATTCACAGACTGGGAAGGGGCGTTCCCCAGCAGGCGTGACATCATCTGAAGCCATACAGGGGAGAACTTCCTCCCTCACTCTGCTACACAAAGCCCAGAGCAGTTCAGTGTGAGATGAGCTATGATTGGCTAAGGCTGTACCCCCCCCCCCTCAGCACTCCAGACTGCATTTCCTGATTTTGGACTTCTATGTTCTAAAACATAGAAAACTTTTTTAAATATTTTTATTTTTTTTAACAAAGTACATAGATGCATTTAGATTTTTTTTTACCATAAGGAGTGCAATAGCAAAAATATTGTTTTAATGGGGGACATGTATCAAAGATTTTCCCCTGTTTTATGTAAAAAAATTTGCGCAAAATTTTGCGCAAGCAGCTTTTTTGCATACATTCTGGTGGAGCATTTCCTCCAGATGTGTATGTTTCAGTGTACCTTGGAGTGAAATATTTAGTACGCACGAATTTATTAACTGCATACATTTCATTTACTCTCAGAAATCTTGCACAATGGGGGACATGTATCAAAGATTTTACCCCTGTTTTGTGTGTATTTTTTTGCGCAAAATTTTGTGCAAGCCCTTTTTTTGCGCACGTTTTGGTAGAGCATGTTGTCACGATGCCGGCTGGCAGGTAGTGGATCCTCTGTGCCAGAGAGGGATGGCGAGGACCGCGCTAGTGGACCGGTTCTAAGCCACTACAGGTTTTCACCAGAGCCCGCCGCAAAGCGGGATGGTCTTGCTGCGGCGGTAGTGACCAGGTCGTATCCACTAGCAACGGCTCACCTCTCTGACTGCTGAAGATAGGCGAGGTACAAGGGAGTAGGCAGAAGCAAGGTCGGACGTAGCAGAAGGTCGGGGGCAGGCGGCAAGGATCGTAGTCAGGGGCAACGGCAGGAGGTCAGGAACACGGGCTAGGAACAAACAAGGGAACGCTTTCACTAGGCACAAGTGCAACAAGATCCGGCAAGGAAGTGCAGGGGAAGAGACCAGATATAGCCAGGGAGCAGGTGGGAGCCAATTAAGCTAATTGGAAGATTGGGCCAGGCACCAACATAGGTGCACTGGCCCTTTAAATCGCAGAGACCCGGCGCGCGCGCGCCCTAGGGAGCGGGGCCGCGCGCGCCGGGACAGGACCGACGGAGAGCGAGTCAGGTACGGGGACCGGGGTGCGCATCGCGAGCGGGCGCCACCCGCATCGCGAATCGCATCCCGGCTGGGGGCGGGACCGCAGCGCACCCGGTCAGTGGATCTGACCGGGGCGCTGCAGCAACGAGGATGAGGCGAGCGCTCCGGGGAGGAACGGGGACCCGGAGCGCTCGGCGTAACAGTACCCCCCCCCCTTGGGTCTCCCCCTCTTCTTGGGGCCAAAGAACCTGAGGAAAAAAAAGTCAATTTTTCCGTGATGAGGTCCGATGCACATTAGGAGGGGTTCCGTGCGGTAACGCACGGCACAGTCCAATCTTTCATTGTTAATACAATAGATGTAGAGGGGTCTGGCGAGACTGGTCACAGGGACGTAGAACCTGTTGATAAGAGAGGCCAAAAAAAATTTTCCTGCAGATCCGGAATCCAAGAAGACCATAGTAGAGAAGGAGAAGGTAGAGGCAGATATCCGCACAGGCACAGTAAGGCGTGGAGAAGCAGAGTTGACATCAAGAACTGTGTCACCTTTGTGCGGAGTCAGCGTACGTCTTTCCAGGCGGGGAGGACGGATAGGACAATCCTTCAGGAAGTGTTCGGTACCGGCATAGTACAGGCAAAGATTCTCCATGCGGCGTCGTGTCCTCTCTTGAGGTGTCAAGCGAGACCGGTCAACTTGCATAGCCTCCGCGGCGGGAAGCACAGGAACGGATTGCAGAGGACCAGAGGAGAGAGGAGCCGGGCAGAAAAAACGCCTCGTGCGAACAAAGTCCATATCCAGGCGGAGCTCCAGACGCCATCCGGAAGAACGCATGTCAATGCGAGTGGCAAGATGAATGAGTTCATGCAGGTTAGCAGGAGTTTCTCGTGCGGCCAGAACATCTTTAATGTTGCTGGATAGGCCTTTTTTAAAGGTCGCGCAGAGAATCTCACTATTCCAGGACAACTCGGAAGCAAGAGCACGGAACTGAATGGCGTACTCGCCAACGGAAGAAACACCCTGGACCAGGTTCAGCAGGGCAGTCTTGGCAGAAGAGGCTCGGGCAGGCTCCTCGAAGACACCACGGACCTCAGCGAAGTAGGACTGGACTGTGGCTGTGGCAGGATCATTGCGGACCCCATCAAATTTGTCCGGCAGGGACAAGCAGGGGTTAGGAGCGGCCGGTTGCTGCGGAGGAGTTGCAGGAGCCGGCGGAGGAGATGGTTGTTGCAGCTGTAGCTGTGACTGAATTTGCTGTATCTGTGACTGAAGATGCAGTGTCACGGAGGTCAAGTATGCCAGCTGTTGATTTCGTTGGGCGATCTTTAGGGCTTGCTGGGCGACCAGTGTAGGGAGGTCGGTGACAACTGGCAGAGGAACTTCAGCGGGATCCATGGCCGGATCTACTGTCACGATGCCGGCTGGCAGGTAGTGGATCCTCTGTGCCAGAGAGGGATGGCGAGGACCGCGCTAGTGGACCGGTTCTAAGCCACTACAGGTTTTCACCAGAGCCCGCCGCAAAGCGGGATGGTCTTGCTGCGGCGGTAGTGACCAGGTCGTATCCACTAGCAACGGCTCACCTCTCTGACTGCTGAAGATAGGCGAGGTACAAGGGAGTAGGCAGAAGCAAGGTCGGACGTAGCAGAAGGTCGGGGGCAGGCGGCAAGGATCGTAGTCAGGGGCAACGGCAGGAGGTCAGGAACACGGGCTAGGAACAAACAAGGGAACGCTTTCACTAGGCACAAGTGCAACAAGATCCGGCAAGGAAGTGCAGGGGAAGAGACCAGATATAGCCAGGGAGCAGGTGGGAGCCAATTAAGCTAATTGGAAGATTGGGCCAGGCACCAACATAGGTGCACTGGCCCTTTAAATCGCAGAGACCCGGCGCGCGCGCGCCCTAGGGAGCGGGGCCGCGCGCGCCGGGACAGGACCGACGGAGAGCGAGTCAGGTACGGGGACCGGGGTGCGCATCGCGAGCGGGCGCCACCCGCATCGCGAATCGCATCCCGGCTGGGGGCGGGACCGCAGCGCACCCGGTCAGTGGATCTGACCGGGGCGCTGCAGCAACGAGGATGAGGCGAGCGCTCCGGGGAGGAACGGGGACCCGGAGCGCTCGGCGTAACACATGTCCTCCAGATATGGCCGATTCGGGGTACCTTGGAGTGACATCTATAGTACGCATGGATTTATTAACTGCGTACTTTTCCTTTACACCAAAAATTTTGCCGCAAGAGCTGTTTTTTTTCCCCGCAAATATAAACCATCTTGGACTTAACATAGCAAGATGCTCTAAATCATCTATTCTATTTTCCAAAGAGTGGATTGAGGAGATTACTATATTTACCCGCAATTTATGAAGCTCATTGTGCTTGATTGATAAATTTAGCGCTTCTGCGCATAATTTAGAATTCGGCAAAAGGGGTAAACTGCTTCTACCATACACAAATAATGATACATGTCCCCCAATGACCATATTTTTAAGCCATAAGCCAATATAAGCCATATTGTACTGCACGTAGAAAGATGCTCTAAATCATCAATTTCATTTTTCAAAGAGTGGAGGTATGAGGAGATTACTATATTTGCCGCAATTTATTAAACTCATTGTGCTTGATTGATAAATTTAGCGCATCTGCGCATAATTTAGAATTCAGCAAAAGGGGTAAACTGCTTCTACCATACACAAACAATGTTACATGTCCCCCAATGAGAGTGCCCATTTAAGGAAATTATGACATCATATATGTGCGAGTTGCAAAAGTATGGAGACTGACACAAATTTAGAATTTCCTTTGGTTTGCTCTTTTAGTTTTTTTTTTTTTTCTTCATCTCTTCTAGTCAGTGGTTTCTATGATAACTGAAGAATTTCATACATTTTTTTACATTTTATTTACAAATGCATAAAGTTTAAGCACAGACTCGATATTTACGGCATTGACCCTTCTTTTTCCAAAGCTTCTACAATTGCTGGATATCAGCTTTAGGGCCAACTCCTGACTGATAACCAGCAAGCCCTTTGGTAAGAATGGGTTGTTATCACAATTTCGGTGTTTTATGTTTATCCATCCACTTTTTGAGACCCTGAAATGTCATTGTTTTGTTGAACGATCCACTAAGTTATCACTTTTGCCCAACGATCCACTAAGTTATCACTTTTGCCTTTTGACATGTGGGAAGATTTTTTTAAAACCTGTGCAGAGGAAAAGTTGACCGGTTGCCCATAGCAACCAATCAGATTGCTTCTTTTATTTTTCAGAGGCCTTTTTAAAATTGAAAGAAGCAATCTGATTGGTTGCTACGGGCAACTGGCCAACTTTTCCTCTGCACAGGTTTTGATAAATCTCCCCCATGGTGCTTTATAATGCTGGACAAAAAGCATTGTGGATCACGTGTATGGTCACTTTAAATGATGCTGCATCTGCGCACCAACACGTCTCCAGATACAAATATGCATCTTACTTATAAAATTGTAATTGCAACAGCAGGAGGCAGTCTATAAAGAGATTACATGAAGAGGTATCCAAAATCCAAAGTGGAATGTCTCAACCAGGGAATGTAAAAATCCTGCTGGTAATAGTAACTGACTTTAATGTTTCTCATCTTCCTATGGAGGACTCTCAGCAGGATGTCAGAGATGCAGGCCGTACGCCAACATGTAAATGTGCGGTTAACCTTCATGGTTTCAGACAATCAGGACATTTGCATGGAACCGATTAAAACATGGCTTCACTCCAACAATGTTATGTATCCTGGTCCGATACCTCAGTCACTGAAATCTGTACGTCCATATAAACTTAATGCGGCCCCACAATGAAACAATGTGCACAGTCCTATCTGTAGAGTTATGGCCTTGAAGTGAAAAGAATGACAGATAAATAAGATCATCAAACATACCCTGTGTAAAGAGATTCCATATTATCATCACTCATGGACTGAGAAGAAGAAATTAAAAAGGCTGCCAGGAAAATAAACTTAGCAGCCAAAGAGACAAGTTCACTACATTTTTTTTTGAGTACATGACACTTTGGGTTATCTAGGATTACAAAAACAGAACTGATTCCTTCCAAAAACAACACATGTCCTCAGATTGTGTGTGGTATTGCAGCTCAGTTCCACTGAAGTGAATGGAGCCAAGTTGTAATACCACACACAACCTGAGGACAGGGGTGGTGTTTTTTTTTTTTGGAAAAATAATATAAGATCTCATCTACTTGTACAAAGGGAACTGGAGTTAAGGGGAGGTGAGAGATCTGCCTAAGTGTTCCTGTACCTATGCTCCTACTGAGTTCCTACATACAGGGGGCCACTACCTACAGAGGTCAACAATCTGCAGGGAGGTCCTACATGCATGGGGCATACTACCTCCAGGGGGATCCTCCATACAGGTGGGGCATTACCTACAGGGGGAAGTTACCTACAGGGGGTGCTAAATACAGACTACAAGGGGAAACTACCTACAGGGGCAAGTGTCCCCAGACAGGCCGACACAAACCTATGAGCTAGAGGATACGCTAGTTTAGTGCGAAACATATGTCGCTCTCCCTGAACGCACCCCATGTAACCCATGATTCACCCCAATCCTTCCAGTACTTATCTGCTGTATGCTCCAGAGGAAGTTGTATTTCTTTCTGGAGTTCTTCTCGGTCTGACAACAGCGTTCTCTGCTGACACCTCTGTAATGTGTGGAACTGTCCAGAGTACAAGCAAATCCACCTAGCAAACCTCTCCAGCTCTGGACAGTTCCTGATACAGACAGGTGTCAGCAGAGAGCACTGTGGTCAGACTGAAAAGAACTCCAGAAAGAAATACAACTTCCTCTGTAATATACAGCAGCTGATAAGTACTGGAAGGATTAAGATTTTTAAATAGAAGTCATTCACAAATCTGTTTAACTTTCTGGCACCAGTTGATTTCAAAATATATGTTTTTCACCGAAGTACGCCTTTAACCCCTTAACGACATGCACCGTAAATGTACGGCGCTGCATAGCGTCACTTAGCGCACAGCACCGTACATTTATCGCACGGCTGTGACACGAGCGCAGCAGCCGCGGACCCACTGGTAATGGCGGACATCAGGGATCTCGCGGATGTCTGCCATTAACCCCTTAGGTGCCATGATCAATACAGATCACAGCATCTGCGGCAGTGCGGCACTTATAATGGCTTATCTGATCGCCCACGGCACTGCTAAATAAACATATTTGGTATCGTTGCGTGCTTAAATGTCCGAACTATAAAAATATAAATGTTAATTATTCCCTAGGGCAAACGGCGTAAAAGTAAAAAAAAAAAAAAAATCTGCTTTTTTGTCACATCAAACTGCAAAAAATGCAAACGTGGTACCAAAACAAACTACGGATCATGGAGCAAAAAATGAGCCCTCACACATCCCTGAAAGTTAGAGGTGGTCAAAATAGGGCAATTTTGATTTTGTAAAAAAAAAAAATAATAAAAAAAAAATTGAGATTTTTTTTAAATGCAGTACAATAGAAATATATGTAACCATGGCTATCATTTTAATCGTATTGATCCAGAGAATAGGAAAACATGTAATTTTTACCATAAAATGTACAGCGCAAAAAAGAAACCCTCCAAATTAGCAAAATTATGATTTTTGTTTAAATTTCCTTACACAAAAAAAATAAAAAATTGGGGGGGGTTTACCATAAATTTTAGGATAAAATGAGTGATGTCATTACAAAGTACAACTGGTCACGCAAAAAACAAGCCTTCATATGGGTCTGGGAATGGAAACATAAGAGTTATACATTTTAGAAGGAGAGGAGGAAAAAACAAAAACGCAAAAATAAAATTGGCCTGGTCCTTAAGGTGAAAATGGGCTTAGTCCTTAATGGGTTAATATACTGTTATGTAGCAGAGCTGAATCTTTTATTTAACAATGATACACACCAATGTGAGTTAAAAACTGGCCACAAGTAATAAATGTCCAAGATACTTTTAGACTTTAGTTTTCAGTTCTTTCCCAAGTAACATACAATCAGACTACATATTCTTTGAACCAGGGCACCCAATACAAAGGGCTTTATCTAAAATAATATATACAGCAGTTAAAAGATGTCTGAGGCCACAAGTGTTTATAGTAGTAATGTAAGGGGAGAATGCCCAACAGGGGCATATTATTGATGCAACAAGTATAGCTTTCACTTACCGCAGAATCCTAACATCAGAAGCCGCAGGGTAGTCAGTGCCAGCAGCTAAACACAACTTTCAGTCACCTTTGATGTTTTGCTGAGGCAGCACGCAACCATAAAGTACACTTGTACTAGTCTTTGGAGAGTGAAAAATATTCCCCCATTGGATCTTGTTCCATTTCTAATATTTACTTTCATTATAAAGTGTAATATATATGATTACATAATAAACATTATAGACAAAACTATATCTGTTAAAGTGGACAGTACTTATACATGTCAGAAATCTGCGTGGTCATTAAGCACCGATTCTGACGGAGGGTGCTGCATGCGGAGTCTGCCCGAAATTTCCATAATGTGACCATACCCTTAAAAAGCTCAATAGGAAAAAGCACCTTGTTTATATTTTTTATTGGTTGTAAACATATCCTAAAATAACAATATTCTGTCTGCATGTAGGGAAATTAGGTGCTTGTATGCACCCTATAGTAGTCAGCTCCCTCTAGTGGTGGCTGGAGCCGGGCTAAAATGATCATGTCTGGCCAGGAGGTGTGAAGCTCTGTATCACAGCTCTAATATAAGTTATAAAGACATGAATTTGGATTAGAAAAGAAAATAATACAGAGTTCAAGGGTGGATGTATACTTTGCAAAGTAAAAGGAAACTTGGGAGTGATATCTCCTATTCTTTTTAAAACTTTATTTAAATTTTCCAGACCATACAAAATTTATACATAAAACATATATCCTGACTTACATTTGGATAACACAGGAGCCACTTACCTCATACAGGAAATGCTGGAGCTGTAGAAGAGACCAAAACCTGTCCCCATGCATTTGTGCAATACATCAGATGATGTGTAGATTCAGTGACGGATAAGGTTAACCATACAAACATACACAAAAGAAAACACCTGCTGGCAGTGTCCATGAATAGTCACAGGCATACACAACGCAGTCATGGGGCTGGGGAGGACAGCTGTTTACTATAATACCCCTTGGCTTTTTGTATGTTACAGGGAACAGACAATGGGGGGGGGGATGTATCAAAGTTGTCTATTTCCCGCATCAATATAGACCAAAATACATAAGGCTGGTCTATTGTGCGCCTAATTTATCAAAAGTCGCATGGCTCTTTAAAAATTCTGCACACAGACTTCGGGATCTACGGTTTAGACTGTATTTAAACCTGCTTTCATTTCAGCGTACTTTTGGACGATGAGACTTTTTGCCGAAAAGTCGCTATTGATAAATTCAGCACCAATGCATTTTTCCATCTAAAATAGACTGGAATACATCATGTTCTAAAAATCCTCTAAAGTAAAAGTTGCAAAAAAGTTGCACGTATTTAGACCGACTTTCTATGCGACAATTTTAGATGGGAAAAAACTGTCTAAATCCTTTGATAAATCTCCCCCAATGAGTAGAATAGTGAGCACAATTATCTCACTGGACATTAACTAGATCGCTCACATGAATTCCAGTTTAAGGTAGTGCTGGGCGATATGACCAAAAATGAGTATCACAGTATTTTTCTAAAGTATCACGGTATTTTTTATTTTTTTTTTACATTGAGACTTGCATTGAGGTGGCGTAGCGGAACTAAATGGGCTTTTGGAACTAAATGATCTGAACACTGGGGCAGTGGAATACCCTTTTAAATAGATGTAACAAACAACCCTACAGCCTCCAGCTGTTGCAAAACTACAACTCCCAGCATGTTGGACTATATAATAGTGTATAGTATAGGTCAGTGTTTCCCAACTAGGGGTGCCTCCAGCTGTTGCAAAACTACTACTCCCAGCATGCCCGGACACCCGTTGGCTGTCCGGGCATGCTGGGAGTTGTAGTTTTGCAACAGCTGGAGGGCCTCAACAGCTGGAGGGCCTACTGTCGGTATAGTATATTATACAGAACCCTGTCTATCCCAGACCCCTGTCCATCCCAGAACCCTGACTCACCTTCCCAGTTGCTGCAGGGACCGTCCGGGGAGGGTGGTCCGGGCCATCCATCCTTCCTGTAGTGTCCGGCGGCATTCCGGGTGGAGGGTGAACCGGTCCGGGCTGTCCTTCTCCGGGGGTCCTCTTCTCCACTCCGGGCAGGCTCCGGCCTAGTAACGCTGCATAGATGCCGCTGCGCAGCGACGCACCTGACGTCACGGACGTAGCGGCGTCTATGCAGCGTACTAGGCCGGAGCCTGCCCGGAGTGGAGAAGAGGACCCCCGGAGAAGAAGGACAGCCCGGACCGGTTCACCCTCCACCCGGAATGCCGCCAGACACTACAGGAAGGATGGATGGCCCGGACCACCCCCATTACGGGCAAGTTAAATTTTTTTTATTGACTCGGAGGGTGGGGGAGGGGCCCAACCGGTATAGCGGTATGGGCAAAAATCCATACCGTGGGAGGAAAAAAAAAAAAAAACGGTATCCGGTTCATACCGGTATACCGCCCAGCACTAGTTTAAGGGTCTATTCACACGTACAGTATCCTGCACATATTTCATACGCAGGATTTAATGCTCTCTTCAGTCATTTATTTTGCAGCTTCAAATCTTGCACATTAAATATGCACGATACTGTACGTGTGAATACACCCTAAATGTGCATTTTGTATCAAATATGCTGAGATGTAATTTCATACCCCCAAAAACAAAGGGGTTTCTCATAACTTCTATATGATTGGCCATCAATATCTGACTTATGTGGGTTCATGTATTGCATAAAGCTGTGCCAGGTAACTGGAGCTTACCTACCCCTGAATAGAAGCTTAGCTGCAATAACCAAGGGTGGCCCTTACGCATTGTATGGAGCTGTCTGCTTTTGGCCCTGTTCACTGTGTACTGCAGATGACACAGCTTTGGAAAACTGCTGATCAGTCCGGGAGCTACGTGTTTGATTACATTGATATTGATGGTCTATCCTGAGAATATTCAATTAACACCCTTTAAAAGGGGATATGTTAGTAGATGTGACCCCCATTAGTTCTCACACACTAAATGTTAATGCATCAGTGTCAGGTAGGGCTGCACGATATGGGGAAAATGTGCGATTGCGATTTTGGGCCTAAAAATTGCGATTTCGATATGTGATGCGATATCGTAAAAAAAAAAAAAATGGTGAAATCCCGCCATTTCACGTCCAATCGCCCCCATTTCACACCTACCTACCCATTTTATGCCCACCTCCCATTTCACATCTCCCCCTTGTCACATTCTTCCCCCTTGTCACATTCTTCCCCCCTGTCACGTTCTCCCCCCGTGTCACATTCTTGTACTGCAGCAATACACTAGGTTTCCCAGGCGGTTTTCAAATCTTCTGCGGGAAACCTAGTGCGTTTGTTGCCAAAAAAGACCTTTCCCCTTCAGCCAATCACTGGCTTGACACGTGACACCACTGCAGCCAGTGATTGGCTGAAAAGGGAAAGGTCCTACTAGTTGAATGGTGAAGAGAGGACACCCCGGACTGCACGGAGGGGAACAGCATATGCAGGGACCGGGAGTAGGTGAGGAGAAGGTTTATTTTTATTTTGAACCCAGAAGAAAAAAGACAGCTCCAGCACAGCCCTATGTGTCTCTAAATGGAAACTCCTGATACAACGTGGTTTGGTATAGCAGGTATGCAATCTCCTATGGGTGATGCTCTACGCCAATAACACAAGTAAAAGTAATGATCACAGAAAAGAGTAGTAATAGCGGAGCAACTCACCCGGTATGCTGGAGCTGATTCAAATGAAGAACATCGCGGTCAGGCGAGGAAGCAGCGGGATGCTGAAGATGTTACGGGGGGAGTCAGACGTCGGGCCACAGCCGTTTGGTGCTTCGTCAGGCCACAGTAAGGCCTTGCGGAAGACAGTGGAGGACTGGAGAAGACCAGGAGAGCCCAGCAGAGGACCGGATAAGACCAGGAGAGCCCATCGGAGGCCCGGGGTCACCATCGGGAGCGGCGGGACGCGTTACGGAGCGGCGTGGACAGGTGAGTACAGCTTCCTATACTTTACATTGCACGAATCCCTCAACATATGATGGATTCGACAAACGATGGCTCGTTTGGAACGAATTACCATCGTATGTTGAGGGACCACTGTAAACAGTGCTGCACTATAGTCATTTTCCATAAAACTTTGGATCTACACTTTAAGAATTTTAATAAGTCAAATCTGCTGAAATATTACCATTAAAAAGTTACGCCGTCACGCCCCCTCCCATAGACATGAATGGAGGGGGCGTGGCGTAACGTCACGTTCCGAGTCCCGGAAGTTTCCGAAACTGGAGACTCAGTTGCCACATAGAATGCGGGTGCAGCAGGGAGATCGCGGGTGGTCCCAGCGGCAGGCCCCCGTGATCAGACCTCTTATCCCCCATCCTTTGGATAGGGGATAAAATATTTTTACCTGGAATACCCCTTTAAATTTAACAAGAAAGAGAACATGGACATGAACAGCATATGTAGAATGAAGAACTGGAAGAAGTCTGGTCTAGTTGTTATTTTATCTTAGATTGTATACATGGACCACATTTGAACCACAGAAAGAGCAAACCTTTTAACATATCCACAGACACACTTCTACAGTAATAACACCATGGGAACACTAATATATCAGCATGTAAAGTAACCATCTGGTTATTGGGAAGAGTTATTGAAAGACAAGTGCAGGTTAGTAAGATGTGATATGTAACAATACCAGGAAACCTGGACTATCACAAAGCTGTCAGCTGTATACCAACTGCAGATATCTGTGTCTCTCTATATAAAAAAAAAAAAAAAAAACACAACCTTCAAACAAAGTGTGAGAAACTGCTTCGGCTTTTACAACACCCTCAGATAACATGAATTGTCCATATAAACACATAAAAAGACTGAGCAAACAGTGGTAAAAACCAAACTAATAATACTGAGTAATGGAAAATATACAGTCCAAAAGATGCTTTAAATATAATACTGATCTGGGGTCCTTGCTCTCATAGGGGGAGATGTATCAAAACCTATCCAGAGATAGTGTTGCCAAGTTGCCCGTAGCAACCAATCAGATCGCTTTCATTTTTAAAAAGGCCTCTGAAAAATGAAAGAAGCGATCTGATTGGTTGCTATGGGCAACTCAGTTACTTTTCCTCTGCACAGGTTTTGATAAATCTCCCCCATAGTTTATACCGACATATGTCCACACTGCATTAATACTATACAAAAGGTATACATAAGCAATGTTCCCTGATGTACAGTGCAAAAAAGTATTTAGTCAGCCACCAATTGTGCAAGTTCTCCCACTTAAAATGAGAGGCCTGTAATTTTCATCATAGGTATACCTTAACTATGAGAGACATAATGGGGGAAAGAATACAGGAAATCACATTTCTAATGAATTGCTAAATTCCTCTGTAAAATAAGTATTTGGTCACCTATAAACAAGCAAGATCTCACCCCGTGGTGTCAAAATGATCGCAAGAACGGTGAGCAAAAATCCCAGAACCACACAGGGGGCCTAGTAAATGATCTGCAGAGAGCTGGGATCAAAGTAACAAAGGCTACCATCAGTAACACACTATGCCGCCAGGGACTCAAATCATGCAGTGCCAGACATGTCCCCCTGCTTAAGCCAGCACATGTCCGGGCCTGTCTGAAGTTTGCTAGGGAGCATTTGGATGATCCAGAAGAGGATTGGGAGAATGTGATATGGTCAGATCAAACTAAAGTAAAACTTTTTGGTCAAAACTCAACTCTTCGTGTTTGGAGGAGAAAGAATGACGAGTTGCATCCACAGAATACCATACCTACTGTGAAGCATGGGGGTGGAAACATCATGCTTTGGGGCAGTTTTTCTGCTAAGGGACCATGACAACTGATCAGTGTAAAGGAAAGAATGAATCGGGCAATGTATCGTGAGATTTTGAGTGAAAACCTCCTTCCATCAGCAAGGGCATTGAAGATTAAAACGTGGCTGGGTCTTTCAGCATGACAAACATGAAACACACCGCCCGGGCAATGAAGGAGTGGCTTCGTAAGAAGCATTTCAAGGTCCTGGAGTGGCCTAGCCAGTCTCTAGATCTCAACCCCATAGATAACCTTTGGAGGGAGTTGAAAGTCAGTGTTGCCCAGTGACAGCCCCAAAACATCACTGCTCTAGAGGAGATCTGCATGAAGCAATGGGCCAAAATACCAGCAACAGTGTGTGAAAACCTTGTGAAGACTTACAGAAAACGTTTGACCTCTGTAATTGCCAACAAAGGGTATATAACAAAGTATTCAGATGATCTTTTGTTATCGACCAAATACTTATTTTCCACCATAATTTGCAAATACATTCTTTTAAAAAAAAGTTTTAAAAAAAATCAGACTGATTTTATGGATTTTTTTTCTCATTATGTCTCTCATCGTTGAGGTATACCTATGATAAAAAAGATGAGAGGCCTGTAATTTTCAAGTGGGAGAACTTGCACAATTGGTGGCTGACTAAATACTCGTGTCGAGACTATTGGGGGCCTACGGCTTTGTTTGGCCTTGTTCTTCCATTGGAATAGTTCCTGGCATAAATGCTGAACTACGTGTGTGTGTGTGGGGGGGACCCTACATTGATGAGATAGAGACTCTAAGGGTGTATAAGACTCTAAGGGAGAAAGTTCTGTACTGAAGGGTGGGAGGGAGATAATGAGGGGAGAGGAGCGGACCAGACTGGAGGTCTTCAGTGTGTATGTACACATGTACAGGGCTCAAATCCTGCAAGAACGCATGGGAATGGAGGAGTTCCTGCTCTTTTTCCACAGTAAGATCACTTTTTCCCGTAGTAGGATTCCTGCAGGACCAGCCCTTGAGTGGAGATCTTGGGTGAGTTCCCATACTTTTTTCCCAGGACTTGACCCCTGCATATGTATATATGTTTATTTAGGTTTATTTTTTTTTTATAGGGTTAATCCCCAATTTCTGTTTCTTACCCGTGGGAAGACAGCACATTCATTGGTTGTCAAGTCACATTCTATGTGCCCCCAGCAGCCTGTTTAGTGAAGAGGGGACCCAAAACACATGCTCTTCCTGCAACTATAGAGAGCCTGGCCTGTCGCATGGAGCCTGACAGCCAGGGAATCACAATAGGTGCTGAAAAAGGAAGATCCTAAACCTCCTCTTCACAAGCTGATAGGGATCACAGGAGCATTATATATATATATATTTTTTTTTTTTTGGGCTATGAATTTGTGAGCTTTGGAACTTACCTGATCAACTAATCAATTATTTTCAGAATCAATTAAATGTTTCATACCTAGTGCCTATATACTTGCATACCAAACGGCAACATATTCAAGGCGTGCTTCACATTACTTAAACTCCAGCAGTTTTGCAGTTATTTCTGACAGAAGTCAGATACCAAACCCACGTAAAACACATATGCAGACAGGTGGAAATCACTTTTTCGTGTCAAGGGTTGTCCAGGTGGCCAGACAGGTTTTAACCATTATTTTATATCACGAAAGGTTATTCATTTTCCTTGTTTAAACAATACAGGGTTAAATGGTTATATACAGCTCAGGTTTTTCCACGCTACACAGATGGAACAGAGAAAGGCCTGGCTGCTGCCCAACTTATGCTGTGTTCTGCACTAACTCTTCATTAAACACAGTAAATACAAGTTCTACTGACATGAATAGGTATGTTTTTCCCTTAAAACAGCCGTACTGTGCAAATATAACCTGTCACATGAAGAGCTTGTGGCTGGATTATAAACCTGTTTGCAGTGTTGGTGCAGTATGACTGTACCTTTCTACATGACATTTTAGCACATGTTTCTTCTCATGCTCGGTGTGTATTTTATTATCACACTCCTTATTCCAGTGATTCCCAACCAGGGTGTCTCCAGCTGTTGCAAAACTACAACTCCCAGCATGCCCGGACAGCCGTTGGCTGTCCGGGCATGCTGGGAGTTGTAGTTTTGCAACAGCTGGAGGTACCCCACTTGGAAAACACTGCCTTATGCTGTAGCTCTCTGATCTGCTTGCATCGCAATGCTGAGAGTCACATGCACTTCCATTCTGTTTACGTGCGACAAATTTACTATATTGTTGCACAGCGTTAATGCATTACCATAATGGAGCCTCATCTATGGGGATCTAGTGTGCCTCCTTGTGCCTCTGAACCTACCGTATATACTCGAGTATTAGCCGTTCCGAATATAAGCCAAGGCCCCTAATTTCACCTCAAAAACCTAGGAAAAGTTATTGGCTCGACTATAAGCCTAGCGTGGGAAATGCATCATCCCCCCCATGTCATCATCCAGACCCCCGTTATCATCATCATCCCCCCCTTCATCATCCAGACCCCCGCCATCATCACGTCATAATGACAGGGTGATGATCCCCCCTCGACAGGGTGATGAAGGAGGGCTTCATCATCACCGCCCGTCAATCCCTTCATCATCATTCAGACCCCCCCCCCCCCTTTTGTTTTCTACTCACCAGGCTGTCCATCTTCGGCCATCTATGCTGCAGGGACCGTCTGGTGGGGAGGGTTAGTCGTTCCGGGCTTTCCATCTTCACCGGGAGGCCCTGTTCTCCGCTCCAGGCCGGCCACGGACTAGTGACATTGCGATGACGACGGGCAGGGACGTACAAGCGCAGCAGACGTCCTTGACGTCCCTGCGCCTGAACGTCACTGCACGGTGGTGTCAATGCAACGTCACTAGTTCGGGGCCGGCCCGGAGCGGAGAACAGCGCCTCCCGGTGAAGATGGAAAGCCCGGAACGACTAACCCTCCCCACCAGACAGTCCCTGCAGCATAGATGATCGAAGATGGATGGCCTGGACCACCCCTCCACTAGTATTTATTTTTTTTTTTTTTTTAGTTCACTCGAGTATAAGCCGAGGGGGCATTTTCAGCACGAAAAATCGTGCGGAAAAACTCTGCTTATACTCGAGTATATACGGTAATACAAAAGCATATGGAGGGGCATTTATGAAAGTTTGATTAGGTATGCTATTTTTTAGTTTGTTTTTTTTTCCCCATTCTGTTTACGTGCGACAAAATTTACTATATTGTTGAACAGCGTTAGTGAATTTTTCGCAGGTAAGCAAAAGTGGGAGTTTTTCTCACCTAAACGAAAACAATAGTCAGTTTCTGTTAGTTAAGCCAAGGATCGGCTGGAGTATATTTAGTAGGTTTTTAAAGCCTTAGCGACTTTTTTGCGAATGTCGCGGTTGATACATTTCTGACTATGGCAAGTCAAAATTGTAAAAACGCTTATGTACACCGATTTGAAAAATAAATGCTTTTCTCGCTCTCGTGGCAGATTGTCGCACGAAAAAAAGACGGTGGCGCAATTGCAAATTTTTGGCAGAAATTTTAAGAGAAAAAACTCGGGTAAATTGGTTGATAAATGTCTGTCATGGAGGTTTTCATAAAGTAACACAAATTGGACACACTTTTCCAACTATGCAAAAATGATACATTTTTCTAGTAAGTAAGGCTGGGTTCACACCACGTTTTTGCAATACAGTTCCCGTATCAAGTTTTTGTTAAAAAAAACGGATTCCTCAAAACCTGACTAAACTGTATCAAAATGTGTGTACAAATTTGAATCCGTATATGGTTTGAAAAATGATGTCCGGTTGCATCCATTTTTTTTTTTAAGAAAAGGTTTTTAACTTTTCATTCCATTATGAATAAAGTTTCACTTGTTTAATTGAAATTCTAAGAAAAAAAAACTGTGCAAAGTCAAAAACCGTATGGTGAAAACCGGATGGAACTGTACGCACACACAGTTCCCATTGACTCCTATGGTAAAAAAAAAAACGTATACTTTTCAATAGGGTTTTTGACCCAGACAAAAAAACGTGGTAGGCTAATGTTTTGGGTACGGGAAAAAAAAAACTGACAAAACCGTACAGGATGCAAAACGGACACAACCAGATGCATCTTTTGGCCTACAGTTTTCAATGGAGAGTCAATGCATACGGGTTTCAAATTGAAAACGTATAAGCCTTACTCTACATATGGCAACATATACGATCCTCACTATATCTGTCTAGGAAGTCTGCAGAATATCCTCAAATATTTATTGTCTTGCCTGACCACAATACACACATAAGAATCTAAGTTCCAGAAATCTTATGTCAGTGCATGTGTTGGTTTTGGTAAAGAATTCAATATAGGTAGCCCACTTACTCCCACCAAAATATAGTTTTTCTGAATAGCAGGAAATACTTAATACGCCAGCAGATTGGAAAGGTTAAGTTAAGTTTTCTCTGAAAACTGAAGGTTCTTATGTTTCAGAAGCTCAAATAACACGTTCTGGACAGATTGCAAGCCACAAAATCTACAGAGCAGAGCTGCAAATTGTCCGTGGTAGCAGAATCAGCTTGTGAATTGCTGCTTGGACAGCAAGCATCTGAAAAAACCACCCAGAGCAGGCAGTGTTTACTACTAGACACAGGTTGTTTCTATATACATAGAGAACAAATGTACAAAAATAAAAAATTAATTTATTTTATATATGTAGAATAAATCTTTAAATCTAAATATTTTATTTAAATGTTCAAAGTTTGTTTTGTTTTTTAAAGTAAAGGGGAATTCCGGGCAAAAAATTTTTAATCCCATATCCAAAAGATAGGGGATAAGATTTCTGATTGCTTAAGGCCCGCCACTGGGACCCCCTGCAATCTCCCTGCAGTACCCGCATACTATAGGGCTGAGTCTCTAGTTTCGGAAACCTCCAGGTTTCCAGGACTGGAGAAATGACTTAACACCACGCTACCTCGTGACGTCACATCACACCCCCTCCATTCATGTCTATGGGATGGGGCTTGACGGCCGTTATGCCTCCTCCCACAGACATGAATGGAGGGGGCGTGGTGTGACATCACAAGGGGGGAGTCTCCAGTCCTGGAAACCCTGAGGTTTCCGAAACTGGAGACGCAGCCCTGCATAGATTGTGGGTGCTGCAGGGAAATCACAGGAGGGTCCCAGCGGCGGGCCCCCCGCGATCAGACATCTTATTTCCTAATGTGTTTTTGCCTGGAATACCCCTTTAACTCTGTAGCAACTGGCCTATTAGGACCACACAGAGCGCATCCACACAGTGTATTTCATGGCGGATTTCCCGCTGTAGCAATCCGCTGCTACGAGAGGACACAAAGCTTCTTATTTTCCACAACTGATTGCAGGAAGTGTGACTACATGAGGATTTGTATTTTGGGGTTCATATAAGTAATTGATTAACTTATATTAACTCTTGTGTGGGGGGAAAGTAGATTTATTAATTTTTTTTTTGCAAAAAAAAAAAAAAAAAGTGGTTCGCACTGTTGCATTGCAGTACTCCTAGTTGCAAAGCGCACCAAGGACAATATCTGCAAGGAGTTTGTGTGTTCTCCACATGTTCACATGGGTTTCATTACTAATTGGTACATTTGGAATTTACCGTAGATTGTGAGCCCCAATGAGGACTGGGACAGATCTCAGGGATGACCAGCTCTGTACAGTGCAAACAAATTATTATTATTTCTACAAAACATAGCAAAAAAAAATAAATGTAAATTCTAAATTGTGTAACCACATTGTCAAGAGAAAAATAAAAAACTAATGGCTCTTACAAAGTTATGTTAGGGATTATTTTTTTTTGTTTAAAGTTGGAGTTGTTATTGGTGGAAAAGGTAGACCAGCGTTTTTTAGGAAATCCAAAAAAGACGATGACACCAGAATCCACTGAATATTTTCGGTCGGACACTACAACACAGTCAGGAAAAAGAAGACGAGATAGGAAGGAAGAAAAGAGGAAGACCAGCAAAAACAAAAACATATTAGAAAATATTTCCCACAGAGAATTATCGGATGCGGAACTCAGAGTCTTGAATAGGGGAGTGGGTTCTGTACCGATAAATGAGATTTTTTTAAGTTTGATACTAAAATTGATTTCTATAGGTTCTGTAGAAATATGCGCATGAAAATGTATTTATCTGACAGTGGGTTGTTAGATCGTAGAGCGACGGGGACTGAAGTCCCAATCGCTCTGCGAAAAACATAATCTTTTGATCCAGAAGTAAAAACAGCTTCATTAGAAGCATTTACTAAAGTTGTGTTAAATGAAATAGAAGAGAAATGGGATCAGGGAATGTATGTTAAATCTAACTTGTCCAAGTAAGAAAAAAATGCTCTTGATTCGATCTGCAATGACCCCTCCCTTATAGTGAAGAGGGCTGATAAGGGGCGGCCATTGTAGTGATGAATCGTGAGTATTATATGGAAGAAGCTTTGTTGCAGTTATCAGATTCTAAAACATATGTGAAACTTAGAGGAGACCCAACATGGACATTTAAATGTGAAATCGATAATGTCATTAGGGAAAGTGTTACGGAAGGTATTATTTCTGAAAAACTTGCAAAAGCATTAATGAGTGATAATCCCAGAGTACCGGTATTTTACACTTTGCCGAAGATCCACAAGAATCAAGAGAGACCACCGGGACGACCGATCGTATCTGGATCAGCGTCCCTGTTACAGCCTCTCTTGATTCTTGTGGATCGTTTTCTACAACCAGAAATCAAAAAATTAGGTAGATGTTTGCTTGACTCTAATCATTTTTTGGATAAATTAGTTTGAAACTTTACTTTTCTTTGCACATTAGATGTGCAAAGCTTGTACACAAACATTCCCCAAAGTGAGGGCATGCAATGTGTGCAAGAACTTTTGGAAAGGAATACTAGTGTAAGTAAATCAAAAACTTAACTTTTTGATGCCCTTGTTGGATCTCGCTCTGTCTAAAAATTATTTTCGTTTCGAAGATGACTTCTTTGTCCAAATAGGAGGAGTTTCTATGGGCTCCTCAGTAGCCCCCAGTCTGGCTAATGCCTTTATGGAAAATTATGAAGAATTGCATGTTTTTGGTATGTGTGGCCTGGAGACTTCATCCACGTGGCTCTGCTACGTGGATGATGTCTTCATGCTATGGGAAGATGATGAAAAATCTTTATTAACATTTGTGTTAATGTTATCAATGTCATGAGACTATCCAATTCAGTTTAACATATAGTGCAGAAGTTGTACATTTTCTAGATGTGGAAATTCATAAAAAGGGTATAGGTATTACTACCACTCTGTACAATAAACCTACAGATAGAAATAGTATGTTACATCGCACATCTTACCATTCACCTTTAAAGGACTCCCTAAAAGCCCATTTATAAGAGCAAGAAGAATATCTAGTAATGATGAAGAATACAATAAAAACAAAAGAAAGGCTATAGAAAGGGGGAAATAGAAAAAGATAGCAGAAGAAATTGGAAAAACACAGAAAAATTTAGACAAATCAGAAAAAATACAAAAAACAGAATAATGTATACAGGAAGATATGACAAACTGTCTAAAATAATATAAAATACAATAAAAAAAATGTTGGAAAGTCTTAGGAGCAGATACTAAATTTGGTAAACTATTTAAAGATCCACTACTGTTTTCTTTAAAAAAAACAAGATTTTCTAGCAACAAAAAAAAGAACGGGACATATCCATGTCTATCATGTTCCCAATGCCATAGTATCATAAGAAGCGATGGTTTTTACCATCCCAAAAAAGGTACTAATATAAAAAACTAGGGTTTCTATCCCTGCCTAAATTCCAATGTGATTTACCTCCTAAAGTGCCCTTGCAGCATAGCTTATGTGGGCCAAACTTCTAGACAAATTAAAGTAAGACTTGGTGAGCATAAAATCAATGATAAGAAGGTATTCACCAAGGGTTAAACACATGTGATTTACCAGCATATTTAACCCAGCTCGAGCCCCACATCTGTGCGCATGATAAAGGGGTTGTTACCAGCAACATAGCGCGGCAGGCTGGAGCTGAGGTATTTGCCATCTTACCCGTTTGGAATGTAAACCACCGTACCCCATGTATTCTCGAATATGATTGAAAAGAAAATCTTATGTGACCGGAAAGAAATAATGCAAATAAATTAGAAATCTGCAAGAAGACCTGATCATTGTGGTCGTGAGTAATTCACCGTGAATGCATATTCATTCATATATACACATACACATGCTCGCCGCATGCAATCCAGGTACATTTAACATTAGGAGTAGTTAGTGGTACCAATTTTTGGTACATATAACTTTTTGATTGCTTAATTTTAATAAAAATTTTTTAGAGAAGGATTAACATAATAAAGAGATTCGGGCAGATGGTAATTTTTTTTTCAGTGTTCCCTGTATTCATATAGGTTAATTACACATTTTTACTTTACGTTTGGTTAAATTTTTGTTTCCATTTAACATATCCTTTTGTTTGGAGAAAAAAAATGATATGTTAATGAATGCTATATGCCATATGTTTCCCATTTAATTAAATTTTCAGAGAAAAACTGATTGCAACATCCTTTTTTTTTCTTGGTGTACGCAATAGCATAACTGACAATGTTTTTGCATACAGCTATATGTATTTTAACAAATATCAAAACAGACAAAAATGTGGTGTGAATGCTCCTTTACATTGACAGCCAGTCTATCCATTCGTGCCTCCAGCTTAGCTGTATAGAGGCATGTACATGGCAGTCTGGGGGCCTTCATAAGGCCCACACATGCCATGGAAACCCATTGGCACCAAGCAAACATGTCACCAGGGTGCTGATTGAGTGAAGTATGCCTTCATAGTCCTTATATGCCACAGTCACAATTTCACCATGGCATTTAAGGGGATAATCTGCCAGGATAAGAGGTTTTTCCAGTCATAGTGGCTAGAGTGGGAGCTTAGCTGTCCTATAACAGCCGACATTTTGTGATACCTGGCATGGGAGATCTTAAATCGGCACTGTCAGATCCACAAACTATTTATATATTGTGACTGATGAAAATTGAAGACCTTTTGAAATATGGGTGTTTAAAATGTTTTGAATTTTTTCCCACCACAAGGGGTCCTCATACCTACTAGGGCACTGAGTCATGGACAAGGCTACATGAGCAGACACACCAATCGCCTCCCACCACCACAAGGGACACGACCCCTTCCCCTGAGAGGATTTCTTACACTGTGAGCTAATTAAAGGGGTATTTTTATTTTAAAAAAATATAGGCAATATAGGCATAAAAATTTGATGTACATCGTCAGGATTAGGTACAGAGTACCTGACAGGTACCCTTTAACCAGCTATGCCATAAAAAATAAATAAATAAAACGTTGATAGTCAGTTAGGAGTTTTAAAGTTAGTTTAAACTAGGCAAAAAGTATCCCCTCAGAATCAGAATCAGAAGTTGTGCAGATAGCTGTTTATTATGAATCTACTTACACATTTGTGAATCTGGGGACCTCAAAATCTTCTTCGAGTCATGCCACACGGTCTTGCAGTCCTCCTGTAACTTGTAAAATCGTAACCTTTTCCATGAAGCTGATTTAACTTTTGACAAAGGACTTCCATTCAGAAGAAACTTCAGATCCTCATCATCTTGTAAACCTGAAGAAGAAGGAACATTTCACATGATCATCGAATGAGTACAAGAAAAAATGTAATAGACTTATACAGCTGAACTTTAGCATTAGAAGTCTCCTGGAAACTTATCTGTGCAAAGAGTCTACTGCCATAGATAATGTACACACAATTTTGCCAACAATAAAACGACCTATACACCAGTCAGGAAGGGTATACACCTTGAAAGCAAGTTAACCAGAATTAGCTTTAAAAGGAGTTAGCCAGGATTTCAAAAACAGAGCTGATTTCTTCCAAAAACAGCAGCACACCTGTCCCCAGGTTGTGTGTAGTACTACAGCTCAGTTCCATTAAAACGAATGGAGCCACACTGTAGTACCACACAAAACCTGAGGATAAGTGTGGTGCATTTTATGGAAAAAATAGCTCTGTTACTCTATTCCCAGATAACCTTTTTAATGCACATGCTATAGCAGAAAAACTTAATTTTGAAAACTTTCCACACATTAGAGCTAATGTGTGGAATATTGATACGATAACTCAGTAGATGAATGGGGGGAAAAATTCCTATATAGATATACACACACACACACAGTAGAATCTCCCAAAAGCGGACACTCACAGGGAATAAAAAAGTGTCCGTTATTCAGAGATGTCCCTTATTGGTAAAAAAAATTTAAAAAAGCTCCAAAATCTTTCTAAATGACCGAATACTGTCCTGTACTCACTCCAGAGTGTAATTACCTATAAAACATGATAAAAAGCAATATTACAGTACAATCTCCCTTATCCCTCTCCCATATCATTTCCTCCCCCCTTTTATACCCTTTGCCATCTTATTGCCCCGTGCATTGTGCCAAATTATCCCCCCCCCTTACCATCATTTTCCCCTTGATCCCCCTCCCTCCCCGAGCCATTTCATTCCCCCTTCGTTAACCTCTGTGTAAAATCACCCCCTCTTTACCACCCCCTGCGCCATTTAATTCCCCTTTATGTCCCTGTGGCACTTCATAAAAGGGAGGGGGGGGGGTGATGAATTTACACAGAGGTTAATGAAGTGCCACAGGGAGATAAAGGGTAATAAAATGGCACAGGGGGTGGTAAAGAGGGGGGTGATGAATTTGCACAGAGGGCAATAAAGGGGGAATTAAATAGTACAGGGGGATCAAGAGGAAATGATGCGGCACAGGGGTAATAAAGGAGGGGGGGGGGAGATGATTTGGCACATGGGAATAAAGTGGCACTGGGAGATCAGGGAAGGAGGGGGTGATTGATGTGGCCGGCAGATGTACAGAAGCAGGAGATCACTGTTTAAACAGCAGTCTTCTGCTTCTGTGCTGGGGCTTCTGAAGAAGGGTGCAGCGGGGGCCTGGGCCCCTTACTGGGGTCATGGCTGTACCCCCTGACAGCATCCCCGTGTACAGGGCAGGGCCAGCACATAAGCGTGGTTGTCCCCTATTAGGAGTGTTTTGTCCCCTATAAGGTGTGTCTGCACCCGCTATTGGGAATGTCGCCTATTCGGAGGGTGCAAATACATTAAGTCTTATGCGACTCTGCCGGGGAATTAAAAACTGTCCACTATTGGGAGGTGTCCACTAAGGGAGATTTTGCTGTATATCTACTAGGTTACATGTAGCTATGGTTAGCATATTCTAAAAGCATTTCTGTAAATTCCCTGGAATTGAGATAGAATTGTACCGTTGTGTTACATTACACAAGTGGAGGAAATGCTGCAGATCGGCACTGGTGAAAACCACATGCATACATACATTAACATCATGGGTCGGGTGAGGGAGTGTAACACATTCTTGGGATTCGTACCTGTGTCATACCCGGTAGGTATCGGCTACTATCTGCAGCTGACACCTGCCAGTAATGACGGACATCAGAGATCACTTGCAGCATTAAAACAGTTATGCGGCGCATACCTGGTGGTCCAGTGGTCCTATCTGCCCTCACACAATGTAATTACGGGGTGCTGATTAGTTCTCAGGCCAGCCCAAGGTTTTGGTGCAGGCCATGAGTCTGCAATCGATACAGCCTGTAGCAACGCAATGCCAATCTCATAAATCCTTGAAATGCTGATGCCTTTCATTGATCTAAGCAATTGAACAATTAAAAATGGTTAAAAAAAAAAGTAAAAAAAATATTTAAAAAAATGCCCTCCTTACAAAAATGAGAATTTTTTAAAAAGGTAAAATAAATAAAAAAATAAAAAAAAATGTTAAAAAAATCACATTTGGACAATTTTGTAGGGTGCAATACCAATCAATTTAATTCTCACAATCCTAGTTCTGCGCAGTCAACGGCACATCCAATCCCAGATTTATTTATTTTTATCAAAAGTTATCCAAAAAGTCAATATGATGCAAAGGAGGCAGGGTAACAAGTACGGATGCACCAAAAGGGAAATTTTGGTCCGAAACCGAAAATTTAGGCTGTGCTTGGCCGAAAACCGAAACTTCATTGCTCTGCACCCTTTTTTAAATATAATTTTTATAAAACTTATTTTTCCGTACACAGGGATGTATGAAGGCTTATTTTTTCCGCCATGACCTGTATTTTTGATTGGTACCTTTCTTGTTCTGATGTGTTTTTTGGGGGGTTTTTTTGTAGATTTTTTTTCCCTGATAAAAATCCATATTTTTGGACTTTTTCTTATGTCTACATCATTCACCGAATGTTTTTATGAACCAGACATTTACGCACCTGGCGATACCAAATATGTATTATTTAAATTTTTTATACAGGAAGAGGGGAATTATTTTTTTTTTTTTATTGGGGAATTATTATTTTTTTTTTATTGGGGGACCGGCTAATTTACTTTTATTAAAAACTTAACTTTTTTTTATAAACACTTTTATAGTCCCCACATTGCATATATTGCAATCTTTAGATTGCAGATACAGATTAGTGTTATGCCTATGCATGTCATCTACCTCTCTGGTCTGCTCAATTGCAGACCAGAGAAGAAGAATCCCAAGATGGCAGCAAGAGGTAGGTGAGGGGACCTCCGGCTGCAATTTTAACTGATCTGATCCCCACGGCGGTGCAGCGGGCGATCAGATCAGACACCGGAACTGCCACAGATGCCATGATCATGGCGTCTGAGGGGTTAATGGCGGACATCAGCGCTGATGTCCGCTATTACCAACGGGTCCCTGGCTGCTAAAAGCAGCCGGAACCCACAGGTTATGATTCAAGCGCAGCTCCTTCACTCGCATCATAGCCGCAGCGGGACTCAGGGCGTACAGGTGCGTTAAGTCCCTGGTGCCCACGGCGTACCTGTACGCCCTGTGTAATTTAGGCCATGGAAATTTTTCCCATGAAAATGCATCAGCCGAAAATGCCTAAGGGTATGCAGATTTGATGCGCAGGATTTGGTGCACAGAATTTTCTGCTGCAGATTTCAATGTGAACTAAATGACTGAGCATAGCTTCTAATCTGCAGTTACAAATCCTGCGCATCAAATCTGTGCAGGATCCTGTATGTGTGAACGTACCCTAAAAGGGGCATTTTTCGGCCGATTATTTTCGGCGGCCAAAAATTTGGTGCATCCCTAGTAACAACTACATCTTATGGCGCAACAACATGAAAAACTGTTCTACACAGAAAATAAATCTACCTTTATTTACCAGAGCAGTGGTCTCTAACTGTGGACCTCCAGATGTTGCAAAACTACAACTCCCAGCATGCCCGGACAGCCGTTGGCTGTCCGGGCATGCTAGGAGTTGCAGTTTTGCAACATCTGGAGGTCCACAGTTTGGAGACCACTGTACTAAAGGGAAAATCTATACTATGCCTATAAAATGCCCGTCTGAAGTCTCTGATATGAACAGGATAACAGCATCTGCCTCTATAGACAATTCATATACTCCCAATAGTTAACTTCTAACAGATCCAGTTGCCGCACCCACCGTATATGAGCAACATCCTGAAATCATCTCAACCCGGGGAACTACTGAACCATAACAACCTCCAGCTCTGGAGAGTTAAGCAACAAAACCCATTTAAGGTACAAGGTGCGGCCACCAGAACATGCGGAGAAGGTTATAGGAGTGGTTCTGGCCCATAGTTTATGTAGAAAAGGGTCAAAGTTATTACAGGCGTGAACCTGGCCCACTGTTTAATAAGAGATGGGTAAAATGTATTATAGGTGTGGACCTGCTCACTGGTACGTGTAACAGAGGTTTTACAGGCGCGGATCTTGCTACCAGTACAGTACATACACCAGCTGTTCTACTCCAGTTCCTAGAACAGTAGTGGGTGTAAAAAGGCAAAGGTGGTTTTGTATGCCCATTTTTTGCCACTGAAGATTAAAAAAAGAAAAAAAAGAAAAAACTGTTACCCAAAAAACTGGATTCAACAGAGAAAGTGTGAGAATTTTGACTTATTTTGGGTTCCTCCAGTGCATCAGATCTCATTTCCCACAAAGTGGCACTTTTGGTAGCAGTGCCCACTGAACCCTAAATGGTTGTCTGTGCCATTCTCTTTAGTCACTTTTAGCATCAGCTGACCCAAAACTGGCGCTTTGTGTTCGGACCGATCCTCCCTGATGTATCCTGATAGGAGCTGGTAAAGGTGGTTTTATTTGCATCCGATCCCCTCGAGTGCTGTGGAATTTCTTCTTGTAGTGAACATTTAGGGGGACATGTATCAATGTAGGTGTATGGTGTTTATTTTATTTTTTTTCGCACTTTTTCCTGGTGTGCAAATTTTTAACAACTGCGTTCAATTTACAATATTTGCGCAATTTGCCGCAAGATTCTAAATATCCCCACGGTTCTATTTTCCGTTAGAAAATCCCATTATAGTCTATGGGATTTTTACAATATCCGTTTTAATCCGTCACAGCCCGTTATTGATAACAGATGTTATTTGTGACGGGAGAAAGACCAAAAGAAATAATGCATGCACTATTTCTCCCGTTACTTTTTCCACTCACAAAACAACATCTGTTATTAATAACGGGCTATGACGGATTAAAACGGATAATGTAAAAATCCCATAGACTATAATGGGATTTTGAACACGGCTGTTTAACGGACGATTTTAATGGTTTTCATAACGGAATATTATAATGGATCTTTAAAACCAATGAATTTAAAGTGTGAAAGGAGCCAAAGTAAAAAAGGGCAAACACTGAGCAATAACATGACATTACAAAACAAGTAAAAAGACATTTCAAAATCAGACATTTCAAGAGGCATAATTGGTTTTAGTTAGTACAATTGCGGGGGAAAAAAGCTGACTTGTGCAAAAAATGTTAAATAAATACAGTTCCACCGCAAAAAGTGGTGTACAGTGCACCAAACAGACAACTTTAAAAATATTTTGTTTACCAAAAATTGTGCAAAACAATTATGCAATAAATGCAATTGCGCTAGATTTGCAGGGACATTAAGAACATTAAAGTGGTATAAAGCAAATGATAAATGTCCGCCATTGTCCTTCTGGAATTCTTTCCACATGACTGTCCTGCAGTAGCAATGACCTATAGCCTGTAGGTACAATTCAATGATCATGAACTAGGACAGGATGCATTGCTGACATGTCAGAACATCTTTTACATTCACCACTGATGCGAATCATCATAGAAACGTTTCATAGGCTCGTACAATGACACATCAGGATTTTTTTCCCCTTTTACTATTCATGTATATGTAGTATGTGGCTAAACATTATTACATGTGACATCAATGTGTAACAATTCTAATGACAAGGTTCTAAAGCCAATTCAAGTAAGCGGCACTCCAAAATGTGGTGAACCAAACAGCAATTCATACACTGCAAATACAACATCTGGAGTGAGGAGTATACTACAACATCTGTTTCAAGAGCAGAATAGAAACATTGGGGGGGGGGGGAGTAATCATTGGTTTCACCCTGGTTTTGTGGGGTAAATTTGTCGCACAGTTTGTCTCAGATGCTGTTTAGAGACTTTTCACTGCGACTTTTGCTTTAGAAGACTTTTTTTTTAAAGAACATACAAAGTGGTGATTTCAGTCGATATCATGCAGTGGTCAGGAGCTTATGATGTCCGACTTTTCAGTTTGCCGCATCGTTTGGCGCAACTGTGCTAACTGAGGTGGAGATTTACACCAGCCCAGACTTGGACAACATTATTAATCGCACTTTTATTGCGCAGGTTAAAAAGTCGCAGAGGAAGAATCATACAAAGTGGAGTGCTGAAGTAAGAAATGTGATCCGCACCAGATTTGTCACATGCCCTGCACCGTGTAATATATTTGGTGCAGGTATACAGTTTCAACCACATGAATTAAAAGAGTTGTCTGGTGAAAAATAACTTATCCCCCTATCCAAGGATAGGGGATAACCTATAGATCGCAGGGGGTCAGAGCGTTGGGACCCCCGTGATCTCCTGCACGGGGCCCCGGCAGTTTGCCAGAAGCGGACATCCGGCACACCCCCTCCATGTATCTCTATGGAGTACATTGAGGAGAGTGTTCCGCCTCGACCGGTGATAGGTTGAGCGCACTGTCATGTAAGAAGCCAGCGTTTTCACATGACATTGGGGTCAGCCTATCACAGGCCGAGGTGGAACATCGCTGCGGCTGGTGATAGGCTGAAGACCGCATAGGGATACAGCTTTACAGTACAGAGTTCCAGCCAGCGCAGGTGGCCCGCAACAATCAGGAGGGCAGCCTTTGCAGGTGACATATGTGAGTAGTACCCCGATGGGGACAGCACAGCGCTGGGCTGATGTTTAATCTGGGGGGGGGGGGGGGAGCAGAACAGCGCTCGCGGGTCGCATATGATTAGTTCCCCGATGTGTGGACAGCGCAGCGCAGGGCTGATAATTCATTCCCAAGGGGCCCAAGGGGGAGGGGCCAAACCACTATTGCGGTATGGGGAAAAATTCATATTGTGCCGGGGAAAAATTTCCATATTCGGTATGAACCGGTATACCGCCAAGCCCTACTTGAAACTAAATTTTTTTTTATATAAGGGTGTAGGTAAGGGTTAATTTAACTATCATATCTTTTTATTTGTCAAATAAAGTAATGTGTGTACCAGGTATTATTGAAATATCTCCAGCCGTACGGAAGTTATGTGGGAACATAACATTTCCCATTGATTTGCATGGGACCTTAAACAAAAACCCCGACCCTCACAAATGGGGGTAGCTAAGGCTTAAATTACCTATCCTATATTTTAAGTGGACATATAAGTAACATGTGACCAAGAATTATCGAAATATCTCCAGCCGTTTGGAAGTTATGCAGTAACATATATTTCCCATAGACTTCCCAAAAACCCCAAGGTGAATAAGGCGAGTAAGGGTTATATCTAGAGATGAGCGAACTTACAGTAAATTCGATTCGTCACGAACCTCTCGGCTCGGCAGTTGATGACTTATCCAGCATAAATGAGTTCAGGTTTCCGGTGCTCCGGAGGGCTGGAAAAGGTGGATACAGTCCTAGTAGACTCTTTCCTAAGAATGTATCCACCTTTTACAGCCCACCGGAGCACCGGAAAGCTGAACTAATTTACGCAGGAAAAGTTATCAACTGCCGAGCCGAGAAGTTCGTGACGAATCGAATTTACTGTAAGTTTGCTCATCTATAGTTATATCACCTATCCTATGTTTGTTGTCGACATATAAATAACACGTGTGCCAAGTTTCATGTTATCTTTAGCTGTTTGGACGTGATTGTGGAACATACACACACACACACATACACACTGAATTTTATATATATTTAGATTATTACAACTCCACCAAATATTTATGATAGGTGTGTGTCAAAAAGTGGTACTATCACCAACCAATCCTTGGTGGCAGTACCACTTTTTGACACACACCTATCATAAATATTTGGTGTAGTTGTAATAATCTAGAATAAAAGTTAACATTTTATGGCACCTTTCTTTTGTTTTTACAAAAGAACAGTTTTACCACACGTCTGCCAAAATACACGAAAAATTCACAACAGTGAAGGAATTTGAATGCAGAAGTTTTCCACACAGATACTACACACTTTTTCCACAAAATATAAAACTCTCATCGGAGGCTCCGCAGGAATGTAAATGCTTCACAGATCTGACTGTTATTTATGGAGCCTTATAGGGCAAAACACAAGCACTGGGGATTCATGAGAGGACGGAATGGATTTTGATTTCATGCTAGAATTTATTTACTGAATAACCAAAACATACAGTAACTCCTAATAAGAGATTGTAGAACGTCAAATATACTTGTCCAAGTATATTATGTCAAGATGTTGACGAGTCCAGCAATAAGGGAATACTCCTTTAAAGGGGTATTCCAGGCCAAAACTTCTGTTTAACTTTCCAGAGCCAGTTGATATATAAACAAATTTGTAAATTACTTCGATTAAAAAATCTTAATCCTTGCAATAGTTATTAGCTTCTGAAGTGGAGTTGTTTTTTTCTGTCTAACTGCTCTCTGATGACTCACGTCCCGGGAGCTGTGCAGTTCCTATGAGGATATTCTCCCATCATGCACAGCTCCCGGGACGTGACATCATCATTGAGCAGTTAGACAGAAAACTTCAGAAGCTAATAACTATTGGAAGGATTAAGATTTTTTAATAGAAGTCATTTACAAATCTGTTTAACTTTCCGGAGCCAGTTGATATATAAAAAAAAAGTTTTGGCCTGGAATACCCCTTTAAGAAGTCACTGAAAGTCTGGAGGTCCAACCCTCTAGATCAGTTGTCTCAAACTGTGGCCATACAGATGTTGCAAAACTTCAACTCCCAGCATGCTCGGACAGCCAACGGCTGTCCGGGCATGCTGGGAGTTGAAGTTTTGCAACATCTGGAGGGCCACAGTTTGAGACCACTGATCTAGCTAGTAACTGTGTGCACAAGTTCTGACAGGAGTTTGTAGGAGTTTCGAAAAGAATGACCGAATTCTTCCAGAAAGAGCGCCGCATGAACTGTGAACTCCATTCACCACATTATAATTTGAGAGTTCACTACAGAAAGTGACGAATTGAGCTTAGAATACATTCACAGATACGGATATTAACCCCTTAAGGACCAAGCCCATTTTAACCTTAGGGACCAGGCCAATTTTATTTTTGCATTTTCGTTTTTTCCTCCTCGCCTTCTAAAATCCATAACTCCTTTATTTATTTCCATCTACAGACCAATATAAGGGCTTGTTTTTTTCGTGACCTATTGTACTTTGTAGTGAGTCCTCTCATTTTACCATAAAATGTACGGCGAACCCAAAAAAAATAAAATTTTAGGGAGGAAATTTTAATGAAAATCACAATTTTGCATATTTTGGAGGGTTTCGTTTTCACACTGAACACCTTTCAGGTAAAAAATGACAGGTGTTCTTTATTCTGTGGGTCAATATGATTAAAATGATACCCATGGCTAGACACTTTTATATTTTTGTACCGCTTAAAAAAAAAATCTAAAGCTTTTTGTACAAAATCAGTAATCTAAAAAAAATCGCCCTATTTTTACCACCTATAACTTTTTCATTTTTCCATATATAGGGCGGTATGAGGGCTCATTTTTTGTGCCGTCATCTGTACTTTTTATTGATACCACATTTGCATATATAAAACTTTTAGATCATTTTTTATTAAAAAATAAAAATAAATAAAATGTGACAAAAAAAAAGCTGCATTTTTGGACTTTTTTTTATTTTTTACGTTTACGCCATTCACCGTATGGGATAATTAACATTATATTTTGATAATACGGACATTTACGCACGCGACGATACCAAATATGTTTATTTTTAAAAAATACGCTTTTTGGGGGTAAAATGGGAAAAACTGACAATTTTCATTTTTACTGGGGGAGGGGATTTTTCACTTTTTTTTACTTTTTTTTTTTTTAACATTTTTTTACTTTTGATTGCTCATTTGATTGCTAATACTGTTCAGTGCTATGCATAGGACATAGCCCTGTTCATTATTATCGGTGATCTTCTGCTCTGGTCTGCTTGATCTCAGACCAGAGCAGGAGACCCCGGGAGACGGCCGGAGCCAGGTGAGGGGACCTCCGGCCACCATACTGGATGATCGGATCAACACGGCAGCGCTGCGGCCGATTCAATCATCCATTCAATGTACCGCACTGCCGCAGATGCCGTGATCTGTATTGATCATGGCATCTGAGGGGTTAATGGCAGACATTTTTTTTCTGGTGCCAGAAAGTAATCTTAATCCTTCCAGTACTTATCAGCTGGTGTATGCTCCACAGGAAGTGGTTTTCTTTTTGAATTTCTTTTCTGTCTGACCACAGTGCTCTTTTCTGACAACTCTGTCCATGTCAGGAACTGTCCAGAGCAGGAACAAATCCTCATAGCAAACCTCTCCTGTTCTGGACAGTTCCTGACATGGACAGAGGTGTCAGCAGAGAGCACTGTGGTCAGACAGAAAAGAAATTGAAAAAAAAAGAAAATAACTTCCTCTGGAGTATACAGCAGCTGATAAGTACTGGAAGGATTAAAGGGGTACTCCGCCCCTAGCATCTTATCCCAAAGGATAGGGGATAAGATGTCAGATCGCGGGTGTCCCACCACTGGGGACCCCCGGGATCTCCGCTGCAGCACCCAGTTATCATTACAAACTCGCTCTGTGCTTAATGACCGGCGATACAGGGGCCGGAGCATCGTGACTTCACGGCCTGCCCCCTCACAAGTCTATGGGAGGGGGTGTGGCGGCCATCACGCCCCCTCCCATAGACTTGCATTAAGGGGACGGGCTGTGACATCACGAGGGGGCGGAGCCGTGATGTCATGATACTCCGGCCCCTGTATCGCTGGTCATTACGCACAGAGAGAGTTTGCTCTGTGCAATAATGATAGCGGGGCACTGCAACGGAGATGGCGGGACCCCCGCGATCTGACATCTTATCCCCTATCCTTTGGATAGGGGATAAGATGCTAGGGGTGGAGAACGCCTTCAAGATTTTAAAATAGGAGTAATTTACATATCTGTCAAACTCTCTTGCACCATTTGATTTAAAAAAAAAAAAAATTTGTTTTCCACCAGAGTACCCCTTTACGGCTGGGATCACACCACGTTTTTACAATACAGTTCCAGTATATGATTTAAATTTGAAAACTGTTTGAAACCCGTATGCATTGACTCTCCAACCGAAAACCGTATGCCAAAAGATGCGCCCGGTTGTGTCCGTTTTGCATCTTGTATGGTTTACCCAAAACCGTAGCCTACCACGGTTTTTGGTCCGGGAGAAAAAACGTATTGAAACGTATACTTTTTATTTTTTTATTTTTAACATGGGTGTCAAAGGGAACCGTACAGAGTCGTAAGTGCGTACAGTTCCATCCTGTTTGGAATTTCAATCAAAGTAAAAAACCATATAGTGCAAAGGAAAAAAACGTGCAAACAAGTGAAACTTTATTTATAATGGAGTGAAAAGTTAAAAACTTATGCTTTTTTTCTTAAAAAATGGATGCAACCGGACATCATTTTTCAAACCGTATATGGATTAAAATTTGTACACACGTTTCGATACAGTTTAGTCAGGTTTTGAGGAATCTGTTATTTTATCAAAAACCTGATATGGGAACTGTATTGCAAAAACGTGGTGTGAACCCAGCCTAATGCATTTTGGCCATTGTTACATTGTATTGAACAATAAAGAAAACTCCATAACAGGCAGTCTACAGGCCTCGTACACTAAGACCACAGCATTTCCTATAAGTTGCAGAGTTGCTGTGAGACTTTCTATTGGATTTGCTGCAGTTGCTCCACACGCACACGTGCCTCAGGCCATCAGAAATACAGCCGGACTGGGAATGTGACCACAATTTGGAAGCAAAAAAAATACAACCATATTATGCATGTGTGAATCAGGCCTAAGGGCAATAAACAACGTTTATTACAGTCAACATCTTGTAACAATTCCAACATGAGGAGTTCACTTATGCCGACTGTACATGGTCTGATAGAATTATTTCCTAATGCATTTCTGTTACCTGCTGTACGTGTAGAGAGCTACCAACCTCCCCATATATCTACCTAGTCTCAGTAAGGGTGGGTTCACGCCACGATTTTGCTATACGGTTTCGGCATACAGTTTCATAACACAAACCGTATGGAACCGTACAGAAAACCGAGCACATAGACTTCCCATTCAAAACCGTATGCACCATAATGTATCAGGTTGTCTCCGTTTTTCAAACCATACGGTTTTTTACTTTTTTATTTCCGGACAGAAAACCATGGCCCACCACGGCTTTTGGTCCGGGTGAAAAACCGTATACTTTTCTTATTTATTTTTTTTTAAACATGGGAGTCAATGGGAACCGTATGTGCGTACGGTTCCATCCAGTTTTCACCATACGGTATTTGACTTTCCACTGTTTTTTTTTCTTGGAATTTCAAACAAACAAGTGAAACTTTATTCATAATGGAATGAAAAGTTCAAAACGTATATGTTTTTTTTCTTAAAAACCGGATGCAACCGGACATCATTTTTCAAACCGTATACAAATAAAAATTTGTACACATGTTTTGATACAGTTTAGTCAGGTTTTGAGGAATCCGTTTTTTTTTTTTTTTAAATCAAAAACCTGATACGGGAACCGTATAGCAAAATCATGGTGTGAACCCACCCTAAGTAGTAACCTTTATCATTACTTCTGTTTATACAGTTTTTTTTTTCTCCAAATCTATAGGAAAGTAAAGTGCACAATATTACAGAAACGATAGATATTGCAACTAGGCTCACTCACCAAACAGACCAACGATATACGGACTTGCTCAAATTCTGTAGCGCTGGAGCTCGGACAAAGCGGGCCGCCTCCCCGTACGGATCATGGAACAAACAATGGTAGGTCCAGCTACTCAGTAAGGAAAACTGTTAAAAATCTGGATTTAATAGAATCTCTTAAAACATGGGGAATCCACAGATAAAAACAAGCACGCCTTGGCGTGCTTGTTTTTATCTTTGGATTCCCCATGTTTTAAGAGATTCCATTAAAGCCTGATTTTTAAGTTTTCCTTGCTGAGAAGCTGGACCTACCATCGTTTGTTGCACAGTATTACAGTTTGCTATGCAGAGGACCACTGCATAAAAAGACATAAAACATGTAACATACTTTCTCTTTTTACAATGACAGTCAGTGGACAAAGTATGCCACTGTATGCCCCAAATACTGGGTGCACAGACCCAATGCCGTAAAAAAAATTTAAAAAAATTTAAAAACCATGTACGTGTAAATGCTTGGCCAGATCATCCTGAAATAAAGCGGCCAGGGTGTTTTACCTGAAAATCCAAAGCCTCAGGATAAGGCTTTTTTGAGTACAATCCCTGGCTATAAAAGAGTAGGACAATGGAAGGATAAGTTCACAAAAAATAGCTTCCTGTGATTTTGCACATAAACCAATAGAAACATTTTTTTATATACTGAAAAATATTATCCACAGCCTTTTATTACCTTGATTAATTGGGAGTTTTCCGTTTGATATAGCTAGATATTAACTAACAAAGTAGAACAGCATTGTTTATAGTCATAGGGACTCTCTAGGGTTACGATGGCTACACAAAGGCTATATATGTTGGACCACAGCTATCTTGCCATATCTCCCAAGCGTGCATGTTTTGCAAATTTGGAAAGGGAGAGGAAAAAGCTGCCTTATCTCCCCTACAACTACTGGACGGGGCACATTAAAACCCATGTTGTAACTGCCGTGGAGTCAATCGGGTTCGGTGCCAGCAGGAGGCCTTCTGAAGGACTCTGTGCTGGACACTCTGATCGGCTACTAGAGTCTGCCTCCGCTGACCATACTAGCAGATCGCAGATGTAACTGAGCAATGATTGTTTATAAAATCCCCTATGGTGACTTAAAAAACAAAAAAAAAAAAAAAACAGTTTTTTTATTTTATTCCCCTCCCAAATATTCCAATCTGCACCATTGACAACATCCCCCGGTTCCTTTTGCGCTGCCCCACTTTTCAAGTAGATTAAGGAGATGAATATTAATGAATGGTGCGGAACAAAAGGGACCCAGGGGACAGTATCAGAGGAGCAGATAGTTAATTTTGTGCTCTCTCTCATGGATGGCTGAAAGGATAGAGGTAAGGAATACATTGGTTTAATCAGGATCACCCACACTAACCACCTATATATTCAGGTTAGTGGGGGTTGATCCACCTGTCAGTTTCCCATGAAGAAGTGCTCCTTTAAACAAATTGTTGTGAGCTGTCCATCTATTTTGATATTTTTTACTAATGTAGCCTCCCCGGCCACCAGCAGACTCCCGCAGCCGGGGAACTACTACTGCCATTACGGAAACAAGTCTGTTCCAGGATGGGAGTAGTAGTAGTCCCGGCTGTGGGAGTCTGTAGGCAGAGGTGTTAAAACGTCCGTAAATGAGGGATGTTAATCAGCCGTTCTCACCTGTTATTTAATCTGTTATTATACATCCTTTTTTACACTGAAATCGGATGTTTAATAATGGATGAATACTCATGGGGGAGATTTATCAAAACCTGTGCAGAGGAAAATTTGCCCAGTTGCCCATAGTAACCAATCAGATCGCTTCTTTCATTTGCTGCCTTGTTAAAAATGAAAGAAGTGAGCTGATTGGTTGCTATGGGCAACTTTTGCATTGGACAGGTTTTGATAAAGCTCCCCCATAGTGTGAAAGTAGCCTTAAAGTAAATCTTTCATCAGTATCCAGTCATACAGGCTTGTAGTTCAGGTGATACTTACCGTGTCCCAAACTGTCCAGCCGTTCTGACGTCATTTTGCCTTTTCTTTATATGTAAATGAGGCCCTTGGGGCATGGGCGGAGCTACAACAGGAGCTCCAGGCACCCCTATGTAATCTTCGGCCGGGCGGGTTCTCCGCTCATCCATATGCATAATCCCCTCCCTGCTCGCATGCAAGGTTTTCTCTACGGCGCATCCGCTGCTTCACCCTGGAAGCAGCGGATGTGCCATGGAGTAAACCAGCAGCGCAAGGAGGTATGCATGCATGCATATGGATGAGCCGGGCAGAGCACCTACCCGGCCAAAGAAAATGTAGGGGTGCCCGGAGCTCCAGTCGTAGCTCCGCCCATGCCCCAAGGACCTCATTTACATATAAAGAAAAGGCAAAATAACGGTGGAGCGGCTGGACGGTTCAGGACACGGTAAGCTGATCAGTATCACCCGCACTACAAGCCTGTATGAAAGGTTAGTGCAGGTGATACCGATGACAGATTTCATTAAAAAAAGTAAGTGAATTTATGTGTAAGTATGTGTAATGTTCAAATGTATGTGGGGGAGATTTATCAAAACCTGTCCAGAAGAAAAGATGCCCAGTTGTCCATAGCAACCAATCAGATCGCTTCTTTCTTTTTTGACAAGGCCTCTGAAAAATGAAAGAAGCGATCTGATTGGTTGCTATGGGCAACTCAGCAACTTTTCCTCTAGACAGGTTTTGATCAATCTCCCCCACGTGATTTATTCTGTATGTGTGTTGTGTATACGTCCTGCAGATGTGGGGGCAGTATACAGTATAAATGTATATGGTAGGCGTCGGTATATCATATAAATTCATATGTGGGGTCAGTATATAGTATAAATAAATTATACAGGGTATAAATTCATATGGTGAAGGGTCGGTATACATTATAAATTCATGTGAGAGAGGTCAGTATAAAGTATAAATGAATATGTGGGGGGTCAGTATATAGAATAAAATATGTAGGGTATAAATTTATATGTGGGGGCCAGTAAATAATATAAATTCATATGAGGGGTCAGTGTACATTATTAATTATGCGGGGTATAAATTCATATGGTGGAAGGTCAATATATATAATATAAACTCATATGTGGGAGGGGTCCGTATATAGTATTAATTAATATGTGGGGGGTCAGTATATAGTAAAAAAATATGTGGGGTATAAATTCATGAGGGTGGTCAGTATAATATAAATTCATATTGGGGGGGGGGTCAGTAAATAATATAAATTCATATTTGGGGGGGTCAGTATATAATATAAATTCATATTTGGGGGGGGGGGGGTCAGAAATCGTACTCAAGTCGGATGGAGAAATCGTGATGTGAACGCAGCCTAACCCTTAAACTTCATTCTATACAAGATGGGATCAGGGGGGAGGGGGGCTACAGCTGTTTCGTACACGCACTTCTACTGGTTAAGACAGCTCAATGCAACCAAAATGCCCAAAGCACGTCACCGTGCCCAGCACACATCTCACTGCCTGGTGCACATCATGGTGCCAAAAGAAGGCTACAACTTTGGTGTGGTTCTATTTGCACAACACCGAAATGTCACACAAATTCTGTAGCCGCCTCTGATCATTTCCATTGACGAATACACAGGGTGATGACCACATCCACGATAACCCGTATATATGTGCCACCCAATGCCCCTGCCACACGGCAATGCAAGCACCACAGATGTGGTTCCATTCCATTTGAGGTCAACGGCGACCAGGTCAATCCCACGACTTTTCTCATTCCCTTCTACGGGGCAAATCCTATAATATAGTTTCCCAAACGATGTGCCTCCAACTGTTGCAAAACTGCAACTCCCAGCATGCCCGGACAGCCGGAGGCTGTCCGGGCATGATGGGAGTTGTAGTTTTGCAACAGCAGGAGGCACACTGGTTGGGAAACACTGATATAATACACAGAATTATAAGTGCAGCTGCAATAGTGTCCTTGTACAGATGCCCATAGCAACCAGATTCCCGCTTTTATTTTCATTGGTTGCTATGGGCAACTGCACCACGCTTCCTCTGCCCCATGAATAGAACTCTAAGCTGTTATGGAACTACAATCCCCATCCAACTCCCTCCGCTTGTTTCCGCTGCAGCATGCTGGGAGTTGTAGTTTTAAAACAGCTGGAGAGTGAGAAGTCAGGAACCAGGTCTGCACGCTACAGGGAAGCCGCTCATAGGTGAGAACAGCGTCCTAACAAAACCGCAAGAGAGAAGGCGTCTCCTACCCAGCCGGGTGCTGTTCATCTGGGTCACTCTCCGGCTGGTCTCCTCAAGGATCTGCTCCTGGGACTTGGTCCGGGCGGGTCTTCTGCCGATACACTGCATGCTGAACCCCGCAACATGAGCCCCGGAGCCCCCCTCTCCTCCGCACCAACTACTACTAGGAGCCTACGGGGAGACGGGAAGAGTCCATGGAGGAGGAGGTGGGAGGGGTGTGCTGGACGGGAGGAGGAGGACGGGAAGGGGGTGAGGAGGAAATACTAGAAAGTGGAGGAGAAACAGGGACGGTCCGGGGGACAGAGGACATGGACCCCCCAACTGTGCCGTATATCAGGCCCCATCACCGGCTGACTACCTGTACAGCAGGGCTAACCAACCCGGAGCTAGCCAGCTGCTGCAGAACTACAATTCCCAGCCTGTCAGTACATGCTGGGAGTTGTAGTCGTGCAAGATCTTGGGAAACACTACTGTATAGGCTAGAACTACGGTTACCCATAGCAATTGCGTCTATTCACCCCTATCTGTGCTTCAGATACATATTTCACCCCTTAGTCACCAGGAAAAATGTTCATTATGGGGAGAAAAAAAATGCAGCTCTGCAACTTGTGAGGTTCTGTTTTCACATTGTTCAAGCAGCAGTAATCCTGACCTGTAGGGCTTTGTTCACACTAGGTCAGAGCTCCGCTCGAGGAACTCAGTTGCAGGTTCCATTTATTTTGTAGAATCTGACCAGGCAATAAAAAATAAAATAGTAGTACAAGTAGTCATTTAACCCCTTAAGGACTCAGGGTTTTTCAGTTTTTGCACTTTCATTTTTTTCCTCCTTACCTTTTAAAAATCATAACCCTTTCAATTTTGCACCTAAAAATCCATATTATGGCTTATTTTTTGCGTCACCAATTCTACTTTGCAGAGACATTAGTCATTTTACCCAAAAATTGACGACAAAACGGAAAAAAAAAAAATCATTGTGCGACAAAATCGAAGAAAAAACGCCATTTTGTAACTTTTGGGGGCTTCCGTTTCTACGCAGTGCATATGTCGGTAAAAATGACACCTTATCTTTATTCTGTAGGTCCATACGGTTAAAAAGATACCCTACTTATATAGGTTTGATTTTGTCGCACTTCTGGAAAAAATCATAACTGCATGCAGGAAAATGTATACGTTTAAAATTGTCATCTTCTGACCCCTATAACTTTTTTATTTTTCCATGTACAGGGTGGTATGAGGGCTCATTTGTTTTTATCGGTACGATTTTTGTTTTGATCAGACTTTTTGATCACTTTTTATAAATTTTTTAATGGTATAAAAAGTGACCAAAAATACGCATTTTTGGACTTTGGAATTTTTTTGCGCGTACGCCATGGACTGTGCGGTTTAATTAATGGATATATTTTTATAGTTCGGACATTTACACACGTGGCGATACCACATATGTTTATTTTTTTTATTTACACTGTTTTATTTTTTTTTTTTTTATGGGAAAAGGGGGGTGATTCAAATTTTTATTAGGGAAGGGGTTACATGACCTTTATACTTTTTTTTAACTTTATTTTTGCAGTGTTATAGGTCCCATAGGGGGCTATAGCACTGCACACACTGATCTTTTACACAGATCACTGGCGTGTATTAAAGGGGTACTCTGGTGAAAACCTTTTTTCTTTTAAATCAACTGGTGGCAGAAAGTTAAACATATTTGTAAATTACTTCTATAAAAAAATCTTAATCCTTCCTGTACTTATTAGCTGCTGAATACTACAGAGGAAATTCTTTTCTTTTTGGAATGCTCTCTGATGACATCACGAGCACAGTTTTCTCTGCTGATGTTATTATAATAATAATAACGCTTTATTTATTGTTGTCCTTAGTGGGATTTGAACCCAAGTTGCCAGCACTGCAAGGCAGCAGTGCTAACCACTGAGCCACCATGCTGCCCTTAGCATACATCTGCTATGCATGGTTGCTAAAATGGACAGAGATGTCAGCAGAGAGCACTGTGCTCGTGATGTCATCAGTGTTCCAAAAAGAAAGGAATTTCCTCTGTAGCATTCAGCAGCTAAGTAGTACTGGAAGGATTGAGATTTTTTAATAGAAGTAATTTACAAATATGTTTAACTTTCTGCCACCAGTTGATTTAAAAGAAAAAAGGTTTTCACCGGAGTACCCCTTTAACACGCCTGTGATCAGTGTTATCGGCGCTTGACTGCTCCTGCCTGGATCTCAGGCACGGAGCAGTCATTCGTCAATCGGACACCAAGGAGGCAGGTAAAGGCCCTCCCAGTGTCCTGTAAGCTGTTCGGGACGCCGCGATTTCACCGCGGCGGTCCCGAACAGCCCGACTGAGCAGCCGGGATTCTTTCCCTTTCACTTCAGACGCGGCGGTCACCCTTGATCCCCGCGTCTGAAGGATTAATACTGGGCATCACCGCGATTGCGTCCTGTATTAGCCGCGGGTCCCGGCCGTTGATAGCCGCCGGGACCGACCCGATATGACGCGGGGACACCGCGTGACCCCGCGCAGGATGTAAATATACATCCTGCGTCGTTAAGGGGTTAAATTATATTTTTTTTGTCAATGGGAAATCTCTGGATCCATTGTTTTTGGTCCCCCGCGATCTTGGCTGTGGCACCCCAGACAATCTATGCAGGGAGCGAACTTCGCCCTGTGCCGGATGACTGGCGGGGCGGAGGCTTGTGATGTCACGAGCCTTCGGTGCTGCACCCAACCCTCTAAACGAACGCCGGGTGTAGCAGGGAGATCGTGGGGGTCCCCAGCGACAGGACCCCACGATCAGACATCTTATCCCCTATCCTTTGGATAGGGGATAAGATGTCTAGAGGTGGAGTATCCCTTTAAGGAAGCCGCAGTTTTTTTTGCGTTTTTTTTTTTTTAAATGGCATTCACCATTATCGTTTTACGGACGTGGCAATACCTATTATGTATAGATTTGGGCTTTTTTATATATATTTTTTTCTGGGGGTGATAATATAGGGTTTTATTGGGAAAGGGGCATATATATATATATATATATATATATATATATATATATATATATATATATATATATATATATATATATTTTTTTTTTTTTTTTGCACTTTATAAATTTATTTAAAAAAAATTTTTTTTTTTAAATGCAGGATCGCCGGTCAGTGGACAGGGCGAGCCCCGTCCCCATCAACCCCATAGATTCCGTGATCAGGACTGATCACGCCCTTTATGGCGTTAATGCTGCCAAGACCTACGCAATCCCTGTCTCGGCAGCTGAGACGGGACCCCCAGCTGTGATTGACTGTCAGGTCCCGCCAGCAATCACCTTCAGTGCATCTCGCTGTGAAGGAGATCGCTAGGACATATGCATATGTCCAGTTGCGATAACTAGCTAGCATGCACCCACAAGATTGCGTGCACAATGTGGGGGAGATTTATCAAAACCTGTGCAGAGGAAAAGATGACCAGTTGCCCATAGCAACCAATCAGATTGCTTCTTTCATTTTTTTAAAAGGACTCTGAAAAATCAAGCATTTGGAGTAGAAGCCATGCAACCAAAAACTGTAGGACAAAACTGCAGCAGTTTGCAGTTAAAACCCATGTGGCACAAAGGCTGTGATGGGGCATGTATAAAAGCTTTAAAGGTGTACTCTGTCCCTAAACATCTTATCCCCCATCAAAAGGCTAGGGGATAAGATACCTGATTGCAGGGGTCCCTCCGCTGGGAACCCCTGCGACCTCTCCTGCAGCCCCCCTGTCATCTGCTGCACTGAGCGAACTTCACTCCATGCCCGATGACTGGCGATGCAGGGGCCGGAGGATAGTGACATCATGGCCCCGCCCTCTCGTGAAGGCCACCACGCCCCCTCCCATAGAATTGCATTAAGGGGATATCGCGAGGTTCCCAGCAGCTGGACCCCTGCAATCAGACATCTTATCCCCTATTCTTTGGATAGGTGGATAAGATGTTTATTCCATTCTAGTGGCATCAGGCATGTTACTGAGTAACCATAACTTGCCATTTGGATTAGAAACATATCTGTGTTATGACATAGGGTTATCCTTTGAAGACTAAGGCCTACTTCACACATTTTTTTCCCATTCACCTTAAAGAAAAAAAAAGCATGGAGTGAAGCTTTTTAGCCCATGTATCCCCGTCCCCCCTCCAAAGTGTGTGCGCGCGCGTGCGGGTCTTTTAGTAATGGCTACAACCCAACAAATCCAGGAAGGATTTCTTCCAACTGCTGGGTTACAGTTGCTGCCACATTTGACCCCATTTAGTTCAGTGTAGTGCAATCCACACAGTGCAACACAGCCTAAAAAGTATTGTAGGTATAGCGTCATAGATTTCCCTATTGGCTTTAGGTACGCACAGCGATTTTTCTTCATTCACTTTTTCTGCTTAATATGGCAGAATAAGTCTAGGTTTCCACACAGGTTTTTTCTGACTTTGGCTCAAAAACAGCAGTGGCAGTTTTCCCAAAAAAAGTCAGAAGTGTATTCAAAAGCAATGGAAAATATAAAGGAATTACTTATACTTCTCCTTCCTACTGGATCCACTTCTGATTTTGGTTCAAAAACTGCAGTGGCAACTTTCCAAAAAATGTCTGAAAAAACCTGTGTGGAAACCTAACCTAAATCAGAATAAATCCCTGGGTCAACCTTCTGTCCCTATAGCTATAGTATCCATAACCTGTAATGCTATTCTTCTCCAGAAATATATCCAGGCCCCTTTTATTGAGTTCCCCATGACCACTTCCTCTGGCAGAGAATTCCACAATCTCACTGCTCTTACAGTAAGGAACCCCCATTTGTGTTGGTAGAAACCTTCTTTTCTCTAAACGTAGAGGATGCCCCTTGTTATAGATACAGTCCTGGGTATAAATAAATAGATCATGGGAGAGATCTCTGTACTGTCCCCTGATATATTTATACATAGTTATTAGTTCTCCCCTAAGCCTTCTTTTTTTATTTCTTCCATATATCTTTTTAATGCATCTTCACTGCCTTCCTGTTTTAATAGCTTACATACTTTGTCATTTATTGCCCCATTTAAATTTTTTTTCCTTCATCCACATTGGTTTTCTCCTGTTCCTGACCATTTTATTCCCAAAAAGTATGTACCGCTTACAGTGAGACTGTAAGATAGTTTTACAAATCTCCCATTTAGTGTCTGCACTCTTGTTTTTGAGAACATTATCCCAATTCATAATATTAAGGTCTTGTTTGAGCTGATCAAAAAGTTAATTGCTCTTGTAGTTTCTCGAAGGGTTCCCTTATTAAAGAACAAGTTACAATGTATTATATTGTGGTCACTATTTCCTAGGAGTCTTCCTACCTGCACAGTCTGTCAGGTCTGTTGGTTCATATTAGGTCCAGTAGGGCGCCCCCTCTGGTCAGTTCCTGCGCCATTTGGGACAGATAATTATCTTTAGCTATATTCAGAAACCTGTTTCCTTAATGAGATTCACAGGACTCAGTCTCCCAGTTTATATCAGAATAAAGCCTCTCATTATTATCACATCATTCTGATTTGCTGCCTTGATTATTTGCCTCAATAATTGATCTTCTGGCTCTTCTATTATATTTGGCGGCTTATAGCAAACCCCCATCAGTATTTTATATTATTTTTCTCTCCATATATTTCTACCCATAATGACTCTGTGCTTGTCTTGGGGATAAAATGGCTATGATGTAAGATTACCATAACACTGTGGCTAGCTTTTTGTGAACTGGTATTACCTTTTTTACTTTTCTTTTTTGCCTACAAATCCCATTAATTCCATTTTCCTCCCTCCCACACATCAGCCACCCCCCCCCCCCCCCATTGAAACATAAATGAGCTGCATCCATCAAGAGACCTGTGGTTTTCAATCAGGGTGCCTACAGCTGTTGCATTAGTTGCAGATTGATCTCTCTCCCACCAAGCGATCACTCCATCCATTGAAGAAGACAGGCTCCCTGTCATCAGCTGACTAGCGAGTCAGGTCTCGACCGCATTGCAAGCTGGGAAAAATCTGAGACAACAGTCATTTTGTATGCTGTTAAAAATAAATATTGGTGTGAAAATCACATAAGAATTGTGATAAAACCGTCACACAAAAAAAAAAGGCAAAGACACTATATTATGAACTACACTAACTTTACAGCCCCTGAAGCATACTCAAATAAAAAAAAAAAATTCCTGGAATACCCCTTTAATATCCAGCGTTGCTAAAAAAATAAAAGACTTCTGAAAATAGCTCAAAGAAGAATACCCCTACCAATCCAAGTTCGGAGTGGTCCTTAGTCATATACACTGCTCAAAAAAATAAAGGGAACACTAAGATAACACATCCTAGATCTGAATGAATGAACTAATCGTATGAAATACTTTTATCTTTACATAGTTGAATGTGCTGACAACAAAATCACACAAAAATTATCAATGGAAATCAAATTTATCATCCCATGGAGGTCTGGATATGGAGTCACACTCAAAATCAAAATGGAAAACCACACTACAGGCTAATCCAACTCTCATGTAATGTCCTTAAAACAAGTCACAATGAGGCTCAGTAGTGTGTGTGGCCTCCACATGCCCATATGACCTCCCTACAATGCCTGGGCATGCTCCTGATGAGGTGGTGGATGGTCTCCTGAGGGATGTCCTCCCAGACCTGGACTAAAGCATCCGCCAACTTCTGGACAGTCTGGATGGAGCGAGTCCATAGCATCAATGCCTTCCTCTTGCAGGAACTGCTGATACACTCCAGCCACATGAGGTCTAGCATTGTCTTGTATTAGGAGGAACCCAGGGCCCCAGCATATGGTCTCACGAGGGGTCTGAGGATCTCATCTCGGTACCTATTGGCAGTCAGGCTACCTCTGGCAAGCACATGGAGGGCTGTGCGCCCCCCCCCCCCCCCCAAAGAAATGCCACCCCACACCATTACTGACCCATCGCCAAACCAGTCATGCTGGAGGATGTTGCAGGCATCAGAACTTTCTCCACATAGTCTCCAGACTCGCATGTCACATGTGCTCAGTGTAAACCTGCTTTCATCTGTGAAGAGCCAGTGGCATATTTGCCAATCTTGGTGTTCTCTGGCAAATGCCAAACACCCTGCACGGTGTTGGGCTGTAAGCACAACCCCCACCTGTGGATGTCGAGCCCTCATACCACCCTCATGGGTGTTCCCTTAATTTTTTTGAGAAGTGTATAAAAGGTCAATCCTGTTAGCAGTCAGTAAGGCGTGTACATTGATGGCAATTGACTTCATTTACTTTGATGAACAAAAATCCCATCATGCCGGATGAGGTGTGCAAAGAGGGACCTGCATTGTGATCACACCCTTGCCAAGTATTTTGACTACTAGTGTGACAATCGGCTTAAAATAGCAATAACTATAATGACTATGGTGAATGGGTAACACTGTTTATCCGGGCAGGCTATTGCATATAGAGCCACCAGACTCTCCTACAATGGTGTTTAAATATAGCCATTCATCTATACCAAAGGCTACAGAATAAATTTTCAGTCTAGTAAATAACTATATTAGGCCCCTTTCATTTACACGGCCGTAATTTTGACGGGTCATAATGGGGAGTCCCGATGGACCTCATTTTAGTCAATGGGGTCTGTCGAGCGTTGTTATTTTCAGAGAGAAACACTGAAGAAAAAGACTGTGCGAGCATTATGTTTTCTCTGGCTTTTCTCAATTCTAAAATAACGGGCTCCACACTGCCGGAGACAACCGGCAGTGTGAATGTAGCTTTAATTGTACCAAAATGATAATGTTTCTCATTAGGGAAAGCACCATAAGGATGTGTAAAGACTAATGCTAGGTTCACACTGCGGAATCTCCAGGCAGAAAATTTCCGCCCGGAGATTCAGAGTGTTTGCTAGGACGGTGCGGACACTGCAGTCTCCAATAGACTGCAATGTGTTCCGCAAGCATTTCCACCTGAAGAATGAGCACCGCCATTCTTCAGGTGTAAATTTTCAAGCGGATTTTCCATTCACAAATTCCGCAGTGAGAATTTGTGCACAGAAACCCATTCACTACACTATACATTTTAGTAAGCAGAATTTCTGCCTGCAATTTCAAAGTGGAATTGCAGGCGGGAATTCCGTAGGGTGAACCTAGTCTTATAGGTCATTCATGCTTCACTGGGAATTCTTGGAAGAAGGATATGCAGAGCAGCTCTCTGAAGACCTTTTGGATGTGGCTTTCAAGTCATTGAGGATTAAAAAATGAGTACTGCAGTGTAAGATACAGTGGGGATCAAAAGTTTGGGCACCCCAGGTAAAAATTTGTATTAATGTGCATAAAGAAGCCAAGGAAAGATGGAAAATCTCCAAAAGGCATCAAATTACAGATTAGACATTCTTATAATATGCCAACAAAAGTTAGATTTTATTTCCATCATTTACACTTTCAAAATAACAGAAGACAAAAAAATGGCGTCTGCAAAAGTTTGGGCACCCTGCAGAGAGTTAATATCTTGTACTGCCCCCTTTGACAAGTATCACAGCTTGTAAACGCTTTTTGTAGCCAGCCAAGAGTCTTTCAATTCTTGTTTGAGGTATCTTTGCCCATTCTTCCTTACAAAAGTCTTCCAGCTCTTTGAGATTCCTAGGCTGTCTGTCACGCACTGCTCTTTTAAAGGGTCTATACATAGATTTTCAATTATGTTGAGGTCAGGAGATTGTGAAGGCCATGGCAAAACCTTCAGTTTATGCCTCTTAATGTAATCCCCCGTGGATTTCAAGGTGTGTTTAGGATCATTATCCATTTGTAGAAGCCATCCTCTCTTCAACTGCTGAAATTTTATAGAATCAATTTTTCCTTCTACTCGTGAGATGTTCCCTGTGCCACTGGCTGCAATACAACCCCAAAGCATGATTGATCCACCCCCATGCTTAACAAGTGGACAGGGGTTCTTTTAATTAAATTCTGTTCTTCTCCAAACGTACCTTTGGTCATTCCAGCCAAAAGTTCAATTTTAACCTCATCGGTCCACAGAACTGGTTTCCAAAATGCATCAGGCTTGTCTATATGTTCATTTGCAAAGTTCAAATGCTGATTTCTGTGGTGAGGACGTAGAAGAGATTTTCTTCTGATGACTCTTCCATGAAGACCATATATTTGTACAAGTATCTCTTGTACAAATAGTGGAATAGTGTACCACAACTTCAGTGTCTGCTATATCTTTCTGGAGGGATTTTGCAGTCAAACGTGGGTTTTGAATTGTTTTTCTCACAATCCTGCGAGCTGTTCTGATATTTTTCTTGGTCTTTCAGATCTTGCTTTACATTCCGAACAGAGGATATTGACATCTGAAAAACATTTTGCTATCTTCTTATAGCCTTCTCCAGCTTTGTGAGCGTCAACTATTTTCAGGTTCAGATTTCTAGACAACTGCTTAGAAGAACCCACGGTGCTGATTGTTGGGGCACGGTCAAATGAGTCTGGGCATTTAAAAATTTTGAGATTGACATCATCTGGTCTTCCCAGATGATGATTGAGAACAATCCCTGACACTGGCAGGTCTCAGCTTTGCAAAGGGGGCAGTGCATGCTATAAATTCTGCAGGGTGCCCAAACTTTTGCAGACGCCACTTTTTTTGTTTTCTGTTATTTTGAAAGTGTAAATGATGGAAATAAAATCAAACTTTTGTTGACATATTCTAAGAATGTCTAATCTGTAATTTGATGCCTTTTGGAGATTTTTCCATCTTTCCTTGGCTTCTTTATGCACATTAATACAAATTTTTACCTGGGGTGGCCAAACTTTTGATCCCCACTGTAAGTTAACCCCTATTAAAGTGTACCTGTCATCAACAAAAATTTTTTATATAATGTAGTTAAAAAGGACATAAAGGACATATGCGGCAAACTTTTTTTTTTTTTTTTTTTTCCTGTGCCCGGGCTGCAACAAAAAAAAAAAAACCTTAACTCACCTTCCTGCGTTCCCCTGTTGGAGATATCGGGTCCCGTTCCTCCGGTGCTGCAGATGTTCTGGCTTTTATAGGCTCCAAACGTCACGGAGCCACCAGCATATCGCAGGCCGCAGCGATGTCCCGCTCGGGCCAGGCTCCTTATATGACAGTTCGCTTCAGCACATCACCGGCCGAGGTAGGACATCGCTGTGGCCGGCGATACGTTGATGGCTGTGTGACGTTTTGAGCCTATAGAAGCCAGAAGATCTGCAGCACCGGAGGAACGAGACCCGATATCTCCGCAACGGGGGAACGCAGGAAGGTGAGTTAAAGTTTTTGGGTTTTTTTGCAGCCCAGGCACAGGAATAGTTAAAACATTTTTTGCCGCATATCTCCTTTAATACCATTATATGTATATTTGTAATCTACATTGGTTAAGAAATCTGTATATTTTTTTCCCTGCAGCTTTTGTCTGTGTGTCTCTATGAGGAGACCAAATACAGAAAGTGCGGATGGACAAGCAGAGATCTGTGCAGTGAGGACAATCAGGGCTCTGTGCAGTGAGGCTCTTTGACATGCTATGGGCTCATACATGAGGATGATTGACAAGCCAGGAGTCTGCTCAGAGTCCTGCTTCTCCTGCCCTCACTTCCTGTATTTGGACTCCTCACAGAGACACACAGGCAATAGCTGCAGGGACAGCATTTTTTTCATCCCAAAAAAAATAAAAAAATTTAACCAATGTATATTACAAATATAAATATAATGTTATTATCTACATTATATATAAAGTTTTTTGTTGACGACAGGTACACTTTAAGTGTGTAATCGTGGCGGGTCCAAACTGCTGGGACCCCCCGATCTGCCTGGTGCCCAGCTCTGTGCAAGGAGACTGTCGACCCCTGCTGAAGGCCGTGGTCGACAATCCCTCCCCCGCCACGTCTCTCTATGGGAGAGCTGAAGATACATGAACGCTGCATCTCCGGCTCTCCCATAGAGATGCATGGAGGAGGTGTGTCAGCCACCACTTCGTTTGGGGGTCGACACAGCAGGAGATTGTGGGGGGGTTCCCAGTGGTCGGACCCCGCCTCAATCATACACTTATCCTCTATCCTTTAGATAGTTCACAAATTGTCTTAGGCTGGGTTCACACTACGTTTTCTCCCATACGGGAGCGCATACGGCAGGGGGAGCTAAAACCTCGCGCTCCCGTATGCGCTCCCGTATGTCATTCATTTCAATGAGCCGGCCGGAGTGAAACGTTCGGTCCGGTCGGCTCATTTTTGCGCCGTATGCGCTTTTCCCCCGGACCTAAAAATGTGGTCAACCACGGTTTGAGGTCCGGTCGTAAAAGCGCATACGACGCAAAAATGAGCCGACCGAACGTTTCACTCCGGCCGGCTCATTGAAATGAATGACACACGGGAGCGCATACGGTAACATACGGGAGCGCGAGGTTTTAGCTCCCCCCTGCCGTATGCGCTCCCGTATGGGAGAAAACGTAGTGTGAACCCACCCTTATACTGCATAACCCCTTTAAAAAAAGGGCCAAGTCAGAAGCAAATATTGTGAGAATTGCTGCCCCTTATCAGTACAGAGAAGGGAGCTGGGTGACTGCAGAGAGGCCTATCATTGCAGGACCAAAAGGGGTAATGTTTCTCTTTGAGTGCCATAAAGATGTATGGAAGCTTATATTTTTGGGGGACATCATAAATTTCTGTTCTACCTGGGCAAATCCTTCTTAGAGCTACCCTCCCCTTGATCAGCTGAGGTCTGGTTTTTCTAAAGCTGGCCCTACAATGACAATGGGGGAGATTTATCAAAACCTGACCAGAGGAAAAGTTGCTGAGTTGCCCATAGCAACCAATCAGATCGCTTCCTTCATTTTTCAGAGGCCTTTTCAAAAATGAAAGAAGCGATCTGATTGGTTGCTATGGGCAACTTTTCCTCTGGACAGGTTTTGATAAATCACCCCTAATGTCATTTGTACAACATCTATCCTTCCCTATACACATGCATGCTCAGTTTGGATGAAAGTGCATGTACTATGAACAGTCAAGAAAGCTGTGCCTGTTTATCTCCCTGAGAACACACACAGATCTGGCATGTTAATCTGACAAGTGGCACACTGTTTGGAAAACACTGGCCTAAAATGAGAGGTTTTTTTCTGTGGAGAAGGAGATTGCATACAAATCAAGGAAACACGGACAAGTTACATTAAAATAGTGACATCTAGTGGTGAGATTTGTTCTAAATGTGCACACTCCAGATTTTTGAATATATTTGTCCAGAGCAGAGATCCCATTCATATGGCTAGACTAAATGTCTGTAGAATAGGAATTCATCTGTTAAATACAACAATGAACACCAGGAGTTTAAAGAAAGTCCATTTACACTGTATTCACTGGGTTCACCCTGTATTATGATGGAAAATATCTGTGATGTGACATCACTGTGGTGCTTATTCATTAGCTGTGACATCACAATGTTTCTTATCCCTGCTTGGCAACATCAACATGCTCATTATTCCTCTATCTTGCGTAACCTTTCCTATGATTTTGCTGTATGTTTTCCCATTAACTGTGACATCACTATCTTTGGTGTTGACTTTTTTTAGGACATCACATTGCGTATTATCTCTATACAAGTAATACATTGTGATAAGGTCTGTGAGCATCATCTTTGTATTGTGACATTACTGTAGCTATTTTTCCTATTCTGTTCTTTCACTTTACCTATTACCCCAGTGCTGGGACATCACAGTCTGTATATTCTATCTGTATTGTGACATCTCTGCCTATCCTTTCTGTATCTAGGAATTAACTGTGTTTATTGCATATCACTGTGCACATTTTAAAGAGTACCGGTCATCAAAAAATATTTTCTAAACTAACTCCGATTATATTCCCAGACTACTCCTTAAAAATTTGTCTGAACTTTAAAGCGTACCGGTCATAGTGCAAAAAAAAGAAAAAAAGTGACATGTTACTCAGGACCCAATCCTGATCACGTGCATATAAGTTTTATGTGTCTCGGACCTATATATCCAGAGATATAAGCATTTATCTGCTGGTGAGTTACTTTTTCATTGTGCAGGCTGGAGGGGGCGTGTCAGTCTGTCTCCCTCACAGGAGCAAACCTGTGCAGTCAGCCAATCAGTACTCTCTACTCTGTAACCCTTTCCTCTCTGGTTTTATGCTGTGTCATGTGTCAGAGGAAGATACTTGGAGCTTGCCTGCAGTAATCAGAAGACATTATGGTGAATTCATAACAGGATAAAATGTGTAAATATAAGAATAAATCTTTATAAAATTAGTGCAAGGATTTTTTAGATAAAAGTACAGCATTTTTATGAATACATGTTCTATCTGTTTTATCTTCTCCTAGTAAAGCTGGATGCTAATCAGCATAGCTGTCACTATGTGTGTCATTCATCTTTCACAGATTCCTGAATGTCTGATCAACTTCTTTGTCATTCAGGAGTCCGAGAAAGCATTGACTATTTCAGCATGCTGGGAGTTGTAGTTTAATAACAACTGAAGCTGAAATGTTTGTAAATAACTGTGTTAGAGCAGTGTTGCCTCCAGCTGTTTTAAAACTATAGCTCCCAGCATGTCCACACATCCTTTATCTGTAGTTTTGCATACACAATAGAAATCTCCTATATTGGATACTGGTATGCTTTACGGCCGGTATCCAGTATGCTGTAAAATCTAGACTAGTCTGTCTGGCTAAAAGACAGGCGACCCCTAGTGGTGGCTATTTTGAGCTTGAATTTCAGGTGAAAATAAAAAAAATTTTAAACAGGTGTATATTGTGAAATGTCATATTATAGTCCTGCAATATATGAAAAGTTTTTAACAATGACAGTGCCTCTTTAAAAAGGGGTACTCCGCCCCTAGACATCTTATCCCTTATCCAAAGGATTCCCGGGGTCCACTCCACATCTGGCTCCGGTGGCGTCCTCCTGAACTGTCCCTGTGCGCACTGACGGTGACGTCACATCGCGCACGTCATGTCACTCGTCATTGTGCAAAGCAGGATGCAGCAGGAGCAAGAAGTAGCGTGGGCTCCGGGAACAGGTAATTATAAAACCGGGGATGGGGGAGGCAATGGGGGTGATGCGGTGGGGGGTGCGACGCGGTGCGGTGGGTCGGGGGGGGCAGTAGCGGTGCGGGGCATTATCGGCAAGGTAATTGCCAATACCGATAATGCCCAAAATCGTGATTATCTGCCGATAATATCGGCCATACCGATAATCGGTTGATCCCTAGTTTTCTTGATCCCTCGCATGTTCTTGTAGACCCAATTTTTGAATTTTTGCAAGGGGTAAAAAGGAGAAAATTTTTACTTGTATTTGAAACCCAATTTCTCTCGAGTAAGCACATACCTCATATGTCTATGTTAATTGTTCGGCGGGCGCAGTAGAGGGCTCAGAAGGGAAGGAGCGACAAATGGTTTTTGGGGGGGCATGTCACCTTTAGGAAGCCCCTATGGTGCCAGGACAGCAAAAAAAAAAAAAAACACACATGGCATACCATTTTGGAAACTAGACCCCTCGGGGAACATAACAAGGGGTAAAGTGAACCTTAATACCCCACAGGTGATTCACGACTTTTGCATATGTAAAAAAAATATATATTTTTTTTACCTAAAATGCTTGGTTTCCCAAAAATTTTACATTTTTAAAAAGGGTAGTAGCAGAAAATACCCCCCAAAATGTGAAGCCCAATTTCTCCTGATTCAGAAAACACCCCATATGGGGGTGAAAATTGTTCTGCTGGCACACTACAAGTCTCAAAAGAGAAGGAGTCACATTTGGCTTTTTGAAAGCAAATTTTGCTCTGGGGGCATGCCGCATTTAGGAAGCCCCTATGGTGCCAGAACAGCAAAAAAAAAATAATAAATAAATAAAACACATGGCATACCATTTTGGAAACTAGACCCCTTGGGGAACGTAACAAGGGGTAATGTGAGCCTTTATACCCCACAGGTGTTTCACGACTTTTGAATATGTAAAAAGAAAAAAATAATAATAATTTTTACCTAAAATGCTTGGTTTCCCAAAAATTTTACATTTTTAAAAAAGGGTAATAGCAGAAAATACCCCCCAAAATTTGTAAAACCATTTCTCCCGAGTACGGCGATACCCCATATGTGACCCTAAACTGTTGCCTTGAAATAAGACAGGGCTCCAAAGTGAGAGCGCCATGCGCATTTGAGGCCTAAATTAGGGGCCTGCATAGGGGTGGACATAGGGGTATTCTACGCCAGTGATTCCCAAACAGGGTGCCTCCAGCTGTTGTATAACTCCAAGCATGCCTGGACAGTAAGTGGCTACCTGGCAATACTAGGAGTAGTTTTGCAACAGCTGGAGGCTCCGTTTTGGAAACAGTGGCGTACCAGACGTTTTTCATTTTTATTGGGGAGGGGGATTGTGTATGGGGATGTGTATATGTAGTGTTTTTTACTTTTTATTTTATTGTGTGTTAGTGTAGTGTAGTGTAGTGTTTTTAGAGTACAGTCGCACAGGCGGGGGTTCACAGTAGTTTCTCGCTGGCAGTTTGAGCTGCGGCAGAAAATTTGCCGCAGCTCAAACTTGCAGCCGGATACTTACTGTAAACCTCCGCCCATGTGAGTGTACCCTGTACATTCACATTGGGGGGGGGGGGGGAAACATCCAGCTGTTGCAAAACTACAACTCCCAGCATGTACGGTCTATCTGTGCATGCTGGGAGTTGTGGTTTTGCAACAGCTGGAGGCACACTGAGTTTGTTACCAAACCCGGTGTTTTACAACCAGTTTTTTGCAACCAGTGTGCCTTCAGCTGTTGCAAAAGCTACAACCCCCAGCATGTACGGACAGCGGAAGGGCATGCTGGGACTTGTAGTTATGCAACAGCTGGAGGCATACTACTTTGGCTGGGGATTGTAGTTATGCAACAGCTGGACACACACTGGTTTGCTACTTAACTCAGTGTTTCACAAACAATGTGCCTTCAGCTGTTGCAAAACTACAACTCTCAGCAGTCACCGACAGCCAACGGGCATGCTGGGAGTTGTATTTATGAAACCAGCAGATGCACCACTACAACTCCCAGCATGCACTTTAGCTGATTGTGCAAGCTGGGAGTTGTAGTTATACAACAGCTGAAGGTACACTTTTCTATAGAAAAAATGTGCCTCCATCTGTTGCAAAACTATAAGTCCCAGCATAAGTCCCAACAGCCTCCTGCTGTTGTACAACTACAGCTCCCAGCATGCCCTTTTTGCATGCTGGGAGCTGTTGCTAAGCAACAGCAGGAGGCTTTCACTCATCTCCAACTGCTGCTCAACACTGCAGGTCAGTCCCTCGCCGCCGCTCCTGGGGCCCCGATCCCAACATTGACGCCGGGGATCGGGGTCCCCAGCTCCCGGGGTCTTCTTCCCGCACCCGCTCACGTCCTCCGGAAGAGGGGCGGAGCGGGTTGCGGGAGTGACACCCGCAGCAGGTGCCCTGATTGGCCGGACTGTAAACCATCCGACGAATTAGGGCGATCGTGAGGTGGCACCAGTGCCACCTCACCCCTGCTGGCTATGGCTGTTCGGGGCCTTCAGAGACGGCCCCGATCAGCCAGTAATTCCGGGTCACTGGAGACCCGATTGACCCGGAATCCGCCGCAGATCGCTGGGCTGAATTGTTCAGCGATCTGCGGCCATCACCGACATGGGGAGGGGGGTCATCATGATCGCTCTGAGCGATATGCCGCGATGCTGCTAAACGATTTCAGCAGGCATCGGGCACCGGCTCCCCTCCGGCTAGTGGCGGGGGGCCGGGAATGGACAGGACGTACTCCTACATCCTCGGTCCTTAAGGACTCGGAAACGGGGGCGTAGGAGTACGTCCATTGTCCTTAAGGGGTTAAGCATAATTTTTTTCTGTGATACAACAGGTACGCATTGAAGAAAGTGTAGCAAAAGCAGCGCAGAAATAATCTATACTACCTGATTATATGTATATATTCATAGCAGAAGGCTGAAGCGAATAAATGCGGCTCAATCAAAAGGTGAAAACCATTAAATTTTTTTACCTAAGAAGACCTCTTAAAAAAAAAAAAAAAAAAATGTAAAATATATATATATATATATATATATATATATATATATCCCACTGAAAATCCCTTAAAGAAAATCTGTCACAAGTGTCACCTGCACTAGCGGAGCTTAGTGATGTCACCGCTGCTGTAAATTAAGCAGCAGGACTGAGCAGAGGTGACGTCACTAAGCTCCGCCCATGCCCCAAGCCGCTGCTGCTCTCTGCTGGCTCCTGCTGCTGGAGAACAGCAGCGGTGACGTCACTCAGCTCTGCCCGTGCCCCAAGCCAGGCCGGAGCTGAAGTTAATGGAGGAGATTACCGGAGATCCCCTGTCAGTGTCACCTGCACTACCTGTCGGTACCGACAGGTTAGTGCAGGTGACACTGGTGACAGATTTCCTTGAAAGGAATACTCCGGTGGAAATTTTTTTTTTTTTCCAAAATCAACTGGTGCCACAAAGTTAAATAGATTTGTAAATTACTTTTTATTAAAAAATCTTAATCCTTCCATAACTTTTTAGGGGCTGTATACTATAGAGGAAATGCTTTTCTTTTTGGATTTCTCTTCTGTCACGACCACAGTGCTCTCTGCTTACCTCTGCTGTCCATTTTAGATACTGTCCAGAGCAGCATATGTTTGCTATGGGGATTGTCTCCTGCTCTGGACAGTTTCTAAAATGGACAGCAGAGAGCACTGTGGTCGTGACAGAAGAGAAATCCAAAAAGAAAAGCATTTCCTCTGTAGTATACCACCGCTAATAAGTACTGGAAGGATTAAGATCTTTTAATAGAAGTAATTTACAAATCTATTTAACTTTCTGGCACCAGTTGATTTAAAAAAAAAAAAAATAATAAAGTTTTTCACCGGAGTACCCCTTTAAAATGATTGGCAAGTGTCTGACTGCTAGGACGCTAAGGGTAGGTTCACACTGAGAATTTTAGCCCAGTCAAATTCCAGGCAGAGATTCTCGGTGCAGCAGGGGCGCCGTCGGTGATAAGAGGGCACAGACCAGCGCTGTCCTCATTGACGGCAATGCAGTCCACGAGGAATACTGCAGCAGATATTTAGCTGTGGAATCCAATTGACAGCAATGGGAGGTTGCATGAGTAAATTACATAAATAACAGGTTTCCCTTAAAACTACACTGCTCAAAAAATAAAGGGAACAGCACAACGGGCCATCAGGTGAGCATTTTTTTTTTTCCAACCTGGGATTGGGTGGGAGGGGAAAAACCTCTGCTGCCGGCACCTACTGTGAGGTACTATCTACTGCTTACACCCACTGTGAGGGACTATCTACTAATGTTCCTGCCTAGCTAATATGGGGACAAACTATCAAACTAATAGGAGGGTTACCTACTACCTGCATTACAGGGTTTTCATACAGGGGAAGCTATCTGGGGATTTACCCAAGGGGGCATAACTACCTACCTGGGGGGACATTAACTACCTGGGGGCATGATCTACTAGTGGCCACTACCCCCTGGGGACACTATCTACCTACAACTTCTGTAAGTAACACCTTATGTCCGCTAACACAAAGAAAAATACTCTGATAGTGCCCCTCCCTAGACTAGACTCTGGATCTGCCACTGGGTGGAGGAGGGTGCTGGCTACATACTTTACCAACTACCTGGCTACTTACTTTATACCTGAATGCCTAACTACTTACATACATACCTGGCTATCTAACTACCTACATACCTGGCTGCCTAACTACATATCTTGCTACCTACATACCTGGCTACCCAACTACATACCTAGCCTTCATATATGGCTGCCTAAGTACCTAGCTAGTCACCTACCTACATATCTGACTTTCTTATCTACCAACCTATTTGCCTGGCTACCTACCTACATGCCCTTTTACTTTGCAGGGCACCAAGGAGGTCCTTATTACAGTCTGATCAGAAAAAATGTAATTGTGAGTCCCTTTATGTAACTGTAATCACTTGTATGGAATACATATCAGGGGAGATTTATGAAAACCTGTCCAGAGGAAAAGTTGCCCAGTTGCCCATAGCACCCAATCAGATCGCTTCTTTCATTTCTAACAAGGCCTCTGCAAAATGAATGAAGCAAACTGACTGGTTGCTTTTGGCAACTTTTCCTCTGGACAGGTTTTGATAAATCTCCCCCATCCTGTGTGCAGCTTATATCTACCGCCATAGGATATATAATCACCTGTATATTGTATACAGATCCTGTATAGCATACTGGTCTATATATAGTTTTATTCAGTACAGTATGGTGGTATTATCCAGTTACTGTGTGGTGGTATATTTACTCATTGTATACTGGTATTATTGGTCATGGAAAATTTTACCTACATTAAAAGTATATAAAATTTTGTGTGTAGGGGTAGTCGAGGTATTTAGGTAGAATAGGGGCAGAAGTGTGACCAGCGGTGGAGAATCGCAGGGGGCCCTTGCTTTTTTTTTGGGTCTGGGGGCCCTGAGTGTTGTCAGTCCACCCCTGATTACAACTGTAACAACTCCACAGTGTAAACTATAGTCCTTACTCTGCATTCACACTACAGTATTTCTCTGGGTGGATATGCTGTGCGCAGCAGGTGCTGTCACCATAGACTGCAATGCATATCCAAGCAAGTTTTACACCGGTGGAAAAGAAAACTGTGCAGAACATTCCCAAAACAAGCATCTTGAACTTTAACCCCTTCCCGCTATAGGACGTATGCATACGTCCCAGCACCTGACACGTCCGTGCGATGGGACGTATGCATACGTCCTAGCGATCTCCAGTACTGCCGCAGTCAATCACAGCTGGAGTCCCGCCGCAGCTGCCAGGATCGCGCCGGCCCCAGCAACATTAACCCCATAGATGCCGTGATCAATCCTGATCACGCATCTATGGTGTTGACAGGGGGAGTGTGCTCCCCCAGTTCACCAACGGCGGCAGCGCGTTACGACCGCGGATCGCCGTTGGTTGCTATGGCAGCAGGAGGTCAGATCCTTTTACCACACAGTGAACACTATAAAAAAATATAAACACGCCAGAAATTTTCCAGTTTGGTTTCACAATATTTTTGAGTTTTTCACAAAAAATGCAGCATGTGTCAACAAAAATGCACCACATATATAAAGTACAATATGTCAAGAAAAAACAATATCAGAATTGCTCCGCATAGAAAAAGCGTCTCATTTAAAGAGACACATGTCAATTTCTTTTTATAAAAAAATTTATAAAAAAGAGCCTGGTCATTAAAAGGTAAGAGGGGTTAATTTTACACCTATAATTATACCAGGTGTAAAAAAAAAAAAAAAAAAAAAAAAAAAAAAAAGTACATTCACTGCAATTTAAAGGCCATCTGTGGCCAAAAACAACTTCTTCCCTGTCCGCAGGATAGGGGATAAAAGTGTTTGATCAGGGGGTGTCCGAATGCTGGGACCCCTGCGATCTCCTGCACGGGGCCACGGCTCTCCTGTGCAGGAGGCGTGCTGGCCGCAGCGTGACGTTGTGGCCGACATGCCTCCTGCGGGATGGGAGACAACGGCTGTGTGAACCTACCCTAAGGCTACATTCACATCATGTTTATGGCATAGGGTTGCCATATCAGTTTTTTGTTTTCCTTATTGGGAAAAAAAACCTGACACCACCATATGTATTTTAAGGCTCAATGTGTTTTTTATTAAGTGCAAGGTTATAAAAACTGTATAAAATTTTTGTAACAAAGAAAGATCACAAAACTGGACAGTACCTTGTCCAAAACCATAGTAATCCACAAATTTGTGCACAGAAAAAAAAAAAAAAAAAAAAAAAAAAAAAAGAAAAAAAAAACCTACAAGAACAAAAACTGTACACAACCGGATACACCTAGTTGTGTACGTTTTTGCATGGGATGTCAATAAGTTTTTTTTAGCATACAGTTTTCACATTGAAAACCGTATACAGCAACTGTACGTAAAAAAATGTGATGTGAATGCACCCAAGTTTATTTTAAAAACATTACCACACCTGCCCTCAGGTTTGTCGGACTATATGGGCCAGAATTATTTCAGACAATCATGCTGTGTGGTGTCCATCTTAATGGTTCAAGCCAAAAACTCCATGTTGTGTAAAGTTGATTCTTAGACTCAAATTCCAGAATTTCACATGGTGTCTTCAAGTGTGAAACATCCTTTTGCCTTTGTTTATATAAACCATTTTATGGCTCAGATAAGGGCATTGGAATTCAGTTCACGTTCAGCTCTCACACACACACACACACACACACACACATACAGTCATGGCCGCAAATGTTGGCACCCTTAAAATCTTTCAAGAAAATGAAGTATTTCTCACAGAAAAGGATTGCAGTAACATATGTTTTGCTATACACATGTTTATTCCCTTTGTGTGCATTGGAATTAAACCAAAAATGGGAGGAAAAAAAGCAAATTGGACATAATGTCACACAAAACTCCAAAAATGGTCTGGACAAAATTATTGGCACCCTTTCAGAATTGTGGAAAAATAAGATTGTTTCAAGCATGTGATGCTCCTTTAAACTCAACTGGGGCAAGTAACCGGTGTGGGCAATATAAAAAAAATTACACCTGAAAGCAGATAAAAAGGAGAGAAGTTCACTTAGTCTGATGGACTTGTAACCTTGAGATTGTTGAGGTTTTTCCACAATTTTGGTTCTCAAGTCATCTCCAGAGATCTAGATTTGCCTTTGTCCACAGTGCACAACATTATCAAGAAGTTTGCAACCCATGGCACTGTAGGTAATCTCCCTAGGCATGGACGGAAGAGAAAAAATTGATGAAAGGTGTCAACGCAGGATAGTCCGCATGGTGGATAAGCAGCCCCAAGCAAGTTCCAAAGATATTCAAGCTGTCCTGCAGGCTCAGGGAGCATCAGTGTCAGCGCGTACTATCTGTCGACATTTAAATGAAATGAAATGCTATGGCAGGAGACCCAGGAGGACCAAAATGAACTTGAGTAAGCCAAAATCCTTCTGGGAAAAAGTATTGTGGACAGATGAGACCAAGATAGAGCTTTTTGATAAAGCACATTATTCTACTGTTTACCGAAAACGGAATGAAGCCTACAAAGAAAGGAAAACAGAACCCCAAAACATAATTGAACCTCCACTATATTTCACTGTAGGTTGTTTTGCTGCCTCTGGCACTGGGTGCCTTGAATGTGTGAAAGGGATCATGAAATCTGAGGATTACCAAGGGATTTTGGGTCACACTGTACAGCCCAGTGTCAGAAAGCTGGGTTTGCATCCAAGATCTTGGGTCTTCCAGCAGGACAATGACCCCAAACATATGTCAAAAAGCACCCAGAAATGGATGGCAACAAAGCGCTGGAGAGTTCTGAAGTCACCTCCTGTGAAATAGGGGAGGGGATGCACGGCTACAGAGGGAGCCCGTGTATTGGGCTAGGTGCTGGCTACATTTTTGTTTCATTTTGTTTTTGCTGTGCAATATGGGGGGGGGGGGGGGGGTTTAGGTTGTCAGTGGATCCAGCATGTCGCCCAGCCTGAGGTGAGTGAATGTTAGGGTCCCATCCTATATGAGGCCACCTCCACGTGGTGAATGGGGGACACGTTTTGATCAAAAAGTGCGCTAAGAGCCTCCATTTTGTTGACCATGCTGCACCAATTTGAGAAACCTTGGCGTTGGTGTGCGGGCTCTGGTGTGTCCTTCATATAAGGATACACTGGCGAATGTCTCAATTTTAACATCAGTGTTGAGGGATTAGCCAATGTATTGTTTACATCTACCACAGTAGTGCACCCATATTCCTGTATTGTATTCTAATTGTTACACATCCACACCGTTTATCTGGTGTAGGATTCTATTGTGGCACTTGTAGTCCGCTGCAGGCATCCTCCATTGTATGCATTTTTATGCTGGGGATCGCCCTTAGCAACGGACTACAAGGGCAGGATCTGCTCCCCCAGTACAAATGCACAACCGCATTTGGGGTTGAGCACCTCCAGCCATTTGAGACCACGTTTTTTTTGTTTGTTTACATATCTTGTACTTGCCACAGCAGCGTGCACCCGTGTATTGTGCTAGGTGCTGGCTACATTTTTGTTTAATTAAGCTTATTGATGGTTATAGGAAGCCACTGATTTCAGTTATTTCTTCCAAAAGGGTATGCAACCAAATATTAAAAGTTAAGGGTAACAATTTTGTCCAGCCCATTTATGGAGTTTGGTGTGACATTATGTCCAATTTGCTTTTTTCCCCCCTCCCTTTTTTTGGTTTAGTTCCAATACACACAAAGGGAATAAACATGTGTATAGCAAAATATGTGTTACTACAATCCTTTTCTGTGAGAAATTCTTCATTTTCTTGAAAAATGTCCAACATTTACGGCCATGACTGTATAAATACACACACACAAAATGTATATAATAGAGATGAGCGAACTTACAAATTACAAATAGTAAATTTGATTCGTCACGAACTTCTCGGCAGTTGATGACTTTTCCTGCGTAAATTAGTTCAGCCTTCAGGTGCTCCTGTGGGCTGGAAAAGGTGGATACATTCCTAGGAAAGAGTCTCCTTGGACTGTATCCACCTTTTCCAGCCCACCGGAGCACCAGAAAGCTGAACTAATTTATGCAGGAAAAGTCATCAACTGCCGAGCCGAGAAGTTCGCTCATCTCTAATATATTATATATATATATATATATATATATATATATATATATATATATATATATATATATATATATATATATATAAATACTATTCTACTTTTCCTTTCTTGACAGTAGTTAGATATGCATTATATATCCTTATTATTATGATTATTATTAGTAGCATGTTTATGTTATATGGTCAGTATACCATTTGTAACCTATTTAGTTTTCCTGCATCTATAAATTAGCATGTATGTAATTTGGTGGTCTGATTTCGTCCCATGAATAGAGTCTATAGTTAGGTCTTAGCTAACAGATTTATAACTGTAAGTCTAAACAATTTACAGAGCGTCTATTCATTAGTTAAACTCGGGTCGGACCATTAATGCCAGATTCAGATTGAAGACATGGGAAACTCCGAAGATATCTGTTTTGAGTTTATGCTATATGTCGAAATCGAATCCAGCTAGTTATATTTATTGGCCATTAGTTGGGAGAGATTACTTGACATAATATATCTATATCTTAGGTAATGGCTGCTAATTTTTAAGAAAATCTTTTAGCAACTCATGGACAAGAGTGCCCTCTCTGGTCAGTGAAATTGTTACATCTGGGTGAGACAGGGGCCTAGCACGTTTTTTGTTTTAGATTGGTTAATTTCTTATTTGATCAAGATAAGGGAGCCTAGTTTAACCCCTTAAGGACGCAAGGTTTTTCCATTTTTTGCATTTTAATTTTTCCTCATCACCTTCTAAAAATCATAACTCTTTCAATTTTGCAGATAAAATTCCATATTATGGCTTATTTTTTGCGCCACCAATTCTACTTTGCGGTGACATTAGTCATTTTACCCAAAAAATCCACGGCAAAACGGAAAAAAAAATTCATTGTGCGACAAAATTGAATAACATTTTTATTTTGTCATTTTGGGGGATTCCGTTTCTACGCAGTGCATTTTTCGGTAAAAATAAACACCTTATCTTTATTCTGTAGGTCCATACGGTTAAAATGATTCCCTACTTATATAGGTTGGATATTGTCGTACTTCGGAAAAAAATCATAACTACATGCAGGAAAATTTATAAGTTTAAAATTGTCATCTTCTGACCCCTATAACTTTATTTTTCTGCACACGGACTGGTATGAGGGCTCATTTTTTGTGCCGTGATCTGAAGTTTTTATCGGTGCCATTTTTGCATTGATCTGACTTTTTGATCGCTTTTTATTCATTTTTTTTAGGATATAAAAAGTGACCGAAAATACGCAATTTTGGGTTTGGAATTTTTTGGCGCGTACGCCATTGACCATGCGGTTTAATTAACTATATATTTTTATAGTTCAGACATTTCTGTACGCGGCGATACCACATATGTTTATTTACACAGTTTTTTTATGGGAAAAGTGGGGTGATTCAAACTTTTATTAGGGAAGGGGTTAAATGATCTTTATTAACTTTTTTTTTTTCCACTTTTTTCTTGCAGTGCTATAGCTCCCATAGGGACCTATAAACACTGCACACATTGATCTTTCACCCTGATCCCTGCAAAGCCATAGCTTTGCATGGATCAGGGAGATAGGGGCTCGATTGCTCAAGCCTGTAGCTCAGGCTTGGAGCAATCAAACCCAGATCGGACGCGGCGGAGCAACGTAAGGGGACCTCCGCTCATGTCATAGCTGATCGGAACATCACGATTTTATCACGATGTCCCGATCAGCCCGACTGAGCTGCCGGGAAGCGTTTACTTTCACTTTCAGACGCAGCGGTCAACTTTGATCGCCACATCTGAAGGGTTAATAGCACGCGGCACAACGATCGGTGCTGCGCGCTGTTAGCCCAGGGTCCTGGCTATGACTAGCAGCCGGGACCGACCCGGTGTAATGCGGGGTCACGGCATGACCCCGTTTTAAACACTGGGACTGGGTGTAGGGTGTACAGGTACGTCCTACGTCCTTAAGAGGTTAAACTGTAGTAGTGAGGGGGGGGGGGCATAATTCTTTGTTCCTTCTTTGGAGAACATCCCAGATTATCTTTCTGTGACTGCTGAGTGAACAGGCTGATTTCATCCAACTAGCTTGACCCACTGGAACTTCTATTTTGTGGTAACTATAAAAGAACTTTAATATCTTTTGATTATTGTTGGCTATTCTATAGCAGAGAGAGTTTGTATTTAAGATAATTTATTTTTCCTACCCATAACTTATGAATGAATTTATAGATTTCTGTCCAGGTATAACTTTTGTGAATCTGCATACACTGACATCTATCTAAAGAAGAACTTTAAACATTTTACTTAATTTTTTTCCAAAAGAAACAGCCCCAAATTATAGAACTAGTATGGGAAATTCCCCTCTGCATAGCCACCAATAATTGCCATGTTATCAATTAAGACAAAGTTTCATTCATAATATCTCTAAGCAGGAAAATCAATGTTGCACGAATTAACATATTTTGTATTTAATATACTCAATTCTAAAAGCGTGCCTGTCAGATCCCAAAATAATTTTTTTTTTTTTATACATCACTCAGTACCTAATTCTGACCATGTACATCAATTTTTTATGTGTCTAGCAACTTTATTTTTTATTACACTTTTAATTTAGCTCACTATTCTGAATTCCTCTCAAAGGGAGGGGGCGAGGCCTCACTGTGCAGGTCTCCGCCCCTCCCTCAGTATGCTGTCTGCTCACATCTCCCCTAGCATTAGCAAAACTACAACTCCCAGCTTGTCCTCACTGACAGTAGCGGGACACAAGCTGACAGTGGGAGGATTTTTCCTACAGCTGTAAGCCCTGCGCTCACAGCTGTCAATCAAGGAAGTGTGTCCATGACATAGATGATGATGCATGGACACAGCAGGACTAGTATGTGTCCAAGCAGGCTGGGGGAGCAGTTGTTTGACTGGCTTTTTTCAGTATGAAATACTGAAAATTTTCTAATGAAAGCAATTGCAAAACCTATTGTTGTTGCATGCTTTACAATACATGAAAAGTTTTTGTATCTGACAGTGCCCATTTAAGTATACCAACTGCGTATATCTATGCTGCCATCTTGTGGTAAATTTTGAATACAGTTGTGAACTAGGGCAGTATACTCCCATCTAGTGGGCAAATTTTAGGTATTACTGTGACTTAGTATGAAATAATGACATCATATTGATCTGCATATTCCATCGTATTTTATATTTCTATATTTTAATTAATAAGTTGTTGATGTCTTATTTGTGCAAGAATAATCCTATCTTCCAAATCGTAATTAATAAAAGAGGTATTTATTGTGTAGACCTCTGAGGATCTCACTTGTTTATAATTTATTTTTTATTTTTTTTTTATCCTCGGTCCTCATATTTTTATTTTTGAGAGATAACGTTTATTACTTTATCTTCCTCACGTATAAATTATATGACAGGTTGGGTGTGGTTTTGTTACCTTATTCTATTTACGTCAATGGAACTGAGCTGCGATACCACACACGAACTGAAAACACTATTGGTGAAATCAGCTGTTTCTCTAAGCCTGTAATTCTTTTAATAAAATTTTTAAAACAGAACAATAAATATTTACAGAAATAAACATACCATATCTTATCAGGTGATCGAACCACCGACACAACAGCAGCATAGCATTCTCTAATTGTATATAACCCATTTTAAAGGGATCCTTCCAGTGGAAAACAAATGTTTTTAAATCAACTGGTGCCATAAAGTTAAAAACAGATTTGTAAATCTTTATCCTTCCAGTACTTATCAGCTGCTGTATGCTTCAAAGGAAGTTGTGTAGTCATTCCAGTCTGACCACAGTGCTCTCTGCTGACACCTCTATCCATGTCAGAAACTGTCCAGAGCAGAAGAGGTTTGCTATGGGGATTTGCTTGGACAGTTCCTGACATGGACAGAGGTGTCTGCAGAGAGCACTGTGGTCAGACAGAAAAGAACTACACAACAGCACCTGATAAGTACTGGAAGGGTTAGGATTTGAGACAGAAGTACAGAATTTGAAAACATTTGTTTTCCACCTAAGTACCCCTTTACACAAGCTGGTAATCGGCCCGTGTAAAAGGGCCAGCGGTCAACTGCATGAGAAAACATGTGCCGCCAATAAAACTGTTAAAGGCCGTGCATCGCTTAGTGTATACAAAAGATATGCAGCTGACAATGATTAAGTTTAGGGTCGCACAATTGATCTGTAAAAAAAGAAAAAAAAAAAAAAAAGGGGCTTGAGAATTTTTTTTATTTTTGTTTACTCCAGGTAATTTTCAAATACATTACCTGTGACTTTACACACATCTATCTGTATTCTCTGTCCTTTGTTTTTGGCATTTTTACCCTTAAAACAGTGTTTTCCAACCAGGGTGCCTCCAGCTGTTGTAAAACAACAACCCCCAGCATACCTGGACTTCCTTTGGCTGTCGGGGCATGCTGGAAGTTGTAGTTTTGCAACAGCTGGAGGCACCCTGGTTGAGAAGCACTGACTTATGATTTAACAACTTAAAGGGGTATTCCAGGATTTTTTTTTTTATTTGACTAGGCTACAGGGGCTGTAAAGTTAGTGTAGTTCATAATATAGTGTCTGTACCTGTGTGTGACGGTTTTCTCACAATTCTTATGTGATTTTCATCCCAATATTTATTTTTATCAGCATACAAAATGACTGCTGTCTCAGATTTTTCCCAGCTTGCAATGCGGTCGAGACCTGACCTCACTAGTCAGCTGATGACAGGGAGCCTGTCTGCTTCAATGGGTGGAGAGAGCAATCTGCAAGTAATTCAACAGCTGGAGGCATCTTGATTGATAACCACAGGTCGGCAGCTCATGTTTCAATGTGTGGGAAGGAGGAAAATGGAATTATGGGATTTGTAGGCAAAAGAAGAAAACTGAAAACAGGAAATACAAGTTCACAAAAAGCTATCCACAGTGTTATGGTAATCTCACAACATAGCCATTTACCCCAAGACAAGCGCAGATCTTTCCTAAGCATGTCCATTACTGTCTGCCAGGTACGTACTAAAATCACCTTATGCTGGATAACCCCTTTAAGTGCCTAAAGTGAATTCAGCCAAAGAACAATTTCTCATGTGTTTTCTGCATATGAACACTTAACATTTTTCACATACCTAAAGGTTTTTTTTTTCCCTAAAAATACATTTTATTAAGTTGTGAAATCTACAAGCACAGTGTAAAACAGAAAAGGTTAAAAAAAATAAAAGCGCAGTCAGTGTACAAAAAAAAAGGACCTTTTTATAATTATAGGTCTATTATAGTACAGTCTCCTACTCTGCACTTAGGACATTACATACGGCTATAAAACCACCCACACATTGTGCTGTTTGTTTCTCCTAAATCCACATAATCTCATAATTATCTGGGTCAAAATGGGGCCTCAGCTTTTATAGATTTGGAAATAGCATTTCTGTTCATATTTTTACTTTGAATGACCCTATTCCAGTATGAAAGAGAGAGACATTGCGTCACCCTCCTCCCATTATACCTATGATTAGGGCACTGACGTCATTGGTAACATAACACAGGTGACTATGTTGCTGCCTCTTATATACCTATAACCTCACATAATCTTTGCTCCTAAGGCTCTTTGAATAATTTTTTTAGCAGCAGATTATTTGGCATCAGTCCTCGCATGTGATGAAGAATAAGGCCATGTTTACATAGCATAAAATATGTGAAAGGTCAGCCTGGAAAACAGGGCGGACATTCAGCACATTTGCATGATCCGGTGGGCGATAGCACCGATCGAGAATGCGCCGTCTCATAGACGCAATGCATTTCCTTTTTGCGGATTTCTCTTGAATAGACATGTCTATTCTTTCTGCGGATGTGGGAATCAGGATATTTATGGCAGAAACATGTGCTGCGGAAATTCCACCGTGTAAACAGTGCAGCAGAATCCAAATGACATCAATAGGGCTCTGCGGCAGGTGCCTTAGGGTACGTTCAGACGAGCGGATTTACAGCGTATTTTACGCTGCAGATCCACCGCTGAAGGACCTCTGTATGCTGCCTTTACATGTGCCTGCTCGGAGCTACGCGCAAACACACTGAAGTGATGTGCGAGTCTCCACGCACGCGTAATGTACTCGCACACATCGCGGCCGCTCCCCCTGCTCTATGAGCTAGGCCGAGAGCTGGTGCGATGCGCGAGTATACTGCGCATGGAGACTCGCACATCGCAGTGTGTTTGCTCGTTGCGGCGTATTGCCGCTCCGAGCATGCACATGTAAAGTCAGCATACAGCGGTCCTTCAGCGGCAGATTCGTAGCTAAATACACTCGTCTGAACATACCCTTAAAAGGGGTACTCTGCCCCTAGACATCTTATCCCCTATCCAAAAGATAAGGTATAAGATGTCGGGTGCAGCGCCGGAGGCTCATGACTTCACGGCCACGCCCCCTCAATGCAAGTCTATGCGAGGGGGAGTCACAAGCTTCCACTGTGCATCACCAGTCATCCGGCACGGAGCGAAGTTCGCTCCGTGCACTGGATGTCTGGGGTGCCGCAGCAGAGATCGCAGGGGTCCCCAGCGGCGGGACCCCCATGATCAGACATCTTATCCCCTATCCTTTGCATAGGGGATAAGATGTCTAGGGGCAGAGTAACTCTTTAAGGCTTGGTTCTGAGATAGATAAAGATAAATATATAGATATATATCTTTCTATCAAGTTGCATCCTGCTCAGTTCTTTAATCAGAAACTGACCACAACTGATGGCAAAAAGGGCATCAGTACTCATGGGGCTTTATTCTTTTTCGGTAAAAAAAAAAAAATGGGAGTTGTAACTTAGGAACATCTGAAGGCTGTAGTTGTGCAATGGTGATCTCCTATACTGGATACCAACACACTTTATGGCCGGTATTCAATATGCTGCAAAATACAGAGTAGTCTGTCTGCATAAAGAGATTTTTTTTTTTTAAGCAAAATTTAAAAAAAATTAAATAAATGTACACTGAAAAAAGTAATCTTATCAGTAGTACTACAAAATATAAAAAAGTTTTTCATAATGACAGTGCCCCTTTTTTTTCACAAGCATAGTATTCTGTAGATTTCACTATAGCTTCCCTGTTTACGTTGGCATTCTGTCAAAAGATATGCCCATATACTGCTGGTAGTTTTCCCTATTCACTTTATTGGCTTTAACTTCATTATTTATGGTCTACTCTCAGTGTTGGGACAGAAATGTTGTGCGGGAGTCAAATTCATGAAGTGTCGCATGGCCAAATCATGCTGCCAGTTTAGGCTCCTTTCACTCTGCCGTTATGACACAGCAGTGTGATGCCCGTCAGGGGAGAAAAATAATAAAAATACTGCTTGCACAGTCTTTCTCCCGAGACTTTAACGGCTGTTCTTGACGGGGCGCAACGGCAGTGTGAAAGGGGCCGGAGATTAATTTTGTAGGGCTGGTGTGACACATTTGCAGCTTTTCCAGAAAGTCGCACTTGATAAGTCACTAACCACTGCAAAAAAACTCTTTTAAAAAGCACGCTACAATGTGGTTACGGTTCTAAAATGCTCTCTATGAAATGTTGCACAAAAACTGGCTGCGACAATTTATGTGACAAGTTTAAACTAAATAAAACATAGTAAACAGTTTGATTAAATTCCCCCCTTTGTGACTACATTTGGGTTGTTTCCCACATACATGTGTTAAAGGGGTACTCCACCCTTAGGTTATCCTTTGGATAGAGGATAACTTGTCTGTCTGATCGTAGGGGGGGGGGGGTTGGGGTCCGTCCGCTGGGAACCCCCATGATCTCTGGGCCGGTGCTGCAGCGTTCATGAACACAAAAGCCTGGGGCTTCTGTATTGGTGACGCCATGCCACACCCCCTTCATTCATGTCTATAGTAGAGCTGGAGATACATGACTTTATCCCCTTTCCAGTTATCAAGAGTGAACGCTCCTGCACATTTGTGCAGTATTTGTAGGAGTGCAACCAACACAGAGAAAAAACTAAAATGGTGAGATTTCGACCCATTTCCAGTTTTGGCTACAAATACTGACCAGAATACTTCATGTGAACAAATCCACTTTGAATATGTTGTACTGTATCTTTTTTATGTTTTTAGAATTTGTATCTATTTTATTAAACTGAATAAATGAAGTTTTAAATAACAGAACTATATTAGGTTGTAATCCAAAAGTCCACGGTAAACTGTTAAAGACGGCATGAAAATTCTGATATTGCTTTCTCATGACCGAATAAATCATATGACAAAACAAAATTCAATTAGGCCCAAGTATCCCTGTTTATAATAGTTTTAGGAAACTTGCCATGTTATGTAAAATATTGTGATATAGACGTTCTATTGAGTTCTCTGTGCGCTCAGCACTGATCAGAGAGTGTTCTGGTATGGCTGTACATTATCACCGCCAGTCGTTTCCTGCTTTGCTTCAGTCTCTATACATGTGTTGACTGAAGCAGAAATGTCGGGTCATATCGGGTTAGAGAGGCTACAAGGGCAGACACCAGTAAGTAAATACATCAAATCATAAAAGAACACAAATGGAAACCAAGAAGAACTATGAAAAATGCTGTCACAGCATTCTTTATTTTAATTTTATTTTTTTGCATTTTTCATTATTTTTTATTTATTAATGTCCCTTTTATGTAAAAATGAAATCTAGCAGATATTAGCTTAACAGTCTGCCATATAAGTTAATTATTTATACTAATATATATATATATATATATATATATATATATATTAGTATAAATATCAAATATTCGGTTTATAGTGAGAAAGCTAATTTTGCTCCACATTGGGGGTTTTCGACCTCTACCTGTAAGCAGAGTGAGACACAAGTTTCTATGATAAAAATAATTCAGCAAACCGCAAAACATGTAAATCATGTAAGTGACTGCTTCAATACTAAGTTACATGACCTGTCATTCTTTTTCCTGTTTAAACAATAATTTGCCCAGTGAACTCATGGCAATGTTATAAGCTCTTTTCCTACAAAACCCCCAGACCAAGTTTATTTAGGAAAATCCTAATAATGAAGTAAATAGGAGTTAATGTAAAGCAGCTCTACAGAGTGTCGTCTTTTATGTAAACTGCAGACCCATACTGTCATACTTGAAAGGCTATGGACACCTTTAACTGCAATTGTATTATTATATTGTACATAAATAAAAATAAAGTCTCCATACAGTGGCGTAGGGACCAGGGTGCGGGGGGTGCGCCCCGCACCGGGTGACACCAGCCTGATGGGGTGACACCATGTCCGTAGTTCACCTAGCTCATCTGTCTGGCGCCGGCACTGCTTACACCCCCTCTTCCTTATATGTCCGGCGCTTCTCACTCACTAACACCCTAGTCCGGTTCACTAGCACCCCCCACCGCCCCCCTCCTCAGCTGTCCGGTTCACTGGCACCCCCGATCCCCCCCCCCCACAGTTCCTCATCTGTCGGGCGGCGCTTCTCCACTCACCCCCGGTCCTCAGCTTTCACCCATCATGTGCTTGTAGTGCCCTGTGACGGTACGTCAGCGGGAGGTGGGCGGAGTTTTCTGGATGCCGACGTGCATAGAAAGCAAGTCAGCAAGCAACAGGCCCTGGTAAGCTGCTCCTTAGAGGCTCGGGCTCTAGGTTTTTTGGGGGGCTCTAGGTACTGGGGGGCTTGTGCTGAGCTAAACCCCCACTCTGCAGGGGGGAGTGATGATGTAGTGGAGTGAGGTGGGTTGGTGAAAGGGGGGGGGGGAGTGATGGAGTGGAGTGTAGGGGTGATGGAGTGGGGGACGGGGGTGATGCATGGGGGACGGGGTTAATGGAGTGGGGTGGGGGGGTGATGGAGTGGGGTGTGATGGAGTGGAATGGGGGTGTGATGGAGTGAGGTGGGATGGGGTGATGGAGTGGGTGTTTTTAAAAAAAATTTTCATGTATGAAATGTATGATGTTCGGGGTGCAGCGGTGGGTGTATGCTGTAGCATAGCAGCTGGGGTGCAGGCCGTACCAGGTGACACCAGGCTGATGGGGTGACACCATGATGCCCCCCCTCAGCTCCTCAGATAGCTCCATACGCCAGCCACCAACATCCACCAAACACTCCCGCCCCCGGACCTCTCACATAGCTGGGTCTGCCATCACCGCCCTACCCTCCCCATCCCCCCGTCCACGTCCTCGTGTAGCCGCGTCCGCTTTGCTACCAATCCCCCATGGCACCCTCATCATCCACCAGCAACACCCCCCCTCCCCAGGAGTAGCACCCCCATCAGCAGATCCTGCTGGTGGATGATGGGGGTGCTACTGCCAGGAGGACCCCCATCAACCACCCCTTGATGCATCAGCTAACGGATAATGAGGGGTGCTACTGTGGGGGGGGTGGGGTGTTGCTGATGGATGATGGTGGTGCTGCTGCCAGGAGGATGGTGCTGCTGATGGATGATGGGCGGGCTACTACCAGGGTGGCAGTAACACCCTCATCATCGATCGGCAGCACTCCCTTCCTGGCAGTAGCACCCCCATTATCCACCAGTAACACCCCACCCCTATCACAGTAGCACCCTCATCATCCATCGGCAGCAATATCTTCCTGGCAGGAGCACCCCCATCATCCAGCATAATATACCAGGGCACAGTGGCTAAATTAATTCTGGGGGCACAGTGGTATAATTAATTCTGGGGGCACAGTGGTATAATTAATTCTGGGGGCACAGTGGCATCATTAATTCTGGGGCACAGTGGCATAATTAATTCTGGGGCACAGTGGCATAATTAATTCTGGGGCACAGTGGCATAATTAATTCTGGGGCACAGTGGTATAATTAATTCTGGGGCACAGTGGCATCATTAATTCGGGGGCACAGTGGCATCATTAATTCGGGGGCACAGTGGTATAATTAATTCTGGGGGCACAACGGCATAATTAATTCTGGGGGCACAACGGCATCATTAATTCTGGGGGCACAGCGGCATCATTAATTCTGGGGGCACAGCGGCATCATTTATTCTGGGGGGACAGCGGCATCATTTATTCTGGGGGCACAGCGGCATCATTTATTCTGGGGGGACAGCGGCATCATTTATTCTGGGGGGACAGCGGCATCATTTATTCTGGGGGGACAGCGGCATCATTTATTCTGGGGGCACAGCGGCATCATTTATTCTGGGGGGACAGCGGCATCATTTATTCTGGGGGGACAGCGGCATCATTTATTCTGGGGGGACAGCGGCATCATTTATTCTGGGGGGACAGCGGCATCATTTATTCTGGGGGGACAGCGGCATCATTTATTCTGGGGGGACAGCGGCATCATTTATTCTGGGGGGACAGCGGCATCATTTATTCTGGGGGGACAGCGGCATCATTTATTCTGGGGGGACAGCGGCATCATTTATTCTGGGGGGACAGCGGCATCATTTATTCTGGGGGGACAGCGGCATCATTTATTCTGGGGGGACAGCGGCATCATTTATTCTGGGGGGACAGCGGCATCATTTATTCTGGGGGGACAGCGGCATCATTTATTCTGGGGGGACAGCGGCATCATTTATTCTGGGGGGACAGCGGCATCATTTATTCTGGGGGGACAGCGGCATCATTTATTCTGGGGGGACAGCGGCATCATTTATTCTGGGGGGACAGCGGCATCATTTATTCTGGGGGGACAGCGGCATCATTTATTCTGGGGGGACAGCGGCATCATTTATTCTGGGGGGACAGCGGCATCATCAATTCTGGGGCACAGTGGCACCATTAATTCTGGGGCACAGTGGCATCATAAAATCTGCACCGAAAAACAAGGTAATATACAAAGGGCGCAGTGTGTGGTAGTATATTCAAATGGCGCAGTATTATATTTAGAGGGCGCAGTGTGTGGAAGTATTATAATCGCAGGGCCCAGTGTGTGGCAGTACTATATTCAGGAGAGCACAGTGTGTGGCAGTACTATATTCAGGAGAGCACAGTGTGTGGCAGTACTATATTCAGGAGAGCACAGTGTGTGGCAGTACTATATTCAGGAGAGCACAGTGTGTGGCAGTACTATATTCAGGAGAGCACAGTGTGTGGCAGTATTATGTTCAGGGAGCACAGTGTGTGGCAGTATTATGTTCAGGGAGCACAGTGTGTGGCAGTATTATGTTCAGGGAGCACAGTGTGTGGCAGTGTTATATTCAGAGGGCACAGTGTGTGGCAGTGTTATATTCAGAGAGCGCAGTGTGTGGCAGTATTATGTTCAGGGAGCACAGTGTGTGGCAGTGTTATATTCAGAATGTGCAGTGTGTGGCAGTATTATATTCAGAGAGTGCAGTGTGTGGTAGTATTATGTTCAGAGGGTACAGTGTGTGGCAGTGTTACATTCGGAGAGCGCAGTATGTGGTAGTATTATGTTCAGAGGGTATAGTGTGTGGCAGTGTTCAGAGAGTGCAGTGTGTGGTAGTATTATGTTCAGAGGGTACAGTGTGTGGCAGTGTTACATTCGGAGAGCGCAGTATGTGGTAGTATTATGTTCAGAGGGTATAGTGTGTGGCAGTGTTCAGAGAGTGCAGTGTGTGGTAGTATTATGTTCAGAGGGTACAGTGTGTGGTAGTATTATATTCAGAGAGTGCAGTGTGTGGTAGTATTATGTTCAGAGGGTATAGTGTGTGGCAGTGTTATATTCGGAGAGCGCAGTGTGGGGCAGTATTATATTCAGAGAGTGCAGTGTGTGGCAGTATTATATTCAGAGAGTGCAGTGTGTGGTAGTATTATGTTCAGAGGGTACAGTGTGTGGCAGTGTTATATTCGGAGAGCGCAGTATGTGGTAGTATTATGTTCAGAGGGTATAGTGTGTGGCAGTGTTATATTCAGAGAGTGCAGTGTGTGGTAGTATTATGTTCAGAGGGTACAGTGTGTGGTAGTATTATGTTCAGAGGGCACAGTGTGTGGCAGTGTTATATTCGGAGAGCGCAGTGTGTGGCAGTATTATATTCAGAGAGTGCAGTGTGTGGCAGTATTATATTCAGAGAGTGCAGTGTGTGGCAGTATTATATTTAGAGGATGCACTGCGTGTTAGTATTATATTCATGGGCATACTGTCTGGTATGGTTATAATAATTATTGTTTTCATATAGAGGATCAGAATGCGCTGACATAGTGAGGAGCCGTCTGGGCGTCAACTTCTGCAGAGAGAAGATTTAGCTGGACCTGGTGGTATGTACCAGCTGAATTATATAAAGAAAGACTATAGAGAAGACGTCACCTGTATTCACAGCTATGCAGTTATGATGTGTGAAACTACAACTCCCAGAATAACCTTATTACTGCTTAGGTCATACTGGGAGCTGTAGTTTTAAATGGTAAAAACTTCTCTAGCATTTCACTATTCTTGGCAATTGATATATTTAATTATTATACTGGAAATAAGTTTCTGAAACGTGCTACTCCACTGGCGTCCATCACAACAGGCTAAAAAAATTACTTATGTGTGGGGGGTCATCTGGGGGTGACACCATTTTCTACCGCACCGGGTGACACCAACCCTAGCAACGCCACTGTCTCCATAGCTCTTTGTTAAAAAGGTTGTCCAATTCCTCTTCTTCTAGCCTACAGGGTTATACGTACAGTGCTGGCTGTTCTGTAGTATTAACTTACTCACAGCTCTGTCTTCAGCCCCTCTTATTCCTCTCCTGAATGATCTTCTAAGCTAATTTAGAACTAGGTGAAGGTTAGCCTTGGATCTGGTCATAAATTAGATTAGAACAGTGTTTTTCAACAAGGGTGCCTCCAGCTGTTGCAAAACTACATCTTCCAGCATGACCAGATAGCCAAAGCTGGAGGCACCCTGGTTGGGAAACCAGGGCTGTGGAGTCGAAGTCAGACAAAATTTTGGGTACCTGGAGTAAGAGTCGGCAAACAATGCACCGGCTCAGACTCCTACTAAATTTATATTGGAATAAAAAAAAAAGCAAGTTTAAAATGTCCCAATTCACAAAAAGTTATAATTAATGACCTCTACTGTAACAATAAAGACCAATGCATGCAGTGCCTCACGTAACCGCAAAACGAATGCGTTAAGTGACCGTGAAGAAGCATGCTTTTCATGTGCTTCACTAAATGGCCTCTCACCGATAAGGGATTAAGTAAATAGGTTTTTTTGCAGGACTAGAGACACTTGTAAGTGTAGGGAATGGAGGGTCAATAGTTCAAGACTGAAGCTGTAAACCATTGGAAAAACTGCTGCCATTCAGCTAAGGCTATAAAAACTTGTAAACTCGATTGTTAGCTTAAAGGGGTACTCCGCCCCTAGACATCTTATCCCCTATCCAAAAGGATAGGGGATAAGATGTCAGATCGCCAGGGTCCCGCTGCTGGGGACCCCCGGGATCGCCGCTGCGGCACCGTGCTATCATTACTGCACAGAGAGAGTTCGCTCGGTGCGTAATGACGGGCGATACAGGGGCCGGAGCATCGTTACATCACGAGTGGCGGAGCCATGATGTCACACTGCTCAGTCCCCTGTATCCCCATCATTACACACAGAGCGAACTCGCTCTGTGTAGTAATGAAAGCGCAGTGCCGCAGCGGCGATCCCGGGGGTCCCCGGGGTCCCCTTTGGATAGGGGATAAGATGTCTAGGGGCAGAGTACCCCTTTAAACATGACTATGGGATTCTACTAGGGAAATCATGTTTTATAATAAATGCCCCTTCCTGGATCCTCCCACTGCCCTAGTGGCAGCAGATCAGCACACAAAGTGTTCAATACAGTAGACTGTTGGCTTCCCAGCCAGTAGTCCTGTGGTAATGACATGTATGTTGCCTTTCTTTCCTTCAAGGAATGTATAAAATACATTTGCATATTAATACAGAGGAGTAGGGGAGTCGGCGTCGGAAGTACAAAAAACTCCGGAGTCGGAACATTTATGCACCGACTCCACAGCCCTGTGGGAAACACTGGCTTAGGCTGGGTTCACACTACGTTTTGTCCCATGCTTTTAGCTCCCTCCTGCCGTATGCGCTCCCGTATGGGACAAAACGTAGTGTGAACCCACCCTTAGAAGAGTTTTCAGGAGAAAAGAAAGATGGGCTAAAGACAGAGCTGTTAGGCAGTAATTCTCATGATATCTTTCTGAACACGATAAAATCTTCAGGCTGCAGAAGGCTACATTTACACGTATTGTATCCACTGCAGATTTGTAGTTTCTTTGCGAAATCCAAATATTTATATTTCATAGGAACAATTAAGGAACATTGGGACACATTTTTTTGAAAATGTAGTTTTGCCCCTGGTGAACTGGTGTCTATTTTATCTGAAAGGGCCAATATTCTTAAAGATGGTGTGCAACTGTGGGTTTTTTTCTGGCAGTTTTTGGAATACTGTCACTGCAGTTTTTGAGCCAAAGCCAGAAGTGTATTCAAAAGGAATAGGAAATATAAAAGGAAGGATTTACACTTCTCCTCCCTTATGGATCCACTTCTGACTTTGGCTCAAAAACTGCAGTTGCAGATATCCAAAGCTGCCAGAAAAAAAACCAAGAGTAAACTTAGCCTTATCGTGATACAGGACATTGCTATAAATAAATGGCGGCTTTGGAATATATGTTCTAACAAGTATGACAGGTGAAGATGAATATTTCCATAGACACATTGGGGGAGATTCATCAAGACTTGTGCTAAGGAAATAGCAACCAAATATCTTCTTTCATTTTTCAGAGGCATTTTCTGCTCAAGTTTTGATGACTCTTCCCCATTGTGCCTTACAATTGAAATAATTTATGTAAGCTCAGTGTTTGTCATCCTTAAAAGGTGTCAGATCCCACAAAAAAAATTTATATATGTTACTCAGTACCTAATCCTGGCCATGTACATTTAAATTTATACGTGATAGAGGCATACATTTATTATAACAAATCCCTCTTTTCATTAGCTCACAGTTTTAGAAATCCTCAGGGCAAGGGGGCATGTCCCTTCTTGTGGTGGTGGGAGGTGATTTGTGTGTGGTGGGAGGGGGGAGTGTCCCTCCTTGTGGTGGTGGGAGGTGATTTGTGTGTGGTGGGAGGGGGAGTGTCCCTCCCTTGTGGTGTTGAGAGGTGATTGGTGTCTGCTCATGCAGCCTCGTCCATGAGTCATCTTTTGTCCATGACTCATGGACAAGCTGCTTCTGCTGCAGGACTGTTTAGTGTCCCAGTAAGTATGGGAACCCTAGTGGTGGGATTTTCAGGATCTGTTTTCTTTATCAAATATCCAAAAAATGAAAACAACTATACAGTGGTCCCTCAAGTTACAATATTAATTGGTTCCAGGACAACCATTGTATGTTGATACCAGAACTCTATGGAAACCTGGTAATTGGTTCTAAAGGCCCAAAATGTCATCCAAAAATAAGAAAAAAAAGTGAGAATTAAAGAAAAAATAAGTAGATAACTAATATAGATAAAGCAAGTCCTTACATATAAAAGTAAGAAAGATCTGCTGGGAGCTGTAATCACTGTCTATGTGAGTGTTTTCCAAGCAGAGAGCCTCCAGCTGTTGCAAAACTACAACTCCCAGCATGCCCGGACAGCCGAAGGCTGTCCGGGCATGCTAGGAGTTGTAGTTTTGCAACAGCTGGGGGCACCCTGCCTGGGAAACACTGGTCTATGTGTAGGACAGGAGCTTCTTCAGGGTCCTGTACAGTACATGCAATGTCCTAAAAAAGTAACATGGAGCCGCCCTTACCTTGTGTCCAAAGAAGCAGCTAACCCTGGTACAGGTAAAGAGTAGTAGAGAACATGTAATGCCTCCCTGTACTGTAGGGGGCGCTACCAGACATCAGTTGGTGCATACGCTCCAGGAATGCAGGGTGTTTTACCAGTAAATTGCTCATTCTGACATCCGGACTGTCTGTACATTGTATGTTGAGTCTGGTTTCAACTTACAATGGTCCAGAAAAGACCTCAGCTCAGTCATTTAATTTACATTGAAATCTGTGCATCAAACCTGCATACGTGTGAACGTACCCTAATAAAAGATATTTTAGCTCTGAAGACACCTCTAGTATACAATACATGTTAGGTAAGGAACTTTGAATGAGCCATTAAAATTTGCACCAAAAATTGTCTAATAAAGTCAATAAAATCATGTTATTTTAATGTGTGTGAATTACTGCTCCCAAGCATGGTACGCTCTCTCATTCATGGTCTCTAGCATGACTTCCTATCTGATCCATAGTTCCTAGCAAGGCTACAGATCTTATCCCTGGTCCCCAGCCAGTCAGTATCTTTTTTACCCTCCAGCATGATTCCCTATCCCATTCTTTGTCCCCAACTCATGTTTAGTCCACAGCAAGACTCTCCATCTAATTCCTAGTGCACAGCATGGCTCCCCTCTAATTCCTATCCCCTAGCATGCCCCCCCCCCCCCCTTTATCATTTCTGGCCCACAGTATAGCTTTACTATCTTAAGAGTATCTCTTGTCCACAGAATGGCTCTCCATCTAATTGCTGGCCCCCAGAATGACTTCTAACCTAATGTCTTATCCCCAGCATGGCTCCCCATCTCAACCCTGGTCCTCAGCTTGGCTCCCCATCACAGTTTTGTTCCCAGCATGGCTGTCTGTCTCATCTCTAGCCCACAACATGGCTCCTCATCTCATTCCTGGTCCCCGGCATGGCTTCCCATCTTATTCCTGGTCCCCGGCAGGGCTTCCCATCTTATTCCTGGTCCCCCATGGCTTCCCATCTTATTCCTGGTCCCCCATGGCTTCCCATCTTATTCCTGGTCCCCGGCATGGCTTCCCATCTTATTCCTGGTCCCCGGCATGGCTTCCCATCTTATTCCTGGTCCCCGGCATGGCTTCCCATCTTATTCCTGGTCCCCGGCATGGCTTCCCATCTTATTCCTGGTCCCCGGCATGGCTTTTCTCCCCAATGCAGTATGACATGGGCTGCAGTCTCCCTGTCTCATAGCCTCCTTCATATTCAATGATGCTAGTCTGTGCTGGAAAGGCTTCTCCTCCAGCTTTCTTAATGTTGCCAGTATCTCTCCCTTGATGCCTCTTACAAGTCTCCTCCTCTTTCTTGCTCCAGTTGTCCAATGTTTGGTATTTTCAAGGGGTTCCAGTTAAAAAGTTTGCTCTAAAAAATGATCTTTGGTTGGATATGTGGGTGGTCAGCTTATAGAGGAGCAGCTTCCATAGATTGTAATAGAAGAAAAATTGGTCACAGAAAGGTTGTCTAGATGGTGGGTTGTCATCTAAAGGGGTGGTATTCTTGGGAGGCTTCACTACAAAGTTATCACATTTTCTGTACAGAAACTTTATGGATAAACTGTGAAATGGTGAAAGCCTCAAACACTAGAGAGAAAACCATATCTACAGCTTACATGTACTGAATACAAATAGTTGTATCTTTTAACGATGTTGTGGTTTTCTATGCCTGTTCGACAATACAAGGCTTACAATTCAACTTCAATAGTGGTTTTTATTTCCTTTAATTTTTTTTCTTTGTTCTTATGATTTCCTGCCACCCAGTGCACTGAGGCCTCTGACTTCTTTGGATTGCTGTGTAAACACAATAGTATATGTGCAACAGGCATCTGTCACTGCAGAAGTACTCAGACCATTGTGTATAGTAAATGAAAAACCATTATGAGGCCAAGTTGGGTACTATGGGGGAGATTTATCAAAACCTGTCCAGAGGGAAAGTTGCCCAGTTGCCCATAGCAACCAATCAGATCGCTTCTTTCATTTTTGAAAAGACCTCTGAAAAATGAAAGAAGCGATCTGATTGGTTGCTATAGGCAACCAATCAGCAACTTTTCCTCCGGACAGGTTTTGATAAATCTCCCCTATACGTATAAAAACATACATATTTACACATGACAGAACTTCATCATAGACTTTCTTCCATATCTTTATTTTTCTTTGTCCAGAGAGGTTGTCAGGCATGTATTATAAATCATTATTATAGTTAATGGGACGTAGTGAATTAAGATTTTTTAATAGAAGTAATTTACAAATCTGTTTAACATTCTGCCACAAGTTGATTAAAAAAATAAATAAATTCCAGTACCCCTTTAAAGGGGATATCGAGGAATAACTTGGCTTCATTCACTTCAACATAACTGAGCTGCAATGCCACACAGTACCTGAGGACAGGGATGCTTTGGTTTTTTCTAATCCTGGATAACCCCTTTAATTACTACATGCTATGCATCGGCAATAACCCTTTTAGTAGGCCATAAGGAATTTATCACAAAAAAAAAATTGTTGATTCCCAATAAATTTTATTTAACCCCTTAAGGACAGCCCATTTGTTATGATTTTCTGAGGAAAAAACAAAAACGTAAAAATTAAATTGTCTGAGCCATTAAAAGGGGTACTCCGCCCCTAGCATCTTATCCCCTATCCAAAGGATAGGGGATAAGATGTCAGATAGCAGGGATCCCGCTGCAGTGCCCCGCTTTCATTACTGCACAGAGCAAACTCTGTGCGTAATGACCGGCGATACAGAGGCAGGAGCATCGTGACGTCACAGCCCGCCCCCACAATACAAATCTATGGGAGGGGACGTGGCGGCCATCACGAGGGGGCGGAGCCGTGACATCACAATGCTCCGGCCCCTGTATCACCGGTCATTACGCACAGAGAGAGTTTGCTCTGTGCAGTAATGATAGCGGGGTGCTGCAGCAGAGATTCCTGGGGTCCCCAGCGGCGGGACCCTCGCGATCTGACATCTTATCCCCTATCCTTTGGATAGGGGATGAGATGCTAGGGGCGGAGTACCCCTTTAAGGGCTCAGACAATTTTATTTTTAAGTTTTTGTTTCTTCCTCAAAAAATCATAACTTTTATATTTTCATTTTTTGCGCGACCAGTTGTCCGTTGTAATGCCGTCACTCACTTTACCATAAAATGTATGGTGCAACAAAAAAATAAATAAATACTATTTGTGTGGGGAAATTAAAAAGAAAACCACAATTTTGCTAATTTTGGAAGGTTTTGTTTTCATGCTGTACAATTTACGGTAAAATGACATGTGTTCTTCATTCTTTTGGACAATATGATTAAAATGATACCCATGATAAACATACTTTTCTATTACTGTTGCGCAAAAAAAAAAAAATTAAATATAGCAAACTTTTTAACCAAATTAGTAAGTTTTAAATCCCCCTATTTTGAATGCCTATAACTTTTTCATTTTTCCGTATAAGCGGCTGTATGAGGGCTAATTTTTTGTTTGCGCCATGATCTGTACTTTTTATTGATACCATATTTGCTATTTTTTTTTTTTTTTTTTTTATGATCACGCCGTTCACCATACGGGATCCTTAACATTATATTTTAATAGTTTGGATATAAATTTTTACACTTTAATAGTCCCCATAGGGGACTATTTATAGCATTCATTCGAATGCTAATACTGTTAATTGCTATGCATAGGGCATAGCACTGATCAGTGTTATGGGTCATCATCTGCTCTGGTCTGCAGACCAGAGCAGAAGACCCGTGGAAGTAAAAAATGTACAAGTGCTTATAGTTGAAATCACTGTAATATTAGTTACTGCTGTGCACAGCTGTACTATAATACGGTCACATTCAAGTAAACAGGACAATGCTGCCGCACCTTGCACTGCTGCTACTTGTATATGGCAACTATAAGTACAAGCAACTCTAAACAATAAAGGCGATGATGTGGCCTCTTTAAAATAAAGGGGGGCGAATGTTGGGTGTTAGAAGTCAGATCCCTTCTAAATATATTCTTGATGGTCTATCCTAAGTATATACCATCAATTTCTAAAGCCCAGATATTTTCTTTGAATATATTATTGAAATATTAAATATATAGTCAAATCTGGATGTGTACAAATTGCTGTTTACACAAGTCTGAAAACTAGAGAGGTAATAAAACGTCCCCACCTTGAAATGATATAGTAATTCATGGAGATTACAGAGTAGACAAACTCCGGGAACATGTCATTAAATTACAGTTGTGATTATACCTTCTCTGACAGTAAAAAGCTGCGTACTATACAGAGATTATTATAATTCACATGTTGGGGATGGTGACCCAGGCATAGAAGATCAAGAATAAAAAAAGGATTTAGGTTTTGGTGTCCAGACACAATGGATTTCCAGCGCAGATGCCACACGACAATTCAGCAGCAATTGATAGAACAGTACAAAAAGGTTTGTACCAGAAATGGATAGATTGGTCACCGATTCCTCTGAATCCGGGCTTAAAATGGTACCTGTAAAGTTGAACTGCCCATTCTTTACATATATACAGTGGGGGCAAAAAAGTATTTAGTCAGCCACTAATTGTGCATGTTCTCCCACTTAAAAAGATGAGAGGCCTGTAATTTTCATCATAGGTATACCTCAACTATGAGAGACATAATGAGAGGGAAAAAAATCCATAAAATCACAGTCTGATTTTTAAAAATGAAAGAAACAATCTGATTAGTAACCAGATTGTTTCTTTCATTTTTTAAAAAGACCTGTGGAAAAAGAAAAACTATTTGATTGGTTGCTTTGAGCAACTGTTTCACTCTTCCTCTACACAGGTTTTGATAAATCTCCCCCACCATACCTACTGTGAAGCATACGGGTGGAAACATTATGCTTTGAGCCTGTTTTTTCTGCTAAGGGACCAGGACGACTGATCCATGTAAAGGAAAGAATGAATTGGGCCATGTAGCGTGAGATTTTGAGTGAAAACCTCCTTCCATCAGAAAGGGCATTGAAGATGAAACGTGGCTGGGTCTTTCAGCATAACAATGATCCCAAACACACCTCCCGGGTAACGAAGGAGTGGCTTCGTAAGAAGCATTTCAAGGTCCTGAAGTGGCCTAGCCAGTCTCCAGATCTCAAACCCATAGACAACCTTTGGAGCGAGTTGAAAGTCCGTGTTGCCCAGCAACAGTCCCAAAACATCACTGCTCTAGAGGAGATCTGGGAAAGTCCAGCTCACCTGCGATTCCCCGTGCTCGGATCCCCACTTAGACGAAATGATCCAGCACTTGGAATATTGCAGCTTTATTGTATTCTCTTAAAAACAGCATGGAACAACTTCAACACTTCACAGGGTCTGACACATCTTGACGCATTTCAAGCACATGCGCTCTGTCAAAAGATACATTCAATGGTTGCTAGCACATAGAAATAGTTGGTTCCACAGATGAATCCAATTAATTTAAATGACATACTGCTTGGAAAGTAGGTAGTTCCAATGTGAAATAAAACCAAATAGAACATATATATCCATTCAAGTAACCCGATTCTGTTATAAAAAAATATTTATATCACTCTAATGATCACAAAATGGAAACAAAAGAAATAAAACAAGAAAAAATGAAAAGAGAAATGAGTTAGAGAAAAAAAAAAAGAAAAATTATATAATATAGTGTGGTCCATTCCAATATTGTAATTGAAATTGAAAAAATAACGCAGGACAAATCGCATGAAAAAAATGTATGTTCATGATATTTAAATGAGGATGTCAGCAGAGGATAGGGGAAATATTAATGATGTTGATAATTTCCTTATGTAAATTTAATAATGAGACAGAAGTTCTTTTCTTAGGTTAAGACCATTAGGCATTCTGGAATTGAAAGTAAATTGCCAAAAGGCCTCCCTGTCCATGAGCTTGCATTGTAGGTCTCCACCTCTGATGTTCATATGTACCTTTTCTATGGCATACACTTGAATGGGATGTATATCCCTATCATGTTCCTGTATGAAATGTAATGATGCGCTGGAGCAATTTCTAATGGCTGTATTTGTAATATCATTGACATGTTCCAAAAAATGTGTTTTCAATGTATGTGTACTGCAACCTACATATTTTTTTGCAACATGCTTCACATTCAATTATATAAATGCAGTGGGTAGTATTGCAATTTAAAGGATTCTTAATTTCATAGGATTTGGTTGCATCTGCATTGCGAAATTTTTGGCACATTTTGGTGAATTTACAGGTGCGGCATACAGAAGAGCCGCAACGATAAAAGCCGCAACCGAGTGGATGTATTTTTGATCTGGGATGTGACCATACTGGGGGGAGAGTAAATCACCTAAGGTTGGTGCCTTTTTGGGAACTATGCGGCATCCTGATTTGATTATGTCAGATACACATGGGTCAACTTTTAAAAGATGTAAATAATAGGTTTGATCTGTTTAAAGGGGTACTCCGCCCCTGGCATCTTATCCCCTATCCAAAAGGATAGGGGATAAGATGTCAGATCACCGGGGACCCCGGGGATCGCTGCTGCAGCACCCCGCTGTCATTACTGCGCAGAGCGAGATCGCTCTGCACGTAATGACGGGCAATACAGGGGACGGAGCTGCGTGACGTCATGGCTCCACCCCTCATGACATCACGGCCCGTCCCCTTAATGCAAGTCTATGGCAGGGGGCGTGATGACCGCCACGCCCCCTCCCATAGACTTGTATTGACGGGGGCGGGCCGTGACGTAACGATGCTCCGGCCCCTGTATTGCCCGTCATTACGTGCAGAGCGATCTCGCTCTGCGCAGTACTGACCCTCAAAACTGGAGCAGACATCTGACAAACAAGAACATAGAACATCATGTTTCATCATTTATAAGTTCCAGTTCATATTGTGCGATTTGTCCTGCGTTTTTTCATTTTCATTTGTATTACAATATTGCATTGGACCACACTTATCATATATATATGTATATATAATTTTTCTTTTCCTCTGTAACTCATTTCTCTTTTCATTTTTTCCTGTCTTTTTTTCTTTTTTTTCCGTTGTGTGATCATTATAAAAAAATATGTATATCACTAACGGAATCAGGTTACTTGAATGGATATATATGTTCTATTTGGTTTTAATTCACATTGGAACTACCTACTTTCCAAGCAGTATGTCATTTTAATTTATTGGATTCATCTGTGGAACCAACTATTTCTATGTGCTAGCAACCATTGAACGTATCTTTTGACAAAGAGCACGTGCGCTTGAAACATGTCAAGAGGTGTCAGACCCTGTGAAGTGTTGACTTTGTTCCATGCTGTTTTTTAAGAGAGGATACAATAAAGCTGCAATATTCTAAGAGATCTGGATGGAGGAATGGGCAAAATTACCAGCAACAGTGTGTGAAAACCTTGTGAAGACTTACAGAAAACAATTGACCTCTGTCATTGCCAACAAAGGGTATATAACAAAGTATTGAGATTAACTTTTGTTACTGACCAAATACTTATTTTCCACCATAATTTGCAAATAAATTCTTTAGAAATCAGTGATTTGATTTTATGGATTATTTTCTCATTCTGTCTCTCATAGTTGAGGTATACCTATGATGAAAATTACAGGCCTCAAATCTTTTTAAGTGGGTGAACTTGCACAATTGGTGGCTGACTAAATACTTTTTTGCCCCACTGTAGAGAGGAGATCCAGAAAAGCAGAAGCAGCACTAAATAGTGCAGTTAATCCCAGGTATTATGGGATGGAATATACAGAAGGTAGATTTGCTCATCTTTATGTGTTGTGTGGGCAGGCACAACACTGAGTAGCACTTATGAGATTGATTCCGTGTTGCGAGGCAGCTGGCCGTCGGTCCCGCTGAGCCTGCGGTGTGGATGCAGGGAGAACAGCTGGAGAGAAGATAACCTGGCAAGGTTCACGCACACAACAGAGATCCCAAGGGCTGCCAACGCTGGAACTGTGTGGGCATTGTCAGTCCCTATAGCTGGCAATGCATTTCGCTTAATATTCTGCCAAAAGAATGAACATATTAATTCTGTCAGTGGGTGAAAGCTCGACCGCTAAAATTCTGTAGTTTGCACTGACAGAAATGCAACACTGCAGCTCTAGAATTCCAAAATGCAATTCCATTCTAGAAAATCCGTAGTGTGCATGAACCCTTACAGAGCTCCCACACAGATGTGAACAGGCCCTTAATAATTATTAGGAGTCGTGCACTGAACTTACTGGGCATCATAAGGTTGCCTCTGAAGCATAGGTGGGAGTTCAACTTTACAGGTAGTCTTTATTAAATACTTATCTTGACTGCTGTAAAGCTCTGTTCACATCATGTAAATAGCTTCTGTTTAACATAGCCTCCTGACATATACCTCTGATGGAAGCCTGTGATGTAACCTACTGCATATGCATGCAATAGGTTATATCCTCCATAGGACCAACTGGGATATACCTTTTTTACGGCATTCTGTTGTATGGCCTAGCATTGTCTACTAAACTATGCTATACCATTTAAGTGCAGTATACAAAACAAGGACGAAAAGAAACACATTTTGGCTTCATTGGGGCTATTGAAGACCTGTGAGCATGTTTAGCTTTTATACAAGGAGCTTTTCTGAGTGTGAACATAGCCTAAGGCTTCTTTTACACTAGCAGATTATGGAAGTGCAATGGAAGGACCAGTACTCCATCTCAATCTATTTGTGTGTGTGTGTATATATAAATATATTACACACACACACACTTTATATTTATACATTTTCAAAATATTGCTGTCAGCAGGACTGGTGCTGCAAGGATTTTTACCACCCTAGGCGAAAGCTAATTTTGCCACCCCTTTATTCCGCCCTTTGACATGCCCCACCTTACTACTGGGGTGACACACTGTAACAAACCCCCTCGTTCTATAATCTCCTTACTACTGAGGTGACAAACTAACAAACCTCCTCCTCATGTAATCTCCTTACTACTGGAGCGGCAGGGTTTAGCTGGATGGGTGGATGTTTCTGATGCTGGCTAACTATATTGCTGCAGGCAAAGCAGCCCCCCATTAAGAGTGCACTCTAGGCAGATGCCTATTTTGCCTATAGGCAGAGATGGCCCTGGCTTTCAGTGTATGTAAACAACATTGTTTACACCTATAAAGTGAAAGAGTGAGTACATCTGTAGCTGCGGCATCCATTTTAGTACATCAGTCGTCAACTGTAACTCTGTCCCGCATCAGGCGACACAGCGTCCTGCCATAACTCACTCTTCCCTCATCCGAAACTTCCTTGTCCAAAATGCCATCATCCCTCAGACGAAACTTCCTGCCGCATAGCAGAGAAGATGCTGCACAGCATGTATAGCAGAGTCGAAACTGTGAAACTTGCACGTGTACTGCAGACACTACATGTTCTACAGAGTCTGTATAGCAGAGCCAACACTGAATAACGTCTACAGTCAAGCCCGTCGCTACCGGACCGGCAAACCAAGCAATTGCTTGGGGGCACAGCCGGCCTGCACATTTCAATTAACGATCCACGGCAGGGTAAGTAAACTGGCCCGGGGGGGGGGGCACAGTGTATAGTAGTATTATATTCAGGGTACAGTGTGGGGCAGTATTTTATTTAGGGTACACTTTCTGGCAGGGTTATAATGATTACTGTCTTCATGCAGAGGATGAGGATCTGCTGACAGTGAGGAGCCAATGATGTCTGGATATCAGACTCTGCAGAGAAGATGGAGCTGGGGTGAAGACCTGGTCTCTGGACCCGATGAAGAAGAAAAGATAACAGAAGATGTCACTCAAGGCAGAAGACGTCACTCAGTGGACAGGGGGTATGGGTAGGGAACACTGCTGCACCTAATGTGGGGGGGGGGAACACTGCCTGCCTAATGTGGGGGGGGGGGGGGGGACACTGCCTGCCTAATGTGGGGGGAACTCTGCTGCACCTAATGTGCATCATATCGACGTTCGCTCACGTTGCGCTCCCAGAATTCAATGGCCGGCGTTACTATGTCCTGACGCCGGCCCTAGAGCATGACGTGCGTGAACATCAAAGGGGGGGGGGGCCCTCCATGTCCATTTTGCTTGGGGCCCCCAAATTCCTTCAAACGGCCCTGTGTACAGTAGAACCCGTATAGCAGAGAGCTGACACTGACTCGGCTCTAGTACACAGCAGGGAGGTTTTCCGTCTGAGGGATGACAGTGTTTCGGATGACAGAGGGGGGAGTTTCAGTTGACGACCGACGGAGATTTGTCCAAGGGAGGAGGCGGGACGGAGTTACAGCTGACGATGTCCTAAAATGGACACTATATGTAGCAAACTAGACTGGATACAACTATAGCAAGTGTGGACAGTTGTGAAAAGCGTTAGGTCTGTATAGGTTTTTAGATATGAACAACATTTTTTTTTTTATTCACTGGCTGCAGTAACCATGAAAATGCCTGCCTTATATTTCTTCCCTGTCTCAGTGCATGTCCATATTAAACATAAAAAGCCATCAGCCTTCTCTATACCTCCTCCAATTCTAGGAAAAATGTGTGGCATGTTCAAACCTGAGCATTATAACAAAAGGTATTCTTACTTCTAGAGAAGTGTTTTTCCAACCAGGGTGCCTTCAGCTTAGGGATGTCCCGATACCATATTTTTTAAAGACAGAGTACGAGTACCGATACTTTAATTCTAGTACTCGCCGATACCAAGTACTTTTATTTTAAAGGGAATCTGACATCAGGGTGACCCGGTTTCTGGCGCTGTTTACCGTATGATATGTAGGGTCCTTGTTGTGTACAATGGAGGCGGCTGCTGTAGTATAAGCAAAGATTTCTCTCTTCTCCATTGGGCAGAACAGGGAATTTGCATTGGCGGCAAAACCGATTGCACTGATGACCACATGGTGAGCAGCAATAGAAACCGGGTCACCTGACCTATCTACCTATAAATTCAAGTTAGTGCAGGTGACACTGCAGTAAGATTGCCTTTAATAGTAGGTAGTACAGATAGATGCAGAAAGAAACAGGACCCCCGCTGTAGAGAGCAGGGCCCCCCCTGTAGAGAGCAGGCCCCCCTTTGTAGCCAGAAGGACCCCCTGTAGACAGCAGCCTTCCTTTGTAGCTGCTCACTGTCTGGTGTCGCCACTCCGCAGCCCCGTTCTCATCACTGCCGCTGCCCCGTTCTGCCGTCCGCATAATGGCGCCTTATGGAGGAGCATGTGACATACATGTCACCCTGCTTCCTCCGTAGCGTTACGCTGGGCGTAGTGGAGTGACATGTATGTCACATGCTCCTCCATAAGACGCCATAATACGGAACGGGGCAGCGGTCATGATGCGAACCTGAGGATGGGGCAGCGAAGCGGAGCACTCCACCAGGTATCGGATTTGGTATCGGGGACATTAGACAAGTCCCCGATACCTGGTATCGGCACCGATACTAGTATCGGGACATCCCTACTTCAGCTGTTGCAAAACTACAACTCCCAGCATGCCCAGACAGCTAGAAGCAGGAGGCACTTTGGTTGAAAAACACTGTTCTAGAGGATAATGCAGGGACTCCTGATGAGACCATATGGTGACATGCAGTATTTAGGAAAGCTGCATCGAATGCATGGACCATCACAACTGCAAACTGAATGAACCTTAAGGCCATGATCACACAGCTGAATTTCCACGCCAAATGTTTCGGTCACGGAAGTTCTGAGGCTAAGTTTCCACTTGTTTTTTTTCTGGCAGTTTTTGACCCAAAGCCAGAAATGTATTTAAAAAGGAGTAGGAAATATAATGGAAGGACTTATTCTTCTTCTCCCTTATGAAAACTGCAGTGACAGTATTCCAATGTGTGAACATAGTCTTCGTGTACAATAACTTTGGTTGATAAAAAAAAAAAAAAAAAAAAAAAAAAAGTCTCAGAGACAAGTACATTTTTTTTACATTCTTAACATGCTTTAAATGCCAGTATATAGCATATAAGATACAGACACACTGGATTCACAGAAATACAAAGCATCAGTGTTTCCCTAGTCTAAGAAAACACTGAAGTGTGTAATAGTGTAGTGATTGTATATGTACATTTTTTTAGCTTCTCTGTTATCCATGCAGAAAGAATAAAGTCATGAATAACACCAGCACCCGCTGTGCCATATTACTCAATGCATTCACTTATATACGCCCTCACAGGGCACGACAACGTGGACAGTCCAATTTTAGAAGAATACTGCAGACTCATATCCTTTTCAGATACATTTCTATTGTAAACAGAGTGACAGCTTGGAATTATATGGAAGTAAGCATCATGATGTGTGGCTGAGACTCTGACGCAATTATTTTTTTTTAGAAACTGACAATTAGGTTAGGTTAAAGGGGTACTCAGGTGAAAAACAACATTTTGATGGATCTCCCTTAATGTCCACACAGTTCTAGCGCTGACTAATTCAGTTGGTGCAGTCTGCCCTGAGATTATCAACTGGTGCCAAAAAGTTCTACAGATTTCTAAATTACTTCTATTTAAAAATGTTCAACCCTTCCAGTACTTAGCTGCTGTATGTTGCAGAGAAAGTTGTTTAGTTCTTTCCAGTCTGACCACAGAGGTCCATGGTTTGCATTATCTACTAGCTGAGTACCCGGCGTTGCCCGGTTTTTCCTTCCTAATCCTTGTTGGGGAGGAAAAGCAACAAAGGAGGAAGCTTTTGACTTCATATCCCCTCCTCATATATTGTTGTCACGTGCTGTCCTCACGTGGGACTGTTTTGTGATGAAGATATTGTAAGCTGAAAATAGAAGGGGATGTGGCTTTGTGGGACTGGGCGTGATTGGCAAGCCAGACCGATGCACAAAAAGAGTAAATAATAAAAGGATGGGGCTTAAAATGTGGGCGTGTCTTTGTGAGATGGGGTGTGGCTTACAAGCCGGATTGACATTCACCAGGAGATGCACAGCGTAGCTTGTGGGAGTAAGGTACTGGAAGTCCCATATACTTGCATGGGACTTGAAACAAAAACCCATCTTTTATATAAGGGTGTAGGTAAGGGTTAAATGTAACTATTATATATTTTTTATTTGACATATAAGTAATATGTGTACCAGGTATTGAAATATCTCCAGCCGTATGGAAGTTATGTGGGAACATACATTTCCTATTGACTTGCATGGGACTTTAACCCCTTAAGGACTGAGCCCTTTTTCACCTTAAGGACTCGGCCATTTTTTGCAATTCTGACCACTGTCACTTTAAACATTAATAACTCTGGAATGCTTTTAGTTATCATTCTGATTCCGAGATTGTTTTTTCATGACATATTCTACTTTAACATAGTGGTAAAATTTTGTGGTAACTTGCATCCTTTCTTGGTGAAAAATCCCCAAATTTGATGAAAAATTTTAAAATTTTGCATGTTTCTAACTTTGAAGCTCTCTGCTTGTAAGGAAAATGGATATTCCAAATTAAAAAAAAAATGTATTCACATTTCTAATATGTCCACTTTATGTTTGCATCATAAAATTGACGTGTTTTTACTTTTGGAAGACATCAGAGGGCTTCAAAGTTCAGCAGCAATTTTCCAATTTTTCACAAAATTTTGAAACTCGCTTTTTTCAGGGACCAATTCAGGTTTGAAGTGGATTTGAAGGGTCTTCATATTAGAAATACCCCACAAATTACCCCATTATAAAAACTGCACCCCCCAAAGTATTCAAAATGACATTCAGTCAGCTTTTAACCCTTTAGGCGTTTCACAGGAATAGCAGCAAATTGAAGGAGAAAATTCACAATCTTCATTTTTTTTTCACTCGCATGTTCCTGTAGACCCAATTTTTGAATTTTTGCAAGGGGTAAAAAGGAGAAAATTTTTACTTGTATTTGAAACCCAATTTTTCTCGAGTAAGCACATACCTCATATGTCTATGTTAATTGTTCGGCGGGCTGAGAAAGGAAGGAGCGACAAATGTTTTTTGGGGGGCATGTCACCTTTAGGAAGCCCCTATGGTGCTAGAACAGCAAAAAAAAAAAAAAAAACCACATGGCATACCATTTTGGAAACTAGACCCCTCGGGGAACATAACAAGGGGTAAAGTGAACCTTAATACCCCACAGGGGATTAACGACTTTTGCATATGTAAAAAAATATATATATTTTTTTTCCTAAAATGCTTGGTTTCCCAAAAGTTTTACATTTTTAAAAAGGGTAATAGCAGAAAATATCCCCCAAAATTTGAAGCCCAATTTCTCCCGATTCAGAAAACAACCCATATGGGGGTGCAAATTGCTCTGCTGGCGCACTACAGGTCTCAGAAGAGAAGGAGTCACATTTGGCTTTTTGAAAGCAAATTTTGCTCTGGGGGCATGTCGCATTTAGGAAGCCCCTATGGTGCCAGAACAGCAAAAAAAAAAAAAAAACACATGGCATACTATTTTGGAAACAAGACCCCTCGGGGAACGTAACAATGGGTTAAGTGAACCTTAATACCCCACAGGTGTTTCACGACTTTTGCATATGTAAAAAAAAGAAAAATTTTTTTTACCTAAAATGCTTCTTTTCCCAAAAATTTTACATTTTTAAAAAGGGTAAAAGCAGAAAATACCCCCCAAAATTTGTAACACAATTTCTCCCGAGTACGGCGATACCCCATATGTGACCCTAAACTGTTGCCTTGAAATACAACAGGGCTCCAAAGTGAGAGCGCCATGCGCATTTGAGGCCTAAATTAGGGATTGCATAAGGGTATTCTACGCCAGTGATTCCCAAACAGGGGGCCTCCAGCTGTTTTAAAACTTCCAGCATGCCTGGACAGTCAGTGGCTGTCTGGTAATACTGGGAGTAGTTGTTTTGCAACAGCTGGAGGCTCCGTTTTGTAAACCATGGCGTACCAGACTTTTTTCATTTTTATTGGGGAGGGGAGGGGGGCTGTGTAGGGGTATGTGTATATGTAGTGTTTTTTACTTTTTCATTTTTATTTTGTGTTAGTGTAGTGTTTTTAGGGTACAGTCGCACAGGCGGGGGTTCACAGTAGTTTCTCGCTGGCAGTTTGAGCTGCGGCAGAAAATTTGCCGCAGCTCAAACTTGCAGCCGGATACTTACTGTAAACCTCCGCCCATGTGAGAGTGTACCCTGTACGTTCACATTGGGGGGGGAGAAACATCCAGCTGTTGCAAAACTACAACTCCCAGCATGTACAGTCTATCAGTGCATGCTGGGAGTTGTAGTTTTGCAACAGCTTTGCAACAACAAAGCTTTGTCCTCTACCTATTCATATGTAGATATTAGAGCATCTGTCACGAATAGAGAACTGACAGGAATTTCCCAAGTTCTCATGTGTTTAGACATAAATCTTCTGGACAAGGCAGAGATACCTTTCACGTGACTTGTGATGGGAAGGAGAGGTATGTAGGTGGGGAGGCATGCCAGAGAAGACGAAAGAACGAAGAATGTGTTTGTTGACAGGCCACCTCCCTTAACACTGCATCATCTTAAAGAGGATCTGTCATCAGCATCACTTGCTCTAACCTATTGGTATAGGCTTATAGTGCAAGTGGGGCCTATGACAATGATACTTACCCTTCCCAGATCCATGCCTCTATCTAGCGATATTCCCGGTTTTCTTAATAAGTTAATGAGGAATCTTGGTTACAGTGTCATCCGGCATTAATCTCCATAGGAAGCGCCCTCCTCCCCTGTGCTAAGCCTCCTATGCTGCAGAATAGAGCTCCATTCTGCAGCTACACACCTCTCCTCCGCATGCACAGCCGACCATTTTCTGGTTTAGATCTAAGCATGAATACTTACACAGTCCCTCTAAGAGCAAGTATTTAAAGGGTAGCTCCCACCATCCCTTTTTTTCTTCTTCTTTCTGTCCCTGCCTATTGCCCATCTATCCCTAACCACCTCCCTGCCTTTACATTTTTTTTTACTATATTAAAAATGCTTTTTTTCTGCCTGGTAGTGTGCTCACTACCAGGCAGACTTCCCCGACAGGCACCACGTCACTGATGCCTGCTGGGGGGGGCCCCAACTTCCGCCCTTAGTTTAACTATACAGGGTGCCTCCAGCTGTTTCACCACTACAACTCCCAGCCTGCCCTGACATCTATTGGCTGTCAGGGCATGCTGGGAGTTGTAGTGGGGAAACAACTGTAGGCACCCTGTGGTGAAAACAGTCTCAGCCGCAGCTGCCACAGATCTCGCTCCCCCAGGCCCCGCCGCGCAACACCCCCCACCCTTCTCCCTCCGCCCACCCGAAAAAGACATTCCGCTCCCCCAAACTCCATCACCCCCAGACCCCGCCGTGCAACACCCCCCTCCCTCCGACCGCCCGAAAAGAAGACATTCCGCTCCCCTTATAAGATCTCAGATCAGACTTGCCTATCCGGAGGATCAGCGCAGCAATGAGTGCGCGCGCTGCCTCCGGAAAGGGTAACGGGGCGGGTGGGGCCACGCGCGAGGCTAGTGGAGCAGCCTGACAGTGGGCAGTGCAGCCCCAGCTATCAGCGCGCTCGCTCTCGCCTGTTTGATTGACAGGCGGGAGCGAGCACTGCAGTGACTGGATTTCGACTCATTGCCAGGCTGAAATGAGTCGAAATCCAGTAGTGACGTCACTGCTGAATGCATTCGGCCACTAGGAGGGCAACCACTAGTGGCCGAATTTAAAAGTGATTTTAAACTTGTTTAAAATCCCTTTTTTTAATTAAAGTATATTAGAGATATGTTGTAGTACTTAAGTACAACAACATATCAATTTTTTTTACTTCATGACAGTGCCCATTTAATCTCGCTACAAGTTTTCTTGAAATAAAATAAAAAAATAAAATGTTTTTTTTTTTTTTTTTTAAATCAACTGGTGCCAGAAAGTTATACAGATTTGTAAATGACTTCTATTTAAAAATCTGAACCCTTCCAGTACTCATCAGCTGCTATATGCTCCAGAGTATGTTGTGCGTTTCTTTCCAGTCTGACCACAGTGCTCTCTGCTTACACCTCTGTCCGTATCAGGAACTGTCCAGACTAGGAGGAAATCCCTATAGTAAACCGGACAGTTCCTGACATGGACAGAGGTGTCAGCAGAGAGCAATGTGGTCAGACTGGAAAGAACTACACAACTTCCTCTGGAGCATAACGTAGCTGATAAGTACTGGAAGGATTAAGATTTTTAAATAGAAGTCAATCTGTATAACTTTCTGGCACCAGTTCATTTAAAAAAAATAAAAAAAAAGTTTTCCACCGGAGTACCCCTTTAGGCAGCTTGGCCCCACCTCCTTGAAACTTGGTTGACAAATAAAAAAGTAGATTTTTTTTGGCAACCACCATCAGCTCCAGGAAAAGTACACTACTATATACCCTAACACAGTCTTTCCTAACCAGGGTTCCTCCAGCTGTTGCAAAACTACAACTCCCAGCATGCTCACAACAAAATGGCAGGATGGATAAATAAATAATAATAATAAATAGGAGTACACCTTAGGCTGCAGCTACATTTTTCCTGTCAAAGGAGAACTCCAGAATATAAAAATTGTCCTGCCGGCAGTAAAAAAAAAAAATAAAGATGTACATACCTTCCTTCGCTCCCCTGAGGCCTCCGGTAACCGGCTCCGGTCTCCGCCGCGATCCTCTTCCTGGTTGCCGGTGGTCGGCGAGTCATACTGCGCTCAGCCAAGTGAAGTGGCTCGGCCAGCAATAGGCTGAGAATTTTGTGTCTTGAAGCGTTCTCACACTGCCGCTCAGCCTATCGCCGGCCGAGCCGGGACTTCAGTGCGGCCGGTGATTGGCTGAGCGCAGTATGACTCGCCGACCACCAGCAACCAAGAAGAGGATCGCGGCGGAGACCGGAGCCGGTTACCGGAGGCCTCAGGGGAGCGAAGGAAGGTATGTACATCTTTATTTTTTTTTACTGCCAGCAGTATGGTGGACAATTTTTATATTCTGGAGTTCTCCTTTAAGGTCTGATAAATTGCCATGTGTTATTGAACCAAACAAACAATCTCAAAAGGTTTCTTTCATATCTTTCCTTCTTCTTCGTCAGTCGTTCTGATGTAAACACCCCATTATAAGCCATCACTTAGGTTGTGTTTTGTTTTTGTGGTTACCATTTGTCATGCTCCAATTATAGCTCAATTACAAGATAGTCCTAGAAAACACTACTAAAACTATCAGATTTCATAGACCGGTCACGTTGTCAGGACACAATGACGCCTTCACCGCATAAAATATACGCAAGAAGCGAAACAAGCTGTTCTATTGAGGTGCACTGCACAGTCATTGCTGGAGTCTGCAGAGCCCATTGCTGCACCTACTGGAAACTCCTAGAACTCACTAGATTATTCAAGATAGTAACACGGACTTTGTTTTCTACAAGAAAAATAACTGTTTTTTTTTTTTTTTTGCTCAAGGGGGTGAGATTCGATTTTCGTTTTAGGTGTTTTCAATCCAACAAAAGAACCAAGCGGGGAAATTGCAGCTGACCTACTTATAAAAGTATGCCAACCATGCAAATGTACGCCAGATGAAACTGCAAATCTGTGAATCACTACCCAGTACCATGTCCTCCACATTCTATTTCACTGAGCAGAGATACATTTGTGAGAGCAGCTTAAAGGGGTACTCCAATGGCCAGCGTTCGGAAGTGAATGTTCCAAACGTTGTTTTCACGCTGCGGGGGTCGGCCACGTGGCCGACCCCCGCAGCGTGAAAACAGCGTTTGGAACATTCACTTCCGAACGCTGGCCAGTGGAGTACCCCTTTAACTGCAGGTACTACTTCTATTACACAAGTTATCACAATGCAAAGATGATGAGGCAGCCTTGTTGACAAATTCGCCTCTGCCACACACATATTATATATATATATATATATATATATATATATATATATATATATATATATATATATATATATATACATACACACACACACACACACACACACACACACACACACACACAAAATAGAGATTATGGCTGAGATTTATCAAAAACTGTGTAGAGGAGGAGTGGAGCAGTTGCCCATGGCAACCAATCAGCTTGCTTCTTTCATTTTTAAAGAGACCTGTGAAAAATGAAAGAAGCGATCTGATTGGTTGCTATAGGCAACGCAGCAACTTTTCCTCCGGACAGGTTTTGATAAATCTCAGCCTAGGTCTCCAGCTGTTGCAAAACTACAACTCCCAGCATGCCCAGACAGCTGGAGACACGTGATTTGGGAAACACTGCCGTGAAACTTAAAATTCCCAAAACTAACACGGTCACTTCTACTGCTTCTTTATGGAAGTATGAAGAACTGGGGAATCCTTTTAGTAGTCAAGCCTTTCTATACAAAGCATGCAGACAACACCTGGTAGCGGCTTTACGTCTTTTTGTGTTTACCTTGTAATGCGCCATTAGTGTCCATTATTGTGGGGGGCGCTGCAGTCAGCTGGGCGCACAGCAGGGGTCCCTGTGGTGGGAGCTTCCTAGTCAGGACTCTGTCAGAGTGTTATATTCTTGTCGTGGGTCCCAGCGTTTATCCTGACTGAGAGTGTGACACAGACATTTGGTCCTGCAATGAGCTTTTCACTAGCAATGTGAGCACGCCCATCCTCGTCCGTCCAGTCTGCTGTGTGCATGCTCAGGCTGCGGCACACACGGCTGTTCTCTGACTGTGTTTGGACATGTTCAGTTATGAGACTTCTGCTCATCCTTACATAGCTGTACTTTTTTAGCTGTACTTTTTTAGCTGTACTTTTTTAGCTGTACTTTTTTAGCTGTACTTTTTTTGCAAGGTTCTCTGAAGTATGAACCGAAATTCCTTTTTTTTAATCTGGACATCCTGTATCATGAGATCACATTGCCGTGTTAGGAGATCTAGACAGCCGCAAGCTGTTCCCTATTCACATCATTACAACTAGAGATGAGCGAACTTACAGTAAATTCTATTCGTTACGAACTTCTCGGCTCGGCAGTTGATGTCTTATCCTGCATAAATTAGATCAGCCTTCAGGTGTTCCGGTGGGCTGGAAAAGGTGGATACATTCCTAGGAAAGAGTCTCCTAGTACTGTATCCACCTTTTCCAGCCCACCGGAGCACCTGAAAGCTGAACTAATTTATGCAGGATAAGTCATCAACTGCCGAGCCGAGAAGTTCGTGACGAATCGAATTTACTGTAAGTTCACTCATCTCTAATTACAATCACCCAATTCACAAACAGCAACAATCCATTTAGGCTAAGTTCACATTGACGTTGTCTTCCATCCAGTTCAAGGTCTGGCTCTTTTTTTACTTCTTTACTTCTTTTTTTTTTTTTTTTTTTTTTTTTCTTTCCTTTCCTTAAAGGGGTACTCCAATCAACTGGTGCCAGAAAGATAAACAGATTTGTAAATTAAACTTGAAAAAAAAAGGGGGGGATAAAGCCAGCGCTGAATACAATTTCCTCTTTATTATATCCAAGTTAAAATTCCATGGCAGGCGAAAAATGTAAGGGTGCATGCACACTACTTTTCTTAAGATACGGGACCGTATACGGCTGGGGAGAGGAGGGCGGAGAGTCGGGGGTGGGGCAACTGCACGCTGCCATATGCGGTCCCGTATCTAATGTATTTCAATGAGCGACCGGAGTGAAATGCTGCCTCTGGTCGGCTCCGTTTTGGCCCATATACGGTTTCCCGACCGGACCTACGAACGTAGTCAACAGCGTTTTTAGGTCCAGTCGGGAAATCGTATATGGGGCAAAACGGAGCCAACCGGAGGCAGCATTTCACTCCGGTCGCTCATTGAAATACATTAGATACGGGACCGCATATGGCAGCGTGCAGTTGCCCCGCCCCCGACTCTCCGCCCCCCTCTCCCCAGCCGTATACGGTCCCGTATCTTAAGAAACATAGTGTGCATGCACCCTAACACGAGGACAAAAGTGCAAAACAGCATCCCCCCTTTTTTCAAGTTTGCTTTGCTTCAGAGGTTGGCCGTGCACGTGTGGGATCAGGTGAGCTGAAACAGACTCTTTCCAAACTCTTAGATTTATAAATTACTTCTATTGAAAAATCATAATCCTTCCAGTACTTATCAGCTGTTGTATGCTCCACAGGAAGTTCTTTTGTTATTGGATTTCTTTCCTGTCTGATCTCAGTGCTCTCTGCTGACACCTCTGTCCATTTTAGGAACTGTCCAGAGTAGGAGCAAATCCCCATGGCGAACCTATCCTGCTCTGGACAGTTCCTGACATGGACAGAGGTGTCAGCAGAGAGCACTGTGGTCAGACAGAAAGGAAACTCAAAAAGAAAAGAACTTCATGTTGAGAATACAGCAGCTGATAAGTACTGGAAGGATTAAGATTTTTTAATAGAAGTAATTTACAGATCTGTTCAACTTTCTGGCGCCAGTTGATTTAAAAAAATGTTTTCCAGGGAAGTACCCCTTTAAAGGAGTACTTCAGGATCTGAAAACGTATCCCCTATCCTAAGGATAGGGGATATATGTCAGATCGCGGGAGGCTCCGTCCGCTGGGACCCCCGTAATCTCCCATATGGGGCCCCGGCAGTCTGCACATAGGGAACGTTTCAATCACTGCACGAAGCGGCGGCTGATACGCCCCCTCAATACAAAGCTATGGAAGAGCCAGAGCACTGCATTCGTCAATCTCCGGTTCTGCCATAGCACTGCATTGAGGGGGCGTGTCGACCGCTGCTTTGTGTGGTGGTCGACATGCCCCCTTTCTGGGGGGTCCCAGCGGTTGGCTCCCCGATGATCTGACACTTATCCCCTATCCTTAGGATAGGGGATGCGTTTTCAGATCCTGGAGTACTCCTTTAACCTCTTAAGGACCCATGATGTAAATGTACATCCTGAGTCCGCTGCCATTCCATAACGCGGGGCCATGGCGTGGCCCCGCGTCATAGCGGGTCGGGCCCAGCCTCTAACAACGGCCGGAACCCATGGCTAATAGCGCGTGGCACTGATCGCGGTGCCGCGCACTATTAACCCTTTAGACGCGGCGTTGAAAGTTGAACGCCAAGTCTAAAGTGAAAGTAAATCATTGCCGGTTAGCTCAGGGGGCTGTTCGGGATGTCCGTGGCGAAATCGCGGCATCCCGAACAGCTGTAAGACAGCAGTGTTATATGTCTCCATGGGAGCTATAACATTGCAAGAAAAAAGTGGAAAAACAAGTGAAAAAAGATCATTTAACCCCTCCCCTACTAAAAGTTTGAATCACCCCCCTTTTCCCATTTAAAAAAAACCACAGTGTAAATAAAAATAAACATATGTGGTATCGCCACGTGCGGAAATGTCCGAATTATAAAAATATATATTGTTAATTAAACCGCATGGTCAATGGCGTACACACAAAAAAATTCTAAAATAGTGTTTTTTTGGTCACTTTTTATATCATGAAAAAATGAATAAGTCCTATCAATACAAAAATGGTACCGCTAAAAACTTCAGATCACGGCGCAAAAAATTAGCCCTCATACCACCCCATACGTGGAAAAATAAAAAAGTTATAGGGGTCAGAAGATGACAATTTTAAACGTATAAATTTTCCTGCATGTAGTTGATTTTTTCCAGAAGTACTACAAAATCAAACCTATAAAAGTAGGGTATCATTTTAATCGTATAGACCTACAGAATAAAAAGAAGGTATAATTTTTACCGAAAAATGTACTGTGTAGAAATGGAAGCCCCCAAAAATTACAAAATGGAATTTTTTCAATTTTGTCTCACAATGATTTTTTTTTTCTGTTTTGCCGTATATTTTTGGGTAAAATGACTGGCGTCTTGACAAAGTAAAATTGGTGGCGCAAAAAATAAGTTATGATTTTTTTAAAGGTAAGGAGGAAAAAACAAAAATGCAAAAGCTGAAAAACCCGGGTCCTTAAGGGATTAAGCACGGACCCTGAAATGGGTCAAAACACAATGGACACAGTTGAACGGGGTCCGTCAGGGGGGAAAAAAAAGCGCACTATTTTTTTTCTACGCTAAACTCCCGTCGTTCTGACGGAATTACCGGAAGAACTCCGAATAGCCGAGTCCGATGGCAATGTGAACGAGGCCTAAGATATAAGCCTGTGTTCTCATGTTGCAGTTGAATTGCGGTTTTATTTTTACTGCACAATACAAACAGACTTGTAACAATGAATCAGATACCTTATTGGTCGGTGTATTTATTGAAGTAGTAACCACCAATCTTTTTTAGGCTAAGTTTCATCTTTTTTTTCTTTTTGCAAAAGCTCCCAAAAAACGCCACAATGTTGATGTTGGATGGATTTCCTGCCGAAAATGGGAGGAGAGCAGCAGAAAGTAGAGAATAGTAATGGTTGTCATTTATTTTTAATGGCCCGAAGGTGACTCAGTCAGGGTGGTATGCGCTATTTACGCTTAAAAACTGAAAACTGCGCTTTTGAATCCGCATAAAATAGCACATAGGATTAATAACATGGTTTCTGTTTTGCAGATTGCAGACATCAAGCTATATTGCGCAGTGCAGTATATGGATGGTATCCATAAGTTACAAGCCAACTTGGACACACTAAGGGGAGAATTTATCAAGGGCGGTGTAGGTGAACGATTTTTCTACATTTTTTATTTGTGTTTTGGCAATGTGTATGTGCGCCAAATTTATAAAGTGGTTGCATGGCATGTGATAAATATGGTACACCTTTTTATGAAGTTACACTTCAGTACACCACTTTGTATGTTTCCTCCTCTGCAACTTTTTCAGCCACATTAAGGGTAGGATCACACGTAACGGAATCGCAGTGGATCCGCCAAGGATGGATCCTACAGTGTGCCTCCAGCTGTGCTTGCTCGTAGCGGCAATCCAATGCTACAAGCAGACACACAGTGTGAACTGCGAGTTCACTGCACATGTGCCCGGCGACTCACAGAGTGCTGTGTTTCTGCTCGTAGCGGCGGATTGCTGCTACGAGCAGGCAGGCACAGCTGAAGGCACACTGTAGGGTCCGTCATCGGCGGATCTGCAGCATAAAATAAGCTGCAAATCCATTCCGTGTGACCCTTCTCTTAAACCTGATGTGCCAAGATGTTTTTACAAATGAGATTCACAGCCAGTTTTGTAAGCCAGGTCTGGACTGGTGTAAATTTGCAACAAATTGAGGGCTTTGGGACAAATTGTGCAACAAGTCATGACCACTGCAGAAAGTTGTATCCGGACCCATTACAATCATCTTTGTCACTATTTCTCCTCTAAACAGAGTTCATTGATTGTATTATACCCCCCCCCCCCACAAGTTTTGAACGGCTGTGCAGGAATGGGCCACAGACGAAGGGACTCCTTTCTAGAATTAACTCCATTCTGCTTTCTCTCCCTGACAGCCCCCTTCATCCAACCATTATATGAGCCATTGGGAAGAGGCCCTTAATGTGTATTATGCTTCCTTAGTGGCAGATAACTTGGGAATGGGCTTCCAAGGCATCCATATGTACAGCATACATGGAGACCCAATTTAAGATGTCCTGTTTGTCCTGTTGAACAAACTGAATCCTGATATCCCTCCTCAATGCTGGTGTGGTGGAGTGAGTTTCACTATTTTTCACATAGTTTGGTCCTGCCCGTGTATTGTGTCCTATTGGACAATGGTCCAGTGGCTTCTTCATGCTGTCTTGGGTGTCTTGTTCCACTTGGATCCCTTGGTCTATCTTTTGCACCTTTCAAGTAGGGCTCTTTCGAAGAAGACATTTAAGTTATTTTTACATGTGACTCTGGCCGCTAAGACGCTTATCGCTAAACATTGGAAGCAGACCCTTCCGCCATCGGAAGAAGACCTGATGGCCCGGGTCCGTGAGATTCGCTCTTTGGAATCTCTTACGGTTTCTCTAAACAATAGGATCCCTCAGTTTGTGTTGGTCTTGGGAGCCTTGGGATAGATTTGTGGCTCAGCAGCCTCCATAATCCACTTTTTGTTGGCTGTACCTTTGGCCTTCTTTCTCCTAGACTTTTTTCTTTTTCTTTTTTTCTGACTTCTCCCTCTTGTTTCTTTTTGTTTATCTTGTGGTTTGTCCCCCTGTTCCCTTTCCCTTTTTGTTTTTAATTGTACTGTGTTTTTTTTATACATTTATTTTTGTACATGATTTGCTAATAAAGATATATCATATTTTATACAGAATATTGTTGTTATTGATAGATGTGCACTGCACCGCTTTTTCTCCTTTTGTTTTGTATATGGGTATTGGGATAGACTGCTTTGCACCCTGATATGTACTCTGATGTAGAGGTTGAGCCCCCGTGTTTTTGTGTTTGGTTGGTTTCACTGCTGAAAGTTAAAGAGTACCTGTCACCAAACTAAACTTAAACTTCAACTACAAATATATTGTTTCTTATGTAATTTTAAGACACTTTGCTATTTACTTGCTGTTAAAATTCTCAACCTTTATATGTTTTTAATGTGATTGAAAAAACAGCCACTAGGTGGCTCTGTTCTGTTCCCTGCGCAAGTCAAACAGTTTGATCTCCTCCCGGCCTGACAGGAGACCAAACTCAGAAAGTGCGTGAGGGGCATGGAGAGGCATGGCAAGGCACAGCTCTCGCAGGCTTCAGGGATGTTGCACCTGCTGGGGAACGCCCACTTTCTTCTGCCGGGAGTTCACACAATGTGAGCAAGGGGAAAGGTATGATACACAGCTTTTTAAAGCTCAGAAAATGTTTTTAAGGGCAGGAGGGATGTTAGTAGTAGTTAGGTAATATATTCTAAATTAGTTTAGAAAATATGGTTTGATGACACGTACTCTTTAACCAGACTATGGTGTAGCTCAGTGTTTCTCAACCAATGTTCGTTCAGCTGTTGCAAAACTACAACTTCCAGCACGCCTGGACAGCCGAAGACACACTGGTTGTGAAACACTAGCATAACTACACAATTGCAGAAAAAGCAGCTAAAGCAAAAGTCTCAATCTAAAGTCTCTAAAGATCAACTATGACAAATCCTGAGACAAATCAACACCACAAAAACAGGATAAACCCAATGCCCAAGTGTTTGGGTATCCACTTGGCGAATGAGGTTTAGCATAGATAAAAGTAAAGTATGTATCTGGGTACTAATAACTTGCATGTATCATATATCCTAGAGGAAGAAAATTGGATCTGGGTGTATTTTAGATCATAATCTAATAAACAGCGTGCAAGGTCAGTCTACTGCTTCTAAGGGTATAATCACAGTGTGTTCCTGCCCCTGTTAATAGTATCCCTCAGCATCCTGCTAAAATCGGGATGTTGACATATACTGTTAGGCTATGTTCACACTTCTGTAATGTCCGCACGAAAAATCTCTGTGCGGACACTCCGGAGAGTGAGGGCGGTGGCATTATAATTCCCTTACGGGAATGCGCCATCTCATAGAGGGCTATTCTTTGTGGTGCATTCTTTGTGCGGACACGGAAAATGGAATTTCCATGCAAGCAAAATCTGGCACGGAAATTCCGATTGTGTGCACAGTGCAGCAGCGCAGCAGAGTCCTGCATGGAGATTGCAGACATGTGAACATGGCCTTAGGCTATATTCACACGGCACAATTTCTGCATGCGGAATATATATCCCCGCTGGACCTGCGCCATACACCATTCATTTCAATGAGCCGGACGGAGTCAGGTAGTGACTCTGGATGGCGATTTTTTTTGGACCACATCAGTTTTTGTTGCCGGACTGAAATCGCAGCAGACCATGTTTTTCAGTCAGGCAACTATCTGACTTTGTCCAGGTCTTTGAAATGAATGGGGAGTGGCACGGGTCTGGCAGGGATACGGCAGCAGACGGTTTTCAAATTCTTCTGCCGGATCTGGCTGCCGTGTCCCTAAATCGTGATGTGAATGCAGCCTTACTAGGGAACCATGAGTGGCATTATGCAAATGATGATATCATGCCATAGCATTGACATTGTATAGGTTATTTATATAGTGTGCTGTTCTCACATATTAGAATTCTTATGTTACATAAATAGAGTGCACATAGAGTGGTGTGGTGCACTACAGTAGAGCACTAAGAATTCAGCAAACTCTCTACGGGGGAGATTTATCAAAACCTGTGTAGAAGAATAGTGGTGCAGTTGCCCATAGCAACCAATCAGATCGCTTCTTTAATTTTTCACAGGCCTTTCTAAAAATGAAAGAAGCGAGCTGATTGGTTGCTATGGGCAACTGGGCAAGTTTTCCTCTGCACAGGTTTTGATAAATCTCCCCCAATGTCCCTACCACCAATACTGGATTTCCTGGGTGTGTCTGACAGCATCTGTTATACAAACTGCTGTCAGAAGGTCCTGACAAAATCTGAAGGTTTACTGACAAATATGTAAGGAGCTTTTACGGTGGGAACTCATCAGGATCAGAAATCTAAATATAAAATAACAATTTAAAGGATAGCTCACAGTACAAGACCAAAATGTATCAGACTGAGCTATCCAAATATTGCACCTATACCCTGGTGCAGATAACTAGAGGGATAATAGAAATAAAGGAATCTGGAGCTCTAGGTCTAGGATTATACGGACACTAATAGCATTGAAAACTAATTTATTAAATAAAGATTAGTGCATATAAACAGTCCACCCACAGGGCCCTTGTGGGTGAATAAACTAGAATACATGCAGAAATAATGACAGCAAAAATGGTAGAGTGGTCCCTCAAGTTACAATATTAATTGGTTCTGGGACGACCATTGTATGTTGAAACCATTGTATGTTGAGACCAGAACTCTATGGAAACCTGGTAATTGGTTCTAAAGATCCAAAATGTCATCCAAAAATAGGAAAAAGTGAGAATTAAAGAAAAATAAGTAGATAACTAATATAGATAAATCAAGTCCTTACATATAAAAGTAAGAAAGATCTGCTGGGAGCTGTAAATCAATGTCTATGTCAGTGTTTTCCAAGCAGGGAGCCTCCAGCTGTTTCAAAACTACAACTGCCAGCATGCCCGGACAGCCAAAGGCTGTCCGGGCATGCTGGGAGTTGTAGTTTTGCAACAGCTGGGGTCACCCTGCTTGGGAAACACCGGTCTATGTAGAGGACAGGAGCTTCTTCGGGGTCCTGTACAGTACACAATGTCCTAAAAAAGTAACATGGAGCCGCCCTCACCTGGTGTCCTAAGGAGCAGGTAACCCTGGTACAGGTAAAGTGTACAGAACATGTAATACCTTCCTGTACTGTATCAGTCAGTGCATACACTTCAGTAATACAGGTGTTTTACCAGTAAAATGTCCATTCTGATTGGTCAGTTCTTCTGGCCATTGACATGTTTCACAGATCTGGACTGTCTGTATGTTGAGTCTGGTTTCAACTTACAATGGTCCAGAAAAGACCATTGTATGTTGAAACTATTGTATGTTGTGGCCATTGTAAGTTGAGGGAAAAGATAAAACAATGAGAAATATAGAACAAGTCCTGTCGAAAAATGGAATAAAAAGAGAAAAATGACAATCCAATCTTAAAATAACGTCCACATAAATTAGGTATCCATACAATGTGCTGATAATGTAGATAGAGGCGGGTATAGCTCACAGTGGCAGTGTCGCATAATCACTCCATAAGATAAAGTCCTGTAGATACAGAAACTGGTACACAGTACCACTCACCCTAAGAAATAGGCACAAGTCCTCGCTGGTCCTTGCTGTGAGAGCGGCTGCCAGCACTGCCACTGTGAGCTATACGCGCCTCTATCTACATTATTGGCACATTGTATGGATACCTAATTTATGGGGACGTTATTTTAAGATTGGCTTATCATTTTCCTCTTTTTATTTCATTTTTGGACAGGACTTGTTCTATAGTTATCATTATTTTATCTTTTTTAGTGGTGGTACATATATCTATTTTTAGCATTTTTATATACCATTTTCACTATCATTACTTCTGCATTTATTCTAGTTTATTCACCCACAAGGGCCCTGTGGGTGGACTGCTTATATGCACTGATTATATGCACTATTTTTTTATTTGATTAATTAGTTTTCAATGCTATTAGTGTCCATATATTCCTAGACATAGAGCTCCAGATTCCTTTATTTCTATTATCCCTCCAGAAATCTAAACATTCTGCCTGTGGTTTCTGAAAAATCCTTGCACAAGGTGGTTTCAACATACTGGTTTTGTGGAATGTCACCCTGGCACCAGGTCACATGAGATATCATGTAAATGAGGGGGGTATGGTTGCACTTCAGGTGGAGATCTATGGACCTGTCCCAGCAGACTATGCTGATATTTCCCCCATCATATATTTTCGTAAATTTTAGTTCAGCAACATAAACACTATAACTTCAGTTGACAGATACTCCTTATAAAGGGGTACTCTGGAGGAAAATGTTTTCGAATAAACTGGTACCAGAAAGTTATACAAATATGTAAATTACTTTTATTTAAATATTTTAATCCTTCCAGTACTTATCAGCTGCTTTATGCTTCAATCTGACCCCAATGCTCTCTCCTGCCACCTCTGTTCATATCAGGAACTATCCAGAGCAGGAGAGGATTACTATGGACATTAGCTCCTGCTCCAGAGTACCCCTTTAACTCCACTTTACACATGCATGTTCAGCCATGCGTGCATGTGTTCCCAAAAGGGAGAGGAGACTAAATGACTGCCAGACTCCACTGGTTAGCTATTTCTTTTGAGAATAAAAACATCAGGTATTTTTGTACCCTACATGCTCAACCCTCCAGTCACGGGAAAGACAAGACACCGCATATGCATTAGATGGCATTCCGCCCTGATAATTTGGCTTGGCTCATCTAAGGCCACCTTTATGCTATCATTTTATCATTGTATGTAGACTATATTTTTTTTTCTTAAATTCTTTACAACTTTTTAAGTAGACAACTTTGTTATGGTTGTCACTTAAACAGAGTGTCTCGGCACCGTCAATCAAAACCAGATAGTACACTTGATAACAATTTACACTCCGCCGATAACAGTATTCTGGGATCCCAACATCGGGTGCTCACGCCAAGCAGTAAGATATATTACAGTAAAAGAAACATAGCACGGAGCACTCACCAGGAATACCCTTGTCGTTAAGTAGAAAATCTTTATTTTCATTATGTAACACAGCAGCAGGAGGGCGGATAGATGCAGTGGCATGAGAGAGAAAGGCGAGGTATGGTCGGTATGGCGCACGCAGCACTTCGTCAGGCCCTTTCTCATGGTTGTGTAGGTATGTTAAAAACAAGTTGTTTTATTGCAGTGGTCATGAATTGATCATGTGTGACCTTTGGTGAAAAGTCGTTAAAAAAGTTGCAGAGTAGGAACCGTACAAAGTGGTGTATTGAAGTGTAATTTCAAACAAATGTGTACTAACACCATATCATCTGCAATGCAACCATTTAATAAATTTGGTGCACATACACATTACCACCACACAAATTAAAGGTGTAGAAAAATCCTTCACAGCTGAATGAAGTGCACTGCAGAGTGAACCTCATTCCCCAGCTGTCAATCAAATCCAACCTTTTCTCTGCAGAGAAAAGGTTGGATCTACAAGCCAGTTGGGGAATGGAGCATGCTGCTGCTGCTGCGCACTTTACCAGCTTAGAACTTACAATTGCAGCTGGTGAGACATCAATGCTCTCTCAACTTTTGACATGTCTGGGCACCATGTCAAAAGATGGTAGTAAGTTGAGGCTAAGAAAAAAAAATATGGTGGTATCACATTCACAGGGGTATGTTCAACAAGCTGAAACTCCTTCCAGTATGTAATATTAACGTTATTGATTCACATTATTGCTTGTCCGTTTGCTTGTTCTTGTTAAACCTAAAATTTCCCTTAGACTAGGGGAGTGTGGATTTAACAAGGAAGATTGCAGCAAACAATAGAACGCCGCTCTTATGGAGCACTTATGCCTAGAATTTTGCTTTACCTTTTGGACACATTCTTATTTTTGCATATCAAAGTATAAATTCCCCATTACAATTATTTTGTATATGTTTACTATAGACATTACTTCCTTAATCCCATTCCAACTGAATTCACAGGGCAACAGATAAATCTGAATTCCCCAAACCCCTGCAGGTTTGTTACTCTAAGGCCCCATTCACAAGGCGGAATTTCCGAGCAAAAAGCGACAGAAAAATTCTGCTCAGAATTCTGTTGCAGAGACTTTTAGGAGGCGCTCATTAAAACAACTATAAAGTCCTGACAAGGAAACCTTTCTAGTGCGCGTCCCCACCATATCCCCAAATAAGTTGGACGTCACTTCTGAAGGATCGCGGAGGTGATATTTACAGGGACATGTCTATTCTTTCTACCGACATAGGAATTTGAATTTCCATGCCGGAAACATCTGGTGCAGAAATTCTGCCGTATGAACAGTGCAGCAGAATCCCATTTATATCAATAGGACTCTGCTGCTGTGGAATCTCCGTGCAGAATTCTAATGCTGAATTCTGCAGGAAAATTCCATTGTGTGAACATGGTGCACTGGTACACCATTATGGTCCCATTTGTAAAGGAAGGAACTACATGGAGGATAGATATTTGTGTAAATTCTGCAAAGTTAAAGAAAGGTTTTGTGTCCAGCTATCAAAGATTTTCCACCTCCTAGTAAATATGTTCTTGTCGTCTGAGGAGATGATATTATATCCTGCCATGCCTTTATTCATTCTTTTACTGTTGGGTGGAGTTAAGCTTCATCTAGAATGTAATGCTGGTTCTCTCCCTGTCCTTATAATGTCCTGCAATTAACACCTTCAAGTTGTACATGTATTATACGTGAGGACAAGTGTTACAGCGACAGTAATCAAGTCACTTCCTTGTTTCCCTGTACTTTAGATTCCTGCCACAAAACAAAAGAAGAATTATAATAACCAAGCTGTGCATTAAAACACCAGTTTGCAGTGCAGGAGTCTGATCTTTTACTAGGTACACATATTCAATTGTTTGTTGACACAAATAGCCAATCACATGGCAGCATCTCACTGTATTTAGACATGTAGATGTGGTCAAGACAACTTGCAGCTAGTTGAATCGAGCTTCAGAATAGGTAAGAATGAGGATTTAAAGAAGTACCTTCCCATTCTACTTGTTATAAAAAAAAATAAACATATACTTACCTCCCGCAGCTCCTCCCTCTGGTTTACTGTGGTCAATAAGTCACTGCAACTCAGCGAATCCCTGACCACAGCAATGTCCCACCTCATCCAGTGATTGGCTGAGTGGCAATGTGACTTAATGAGCGTCAGTCTTCTTAATGGTGCTAAGTTCTTTCACCCCTGTACCCTTGTTGTCCTGTCTGGCGGACTCTATTGCAGTGTCCCCTGAGACCCCCCTTAAGCTGAGTATGTTAAATGGTTAATAAGTGCCTGTATTATCTAATGTAATGTATATATGACGTTATGTACCTTTAAATGTTGTTACCAAGTCTTGTAACCAAGGAAGGTACCAGTGATCAGGTGACTTACAGGGTGACCTATAGGGCCCCTCCAGAGTCTCCCCCATAAACACCCTGGGAGGAGCTAGCTAGGAAGTTCTAGTTTCAGTTTAGAGCATGCTGAGGAACAGTCAAGATCTGGAGAGAGTGTCTGGGGTCCTGAGGAGACCCAGGACACCCGACCACATATTGACCACAGGGAACCAGAAAGAAGAGCACACCGGGGCTGCAGTAAGACAATGTTGGCACCGGGGAAGCGGCGGCAGGTAGATAGGTAGGTAGTTTATTTTTTTTATTACGGGCAGAATGGAAGGGTTACTGAAACCAACCCTCCTCCCCCCATCCTGAAGTACTCCTTTAGGTGACTTTGTTCGTGGTATGGTTGTTGATGCCAGCTAGTCTAAATATTTCAGAAACTGCTGATCTCTATTGGGATTTTCATGCATAACAATCTGTAGAGTTTACAAGAATAGTCCGAAAAAGAGAAAATATCCAGTGAGTGGCAACTGGGTGGACAAAAATGCCTTGTTTAAGTCAGAGGAGAATGGGCAGACTGGTTCAAGATGACAGAAAGGCAACAGTAACATTAATAACCAGTCATTACAACAAACATATGCATATTATCATCTCTGAATGCACAACACATTCAACCTTGATGAAGATGGGCTAAAGCTGCAAAAGACCACACCGGGTGCCACTCTTGTCAGCTAACAAAAGGAAACTGAGGCTAGAATTCGCACAGAATCGCCAAAATTGGACAATGAAAGACTGGAAGAATGTTGTCTGGTCTGATGAGTCTCAATTCGAGCTGCGACTTTCAGATGACAGGGTCAGAATTTGGCGTAAACCCCATGTAAGCATGGATCCATCCTGTCTTGTATCAACGGTTCAGGCTGGTGGTAGTGGTGTAATGGTGTGGGGGACATTTTCTTGGCACACTTTGGGCCCCTTAGTACCAATTGCCCATCATTTAAATGCAACAGCTTACCTGAGTCTTGTTGCTGTCCATGTCCATCCCTTTATGACCACAGTGTACCCATCTTCTGGCGGCTACATCCAAAAGGATAATGCACCATGTCACAAATGTCACATCATCTCAAACTGGTTTATTGATCAATAATGGTAATGGTCTTTCAATATGCTTTATTCAGCTGACATAGCTGAATGCGTTGCGGCTCACCTGAACCTTTTTCAACAGCTAATTGCATTCAGCGAAAACAACTTAATATAACAAAAAAATTGGGTGTATCTTTACACAAATGAGACTATACAATACATAATTAATGGAACAGAGAAATGTTAGTATATACATTCTGTAGACATTGTATTGTGTTAATACACACATAACATAAAGCTCACTCTTAAAAACTATCTCACTGAGGATCCTTTAAACGCAACACTTTACTTGAGTCTTGCTGCTGACCATTTTCATCCCTTTATGACCACAGTGTTCCCCTCGTCTGATGGCTACATCCAGCAGTATAATGCATCACGTCCCAAAGCTCACATCATCTCATACATGACAATGAGGTAGCTGTACTGCAATGGCCTCCACAGTCACCAGATCTTAATCCAATAGATCACCTTTGAGATGCGAAGCAACTGTGTGAGCCCATCATGTCCATATGGGCCAAAATCTCTGAGGATGTTTCCAGCAACTTGTAGAAAGTATGTCACGAAAAAGTAACGCAGTTCTTAAGACAAAAGGGAGCCAACGTATGTGCCACAGATCCCAAATAAAATAAAATAAACAAACCCTGTAGACTAGGGTAAATCCAGATAAAGGCTCTAGGGTAGGGAAGTGGTTGAGTAGATACCAGGCACAACAGTAGGAAAGAACTTAGGAATTCTATCCCTCCTGGTAGGCAGCACATAAATAAGCAGGTCAGTGGTAGCTGCCTTGTATTAGTTGACAGTGACAGTACTGGTACGTCCTGAGTCCTTTCCCTTTCTATAATGCGGGGCCACGACGTGGCCCCCCCGTCATAGCGGGTCGGGTCTGGCCTCTAACAACGGCCGGGACCCGTGGCTAATCGCGCGCGGCAGTGATTGTGGTGCCTTGCGCTATTAACCCTTTAGATGCAGCGTTCAAACTTGAATGCTGCGTCTAAAGTGAAAGCGAAACCATGCCGGTTAGCTCAGGGAGCTGTTCAGGATCGCCGCGGTGAAATCGCGGCGTCCTGAACAGCTGTTAGACACGAGGAGGGTCTCCTACCTTGCCTCCTGGTGTCCGATCGCCGAATGACTGCTCAGTGCCTGAGATCCAGGCATGAGCAGTCAAGCGGCAGAATCATCGATCACTGGTTTCCCATGAGAAACCAGTGATCAATGATAAAGATCAGTGTGTGCAGTGTTATAGGTCCCTTTGGGAGCTATAACACTGCAAAAAAAGTGAATAAAGATCATTTAACACCTCCCCTATTAAAAGTTTGAATCACCCCCCTTTTACCATTTAAAAAAAACAGTGTAAATAAAAATAAACAAATGTGGTATCGTCACATGCGGAAATGTCCAAATTATAAAAATATATCGTTAATTAAACTGCACGGTCAATGGCGTACGCGCAAAGAAATTCCAAAGTCCAAAATAGTGCATTTTTGGTCACTTTTTATATCATGAAAAAATGAATAAAAAGTGATCAACAAGTCCGATCAATACAAAAAGGGTACCGCTAAAAACTTCAGATCACGGCGCAAAAATGAGCCCTCATACCGACCCATATGCAATAAAATAAAAAAGGTGTAGGGGTCAGAAGATGACAATTTTAAACGTATACATTTTCCTGCATGTAGTTATGATTTTTTTCAGAAGTACGACAAAATCAAACCGATATAAGTATCTCATTTTAATCGTATGGACCCACAGAATAAAGAGAATGTGTCATTTTTACCGAAAAATTTACTGCGTAGATACAGAAGCCCCCAAAAGTTACGAAATGGCGTTGTTTTTTTTTCAATTTTGTCTCACAATGATTTTTTTTCCGTTTGGCCGTAGATGTTTGGGTAAAATGACTGATGTCACTGCAAAGTAGAATTGGTGGAGCAAAAATAAGCCACAATATGGATTTTTAGGTGCAAAATTTAAAGGGTTATGATTTTTTAAAGGTAAGGAGGAAAAAACGAAGGTGCAAAAACGTAAAAACCCCTGGTCCTTAAGGGGTTAAGGCATAATATACGTAGTGTAGCTACTACATAGTGTGCTATTTATGTGAGCAAGGTATGGACTATTTGGCTTTATGTATGCACCAAAACAGATGACATGAGTGCTATATGACTGTTTAGCATTGTTTGGGGGTGTAGAATTTGTCTCTATGCAGGCACTATATAAGCATTGTCAAGATATGGCCCTTCATGGGCACTGCTTTATACTAGGTATATATAGTAAGCACAATATGGTATTCAGAAGGTCAGAAAAAGTGTAATGAAATACTTTAAACATTAGGAGAATTTAGGATTTTAAAGAGAACTGGTATAAGTAGCAGTTTGTTATATTTAGTGTTTTTTCTGTAGGAGGGAAATAAGTGATGGAGTTACCAGTGTTGAAGGCAGATTCTGGCCTGAATTTGGCCAGATACTGGATGCTTTGATGAAAATGGGAACTCCTAAACCAGTTAGACTGGTCTACCACACCCACAACGGAGTGCGTGACCTTGCTTGCCTAAAAATAGACATTACAAGTATAATTTATACTGTGCTAGAACAGATTTAGATTCAGTTTCTACACACTGTGCAGAGTTGGGCGACACAGAAATGTCTTGAAAGACGTCTTCGTAGCAGTGAAAGACACTTTTCTTCAGTAGCACTGGGGAATGTAGCACTTAAAGTAGCACAGGGATAGGAAACACAACAGGGACGGAGTTGCTGCTGCTGGTGTGGTTTCTTATAGATGAGTCAGATGAATAACTTGTCAGGAATGTGGGAGGATTTAGAGAAACACTAAACAGAAAATGCACAAAAAATAAAGAAGTATCCATGCGATTCCTCATTTAATCCCCTCCTTTTCTTTTATGCTATTTTGTCTCAAATAACAAAATTCTGAAATGTACAAAGAACTCTTCTCTGTGTGTCCCAGAAGATGAACCATGTCTCCCTCCTTCTTCTCCTTACTATCCTGTGTCTGACTGTAAGGGTTGGTTCACACTATGGAATTTCCAAGTGGAATTCTGCTTTGAAATTCTGGTGCATCAGAGTCCCATTGCTGCACAGTACATATTACAGAATTTCAGCAGGGGAGCTTTCCACCACTGAAAGTTCTTCACCGAATGAATGAACTTGTTTGGCATGGGTCTTCCTCAGAATCTCCACTTTGAATATTTTGTGGCAAAAATTCCACAGTGTGAACCCACCTTTAGACAAGTGGCTGCAGCAAGAGCCTCCCTCCTTTGCCCTGTGTGCAGTAGGACAAAAAGATATTAAAGGGGTATTCTGGCCATAGACATCTTATCCCCTATTTAAAGGATAGGGGATAAGTTGTCTGATCGCGGGGGGCAAGCAGCGGGAGCCCGACGATCAAATCTCCATGCAGCACCCGCATTCTGTGCCGGGCTGCTGCTCAAGTCTGAGAAACCTCTGTGTTTCCGGGACTGGAGACGTGATGCCCCTCGTGATGTCATGCCACGCCCCTCCATTGATATCTATGGATAGTAGGTAAGATGTCTATGGCCGGAATGCCCCTTTAAGACTCTCCCCTTTAGGCTCCACCTTCAGTTGGTCACCAGAAAAATGCAACTGGTCAGCAAGACTTTACTGTGGTCTGTGCAGGCCTTTTACAAAACTGTTTGTTTAAGGTTATACAAAAAATAAATGCTGCAAACAACATATTGCTTGTTGTATTTTGTAAGTTTAGCATCTCTATGACGTTTCATTTATAGGAATTATGTTTTTATCTAATGTAGTTAGAATGGGAAGTTATACTGTTTATGTGAAAATTACACTTTTATTACAAGACGGAGGCTTCACATTATGCTTTTCTTTCTTTACTTAAATTTATAGCAGTAAACAAAGAGTTAAAGGGGTTATCCAGGAAAAAAAACTTTTTTTTTATTTATCAACTGGCTCCAGAAAGTTAAACAGATATGTAAATTATTCTATTAAAAAATCTTAATCCTTTCAGTACTTATGAGCTGCTGAAGTTGAGTTGTTCTTTTCTGTCTAAGTGCTCTCTGATGACATGTGTCTCGGGAACCGCCCAGTTTAGCAGCAAATCCCCATAGCAAACCTCTTCTACTCTGTGCAGTTCCCGAGACAAGCAGAGATGTCAGCAGAGAGCACTGTTGCCAGACAGAAAACAACAACTCAACTTCAGTAGCTGATAATTATTGAAAGGATAAAGATTTTTAATAGAAGTAATTTACAAATCTGTTTAACTTTCTGGAGCCAGTTGATATAAAAAAAAAAAAGTTTTTTTCTTTGAATACCCCTTTAACCTCTTAAGGACCCAGGGCGTATGGATACGCCCTCACATCCTGGGGCTTAAGGACCCAGGACGTATCCATACGCCCTGGCGTTTTCCGGTCTCTGCCGCGCGCCGGGCAGAGATCGGAACTGGATGCCTGCTGAAATCCTTGAGCAGGCATCCAGGGCAAACGCCGAGGGGGGCCATGTAGGCCCCCTATGTCGGCGATCACCGCAAATCGCAAGGGAAATCGCCCTTGCGATCTGCGGCGATACCGGGCTGATCGGGTCTCTGGGACCCGACCGCCCGGTAATTTCGCATGATCCCGGTTGTCACAGACAGCCAGGACCATGCTAAAGTATAGGAGCGAGGTGGCAAGCCGGCCACCTCCTCCTATACCCTGCGATCTGTCGATTAGTTAACCGACCAATCGCAAGAGGGGGGGCGGTTACTTCCTCCCGTCCTGCCCGGCCCCTGAAAGTCCGGAGAGGACGGGAGGAAGACCGGAGGACGTGGCGGGGGACGGGGGAGTGCTGGGGACCGGCCCCGGTACTTACCTCGTCCCTGAAGACCCGGATCCCTGCGATGAAGATGGTGGCGGCGGCGACAGGTGAGTATATCTTCAGCCGCGGTCGGGCCCTTTACAGCAATGCACGTCGCCGTAAAGCGACATGCATTGCTGTAATGGGACCCTGTAAACTACAACTCCCAGCATGCCCAGACAGCCCTTGGCGTCTGGGCATGCTGGGAGTTGCAGTTTTGCAACATCTGGAGGTCCACAGTTTGGAGACCACTGTGCCCTTCCAGATGTTGCAAAACTACACATCCTCAGCATGCCCTTACTGTCCAGGCATGCTGGGAGTTGTAGTTCTGTAACATCTGGCCCTTCAGATGTTGCAGAACTACAACTCCCAGCATGCCTGGACAGTTTTGGCATACTGGGAGTTGTAGTTTTGCAACATCTGGAAGGGCTCAGATTGAGAACCACTGTATTAGTGGTCTGCAAACTGTAGTCCTCCAGATGTTGCAAAACTACAACTCCAAGCATGCTGGGAGTTGTAGTTCGGCAACATCTGGCTCTAAAGATGTTGCCGAACTACTACTCCCAGCATGCCTGAGAATGTTTGGGAGTTGTGGTTTTGCAACAGCTGGAGGCACACTGGTTGGGAAACATTGTCTGTTTCCTAACTCAGTGTTTCCCAACCCCTGTGCCTCCAGCTGTTGCAAAACTATAACTACCAGCATGCACTGATAGACTGTACATGCTGGGAGTTGTAGTTTTTTTAACAGCTGGAGGTCCGTCCCCCCCCTGTGAATGTACAGGGTACATTCACATGGGCAGGGGGCTTACAGTGAGTATCAGGCTGCAAGTTTGCGATGCAGCAAATTTTGTGCGGCAGCTCAAACTCGCAGCGGGAAGCTCGCTGTAACCCCCCGCCCATGTGACTGTACCCTAAAAACATTACACTACACTACACTAACACAAAATAAAATAAAAAGTAAAAAACACTACATATACACATGCCCCTACAAAGCCCCCCTCCCCAATAAAAATGAAAAACGTCTGGTACGCCACTGTTTCCAAAATGGAGCCTCCAGCTGTTGCAAAACAACAACTCCCAGTATTGCTGGACAGCCGTTGACTGTCCAAGCATGCTGGGAGTTTTACAACAGCTGGAGGCACCCTGTTTGGTAATCACTGGCGTAGAATACCCCTATATCCACCCCTATGCAAATCCCAAATTTTGGCCTCAAATGCGCATGGCGCTCTCACTTTGGAGCCCTGTTGTATTTCAAGGCAACAGTTTAGGGTCACATATGGGGTATCGCCGTACTCGGGAGAAATTGCCTAACAAATTTTGGGGGGCTTTTTCTCTTTTCACCCCTTATGAAAATGTGAAGTTGGGGGTCTACACCAGCATGTTAGTGTAAAAAAATACATTTTTTACACTAACATGCTGGTGTTGCCCTATACTTTTCATTTTGACAAGAGGTAAAAGGGAAAAAGCCCCCTAAAATTTGTAATGCAATTTCTCCCGACTACAGAGATACCCCATATGTGGGCGCAAAGTGCTCTGGGGGCGCACAACAAGGCCCAGAAGGGAGAGTGTACCATGTACATTTGAGGTGAATTGCACAGGGGTGGCTGATTGTTACAGCGGTTTTGACAAACGCAAAAAAAACAAAACCCCACATGTGACCCCATTTCGGAAACTACACCCCTCACGGAATGTAATGAGGGGTGCAGTGAGAATTTACCCCCCACTGATGTCTGACAGATCTTTGGAACAGTGGGCTGTGCAAATTAAAAATGTTGTACAGACCACTGTTCCAAAGATCTGACAGACACCAGTGGGGGTAAATGCTCACTGTACCCCTTGTTACGTTCCTCAAGGGGTCTAGTTTCCAAAATGGTATGCCATGTGGGGGTTATTTTGCTGTCCTGGCACCATAGGGGCTTCCTAAATGCGACATGCCCCCCGAGCAAAATTTGCTCTCAAAAAGCCAAATATGACTCCTTCTCTTCTGAGCATTGTAGTTTGCCCATAGTGCACTTCAGGTCCACTTATGGGGTACCTCCATACTCAGAAGAGATGGGGTTTCAAATTTTAAGGGGTATTTTTTGCTATTAACCCTTGCAAAAATGTGAAATTTGGGCGGAAACACCCATTTTAATGACATTTTTTTTTTTTTTACGTATGCAAAAGTCGTGAAACCCGTGTGGGGTATTAAGGCTCACTCTATTCCTTGTTACGTTCCTCAAGGGGTCTAGTTTCCAAAATGGTATGCCATGTGGGTATTTTTTGCTGTCCTGGCACCATAGGGGCTTCCTATATGGGACATGCCCCCGAGCAAAATTTGCAAAAATGTGAAATTTGGGGGGAAACACACATTTTAGTGAAATTTTATTTTATTTTTTTACATATGCAAAAGTCGTGAAACACATGTGGGGTATTAAGGCTCACTTTATTCCTTGTTACATTCCTCAAGGGGTCTTGTTTCCAAAATGGTATGGCATGTGTTTTTTTTTTGCTGTTCTGGCACCATAGGGGCTTTCTAAATGCAACATGCCCCCCAAAAACCATTTCAGAAAAACGTACTCTCCAAAATCCCCTTGTCACTCCTTCTGAGCCCTCTACTGCGCCCACCGAACACTTTACATAGACATATGAGGTATGTGCTTACTCGAGAGAAATTGGGCTACAGATACAAGTATGCATTTTCTCCTTTTACCCCTCGTAAAAATTCAAAAATTGGGTCTACAAGAACATGTGAGTGTAAAAATTGAAGATTGTGAATTTTCTCCTTCACTTTCCTGCTATTCCTGTGAAACACCTAAAGGGTTAAAAGGCTGACCGAATATCATTTTGTTTACTTTGGGGGGTGCAGTTTTTATAATGGGGTCATTTGTGGGGTATTTCTAAGATTAAGACCCTTCAAATCCACTTCAAACCTGAACTGGTCCCTGAAAAATAGGGAGTTTGGAAATTTTGTAAAAAATTGGAAAATTGCTGCTGAACTTTGAAGCCCTCTGGTGTCTTCCAAAAGTAAAAACTTGTCAATTTTATGATGCATAGATAAAGTAGACATATTGTATATGTGAAAAAAAATTAAAATATTTTGAACATCCATTTTCCTTACAAACAGAGAGCTTCAAAGTTAGAAAAATGCAAAATTTTCAAATTTTTCATAAAATTTTCAAATTTTTCACCAAGAAAGGATGCAAGTTACAATTTTTTTTGACCACTATGTTAAAGTAGAATATGTCACGAAAAAACAATCTTGGAATCAGAATGATAACTAAAAGCATTCCAGAGTTATTAATGTTTAAAGTGACAGTGGTCAGATGTTCAAAAAATGGCCGGGTCCTAAGGTGTAAAATGGCTGGGTCCTTAAGAGGTTAATATATGGTAATAAAAAAAAAAAGTTTTAACAAACCATAGGAACACTACAGTAGTATGGATAATGGTATAGTCCAATTAGATATAACAGTCTCTCAGGCAAAACCATTCCTCTTACTGCTCTGCATAAAGATAAGTACTATATTGATTGCTGTCAGATATATGTATATTTCCTATATAGATAATTGTTGATATCTAAGTTGCCTCCAATATATACAGTGGCGATCAAAAGTTTGGGCACTCCAGGTAAAAAATGTTTATTAATGTGCATAAAGAAGCCAAGGAAAGATGGAAAAATCTCCAAAAAGCATCAAATTACAGATTAGACATTATTATGTCAACAAAAGTTTTATTTTATTTACATCATTTACACTTTCAAAATAACAGAATACGAAAAAAAGGCGTCAGCAAATGTTTTGGGCACCCTGCAGAGTTAATATCTTGTACTGCCCCCTTTGGCAAGTATCACAGCTTGTAAACGCTTTTTGTAGCCAGCCAAGAGTCTTTCAATTCTTGTTTGAGGTATCTTTGCCCATTCTTCCTTACAAAAGTCTTCCAGTTCTTTGAGATTTCTGGGCTGTCTGTCACGCACTGCTCTTTTAAGGTCTATCCATAGATTTTCAATTATGTTGAGGTCAGAAGATTGTGAAGGCCATGGCAAAACCTTCAGTTTACACCTCTTGATGTAATCCCCCGTGGATTTCGAGGTGTGTTTAGGACCATTATCCATTTGTAGAAGCCTCAAGCCATCAAGTTAGCATCCAAAATGTGCTGAAATTTTGTTGAATCAATTTTTCCTTCTACTCGTGAGATGTTTCCTGTGCCACTGGCTGCAATACAACCCCAAAGCATGATTGATCCACCCCCATGCATAAAAGTTGGACAGAGGTTCTTTTCATTAAATTCTGTTCCCCTTCTCCAAACGTACCTTTGCTCATTCCGGCCAAAAAGTAACATTTTAACCTCATCAGTCCACAGAGCTTGTTTCCAAAATGCATCAGGCTTGAATATATTTTCATTTGTAAAGTTCAAACGCTGATTTTTGTGGTGAGGACGTAGAAGAGGTTTTCTTCTCATGACTCTTCCATGAAGACCAAATTTTTACAAGTATCTCTTTACAGTGGAATAGTGTACCACAACTCCAGTGTCTGCCAGATCTTTCTGGAGGGATTGTGCAGTCAAATGTGGGTTTTGAATGTTTTTTCTCAATCCTGTGAGCTGTTCTGTCTGATATTTTCTTGGTCTTCCAGATCTTGCATTAACTTCCACTGTTCCTGATGATGGCCATTTCTTAATTACATTCCGAACAAAGGATATTGACATCTGAAAACGTTTTGCTATCTTCTTAAAGCCTTCTCCAGCTTTGTGAGCATCAACTTCAGATTTCTAGACAACTGCTTAGAAGAACCCATGGTGCTGATTGTTGGGGCAAGGTCAGATGAATCTGGGCATTTAAAACCTTTGAGATTGACATCACCTGGTCTTCCCAGATGATGATTGAGAACAATCCATGACAGTGGCAGGTCTCAGCTTTGCAAAGGGGGCAGTGCATGCTATAAATTCTGCAGGGTGCCCAAACTTTTGCAGATGTCATTTTTTTGTTTTCTGTTATTTTGAAAGTGTAAATGATGGAAAGAAAATCTAACTTTTGTTGACATATTATAAGAATGTCTAATCTGTAATTTGATGCCTTTTGGAGATGTTTCCATCTTTCCTTGGCTTCTTTATGCACAATAATACAAATTTTTACCTGAGGTGACCAAACTTTTGATCCTCACTGTGTATATATGTATTATTTTTCATCTTTATCAATTTTGCTTCAGTTTCCCTCACAGGTTATTCTATAATCTGGTTTTTCTACAATATTTCCTTATAATTTTCTCCTCATCATATCATAAGAATATTGTTTCTATACATTTTCCTCATTACATATAACAGGTTTATTTACATAAAATACAGTTCATTGCTGCTGTAGCTCTTCAGCCTGTTACCCCCCTACCCCTTTGAGGTGCACAAGCGCTGAATAGTACCTGTTCGCGCTCTTTCATTTTACCTCAGACGATGCTTCACTGTCTGTCAGACGGCTGATCTCTCCGCATCTCCGCTCCGGCACTTGGAACTGCCTCTCCTGTCTGCCGACACCTCTCCGGTCCCCTGTGGCTGCTTCTCATAAGTTATACTCCGTCCTCCACTTTTTAACAGTATCCTTCACAATACTATACTCCATCCATTGAACTCCTTATGTGTATTTCTCTTCAATATTTCATTTACTAAATCAATTGGTATTACTGCTAGTCACTATAATTAATAATAATTAATTAATTCATACTTTTTTATACTTCATATAAACTAATTCATTATGAATTAAATAATAATATATTAAATTAATAAATAAATACTTAATTTGCAATATATAATTTTTATCTATATTATTTATAAATAATTAATTAATTACACAAATTTTACACACACACACACACACACACACACACACACACATATATATATATATATATATATATATATATATATATTGTAAGGATTCCTCCTTGGGGATTAGCTCTGGGATCGTCCTGAACACTGCCACGGGACACGTTTCCACTCAATAAACCCACAGACAATGGTTATTCATGCAAGCCTGGCACCTTGCCAGCTTTGTTTAGACAGGTTGCAGGGGGAAAACAAACATAAACAGGAACAAAATAAAGTCCTAGACTGTCTGGTCACTGACTACACATATCAGCATGCCCTGACTACTAGCTGGTGAGCTACCCTCAGCCAGTTAAACATGTGACTCCTGCAACCTGTTACTCACAGTTCACACCACTTCTTAGACCACTCACAACTTCAGCTGTGTGCTTCCTCAACAGGGTCCGAGTGTCTCCCCCTACAGCGATGTGCTGTTTCCCAGGGAGAGCCCCAACTATTCTGTTTCTTTTCCTTTTTAAACACACTTTCCCTTCCATATACCTCATTAATCAGGCCACAGGTGGAGCATTTTCTAGAGTTAGCAAGAGAAATACACCCTTTCCTTGCCACACTGCCACTATATATATATATATATATATATATATATATATATATATATATATATATTCTATATACATATTGTTTATACAAATTAATATTTTATCTAATTTATTTCTATACTAATACTACATATACTACAACATGTCTGCTGAAGAATCTAGCAAGATGACATCATCTCAATCATTTGAAATTGTGGAAGAAAATCTCCTGCAATCCATAGTTGATCAGTCTGCCAACAAGTCGGTCCAAGCAGCGGTCCACTCTGCCTTGTTCATTATTCAGGATACCATATCCAAATCTATAGCTCTGGCAATGTAACGCCCTAATCCTTCAATTTCTCCTTCAAAAGGTCCATCCACACCTTCTGACCTTTTTTGGTCAGCAGAAGATTCAACCTCACAGATGGCCGAAGGAATGAAGCAGGGAAAATCCTATCATAAGAGACGCTTCACATCTACCGGTCCCTCTATTCTGAAACACCATAAAAAATCTAAACATATTGAGGACCACGTTCCATTAAAAAGCAATGTTCACAGTATGTCTGACATACAACATTTATCCTCGGCCCCTGAGGAGAAACCTAAAAAGCGGGCTTTTAAGGCTATTAAAAAAGGAAAACCTATTCCTAGCCATACCTCCGCACATCAATCTTCCTCGGAAGATTCTGACTATTTATTTTGATAATGACTCCTCTTATGAGGATATTTCAGATGAAGAGGTTGAACTTCTTTGTGAGAAATCTACAGATTCTGTAATATTGGATAGTGCAGGAACCCCCTATTTTGATCCAGGTAACATCAAACACCCGAGATCAGGTGAGTGGGTTCCTCACCCACAAGTCTGTAAATATGTGAGGCGCCTTTGGATTAAAAAATCCCTAGATAATACTGCTAGGAGCAAATTAAAAGCCGAATGTCCTTGTCCAACACTCCCACAAAAACTGGCTATAACTCCAGATTTAGATCCTATGCTTGTAAAATACCTGGCTAAGTCAGGAAAGAATCCCAAAAAGGGAGTGATTAGGTCATTTAAGACTGTACAAGACAGGTTTCTTGACCTCTTAACTAAAATACTTGACCTTACAGAAGAGGCCACACTTTCTGGAGAGTCAGTAGATCTCTTAGTTCTTAGAGGATGGGCACAAAGGGCTCTATGCCTTTTTGGCAATGCCAATGCATCACTGTGTTTGGAACACAAAAGGTCAATTTTAATGAAATGAGACCCTCAACTTATCCATTTAGCATCCACAGAATCCCCTCATTCATCTGATGGCTTCCTTTTCGGTGATTCCTTTATCAAGGAAATAAATAAATAAATATGTGGGACTCTTCTCAACTCTGGATAAAGCGCAGTCATCTTTAAAAAAAGGTAAATAACAATTGTGTTTTTCCAGGGCCGGGAAACGTGGGGGCAAGTTCCCCAGCCACCAAATGCATGACTGACAGTCTAACAGAGCACCTCCCACCTCAAGAACAGGTTTATATTACCAACAACCTCCTTCCAGCCAACCACATTCTTTCCCACAAGGGGTCGCTCATGGAGGACTAGAGGTCACAGAGGATATCCACGTTCCAGACCCTCTACAGGTAAGCAACATTCTAGCATTTTCTTAGGGGGAAAAATAGCACATTTTATCCCTGTCTGGTCTATGATAACCTCATACTCATGGGTCCTAAATACAGTGATGGGTTATCAAATAGAATTCATATGCCCTCCTGTTCAAACTCAAGCTCCCCATCCTATAACTTTCTCTCAAATAGATCGAGGTCTCATTCAAAAAGAAATCAGGGATCTATGTTCCAAAGGCACAATAATTCCAGTCCCGTTACATCCATGGGGTTTTCAAAGCAACCTCTTCTTAGTAAAGAAGAAGGCCGGAGGTCACAGACCAGTGATAAATTTAAGGAATCTAAACAATTTTGCTCTTTACCACCTTTTCAAGATGGAAGGTATTCATTTACTGAGAGATATGTTATTACAAAACGACTGGTTGGCCAAAATAGACCTCAAAGACGTCTACCTCACGGTGCCTATGCACCCCATATCTCAGCCATACCTCCAATTTGTATGGAAGGTAAAAAATGGCAATTTACCAGCCTACCATTCGGACTATTATCGGCTCCATGGGGTTTTGCAAAGATCAGTCATAGCGGTATTGAGGATTCGAGGGGTACGTCTGATATTTACCTAGACAATATCCTTATCATGGCTCAATCATACCACCTAATTCTACTCCATATCCATTGGACTCTGACACTACTTTCCAATCTAGGTTTTCTGATCAACTCAGAAAAATCAATACTGACACCTACACAACAATTGGAATTCCTTGATTTTTTGATCAACACTCAATCATCAATGTTGAGTTCACCTCCCAAAAAACTGAAATAAATTCGGAAGGAAATAAGGTCTGTTTTAAACAAACAGTTGGTATCTCTATAGAGCATTGCCCGGATAGTGGGACTACTTTCAGCTTCTATTCAAGCAATTTTCCCAGCTCTTCCCAACTACAGAGCTCTGAAGCGTCTCAAGATTCAACATCTCAGAGATGGTTTAACATACCCAGACGAAGTACCTCTTACTTCGGATTCCAGAGAAGAACTCATATGGTGGCTTAAACACATCCAATCTTGGAACAAGAAAGCCATATTTCATGCCATTCCATACCTCATAATAGAATCAGATGCCAGTCATCTAGGTTGGAGTACTCGCTGTGGTCCCCTTTCCACATGCGGGAAGTGGTCCGCTCAAGAAACGCTTCTCCATATCAACTGCCTAGAACTCTTAGCGGGATCTTTTGCCCTGAAGACTTTTACAAAAGACTCATCACATTGTTGTGTTCTTCTCCGGATGGACAACATATCCGCAGAACAATATGTAAATTGTTTGGGAGGAACCAGATCAAAGATCTTAGCCAACATTACCAAAGATTTTTGGCATTTCTGTTTGGACAAGAACATTGTTCTGAAAGCAGAGTATCTACGGGGTCTTTCCAACTCAATAGCTTATTGGAATTCCTGTTTTCTAATGGATTCCAGTGATTGGAAACTAGATCCCATGATTTTTTAGAAAATAAATCATCTGTGGGATCCAATTCATCTAGACTTATTTGCTTCACGCCTCAACAATCAACTACCGTTGTTCTTCAGCTGGCATCCCGATCTGGAATCTCAAGGAGTAGATGCTCTCCTTCAGTTTTGGCCTCAGGAAACACTTTATGCGTTTCCACCATTTGCCTTAATTCCGAGGGTTCTCCTCCTCACCAAATTTCAGAAATCAACCATAGTACTGATAACTCCTTTTTGGCCGAACATGGTTCCCTCAAATTTTGGAAATGACCATACATTTTCTATGCACTTTACCAATTCACCATCACATTCTTCTAGACCCTTCAGGGAATCCTCATCTTCTTGTCACCTCGGGTCTTCTTTCTCTAATAGGTTGTCACATATCAGGTCAACAGACACTGATATCGAAATTTCACAACATTTTATCAAATGCATGGCCCCAGGTACCAGATTGGCTTACAGATCAGCCTAGAAATTATGGTCTGATTGGTGCACACAACAGAATTTGGATCCCGTACAAGCATCTGTAATTCAGGTAATCAATTTCCTTTCAGATTCCTATGATAAGGGTAAGGCTTACCGTACAATCAATGTCTATCGCTCAGCTATTTCTTTTTACCACACACCTATTTAATCTTTACCTTTAGGCAAACACCCCTTAATATGCAAATTAATGAAAGGTATTAAATATAAGAGACCTCTATTACCCAAATATCACTCTACTTGGGATGTATCCCTGGTGTTGGATTTAATTCATTCTTGGGGAGATAATAATCTCCTTTCATTAAAAGGCAAGATGGAATAGGCAAACCATGTCCTTAGCAGGTATAGGCATTTCTATATTTGGTGCCCATTCTACTAGAAGTGCCATGTCAATCAGGAGGATCTTTAACTGAGGGCCACTAACTGGTCTTCTGAGACCTGATGTATCTATGAATTTAATTTGATTATAATGGTTATGTTATCATATATATATTTTATTGTAAGCTTTAAACATGCATAATTTGAAGCCTCCGTCTTGTTATAAAATTGGGGATTTTCCTACCTTTAGTGACTGAAAATATAGATTTTATTAAAGACAGGAGGTGAACATTATCCCACCCTTATCATCCCATCCCTATCATTTTATTCTCAGTTTTTTCCGCTGTTTAACCAAATTGTTTTTGGCATTCTCTGGAAATCTTCATCCAACTGGGATAGTACCTCATATCTACAAAAAAACTCCAAGCCTGATTTAATGCTTCTACTCCTGCGTTATCAATAAATGACTGTTCTTCAATGATCATCAATCAATTCTGTTGCTCCATTCTCATCATACTGTTATACTGCCCTTGTTATTTGATGTTATCTATACACTGTTGTATTCCAGCAAAAAAGAGGAATGGTTTTGCCTGAGAGGCTGTTATATCTAATTGGTCTATACGATTAACCATACTAGTGTTCCTATGGTTTGTTAAAACTTTTCTCTGATTACCATATATTAACTCTTTGTTTAATGCTATAAATTTAAGTAAAGAAAGAAAAGCATAATGTTCGCCTCCTGTCTTTAATAAAATCTATATTTTCCGTCAATAAAGGTAGGAAAATCATTAATTCATGAGAGGAACCAGTGCCTCCAGTACCATTCATGCTTACCTATTCTATATTCTTAAGGAGGTAGATAGTTGGCATGAATCTTACTCGCCAAGAGTCCATGGAAATAGCTCTTGAATGAAGTAATGAAGATCTAGATATGTATTTGAAGGAAAGCCAGGGAGCTTGCAAGCCAAGGTTGTGTCAGGTTTAGACAATAAAGAATGACTCATGTCTCTAAAGAAGTCCCAGTCCATTTTCCTGTTGATGAAAAGCACTAGTCATTGCTAAATTATCCAAACGTGCCATTATGTCCAGCAATGGTGGATTGTGCCTCAAAGATGCCATGGACAAAAGAACTGCATACGTTTTAAAAAAGAGAAGCTCTATGGTGGCAGCTGACCAAGCTGATGTAGCTTTTTATGGGTGTGCCAAACCCAGAGCTGCTGGCTAGGCCAGTTAGAAGAGGACAATGATGGAGGGGTGCCATGGGATAACGTTACCCATAATATGGCTGGGCCACAAACTTGTTGTCAGACGCAGCCACTCAAAGTGTACAGCATGCTGCTGAAACCATGGAAAACAAGCAGTTTGGATCAATCCCTGGATTGTTGCCATTGTAGTAGTGTAGTTGCAACCTGGTAAGCTATTTGGGCCTGAACTTGACAAATAATGGAAAACTATTCTGATAAGATGAACAACTCAATGAACAGCTAACCACAGCACACAACAGTGACAGCATAAATAATGGACTACGTTCCCATGCAAATGATGGCATAATTAGTAACCACAATAACCAATACAAACACAAGATTGCTGTTAATAGTGTTACACAGAGTATATATAAAATTTCAGCATTTCAGGATAATCAGTAGTTACAATGTTGAGCATGAAAGGGAAAACAATTAACAAATATGTAAATAGTAAATAATTTACGCAGCTTAAAGGGGGACACCGGTGAAAAACATTTTTTTTTTCAATCAACTGGTGCCAGAAAGTTAATCAGATTTGTAAATGACTTCTATTAAAAATCTTTACCCTTCCAGTACTTTTTAGCAGCTGTGTGCTATTCTTTTTGAATTTTTTTTGTCTTGTCCACAGTGCTCTCTGCTGATACCTCTATTTGTGTCAGGAACTGTTCAGAGCAGCATAGGTTTACAATGGGGATTTTCTCCTGCTCTGGACAATTCCTGATACAGGCATCAGGTGTCAGCAGAGAGCACTGTGGACAAGACAAAAAAGAAATTCAAAAAGAAAAGAATTTCCTCTGTAGCATACAGCTGCTTAAAAGTATTAGAAGGGTAAAGATTATTTAATAGAAGTATTTTACAAATGTATTTAACTTTCTGGCAACCAGGTCGCTACCCCTGGCACGATCCGTCCTCACAAGTTGCCCAGATGTAACTCGGCACAGATGGTAGACGTAGTCAGGACGAAGCACATGTCAGAAGGGCTGGCGGCAGTTAAGGTTGTTCTTTTCTGTCTAAGTGCTCTCTGATGACACGTGTCTCAGGAACCGCCCAGTTTAGAAGCAAATCTCCATAGCAAACCTCTTCTAAACTGGGCGGTTCACGAGACACGTGTCATCAGAGAGCACTTAGACAGAAAAGAACAACCTTAACTTCAGAAGCTCATAAGTACTGAAAGGATTAAGATTTTTTAATAGAAGTAATTTACAAATCTGTTTAACTTTCTGGAGCCAGTTGATATATAAAAAAAAAGTTTTTTCCTGGATAACCCCTTTAATTACACTCATCTCCTATCCTGTGGATAGGGAATAAGGTAAAGTAACTCATAGTACCCATTTAAGGCCTCAGTTCCACATAAGTTAGCACTTTCTGTCTCTTATCCACTCAATAAATATTAAAAGTGGTCCTTAACCAACTCACCAGACTACCATTTGAGCAAATTAAAGCAAAAGACTTCAAATTCCTGTTCTAGAAATGTACTATCTTGGCATCAGTTGCCTAGTCACGTGTGTTGCAAGGGATTAATAGGCCCTTTACTGAACAAGGATAGACTTGAGAACTTTTACTGATTTTAGACCATACTTAATGTTAAATCTCTTAATGAGAAGATTGTTTTGCCAAATCTCTTCCTTCATCCAGAAAATTTCAGTCGAAGTAGTCTACATACAATTAATCTCTTTGGGGTCCTTAAGATGTATTTGAAGAGAAAAAGAGTTTGAGTGTCTCACGACTTACTTATATCCTTTAAACATGACTTACTTATATCCATTAAGTATAGGGATTTCAGGTGTGTAAATCATCTGTATCCAGATACTTGAAAGAACCAATATCCGTGTCCTACATCAATTAAAAGAAACTTGTCTGTTGTGGCTAATGGGGAGAGGGTTAGCATGTTGAGGGTAGTAGTCCCTGATGTGTCATGAAGCTAAGTGATGCTAACCCAATCTTCCTCTGTGAACCGCACATTATCATTTTTAATATAAAGCTGTTCCCCAGCATAAATCCCAGGAATGAGACCTCTGAAGCCAGGGTTTATGAAACTCCTAATACAGTCTAGTACAATACGTATATTTAAAGTGGCTTGGAAACAATACAGTTTTGTAGTACAACTTAGGTTTCAGGAGAAACTCGTGTGCATCTTATCCTTGTTAAACCTCTTGCAGATGAATTGTTGACTATCCTCACAGTGGCACCTTGGAATGACTTTAATGCAGACAGGACTAGTGACTGATATGTGGCCTAGCAGTACCTAGGCTCAGTAAACTTTGATCTCCTCATGAGTTGAGGATCAGAACATGGGCTCTTATCATTAGCTAGACTCTAACTAAATCAGACAAGACTAATGTCCACCTCTATTCCCAGGCTAGAGGGTGGAGTTTGAACTGGCTACTGCATTCACTGGCTAGGAGTCCTACATGTAACTAAACAATAAACTCTGTTTCAGGTGAAAAAAAATGCAATGCAATGTGAGAACAGTTAATCCATTGTATGCTTTGGACCTGGCTGTATGCATAAAATGGCAGACATATACAAGAAAATACAGTTACTTTGAGTAATTGGCCACATCCACCCAACCTTCCTGCTGGGTAGCCACTGGAACAGCTTGTGCTGGATCACCACACCCAATACCCTAAGATTTGAGACTGAATACGTTGTAAAAAGTGAAATGTAGTTATCACTTGCTTTCCACCATTCCTTTTGGTTCATCATTCATTGCGGGTGACAATGCATAGCTCCAGTGCCCCCCTCTACTGTATACAGCATATGAAAAATACCATATAGTCCTCTAATCATAATAGGTATGAGATGGCATGCTATGATTCAAACCTTTATAAGTTCTGCATACATTATAGGGCCCGTAGAGTTTAGACTAGGGGTAAAATTGTGGGAATGGGAAAATCTTATGCTGCAGATAAAACTAGGAAACCCTAATTCATTATTCTTTTAGACACTGCATTTCTGTTTGTAGATCTAAGCATTCTACCAATATGCCTCAAAAGATAGTTGCAAGATAGATAGTAGAATTAATGTTTCTAATTTTGTACAGTACATAGTCAGTATGTATCCATAATTTATGAACTCTGCTAGATGGACTATGCCAGTAAAGGAACGTTTCTCCGAAGCAATCTTAAAAGTGCATCAAACATGCTCAGTGTAGAATATGACTTAACCACATTCCATTATTGCATTTCAACAATTATGCAACATTTATTTTAGAGATGTGACTGATGAGAACGATAAAATACACTATTTATTTGACAATACAAGGCATATCATTTAGTTATACTTTCAGGTTCTCTTGTAGATTGTAAGCCCTTATAGGCAAAGCCCTGTATATCAGTCTGTCATTTACTGTTTGAGGTTTATTGTACTTGTGTTTGTATCAGGCTATGTTTCCATCAGTGTTACGGTGCTCCGTTACACACACTGATATTGGGGTTGGGAGGGAGGTTAAATCCCTCCAAGGACAACATCTGCATCGAGTTTGTACGTTCCTCCCATTTTTGCGTGAATTTCCTCTGGGTACTCCGGTTTCCTCATACTCTCCAAAAACATACTGATAGGTAAATTTAGATTGTGAGCCCCAATGGGGAGAGGGACCAATCTGAGTGTACAGAACTGCGGAATCAGTGTTCGCTATATAAAGAAAGAAATGGTGAAAACATTTTTTTAAATATATTTCACCTGTTAGAACACACTGTGGGAACCCAGCCTTAAAGGGGTTATCCAGGAAAAAACGTTTTTATCTATATCAACTGGCTCCAGAAAGTTAAATCTTAATCCTTTCAGTACTTATGAGCTGCTGAAGTTGAGTTGTTCTTTTCTGTCTAAGTGCTCTCTGATGACACCTGTCTCGGGAACCGCCCTGTTTAGAAGCAAATCCCCATAGAAAACGTCTTCTACTCTGTGCATTTCCCGAGACAAGCAGAAATGTCAGCAGAGAGCACTGTTGCCAGACAGAAAAGAACAACTCAACTTCAGCAGCTGGTATTTATTGAAAGGATTAAGATTTTTTAATGGAAGTATTTTACAAATCTGTTTAACTTTCTGGAGCCAGTTGATATATATTAAAAAAAAAAGTTTTTTCCTGGAATACCCCTTTAACTGGGCACTGTCTTTAAAACAAATGTTTGCTATTGCACTCCTTATGGGTAATAAAAAATATTTCTAATCTACTTAAAAATGAAAATTTATAGGTGTTCTATGTGTTTAAAAAAGCTGCCACTAGATGTCTTCCTACTTGTCCAAAATCAGGAAATGCAGTCTGGAGTGCCGAGGGGGATGTGTGCAGCCTTAGCCAATCATAGTTCATCTTACACTCAACTGCTCTAGGCTGCGTGTAGCAGAGTGGGGGGAGGAAGTTCTCCTCTGTATGACTTCAGATGATGTCACGCCTGCTGGGGAACGCCCCTTTCCAGTCTGTGAATCTGACTGAGACTAAGCAAAAAATAAAGAGCAATATCAAGGTAGAAAACAAACAAAAAAAATAAAAATAAAAGCAGGGGGTGGTTTATCATGATGGGGGCAGTGAACTGGGAGGATTATAATATTTAACAATATCATGAGAGGTACTCTTTAAACTACCATCAGGTGAAGTCAATAATGAAATTCTTTTTACAGTAGCACCTGTCAAGGGTTGATATATATTAAGCAGCAAGTGAGCAGTTAGTTTTTGAACAGATCTGAGCACCTTTGACAAGGGCCAAATTGTAAAGGCTAGATGACTGGCTTGTAACATCCTGAAAACAGCAGGTCATATAAGATGTCTCTGGTGTTTGAGTGGTTAGTTGTTCAAGGAAGGACAATGATTAAAGGTGTACTCCATTGGTCAGTGTTCAGAACATTTAGTGCATGTAGCGGGGGGTCAGCCACGCCGCCTTGTGATGTCACGCCACGCCTCTCAATGCATGTCTATGGGAGGTGCGTGGTGGCCGCCACACCCCCTCCCATAGACTTGCATTGAGGGGCGTGGTGACCGCCGCATGCCCTCCCATAGACATGCATTGAGGGGGTGTGACGTGATGTCCCGAGGGGGCATGGCCGACCCCTGCTGCATACACACAGCATTTAGAACTAAATGTTCCGAACTCTGACCAGTGGAGTACCCCTTTAAGCAACAGGGTCATGGGCACCTAAGATAGGGAAGCCTAGCCCATAGCTCTGGTCTGATCCCATGCATGAGCTATGGTAGTACAAATATTGGGGGGAAAAAGCAAAGCTAGATACAGTTAAAAAAAAAAAAAAAAAAGGTGTAAGAACACACAGTGTATCACAACTTGCTTTGTATGGGACTGCAATGGCACTAACTGGTTAATATGTCCAAACTAACTCCTGTCCACTACCAAAAGTGCCAGTGGACATGTGAGTATCAGGACTGGACTATGGAGCGATGGAAGAAAGTGGTCTGGTCTTTTACATCACTTGCCAGGGGAAGAAATGGCACCAAGATGCACTATGTAAATAAGGCAAGGCAGCCGAGGCAGTATGATTCTGCGAGCTATGTTCTTACTGCGGGTTCTGTTGTTCTTGTGGGTGCAACTCTGACAATTGTAAACCAAATACACCCCCTTCATGGCAATTCTACTGACATCTTGAGAGGTCTTGTGGAGTCCATGCATCAATGAGTCAGAACTGTTTTGGTTGCACAAGAGGGACCTACAGAATATCAGGCATGATCTTCCCATGCTGCTTCTCAGTCTAAAAACATACCCATGAGGAGGGAAACCACAGAGGGATGGGTGGAGAATTTGATGGCTTTTGTATTGCACAATTACATTTTATATATAAGCTACAGATATTTCTCCTTGTCTGTTAGGTTTATTAACCTCCCTGGCGGTATGATTCTGTCTGGAAATTTGTACCAAAAGCGGTACAATTTTTTGCATTGAAATTTCACATCTCCCCCCGTCACATTCCCCCTCCCTTGTCACATTCCCCCCCCATATCACATTCTCCGCCTCCTTGTCACATTCCCCCCCCTTATCACATTCTCCCCCCTCCTTGTCACATTCTCCCCCCTGTCACATTCATCCCCCCTGTCACATCCCCCCCCCTTGTTACATTCTCGCCCCCCTTGTTACATTCTCCCCCTCCATGTTACATTCCCCTCCCCCCTGTCACATCCCCCCTTGTCACATTCCTCCCCCCTTGTCACATCTCCCCCCCTTCATGTCACATTTCCCTCCCCCTGTCACATCCCCCCCCCTTGTCACATTCTTCCCTCTTGTCACATCCCCCCCTCTGTCACATTCCCCCCTCTGTCACATTCCCCCCTCTGTCACATTCACCCCTCTGTCACACATCCCCCCCCCCCCCCCCCCCCTTCTCACCTTTTTGTCCTGCAGTAACATACACTGGGTTTGCCGGGCAGATTTCAAACCTAGTGTATTTCCTGCAGAACAAGCCCTTTCCCCTTCAGCCAATCACTGGCTTGAAACCACTGCGGCCTGTGATTGGCTGAAAAGGGAAAGGTCCTAGAAGATGAATAGTGAAGAGAGCAGGGACCAGAGCGCACGAAGGGGAACGGCATCTGCAGGGACCAGGATTAGGTGAGCAAAAGTTTTTTTTATTTTCCTCCTTTTTACTTTTACACTTAGCTCAGTGTTTTCTACCAGGGGGCCTCCAGCTGTTGTGAAACTACTACTCCCAGCATGCCTGGACAGCCTTTGGCTGTCCGGGCATGCTGAGAGTTGTAGTTTTGCAACATCTGGAGGCCCCCTGGTTGAGAAACACTGACTTTTAGTATATGTCTCTACCACGGGAGCCGACCCGAGCAGATAATCACGTTTTCCCGGGGGCTGCATCGCTATATCACAAAAAGCAAAAATCGCGATTTGATTGCTTTTGCGATATATTGTGCAGCCCGAAAAGCAACTCTGCAATTCTAACCCAAGCGTGACTCGGGGTTACCGCTTCTAGCAGCGAAAATTAACCCTGAGTCACGCTCGGGAATACCGCTAGGCTTGTTAAATACAGCAGTAATAGACTTACTACAATTACTGGTAATTTAAGTGAACAAGGAACAATTATACCTGCTTATGACATTAGGTGATGCCTGCTGCCATAGCTCTGAGGAGGGATTCTAAGTTACTTAAAATTGGTCTATCCATTAAAGCTATTTCCTTTTTAAAGTGTACCTGTCATTAACAAAAACTTTTGATATAATGTAGTTAATACCATTATATGTATATTTGGTGGCCCAGTACAGGAGGTGTTACCCCTTACCCTTGCTGCCCTGTCAGGCAGCCTCCCTTCAGTGTCCCCTGGGCCCCCCTTACATCTGTCCCCTATGTAAATATGTTTATTATTTATTATATTGTGTATTGTGTGAAGAAAGCGTTGTCACTTTAAGACTGTTTACCATGTGAGTTGTCATGTGATTGTTACCCAGGAGGTATCAGTGACCAGGTGACTTAAGGGTGACCAATGGGATCCCCCCAGAGCCTCCCCCATAAAAGCCCTGGGTGGAGCCTCTGCTCTCTCTCTTGTTTCCTGCTGAGGTCCAGTGCAGTCAAGCCTAAGTGTGTGTCCAGAGTCATAGGAGGCCTCAAGTCCAGTCTGCAGCCACAAGCTACAAACCTGCAAGCCACATTCACAGTCTTGTCAGTCATCAGTCAAAAGTCAAGTCATTCACAGTCATCATTTGTAAAGTCAACGTGGCCTGCATTAAATTGACCCCATCTACTACAAGTCCCAGGAAGCCCTTAAGATCTCGGAGTCACTGGTCACCTCCATGGGCCCTGGCCGAACTGTATAGTCTTTTCCACCTGTCTAACCTCAGTAAAGCTACCGTTATCCGTAACTTGGCATCTGAGTCATTATTGCCCCTGTGCCTAGCCCAGGATCCAGCGGTATACCTTCGGGTGGTATTGAGGGTAAACCACTCCCTGGCATCACGAATACAAGGAGTTAATGCCATCTGCCCCTAGGGTAATTCCATCTGCCCTTTGCATCACACCCCTTACCACAACTTTTGGCATCCAACGAACAGGATACGGGTGTGCGCCTTATGCCACAAATCCTCCCCCAGTCTGAACTGTGTCCAGTATTGTCAGAAAATCACATGCTGATGAAAATAAAATTTGCGCCATAAAGTGTAAGGGACTCTGTAGGGGAAAGTGTTTTACCTGAGGCGCTTGTGAAATAGAGGGGGGAGGGGAAGAAAGGACTGTTATTTGCCATTGTGAACTACAGAGAGTCGGTACCTGAAAGGGTTAACTTGGTCTGGTGTCCTTGGTCGTAGCTCCGCCAGTCAGTCTGAAAAGGTGATGCCTCTTCAGTACAGCGAGGGGAGGAATTTGCCGACCGGACCAAAACCGGAAGTTCCCTAGGCACAGCCATATTGAAAGCTCCGGCTGCTGTGCTCGTCTTTGCTGTTATCTGTCAAGCACCCACTGCAGTGCAGACTCTACACACACCAATGATTGTCAGTGTTAAGTTTCCGGTGCCAACAGCTATCAGTATCAACCCGTTAGTGCCCACAAATCTGGTTGCAAGACTATTCACAACCAGGTGCCTGCAAAATAGAGGGGGAGCATCCATTACAGTACCCCCATTAGTCAAGTCAAAGCCGCTGCAGCGCTTCAGCAAGCATCTTAAAGGGGAATGCACCTTATTTCTCTTAAAGCGACAGCACACTCAAATCAACAGGATGTCAGAACCCAGCTTTCCAGATCAACCAGGTGGCAGCACCCCTTCATCTCCAGCAGCGAGGTCATCACCTGCCCAAACAGTCGAGACCCTGCCCACCCTGCCTGCAGTCAACATCAACAGTCCTGGTGTTTCTGCATCTGCACCGGTATTCATGGGGAACCCTGTCCTCTCTATCTACAATGGAGACACCTTCACCTTGAGGGACTTCAAAGAGAGGATCCAGAGTTTGTTTGTCTTTTACTCTTTCCCTCCTAACCAACAGGTGCAATTGCTCACAGGACAACTACAGGGACCAGCGTTAGAGGAAGTCCGCACCTGGCCAGCCTCTGAGAAGACGACTGTAGGGCAGATTTTTGAAGGACTGTACCATGTATTTGAATCACATTCTTCATCAGAGGTATGTCTCCGGCTGTATGAAAGGCGACAAAAGCCAGGTGAGACCTTGAGAGCATATGCCATAGCCCTAAAGAATGCTCTAGATACTGTCCAAAAATTGGGGCTTATAATAAGTGGGACAAAGCCCAGCTGACAATGTTAGCGGTCCAAAACCCCAGTATGTCCTTCCCCGCTTTCAAAAGACTAGCTATCCAAGTGATTGAGTCCGGGACTGAGTAAGAGGAAATTTGTACACCCCTTACACCCATTCAAGAGCCACTAGGGGCAGTATCCAGACCTATACCACCTCTGTCACTAGCCCCCGCCCCAGTGTCATCTACTTTGCCAGTCACCGCATCCTCAGATCTCCAGAGTGTAAGGCAGGAAATTGAACAACTGACTAAGGCTGGGAAGGAGCTTGCCAGCTGGGCCACTCCGCCTAACCGTGAACCGGCCCTGCCTAGAAAACCTGCTCCTGCTAACCACAATTTCAATTACCACAATCCTCCATCCAATAGACCCTCGGGGACTCAAAGACCCTTTTGCACCTACAAGTCAGGACATTGGAAAATGCAGTGCTGGGATTTAAACGGATTTCCCCTGAGGTCCTGGACCATCCCTCAGGAAAACAGTCATCTGGTCCAATCCCAGAATGACCTAAGTCAGGACTCTCACTTTATGTCGCCTCCTGACCTTATGTAAAAATTGTTGTAGAAGGTGTACCGTTGGAGGGTCTACTATACCTAAAAGTGTTTTCTATCAGCATTGGGATGCTAGTTTATTGTGTGAGCCTGAGGATGTTAACTTCAGAGTAGTTGCAGGTAATAGGCAACCAGTCCCCAGACATGGATACTGGGAGCCAACTATTCAGTTGGAAGAGCATGTACTTAGCAGACAGGGAGTGATTGTAATTAATGTGACAGATAAGGGGTCTGCTGAGTTTATCTTAGGGATGAACATTATGTAGAATTGTTTTGCTGAAATATTAGATGCCTTGCATGCCTCTCTTCCCCATCTGTCCCCTTCAGGCCAGCGGGCTGCGCAGCACCACTTGAAAGGCCTACAGGTGGAGCGGAAGTTTTCTAACAAGCAAGGTGAAATCTGCAGAGTACGAATTAAAGACATCAGGTCAGTGACCTTGCAACCAAACACGGAGACCATCATCTGGTGTTGTGCACATCCCAGAGTCAAGAATAGGGACTATCAAGCCCTGCTGGAACCTATGCAATTGGAAGATCATCCTCTTGTTCGAGCTGTGAGAAGCCTTGTCACTGTCACCAATGGAAAAGTCCCGATGCAGTTAGTAAACCTGTCTGATTCTGCTTCTGTCTAGCCAAAATACACTCCTGCAGCCCAACTGTACCTCCTAGAGTCGAAAGACATTGTGACAGAACGTCTGGTGGTCCGACAGCGGGCAACTCAAGTGGCCGAAGGATCCAGTGTGAGCCCTCCAGAGCCCTGGTGGGCTCAACTCCAGGTTGGGAATGACACTACCCCAAGGACCAAGTCAATTGAATCATTAATGTTGCCAAGAGGTACCATGAGGCTTTCAGCAAACACTCCACAGACTTCGGGCAGACTTCATTGATCCAGCACCAAATCCTCACAGGTGACAACCCACCTATCAAGGAAAGACACCGCCTGTTTGCGCCAGGCATGTATCAGACTGTCAAGAAGATGCTGGCCGACATGAAAGAGGCAGACGTGATCCAAGAGAGTCAGAGCCCCTGGGCGGCGCCACTTATCCTAGTCAAGAAAAAGAACGGAACCATCCGCTTCTGTGTTTACTACAGGAAATTGAACAATGTCACACACAAGGACGGTTATCCATTGCCAAGGATCGAGGAGCCACTCACCGCCCTCGGGTCAGCTGCTTACTTCTCCACCCTAGACTTCACCAGTGGATATTGGCAAGTGCCCATAGCAGTGGAGGATCAGGAGAAGACCGCCTTTGTGATGCCTATGGGACTGTTCGAGTTTAAAAGTATGCCGTTTGAGCTGTGAAACACCCCTGCTTCGTTCCAGTGTTTGATGAAAAGGTGCCTGGGCCATCTTAATTTTCAAAGTGTCCTATTGTACCTGGACGATGTAATTGTGTATTCCAAGTCCTACCAGGAACACCTCAGTCATTTGTCAAACATCTTCCAAGTCCTGATCAAGCACGGGCTGAAGATCAAGCCGTCAAAGTGTCATCCTCTTAAACCTCAGGTTCACTACATGGGTCATGTTGTCAGCGGGAGTCCAGCCCAACCTTGAAAAGGTGGAAGTTGTCAAGAACTGGCCTACCCCGCGCACGGTGAAAGATGTCTGGAGCTTCCTGGGATTTGCCAGCTACTATTGCCGCTTCATTCCCCACTTTGCCCAGATTACAGAACCCCTCACAGCACTGTTACGGAGTACGGCGAAGGAGAACTACTACAATGGAAAACTACCTATTGAATGGGCTGAAGAGCAAGAGACAGCATTCCGAGCTCTTAAACATCTACTGACAGAACCCCCCATCTTGACGTATCCAGACTACAGTCAGCTGTTCCGGCTATATACTGATGCCAGTTTTGAAGGTCTGGGAGCTGTCCCAAGTCCAAGAGGGGCAAGAAAGAGTGATTGCTTATGCCAGTCGCGACCTGTGAGGGGAAGAGAAGAATGATGCAAATTACAGCTCATTCAAGTTGGAAGTTCTTGCCCTCGTATGGACCGTGACTGAAAAGTTCAAAGACTATTTAGCTGCCACGCCATTTACTGTCTACATGGATAATAACCCGTTGGCCCACCTAAACAATGCCAAGTTGGGTGCCATCGAACAGCGTTGGGCTTCAAGATTAGCCAATTACAGTTTCACCATCAAGTACAGAAGCGGCAAGTCAAATGTAAAATCCCACGTACTGTCTAGGATGACCCCCGGTGAAAAACCCCCTGTCAAAGACATGTGGGAAGACGTGGAGATGCCCTCATTTTACCAACGGTTCATGAACCAGTATGTTGTGACCGCCCTCATGGACAGTGAACCCAAGTCCGAAAAGGTTACAGAAGACTTATACACCTGGAAGACTCTTTAAGATGAAAGTCGAGTCATGGGGGATCTGTTGCACTACCTTCTGGAGAAAAAGGTACCAACCCATCTATGCCGAGCCCAGTGTGACTACGAGTTGAAACGTCTGTGGCGACAGAGGAAGCGACTGTTTGTGCACAAAGGACTGTTGTACCGAAATTCTTTGGATTCGGTCTCTGGTGATCGACTTCATCAGATTTTGGTTCCCCAAAGAGACGTGGCGATGGCCCTCAACGCATACCATGATCAGTCGGGACACTTTGGAGTCCACAAGACCGAAGCTACTGTCAGGCCAAGATTCTATTGGATTGTAATGCGGAGTGACATTGAGAAATGTTGCAGTGAGTGTGCAGTCTGTAACATCACTAAGAGTGTGTGAAAGGACGCAAGAGCACCCCTTCATTCCATCCAGAGCAAAAGGCCTAACCAGATGGTCGCGCTAGACCATGTCAAGTTGTCTTCTACCCAGTCTGGGTACACTTATGCTCTCACCATGGTGGATCACTACTCTAAGTGGGTTGTCATTGTACCCATTAAAGATCTCACAGCCAAGACAGCAGCCCAGATGTTCTACTCCAATTGCGTTCAAACCCTTGGGTGTCCGGAGTCTGTCCTGATGGACCGTAGAACAGCCTTTGAGATACAACTCTTCCAAGAGCTGTGTCAATTCCATGCCTGCAAGAAACTCCGTACTACTGCTAACAACCCCCACAGGAACGGGCTCTGTGAAAGTATCAAACAAGTTTTTATCCACGTGTTGCGAGCAGCGTCTGTGTCAAGACAAGAAGAGTGTCCCCCGTCTGCTGCCCGAACTGTTGGAGATAATACAGTCCATTGTTCTACGGGATACACCACTTTCTACTTGATGATGGGGCGACATGGGCAACTGCCTAAAGACTGAACATTTGGTCTCCAAGCCCCATTCAACAACTCTCCGCAAGCCTCCCTGGAGAATCCAGGAAGCCAATGAAATTGTCAGCAAGAAGATGGGCGAGGCTCAGCAGAGACAACAGGAGGATTATAATCATCATGCCTCTGCCAAACTGCTTCAATTGGGCGATAAAGTCTGTCTGCGGAAGTTCCATAAGTTAGACTCTATCTGGGAGACAGAACCATACATGGTGATGGTCATACCCTATCCGGAATCTGATGTATACGAAGTTCAAAAGCCTGGGTACGAGCCACAAGTTGTTTGACAAAATCAAATTAAGTTATGTCTGAAAGAAGACCTACCAGTGCTCCCAGCACCACCTCCTCCAGCTGTCAGACCTGCGAGAGAGTACATTCCAGGCAAGGGAATCCACCTATCTATGGATTTCCCCATGTTTTCTCCAACCCAGCCTGCGGTCTTCTGTGTCTCACCAGCACCAGGGCTGGTTCAACCTATTCTAGTCTCTACACCAGTCCCAGTCTTGTCACCATTGGCTCTGGCCTATACACCGGTCTCCAGCATACCAACTCCGTCTCCAGCCTCTCCAGTGCCGACACAAGCGACTCTGGGTCCCGCCAGCCCTGGACCAATACCTGCTCTTAAGTTCGTTGAGGAGGAGTGAGCTGCAGATTCCCCCGAAGTGGTGTTGCGAAGATCCCAAAGGTCGACACAAGGACAAATTCCCACAAGGTACAAAGATTAACTCACAATAAAGTGAGTGTGTAAAGTTATGTACCACACATAGTCCATATAAAATAAAAATTGTCTACACTTATGTAAATATCTAAGTTAGGATTGTAACATTACTTGAGGTCTCAGTCCACGTATATCAAATATGTATATGTCTAACATTTTCTCCTGTCCACCTTTACAGGGTGCTCTACTGGCCAGAGGGTTCCCATGCAAGATAAGATAAAAGCATATAAGGGCAGAGCATAAGTTTTAAAGGTAACACTGTTGCATTGCATAACAATGTATATTGAGTTCTGGGGAGAAGTGTTGTAATACCGAAGTGCCCCAGCAGCCAAGGCAATGGGCAGATAGCCTCGGGCAACCCAATCCGCAACCAGTGAATTAAAGTGTTAGCAATGCAGTTACAAGCGAAAACAATTCCACATGTTTACCCTGTTACTCTAAGTAAAGAGCCTGTATGGACACTTACCAGTGCTACATGGACTCATTTCTATTTTGTTCCATAATCAGACCTGAAAAGGACATTCTTTGCTAAAATGTCCCAGGAACTGTCATTGGGCTACAGTGGCCACTTCGGTCATCCACCCTCCAGGACTGGGCATCGAGGACGACTGTATTTAAGAGGGGGAGTTTGTGGTGGCCCAGTATGGGAGGTGTTACCCGTACCCTTGCAGCCCTGTCCGACAGCTTCTTTTCAGTGTATAGATATAAATATAGGCATTATTTATCTATCTTTCTTATATCTATAATATTTAAGAGGGGGAGTTTGTGGTGGCAAAGTACGGGAGGTGTTACCTGTACCCTTGCTGCCCTGTCAGGCAGCCTCCCTTCAGTGTCCCCTGGGCTCCCTTGTACTTGTTTCCACACTTTACATATGTTCTGCATTGTAATGTATTATAAAATGTCTTGTTGCTTTAAGAGTTGTACCATGTGATATGTCATGTGATTGTTACCCAGGAGGTATCAGTGACCAGGCGACCCCAAAAGTAACCTATGTGCTCCCTGGTAGTCTCCCTCATATAAGCCCTCTCTTTGGAGATAAGTCTTTGCTGAGGTCAGTTGTGCCTAGTGTGTGTGATCAGAGTGTTGGAGGCCTCAAAGTCAAGTCCTGCAGCCACCATCAAATGCAAGTAAGCTACAGTCATAGCGTTGTCAGTCCTCAGTCAAGTCAAGTCAGTCCCTGTCATCTGTCAAGTCAGCGTGGCCTTCATTACATTGTCCAGTCCTACTACAAGTCCCAGCAAGCCTTTAAGGTCTCTGAGTCACTGGTCACCTCCGTGGGCCCTGGCTGAACGGTATAGACTTTACCATCTGTCTATCCCCAGTAAAGCTACCGTTATCCGTAACTTGGCGTTGGAGTCATTATTGCCCCCGTGCCTAGCCCAGGATCTAACAGTATACCTTTGGGTGGTATCGAGGATAAACCAGGCCCTGGCTTCATGAATACAAGGGGTTAATGCTATCTGCCTCTAGGGTAACAACATTTGCCCTCATCACACCCCGTTACCACAGATAGATAGATATGAGATAGATAGATAGATAGATATGAGATAGGTAGATAGATAGATGTGACCTGCAGTTAGTCCCAGCGTCTAAGTGAGTAGGGGCCTGGGTAGTGGGAAATTGATAAATATATAGCTATAAGAAAGATAGATAGATAAATAATGATATAGATAGATATGAGAAAGATAGATAAATAATTAGCTAAATAGATATGAGATAGATAGACTGATACATACAGTTGCAAGAAAAAGTATGTGAACCCTTTGGAATTATATGGATTTCTGCACAATTTGGTCATAAAATATGGTTTGATTTTCATCTAACTCTCAACAATAGACAATCACAGTCTGCTTAAACTAATAACACACAAATAAATGTTACCATGTTTTTATTGAACACACCATGTAAACATTCACAGTGCAGGTGGAAAAAGTATGTAAACCCTTCAATTTAATAACTGGTTGAACCTCCTTTGGCAGCAATAACTTCAACCAAACTTTTCTGTAGTTGCAGATCAGACATGCACAATGGTCAGGAGTAATTCTTGACCATTCCCCATTATAGAACAGTTTCAGTTCAGCAATATTCTTGGGATGTCTGGTGTGAATCTCTTTCTTTAGGTCATGCCACAGCATCTCAATTGGGTTGAGGTCAGGACTCTGACTGGGCAAATACAGAATGCATATTTTCTTCTGTTTAAGCGATTCTGTTGATGATTTACTTCTATGCTTTGGGTCATTGTCCTGTTGCAACATCCATCTTCTGTTGAGCTTCAGCTGGTGGACAGATGGCCTTAAGTTCTCCTGCAAAATGTCTTGATAAACTTGGGAATTCAATTTTCCTTCGATGATAGCAATCCGTCCAGGCCCTGACGCAGCAAAGCAGCCCCAAACCATGATTCCCCCACCACCATACTTCACAGTTGGGATGAGGTTTTGATGTTGGTGTGCCGTGCCTCTTTTTCTCCACACATAGTGTTGTGTGTTTCTTTCAAACAACTCAACTTTGGTTTCATCTGTCCACAAAATATTTTGCCAGTACTGCTGTGGAAAATCCAGGTGCTCTTGTGCAAACTAAATGTGCAGCAATGTTTTTTTTTTTTTTTTGGACAGCAGTGGCTTCCTCTGTGGTATCCTCCCATGAAATCTATTCTTGTTTTGTGTTTTACGTGTCATAGATTTACTAACAGGGATGTTATCATATGCCAGAGACTTTTGTAAGTCTTTAGCATACACTCTAGGTGGGCATGCTGTGAGTTGTAGTTTTACCAAAGCTGGAGGCACCCTGGTTGTAAAACAATGAGATGGAGGTAAATAGACACTATCTTGTTTCTTAACCAGGATGCCTTAGCTATTGCATGAGATAGTGTCTTTTTACCTCCCACTAATCCCAACCTGCATCCCAAACTTCCCTCCCCAGAAAGGTACCTAACTTTGATGAATGGTAACTAGTGTTGAGCAGCATAGGCCATATTCGAATTTGCGATATTTCGCGAATATATGGGCGAATATTCGTCATATATTCGCTAAATTCGTATATTCGTAATATTTGCGTTTATTTTCGCATATGAGAAAATACGCCCATGTGAAAATTCACATATACGAAAATGAACAAACGAAAAATCACACATGTGAACATTCGCGTATGCGAACATTCACATATACGAAAATTCACAAATGCAAAAATTCTAATATGTGAAAATTCTTATATGCGAAAAATTAGTAAATGCGCAAATTAGCATATACAAAAATTAGTTTTTTTGCGAAAATTAACATATGCGGAAATTCGCACATACGAAAATCCACACATGCGAAAATTATCGTTTGCAAAAACTACCATATGCGAAAATACACGTATGCGAAATTCACATATGCGAAACTTCAAACAGGCGAAAATTCAAATATACGAAAATTCACACAGACGAAAATTCACATATGCGAACATTACCATTTGCGAAAATGATCATATGCGAAAATTATCACATGCGGAAATTCACATATGCGAAAATGCATATATGCGAAAATTACCATTTGCGAAAATTCACATATGCGGAAATTACCATTTGCGAAAATTAGCATATGCGAAAATTCGTACGCCATTCTCACACAGTGGTATTAGAGCCTTCTTTACACCACACAAGCTGGAAGCAGAGAGGGATGATCACTGTGATATGTACTGTGAAAAAAACCCCCCAAAAAAACGAATATTCGTAATTGCGAATATATATTTGCATTGCAAATATTAGCGCGCAACACTAATGGGAACCAGCTGCAGGCATTGAAAGTCTTCCTCTTCCAAGATATGAGCTGGTGGCAAGGTCTGTGGTAGAGCAGGAAACACAAACCATGTGCTCCTGCTCCACCAATAATGTGAGGGGAAGAGAGGGAAGGGGGTGGGGTGTCCCTCTTGGCTCCCCTCCTCTGCTCTTCTCTTCCCAGGCAGACTGCACGCCCCCTGCATTGATTTTACAGGGCCCGCATGCCTTAGATGTACAGAAAAACGGGCCCTCTCTAAGGCTCTGGCACGCCTGACGTAAGTCTGCTCCTGGGCTTCCTTACCAGTGGCCTCCTGCTTCAGTGCTTGGCTGCTGCAGGGGGTGCAGCTGGGTTCCGGGCCCTCTGAGAGCCCGGGCCCCTTACTGCTGTACTGGCTGTACCCCCCTGATGGCAGCCCCACCCCTGGGCCCCCTTGCACCTGTTCCCCTTGTACAGTTATCTTTATGCTGTGTATTATATATAAAAGTGTTATACCTTTAAGAATAGTAGACATGTGATTAACCTGTTGTCATGTGATTGTAACCCAGTGAGGTATCAGTGACCATGTGACCTATGGGACCCTTCAGAGTCTCCCTCATATAAGCCCTGAGTGGAGCCTCTGCTCTCTCTCTTGTATGCTGAGTTGCAGTAAGGTCAAGTCCTAGGTGTATGTTTGGAGTCCAGATGAGGCCTTTCGGAGCTCCGCACGCAGCGTCCGGAAGTTCATTACTCACGAGGGGGCCGGGAACACAGAAGCCCGCACACAGCGTTCGGAGTAATGAACTTCCGGACGCTGCGTGCGGAGCTCCGAAAGGCAGGGCAGCGCACAACCCCTTTAAATGGGGAAGACTCTGAGGGATCCCATAGGTCATCCTTAGGTCACATGGTCACTGATACCTCACTGGGTTACAATCACATGACAACAGGTTAATCACATGTCAACTGTTCTTAACACCTTGGGGACGGAGGGTTTTCCTGTTTTTGCACTCTCGTTTTTTCCACCTTACCTTTTAAAAATCATAACCCTTCCAATTTTGCACCTAAAAATCCATATCATGGCTTATTTTTTGCGCCATCAATTCTACTTTGTAATGACATCAGTCATTTTTCACAACAATCTACGGCAAAACGGAAAAAAAATCATCGTGTGACAAAATTTAAGAAAAAATGTCATTTTGTAAATTTGGGGGCTTCCGTTTCTACGCAGTACATTTTTTGGTAAAAATGACATCTTATCTTTATTCTGTAGGTCCATACGATTAAAATGATACCCTACTTTTATAGGTTTGATTTTGTATTACTTCTGGAAAAAATCCTAACTACATGCAGGAAAATGTATACGTTTAAAATTGTCAACTTCGGACCCCCACAACTTTTTATTTTTCTGCGTAAGGGGTGGTATGAGGACTCATCTTTTGAGCTGTGATCTAAAGTTTTTAGTGGTACCGTTTTTGTATTGATCTGACTTTTTGTTTGCCTTTTATTGATTTTTTTCATGATGTAAAAAGTGACCAAAAATACGCTATTTTGGATTCTGGAATTCTTTTGCACGTACTCCATTGGGGGTGATACAAACTTTTATTCACTTTTTTTTTTAAACTTTTTATTTTGCAATGTTATAGCTCCCATAGGGGACTATAACACTGCACACACTGATCTTTTACATTGATCAATGGTTTCTCATAGGAAACCATTGATCAATGATTCTGCTGCTTGACTGCTCATGCCTGGATCTCAGGCACTGAGCAATCGGACAGTGAGGAGGAAGGTAGGGACCCTCCTGCTGTCCTACAGCTGTTCGGGATGCCGCAGTTTCGCCGTGGCGAACCCGAACAGCCTACTGAGCTAACCGGCATTCATTTACTTTCACTGTAGACGCGGCATTCAGCTTTGAACGCCGCGTTTATAGGGTTAATAGCACGCAGCACCGCAATCAGTGCCGCGTGCTATTAGCCACGGGTACCGGCCGTTGTTAGAGGCTGGGCTCGACCCGCTGTGACCCCACATTATAGAACGGGAGTGGACGAAGGGCGTACAGGTACGCCCTCCGTCCCCAACAGGTTAAAGGCATAACACTTTTATATACAATACACAGCATAAAGATAACTGTACAAGGGGAACAGGTACAAGGGGGCCCAGCAGGTACAAGGGGGCCCAGGGGACACTGTAGGGAGGCTGCCTGACCAGGCAGCAAGGGTACAGGGGTGCAACTCCTGTACTGGGCCACCACAAACTCCCCCTTTTTACAACCGCTCCCTGGTATGGCCCGCATCATCTGCCACACAGGTCCAGCGGATCCACTAGCTCCAGTGTTCCTGTCTTCCAACCGTGAGTGTTACAGATACCTCCTATATAAATTGCCTTGGACAAAAAGATATGGAACATTTCAAACATTTTTGGTATAAACACGTTATATACACTTTATTACAATGTGCCTTAAGCTATACAACAATGACAATATTTGCATTTACTGGTGCAAAAAAGAATAAGCAAAATATATCACTCTGAAAATATATTTTTAGAGTACCGCTCCACAGTTCTGCTACATTTAGAGTTCTCAGTAAAGGATCACGGCTATAAACCAGACACATACACTTACACAAATGGTTACAGAAGTTCTTGGTGAGTTCACCAGGCACTTTTCTTAAACGTTGCATAACCTTAAAAAACAAAAAGTGGTACTTCCACAGAAACAAAGTCAGTCTCTCGACTACAAAGTTATCAAACATAGAGCTTTAGCTTGGAAACTTTTTGTTCCAGCCTCGCTGCTTCCTAGGCTGGGACATATAACGGGGACCTCGGGACTGTGCGAAAATTCACATATGCGAACGTTCACCCAGACAAAAATTTACATATGCGTAAAGTCACGCAGACGAAAATTCACATATGCGAAAATACATATATGCGAAAATTACCATTTGCGAAAATTCACATATGCGAAAATTCAGCCAGATGAAAATTCACATATGCGAAAATACAAACAGACAGAAATTCACATATGCGAAAATACATATATGCGAAAATTACCATTTGCGAAAATTCACATATGCGAAAATGCATATATGCGAAAATTATCACATACGAAAATTATCACATGCGAATATTCACATATGCAAAAATTTGCATATGCGAAAATTCGTACGCCAGTCTCACACAGTAGTATTAGAGCCTTCTTTACACCACACAAGCTGGAAGCAGAGAGGGATGATCACTGTGATATGTACTGTGAAAAAAAATACGAATATTCGTAATTGCGAATAAATATTTGCATTGCAAATATTAGCGCGCAACACTAATGGGAACCAGCTGCAGGCATTGAAAGTCTTCCCCTTCCAAGATATGAGCTGGTGGCAAGGTCTGTGGTATAGCAGGAAACACAAACCATGTGCTCCTGCTCCACCAATAGTGTGAGGGGGAAGAGAGGGAAGGGGGTGGGGTGTCCCTCTCGGCTCCCCTCCTCTGCTCTTCTCTTCCCAGGCAGACTGCACGCCCCCTGCATTGATTTTACAGGGCCCGCATGCCTTAGATGTACAGAAAAACGGGCCCTCTCTAAGGCTCTGGCACGCCTGACGTAAGTCTGCTCCTGGGCTTCCTTACCAGTGGCCTCCTGCTTCAGTGCTTGGCTGCTGCAGGGGGTGCAGCTGGGTTCCGGGCCCTCTGAGAGCCCGGGCCCCTTACTGCTGTACTGGCTGTACCCCCCTGATGGCAGCCCCGCCCCTGGGCCCCCTTGCACCTGTTCCCCTTGTACAGTTATCTTTATGCTGTGTATTATATATAAAAGTGTTATACCTTTAAGAATAGTAGACATGTGATTAACCTGTTGTCATATGATTGTAACCCAGTGAGGTATCAGTGACCATGTGACCTAAGGGTGACCTATGGGACCCTTCAGAGTCTCCCTCATATAAGCCCTGAGTGGAGCCTCTGCTCTTTCTCTTGTATGCTGAGTTGCAGTAAGGTCAAGTCCTAGGTGTATGTTTGGAGTCCAGATGAGGCCTTTCGGAACTCCGCACGCAGCGTCCGGAAGTTCATTACTCACGAGGGGGCCGGGAACACAGAAGCCCGCACACAGCGTTTGGAGTAATGAACTTCCGGACGCTGCGTGCGGAGCTCCGAAAGGCAGGGCAGCGCACAACCCCTTTAAATGGGGAAGACTCTGAGGGATCCCATAGGTCATCCTTAGGTCACATGGTCACTGATACCTCACTGGGTTACAATCACATGACAACAGGTTAATCACATGTCAACTGTTCTTAACACCTTGGAGACGGAGGGTTTTCCTGTTTTTGCACTCTCGTTTTTTCCACCTTACCTTTTAAAAATCATAACCCTTCCAATTTTGCACATAAAAATCCATATCATGGCTTATTTTTTGCGCCATCAATTCTACTTTGTAATGACATCAGTCATTTTTCACAACAATCTACGGCAAAACGGAAAAAAAATCATCGTGTGACAAAATTTAAGAAAAAATGTCATTTTGTAAATTTGGGGGCTTCCGTTTCTACGCAGTACATTTTTTGGTAAAAATGACATCTTATCTTTATTCTGTAGGTCCATACGATTAAAATGATACCCTACTTTTATAGGTTTGATTTTGTATTACTTCTGGAAAAAATCCTAACTACATGCAGGAAAATGTATACGTTTAAAATTGTCAACTTCGGACCCCCACAACTTTTTATTTTTCTGCGTAAGGGGTGGTATGAGGACTCATCTTTTGAGCTGTGATCTAAAGTTTTTAGTGGTACCGTTTTTGTATTGATCTGACTTTTTGTTTGCCTTTTATTGATTTTTTTCATGATGTAAAAAGTGACCAAAAATACGCTATTTTGGATTCTGGAATTCTTTTGCACGTACTCCATTGGGGGTGATACAAACTTTTATTCACTTTTTTTTTAAACTTTTTATTTTGCAATGTTATAGCTCCCATAGGGGACTATAACACTGCACACACTGATCTTTTACATTGATCAATGGTTTCTCATAGGAAACCATTGATCAATGATTCTGCTGCTTGACTGCTCATGCCTGGATCTCAGGCACTGAGCAATCGGACAGTGAGGAGGAAGGTAGGGACCCTCCTGCTGTCCTACAGCTGTTCGGGATGCCGCAGTTTCGCCGTGGCGAACCCGAACAGCCTACTGAGCTAACCGGCATTCATTTACTTTCACTGTAGACGCGGCATTCAGCTTTGAACGCCGCGTTTATAGGGTTAATAGCACGCAGCACCGCAATCAGTGCCGCGTGCTATTAGCCACGGGTACCGGCCGTTGTTAGAGGCTGGGCTCGACCCGCTGTGACCCCACATTATAGAACGGGAGTGGACGAAGGGCGTACAGGTACGCCCTCCGTCCCCAACAGGTTAAAGGCATAACACTTTTATATACAATACACAGCATAAAGATAACTGTACAAGGGGAACAGGTACAAGGGGGCCCAGCAGGTACAAGGGGGCCCAGGGGACACTGTAGGGAGGCTGCCTGACCAGGCAGCAAGGGTACAGGGGTGCAACTCCTGTACTGGGCCACCACAAACTCCCCCTTTTTACAACCGCTCCCTGGTATGGCCCGCATCATCTGCCACACAGGTCCAGCGGATCCACTAGCTCCAGTGTTCCTGTCTTCCAACCGTGAGTGTTACAGATACCTCCTATATAAATTGCCTTGGACAAAAAGATATGGAACATTTCAAACATTTTTGGTATAAACACGTTATATACACTTTATTACAATGTGCCTTAAGCTATACAACAATGACAATATTTGCATTTACTGGTGCAAAAAAGAATAAGCAAAATATATCACTCTGAAAATATATTTTTAGAGTACCGCTCCACAGTTCTGCTACATTTAGAGTTCTCAGTAAAGGATCACGGCTATAAACCAGACACATACACTTACACAAATGGTTACAGAAGTTCTTGGTGAGTTCACCAGGCACTTTTCTTAAACGTTGCATAACCTTAAAAAACAAAAAGTGGTACTTCCACAGAAACAAAGTCAGGCTCTCGACTACAAAGTTATCAAACATAGAGCTTTAGCTTGGAAACTTTTTGTTCCAGCCTCGCTGCTTCCTAGGCTGGGACATATAACGGGGACCTCGGGACCGTGCGAAAATTCACATATGCGAAAGTTCACCCAGACAGAAATTCACATATGCGAAAAGTCACCCAGACGAAAATTCACTTATGCGAAAATGCATATATGCGAAAATTATCATTTGCGAAAATTCACATATGCGAAATTCAACCAGATGAAAATTCACATATGCGAAAATACAAACAGACAGAAATTCACATATGCGCAAATTCAGCCAGATGAAAATTCACATATGCGAAAATACAAACAGACAGAAATTCACATATGCGAAAATACATATATGCGGAAATTACCATTTGCGAAAATTACCACTTGCGAAAATTCACATATGCGAAAATGCATATATGCGAAAATTATCACATGCGAAAATTCACATATGCAAAAATTTGCATATGCGAAAATTCGTACGCCAGTCTCACACAGTAGTATTAGAGCCTTCTTTACACCACACAAGCTGGAAGCAGAGAGGTATGATCACTGTGATATGTACTGTGAAAAAAAATACGAATATTCGTAATTGCGAATATATATTTGCATTGCAAATATTAGCGCGCAACACTAATGGGAACCAGCTACAGGCATTGAAAGTCTTCCTCTTCCAAGATATGAGCTGGTGGCAAGGTCTGTGGTATAGCAGGAAACACAAACCATGTGCTCCTGCTCCACCAATAGTGTGAGGGGGAAGAGAGGGAAGGGGGTGGGGTGTCCCTCTCGGCTCCCCTCCTCTGCTCTTCTCTTCCCAGGCAGACTGCACGCCCCCTGCATTGATTTTACAGGGCCCGCATGCCTTAGATGTACAGAAAAACGGGCCCTCTCTAAGGCTCTGGCACGCCTGACGTAAGTCTGCTCCTGGGCTTCCTTACCAGTGGCCTCCTGCTTCAGTGCTTGGCTGCTGCAGGGGGTGCAGCTGGGTTCTGGGCCCTCTGGGAGCCCGGGCCCCTTACTGCTGTACTGGCTGTACCCCCCTGATGGCAGCCCCGCCCCTGGGCCCCCTTGCACCTGTTCCCCTTGTACAGTTATCTTTATGCTGTGTATTATATATAAAAGTGTTATACCTTTAAGAATAGTAGACATGTGATTAACCTGTTGTCATGTGATTGTAACCCAGTGAGGTATCAGTGACCATGTGACCTAAGGGTGACCTATGGGACCCTTCAGAGTCTCCCTCATATAAGCCCTGAGTGGAGCCTCTGCTCTCTCTCTTGTATGCTGAGTTGCAGTAAGGTCAAGTCCTAGGTGTATGTTTGGAGTCCAGATGAGGCCTTTCGGAGCTCCGCACGCAGCGTCCGGAAGTTCATTACTCACGAGGGGGCCGGGAACACAGAAGCCCGCACACAGCGTTCGGAGTAATGAACTTCCGGACGCTGCGTGCGGAGCTCCGAAAGGCAGGGCAGCGCACAACCCCTTTAAATGGGGAAGACTCTGAGGGATCCCATAGGTCATCCTTAGGTCACATGGTCACTGATACCTCACTGGGTTACAATCACATGACAACAGGTTAATCACATGTCAACTGTTCTTAACACCTTGGGGACGGAGGGTTTTCCTGTTTTTGCACTCTCGTTTTTTCCACCTTACCTTTTAAAAATCATAACCCTTCCAATTTTGCACCTAAAAATCCATATCATGGCTTATTTTTTGCGCCATCAATTCTACTTTGTAATGACATCAGTCATTTTTCACAACAATCTACGGCAAAACGGAAAAAAAATCATCGTGGTACCGTTTTTGTATTGATCTGACTTTTTGTTTGCCTTTTATTGATTTTTTTCATGATGTAAAAAGTGACCAAAAATACGCTATTTTGGATTCTGGAATTCTTTTGCACGTACTCCATTGGGGGTGATACAAACTTTTATTCACTTTTTTTTTTTTAAACTTTTTATTTTGCAATGTTATAGCTCCCATAGGGGACTATAACGCTGCACACACTGATCTTTTACATTGATCAATGGTTTCTCATAGGAAACCATTGATCAATGATTCTGCTGCTTGACTGCTCATGCCTGGATCTCAGGCACTGAGCAATCAGACAGTGAGGAGGAAGGTAGGGACCCTCCTGCTGTCCTACAGCTGTTCGGGATGCCGCAGTTTCGCCGTGGCGAACCCGAACAGCCTACTGAGCTAACCGGCATTCATTTACTTTCACTGTAGACGCGGCATTCAGCTTTGAACGCCGCGTTTATAGGGTTAATAGCACGCAGCACCGCAATCAGTGCCGCGTGCTATTAGCCACGGGTCCCGGCCGTTGTTAGAGGCTGGGCTCGACCCGCTGTGACCCCACATTATAGAACGGGAGTGGACGAAGGGCGTACAGGTACGCCCTCCGTCCCCAACAGGTTAAAGGCATAACACTTTTATATACAATACACAGCATAAAGATAACTGTACAAGGGGAACAGGTACAAGGTGGCCCAGCAGGTACAAGGGGGCCCAGGGGACACTGTAGGGAGGCTGCCTGACCAGGCAGCAAGGGTACAGGGGTGCAACTCCTGTACTGGGCCACCACAAACTCCCCCTTTTTACAACCGCTCCCTGGTATGGCCCGCATCATCTGCCACACAGGTCCAGCGGATCCACTAGCTCCAGTGTTCCTGTCTTCCAACCGTGAGTGTTACAGATACCTCCTATATAAATTGCCTTGGACAAAAAGATATGGAACATTTCAGACATTTTTGGTATAAACACGTTATATACACTTTATTACAATGTGCCTTAAGCTATACAACAATGACAATATTTGCATTTACTGGTGCAAAAAAGAATAAGCAAAATATATCACTCTGAAAATATATTTTTAGAGTACCGCTCCACAGTTCTGCTACATTTAGAGTTCTCAGTAAAGGATCACGGCTACAAACCAGACACATACACTTACACAAATGGTTACAGAAGTTCTTGGTGAGTTCACCAGGCACTTTTCTTAAACGTTGCATAACCTTAAAAAACAAAAAGTGGTACTTCCACAGAAACAAAGTCAGTCTCTCGACTACAAAGTTATCAAACATAGAGCTTTAGCTTGGAAACTTTTTGTCCCAGCCTCGCTGCTTCCTAGGCTGGGACATATAACGGGGACCTCGGGACTGTGCGAAAATTCACATATGCGAAAGCTCACCCAGACAGAAATTCACATATGCGAAAAGTCACCCAGACGAAAATTCACATATGCGAAAATGCATATATGCGAAAATTAACATTTGCGAAAATTCAGCCAGATGAAAATTCACATATGCGAAAATACAAACAGCCAGAAATTCACATATGCGAAAATTCAGCCAGATGAAAATTCACATATGCGAAAATACAAACAGACAGAAATTCACATATGCGAAATTCACATATGCGAAAATACATATATGCGGAAATTACCATTTGCGAAAATTACCACTTGCGAAAATTCACATATGCGAAAATTCACATATGCGAAAATTATCACATACGAAAATTATCACATGCGAAAATTCACATATGCAAAAATTTGCATATGCGAAAATTCGTACGCCAGTCTCACACAGTAGTATTAGAGCCTTCTTTACACCACACAAGCTGGAAGCAGAGAGGGATGATCACTGTGGTATGTACTGTGAAAAAAAATACGAATATTCGTAATTGCGAATATATATTTGCATTGCAAATATTAGCGCGCAACACTAATGGGAACCAGCTGCAGGCATTGAAAGTCTTCCTCTTCCAAGATATGAGCTGGTGGCAAGGTCTGTGGTATAGCAGGAAACACAAACCATGTGCTCCTGCTCCACCAATAGTGTGAGGGGGAAGAGAGGGAAGGGGGTGGGGTGTCCCTCTCGGCTCCCCTCCTCTGCTCTTCTCTTCCCAGGCAGACTGCACGCCCCCTGCATTGATTTTACAGGGCCCGCATGCCTTAGATGTACAGAAAAACGGGCCCTCTCTAAGGCTCTGGCACACCTGACGTAAGTCTGCTCCTGGGCTTCCTTACCAGTGGCCTCCTGCTTCAGTGCTTGGCTGCTGCAGGGGGTGCAGCTGGGTTCCGGGCCCTCTGAGAGCCCGGGCCCCTTACTGCTGTACTGGCTGTACCCCCCTGATGGCAGCCCCGCCCCTGGGCCCCCTTGCACCTGTTCCCCTTGTACAGTTATCTTTATGCTGTGTATTATATATAAAAGTGTTATACCTTTAAGAATAGTAGACATGTGATTAACCTGTTGTCATGTGATTGTAACCCAGTGAGGTATCAGTGACCATGTGACCTAAGGGTGACCTATGGGACCCTTCAGAGTCTCCCTCATATAAGCCCTGAGTGGAGCCTCTGCTCTCTCTCTTGTATGCTGAGTTGCAGTAAGGTCAAGTCCTAGGTGTATGTTTGGAGTCCAGATGAGGTCTTTCGGAGCTCCGCACGCAGCGTCCGGAAGTTCATTACTCACGAGGGGGCCGGGAACACAGAAGCCCGCACACAGCGTTCGGAGTAATGAACTTCCGGACGCTGCGTGCGGAGCTCCGAAAGGCAGGGCAGCGCACAACCCCTTTAAATGGGGAAGACTCTGAGGGATCCCATAGGTCATCCTTAGGTCACATGGTCACTGATACCTCACTGGGTTACAATCACATGACAACAGGTTAATCACATGTCAACTGTTCTTAACACCTTGGGGACGGAGGGTTTTCCTGTTTTTGCACTCTCGTTTTTTCCACCTTACCTTTTAAAAATCATAACCCTTCCAATTTTGCACCTAAAAATCCATATCATGGCTTATTTTTTGCGCCATCAATTCTACTTTGTAATGACATCAGTCATTTTTCACAACAATCTACGGCAAAACGGAAAAAAAATCATCGTGTGACAAAATTTAAGAAAAAATGTAATTTTGTAAATTTGGGGGCTTCCGTTTCTACGCAGTACATTTTTTGGTAAAAATGACATCTTATCTTTATTCTGTAGGTCCATGCAATTAAAATGATACCCTACTTTTATAGGTTTGATTTTGTATTACTTCTGGAAAAAATCCTAACTACATGCAGGAAAATGTATACGTTTAAAATTGTCATCTTCTGACCCCCACAACTTTTTATTTTTCCGCGTAAGGGGTGGTATGAGGACTCATCTTTTGAGCTGTGATCTAAAGTTTTTAGTGGTACCGTTTTTGTATTGATCTGACTTTTTGTTTGCCTTTTATAGATTTTTTTCATGATGTAAAAAGTGACCAAAAATAAGCTATTTTGGATTCTGGAATTCTTTTGCACGTACTCCATTGGGGTGATACAAACTTTTATTCACTTTTTTTTTTAAACTTTTTATTTTGCAATGTTATAGCTCCCATAGTGGACTATAACACTGCACACACTGATCTTTTACATTGATCAATGGTTTCTCATAGGAAACCATTGATCAATGATTCTGCTGCTTGACTGCTCATGCCTGGATCTCAGGCACTGAGCAATCGGACAGTGAGGAGGAAGGTAGGGACCCTCCTGCTGTCCTACAGCTGTTCGGGATGCCGCAGTTTCGCCGTGGCGAACCCGAACAGCCTACTGAGCTAACCGGCATTCATTTACTTTCACTTTAGACGCGGCATTCAGCTTTGAACGCCGCGTCTATAGGGTTAATAGCACGCAGCACCGCAATCAGTGCCGCGTGCTATTAGCCACGGGTCCCGGCCGTTGTTAGAGGCTGGGCTCGACCCGCTGTGGCCCCACATTATAGAACGGGAGTGGGCGAAGGGCGTACAGGTACGCCCTCCGTCCCCAACAGGTTAAAGGCATAACACTTTTATATACAATACACAGCATAAAGATAACTGTACAAGGGGAACAGGTACAAGGGGGCCCAGCAGGTACAAGGGGGCCCAGGGGACACTGTAGGGAGGCTGCCTGACCAGGCAGCAAGGGTACAGGGGTGCAACTCCTGTACTGGGCCACCACAAACTCCCCCTTTTTACAACCGCTCCCTGGTATGGCCCGCATCATCTGCCACACAGGTCCAGCGGATCCACTAGCTCCAGTGTTCCTGTCTTCCAACCGTGAGTGTTACAGATACCTCCTATATAAATTGCCGTGGACAAAAAGATATGGAACATTTCAGACATTTTTGGTATAAGCACGTTATATACACTTTATTACAATGTGCCTTAAGCTATACAACAATGACAATATTTGCATTTACTGGTGCAAAAAAGAATAAGCAAAATATATCACTCTGAAAATATATTTTTAGAGTACCGCTCCACAGTTCTGCTACATTTAGAGTTCTCAGTAAAGGATCACGGCTATAAACCAGACACATACACTTACACAAATGGTTACAGAAGTTCTTGGTGAGTTCACCAGGCACTTTTCTTAAACGTTGCATAACCTTAAAAAACAAAAGTGCTACTTCCACAGAAACAAAGTCAGTCTCTCGACTACAAAGTTATCAAACATAGAGCTTTAGCTTGGAAACTTTTTGTTCCAGCCTCGCTGCTTCCTAAGCTGGGACATATAACGGGGACCTCGGGACTGTGCGAAAAATCGCATATGCGAAAGTGCACATATGCGAAAATTCACATATGCGAAAATTATCATTCACGAAAATTCACATATGCGAAAAGTCAACCGGACGAAAATTCACATATTCGAATATTCACCCAGCCATAAATTCACATATGCGAAAATACACCCAGACAGAAATTCACATATGCCAAAATTCACATATGCGAAAATACATATGTGCTAAAATTGCCATTTGCGAAAATTACCATTTGCGAAAATTCACATATGCGAAAATGCATATATGCGAAAATGACCATTTGCGAAAATTATAACATACGAAAATGATCACATGCGAAAATTCACATATGCAAAAATTTGCATATGCGAAAATTCGTACGCCAGTCTCACACAGTAGTATTAGAGCCTTCTTTACACCACACAAGCTGGAAGCAGACAGGGATGATCACTGTGATATGTACTGTGAAAAAAAAAACGAATATTCGTAATTGCGAATATATATTTGTATTGCAAATATTAGCGCGCAACACTAATGGGAACCAGCTGCAGGCATTGAAAGTCTTCCTCTTCCAAGATATGAGCTGGTGGCAAGGTCTGTGGTAGAGCAGGAAACACAACCATGTGCTCCTGCTCCACCAATAGTGTGAGGGGAAGAGAGGGAAGGGGGTGGGGTGTCCCTCTCGGCTCCCCTCCTCTGCTCTTCTCTTCCCAGGCAGACTGCACGCCCCCTGCATTGATTTTACAGGGACCCTTACTGCTGTACTGGCTGTATCATCCTGATGGCAGCCCCGCCCCTGGGCCCCCTTGCACCTGTTCCCCTTGTACAGTTATCTTTATGCTGTGTATTATATATAAAAGTGTTATACCTTTAAGAATAGTTGACATGTGATTAACCTGTTGTCATGTGATTGTAACCCAGTGAGGTATCAGTGACCATGTGATCTAAGGGTGACCTATGGGACCCCTCAGAGTCTCCCTCATATAAGCCCTGAGGCTGGGACATATAACGGGGACCTTGGGATTGTGCCCCCTCCAAATGAATAACTTGTGTGTTCCAATTTACCCTGCACAAGGTAGACTCAGTGATAGTGGGTGTTACGCCGAGCGCTCCGGGTTCCCGCTCCTCCCCGGAGCGCTCGCTTCACCTCCTCCGCTGCAGCGCCCCGGTCACGTCCTCTGACCCGGGGCGCTGCGATCCTGCTGCTAGCCGGGATGCGATTCGCGATGCGGGTAGCGCCCGCTCGCGATGCGCACCCCGGCTCTCCTACCTGACTCGCTCCCCGTCTGTTCTGTCCCGGCGCGCGCGGCCCCGCTCCCTAGGGCGCGCGCGCGCCGGGTCTCTGCGATTTAAAGGGCCACTGCGCCGCTGATTGGCGCAGTGGTTCCAATTAGAGTTATCACCTGTGCACTCCCTATATTACCTCACTTCCCTTGCACTCCCTTGCCGGATCTTGTTGCCTTAGTGCCAGTGAAAGCGTTCCTTGTGTGTCCCTTGCCAGTGTTTCCAGACCTTCTGCCGTTGCCCCTGACTACGATCCTTGCTGCCTGCCCCGACCTTCTGCTACGTCCGACCTTGCTTCTGCCTACTCCCTTGTACCGCGCCTATCTTCAGCAGCCAGAGAGGTGAGCCGTTGCTAGTGGATACGACCTGGTCACTACCGCCGCAGCAAGACCATCCCGCTTTGCGGCGGGCTCTGGTGAAAACCAGTAGTGGCTTAGAACCGGTCCACTAGCACGGTCCACGCCAATCCCTCTCTGGCACAGAGGGTCCACTACCTGCCAGCCGGCATCGTGACAGTAGATCCGGCCATGGATCCCGCTGAAGTTCCTCTGCCAGTTGTCGCTGACCTCACCACGGTGGTCGCCCAGCAGTCACAACAGATTGCGCAACAAGGCCAACAGCTGTCTCAACTGACCATTATGCTACAACAGTTGCTACCACAGCTTCAGCAATCATCTCCTCCGCCAGCTCCTGCACCTCCTCCGCAGCGAGTGGCCGCTCCTGGGATACGCTTATCCTTGCCGGATAAGTTTGATGGGGACTCTAAGTTTTGCCGTGGCTTTCTTTCCCAATGTTCCCTGCATCTGGAGATGATGTCGGACCTGTTTCCCACTGAAAGGTCTAAGGTGGCTTTCGTAGTCAGTCTTCTGTCCGGAAAAGCCCTGTCATGGGCCACACCGCTCTGGGACCGCAATGACCCCGTCACTGCCTCAGTACACTCCTTCTTCTCGGAAATCCGAAGTGTCTTTGAGGAACCTGCCCGAGCCTCTTCTGCTGAGACTGCCCTGTTGAACCTGGTCCAGGGTAATTCTTCCGTTGGCGAGTATGCCGTACAATTCCGTACACTTGCTTCAGAATTGTCCTGGAATAATGAGGCCCTCTGCGCGACCTTCAAAAAAGGCCTATCCAGCAACATTAAAGATGTTCTGGCCGCACGAGAAATTCCTGCTAATCTACATGAACTTATTCACCTAGCCACTCGCATTGACATGCGTTTTTCTGAAAGGCGTCAGGAACTCCGCCAAGATATGGACTCTGTTCGCACGAGGCGTTTCGTCTCCTCGGCTCCTCTCTCCTCTGGTCCCCTGCAATCTGTTCCTGTGCCTCCCGCCGTGGAGGCTATGCAGGTCGACCGGTCTCGCCTGACACCTCAAGAGAGGACACGACGCCGTATGGAGAACCTCTGCCTGTACTGTGCTAGTACCGAACACTTCCTGAGGGATTGTCCTATCCGTCCTCCCCGCCTGGAAAGACGTACGCTGACTCCGCACAAAGGAGAGACAGTCCTTGATGTCTACTCTGCTTCTCCACGTCTTACTGTGCCTGTGCGGATGTCTGCTTCTGCCTTCTCCTTCTCTACAGTGGCCTTCTTGGACTCTGGTTCTGCAGGAAATTTTATTTTGGCCTCTCTCGTCAACAGGTTCAACATCCCAGTGACCAGTCTCGCCAGACCCCTCTACATCAATTGTGTAAATAATGAAAGATTGGACTGTACCATACGTTTCCGCACGGAGCCCCTTCTTATGAGCATCGGATCTCATCATGAGAGGATTGAACTTTTGGTCCTCCCCAATTGCACCTCGGAGATTCTCCTTGGACTTCCCTGGCTTCAACTTCATTCCCCAACCCTGGATTGGTCCACTGGGGAGATCAAGAGTTGGGGGTCCTCTTGTTCTAAGAACTGTCTAAAACCGGTTCCCAGTAACCCTTGCCGTAACTCTGTGGTTCCTCCAGTAACCGGTCTCCCCAAGGCCTATATGGACTTCGCGGATGTATTCTGCAAAAAACAAGCTGAGACTCTACCTCCTCACAGGCCTTATGATTGCCCTATCGACCTCCTCCCGGGTACTACTCCACCCCGGGGCAGAATTTATCCTCTCTCTGCCCCAGAGACTCTTGCCATGTCCGAATACGTCCAGGAGAATCTAAAAAGGGGCTTTATCCGTAAATCCTCCTCTCCTGCCGGAGCCGGATTTTTTTTTGTCTCCAAAAAAGATGGCTCCCTACGTCCTTGCATTGACTACCGCGGTCTTAATAAAATCACGGTTAAGAACCGCTACCCCTTACCCCTCATCTCTGAACTCTTTGATCGCCTCCAAGGTGCCCACATCTTCACTAAATTGGACTTAAGAGGCGCCTATAACCTCATCCGCATCAGAGAGGGGGACGAGTGGAAAACGGCATTTAACACCAGAGATGGACACTTTGAGTATCTGGTCATGCCCTTTGGACTGTGCAATGCCCCTGCCGTCTTCCAAGACTTTGTCAATGAAATTTTTCGTGATCTATTATACTCCTGTGTTGTGGTATATCTGGACGATATCCTAATTTTTTCTGCCAATCTAGAGGAACACCGCCGGCATGTCCGTATGGTTCTTCAGAGACTTCGTGACAACCAACTCTATGCCAAAATTGAGAAATGTCTGTTTGAATGCCAATCTCTTCCTTTTCTAGGATATTTGGTCTCTGGCCAGGGACTACAGATGGATCCAGACAAACTCTCTGCCGTCCTAAATTGGCCACGCCCCTCCGGACTCCGTGCTATCCAACGCTTTTTGGGGTTCGCCAATTATTACAGGCAATTTATTCCACATTTTTCTACCATTGTGGCTCCTATCGTGGCTTTAACCAAGAAAAATGCTGATCCCAAGTCCTGGCCTCCTCAAGCAGAAGACTCCTTTAAACAACTCAAGTCTGCCTTTTCTTCGGCTCCCGTGCTCTCCAGACCTGACCCTTCCAAACCCTTCCTATTGGAGGTTGATGCCTCCTCAGTAGGAGCTGGAGCTGTTCTTCTACAAAAAAATCCTTCCGGGCATGCTGTCACTTGTGGTTTTTTCTCTAGGACCTTCTCTCCAGCGGAGAGGAACTACTCCATCGGGGATCGAGAGCTTCTAGCCATTAAATTAGCACTTGAGGAATGGAGGCATCTGCTGGAGGGATCAAGATTTCCTGTTATTATCTACACCGACCACAAGAACCTCTCCTACCTCCAGTCGGCCCAACGGCTGAATCCTCGCCAGGCCCGGTGGTCTCTGTTCTTTGCCCGATTTAATTTTGAGATTCACTTTCGTCCTGCCGATAAGAACATTAGAGCCGATGCTCTCTCTCGTTCCTCGGATGCCTCAGAAGTTGATCTCCCTCCGCAACACATCATTCCACCCGACTGCCTGATCTCCACTTCTCCTGCCTCCATCAGACAGACTCCTCCAGGAAAGACCTTTGTTTTCCCACGCCAACGCCTCGGAATCCTCAAATGGGGTCACTCCTCCCATCTCGCAGGTCATGCGGGCATCAAGAAATCTGTGCAACTCATCTCCCGCTTCTATTGGTGGCCGACTCTGGAGACGGATGTTGGGGACTTTGTGCGAGCCTGCACTATCTGTGCCCGGGATAAGACTCCTCGCCAGAAGCCCGCTGGGTTTCTTCATCCTCTGCCTGTCCCCGAACAGCCTTGGTCTCTGATTGGTATGGATTTTATTACTGATTTACCCCCTTCCCGTGGCAACACCGTTATTTGGGTGGTCGTTGATCGATTCTCCAAAATGGCACATTTCATTCCTCTTCCTGGTCTTCCTTCTGCGCCTCAGTTGGCTAAACAATTTTTTGTACACATTTTTCGTCTTCACGGGTTGCCTACGCAGATTGTCTCGGATAGAGGGGTCCAATTCGTGTCTAAATTCTGGAGAGCTCTCTGTAAACAACTCAAGATTAAATTAAATTTTTCCTCTGCATATCATCCCCAGTCCAATGGACAAGTAGAAAGAATTAACCAGATCCTGGGTGATTATTTGCGACATTTTGTTTCCTCCCGCCAGGATGACTGGGCAGATCTCCTTCCATGGGCCGAATTCTCGTATAACTTCAGGGTCTCTGAATCTTCCTCCAAATCCCCATTTTTCGTGGTGTACGGCCGTCACCCTCTTCCCCCCCTCCCTACCCCCTTGCCCTCTGGTCTGCCCGCTGTGGATGAAATTTCTCGTGACCTTTCCATTATATGGAGAGAGACCCAAAATTCTCTCTTACAGGCTTCTTCACGCATGAAGAGGTTCGCAGATAAGAAAAGAAGAGCTCCCCCCGTTTTTTCCCCTGGAGACAAGGTATGGCTCTCCGCTAAATATGTCCGCTTCCGTGTCCCTAGCTACAAGTTGGGACCACGCTATCTTGGTCCTTTCAAAATTCTGTGTCAAATTAATCCTGTCTCTTATAAACTTCTTCTTCCTCCTTCTCTTCGTATCCCTAATGCCTTTCACGTCTCTCTTCTCAAACCACTCATCCTCAACCGTTTTTCTCCCAAATCTGTTCCTCCCACTCCTGTTTCCGGCTCCTCGGACGTCTTCTCGGTCAAGGAGATTTTGGCTGCCAAAAAGGTCAGAGGAAAAAATTTTTTTTTAGTAGACTGGGAGGGTTGTGGTCCTGAAGAGAGATCCTGGGAACCTGAGGACAACATCCTTGACAAAAGTCTGCTCCTCAGGTTCTCAGGCTCCAAGAAGAGGGGGAGACCCAAGGGGGGGGGTACTGTTACGCCGAGCGCTCCGGGTTCCCGCTCCTCCCCGGAGCGCTCGCTTCACCTCCTCCGCTGCAGCGCCCCGGTCACGTCCTCTGACCCGGGGCGCTGCGATCCTGCTGCTAGCCGGGATGCGATTCGCGATGCGGGTAGCGCCCGCTCGCGATGCGCACCCCGGCTCTCCTACCTGACTCGCTCCCCGTCTGTTCTGTCCCGGCGCGCGGCCCCGCTCCCTAGGGCGCGCGCGCGCCGGGTCTCTGCGATTTAAAGGGCCACTGCGCCGCTGATTGGCGCAGTGGTTCCAATTAGAGTTATCACCTGTGCACTCCCTATATTACCTCACTTCCCTTGCACTCCCTTGCCGGATCTTGTTGCCTTAGTGCCAGTGAAAGCGTTCCTTGTGTGTCCCTTGCCAGTGTTTCCAGACCTTCTGCCGTTGCCCCTGACTACGATCCTTGCTGCCTGCCCCGACCTTCTGCTACGTCCGACCTTGCTTCTGCCTACTCCCTTGTACCGCGCCTATCTTCAGCAGCCAGAGAGGTGAGCCGTTGCTAGTGGATACGACCTGGTCACTACCGCCGCAGCAAGACCATCCCGCTTTGCGGCGGGCTCTGGTGAAAACCAGTAGTGGCTTAGAACCGGTCCACTAGCACGGTCCACGCCAATCCCTCTCTGGCACAGAGGGTCCACTACCTGCCAGCCGGCATCGTGACAGTGGGACTAATGGTAACCACCATTTGCACAGCAGCAGCTTGCCCCACTGGGGGACAAGGTGTCTATTGGGCCAGCCAAACCTCCTCCTCAGCAGGAGTAGGCCGAGGCACTTTAGTCGGTGCCCGGTGAGCAGGCCAAACCTCCTCAGCGACAGGAGTAGGCCAGGGCACATCTTTACTGGATATTACTGCTCCTCAACTTGGGGTGTACTTGAGAGAGGTGACAGCCATCTTAGGTAACTTTGACAAGTACTTATGCATATCATGGACTACTTGTGACTCATTGCCAAAGATCCACCAGGGCAGTGGTGGTGACCGGGGACATGCTGTGGGCTTCTGGACCTGGGTGGTATGCTCTGGGCTGGGGGTAGATGGAGGGGTAGAGAAAGCAGCCACAGCTGGGCTACTCACTTCTGACTCCTCTGTAGGGATTTCCGACCAGGATCCACAGGTCCGGTGATGAGGGGACAGCCTCACCAGCGACACTCCTCTGGAAGACGCCGGCGTTCCTCCCACCGGGGTTGTGGGCCACTCTCCATCATCCTCGGGCAGCGGGACTTTGAGATAGACTTCTTCGGCGCCGAGGGAGATTCTCTGTAAATGATCTGCCATCTCTTGAAACATGTGTGCCGCGGCCACGGCGGCTTTTCGGGCCTCCGGCACCATCTTCAGACTCTCCGACTTCGTGCTTGCCTGCTCCACCATGTTGCTCACCTCACAGACTTCCGGCAAACTGAAGAGGTCCAGCGTTCCGTAAAATGGCCGCCGGCCGGAAGTGCGTCAGTGGTGCAGTGCTGACTTCTGCTCCCCCCCAGTAACAAGGGGCAGATCTTTACAGTTCCACTTGGAATTCCATACAGCAACATGGTTTTCACGCCCAGGGGCGGGACGCTGACCAGCGAGGGACATTTTTGCACGCTTCTCCGGCACATCTTAAACTCTTTCAGATACAGCCAGCACTTTGTTTCTCAGCATAGCTTTAGGCAGAATTTTACACATGGTTGGCACAATTCTTGGACAGTTCACAATGGCAGATAGCAAACTTTTTTTCACCTTCCCCTCTAAGCGCCTTAGAATAAACACTTTTCACTGACAATGTCCCGTACACTTTCTAGTGCAATTTGTTCGCATCTGCGTGTAAATTATTATGTAAATTATCAATTATTATGTAAATTATCAATACTGGACACAGTTCAGACTGGGGGGGTACTTCTTGCATAATGTGCACAACCATATCCTGTTCGTAGGACACCAAAAGTTGTGGTGAGGGTGTGATGGGGCAGATGGAATTACCCTAGGGGCAGTGGTTTACCCCTTGTGTTCGTGACACCAGGTTGTGGTTTATCCTCTACACCACCCGAAGGAATACTGCTGGATCCTGGGCTAGGCATGGGGTGAAAATAATTACTCTGATGCCAAGTTACGGAACAACGGTAGCTTTACTGAGTCAGACAGATGTAACAGTCTATACAGCTTGGCTAGTCCCACGGAGGTGACCAGTAACTTCAGAGACCTTAGGGCTTGCTGGGACTTATAGTGGACTTGGACAATTTGGATGTAGGCCACGCTGACGAGACAGGGTGACTTGGACTAAACTTGACTATGAAAGACTATGACTGACTTCACCCCTTCTGTAGCTTAACAGGCTTTGACTTGACCTGTGGGGCAATGGACTTCAGAAACCATGGTTGCTTGACTGACTTTAGGCCTCCTCTGGACTCCAGACACAGGACTTGACCTTACTGCAACTCCGCATACAAGAGAGTGAGCAGAAGCTCCACCCAGGGCTTAAATGGGGAAAACTCTGAGAGATCCCATAGGCCACCCTTAGGTCACATGGTCCCTGATACCTCACTGGGTTACAATAATATGACAACAGGTTAATCACATGTCAACTGTTTTTAAAGGCATAACACTTTTATGTACAATACACATCATAAAGATAACTGTACAAGGGGAACAGGTGCAAGGGGGCCCAGGAGACACTGTAGGGAGGCTGCCTGACAGGGCAGCAAGGATACAGGGGTGCAACTCCTGTAATGAGCCACCACATAAACACAAAATTGGCACTGTTACTGTGTGTAGCAATACACATGATAGTATGCTTAGAGGTGAGAATTGTGCTGGAACAAGGAGTCTTAATGTTTTGTATGTCAGATTCCAGGAAAATGAGTTGTAGATAGAAAGTTTTTCATGACGGTCTGGGCCAGATGGAAAAGAAAAAGAAAAGTGAACAACTCTGATCAGAGAAGACATCACCTGGATTTGTAATTACTTATACGGTCTGTAGAGCCTGTGTACAGCTGGTATCTATATGGTCACTGTATGTGGGAAAATTAATCTCTATATAGTAAAATTTTATTCAGAAACAGTATAGTACAAAATAGGGGTGCAACAAAAAGGTGGAGCCAAGGGCGGCAAAAATCCTTGCACCAGCCATGCTTTCAACTTTTCAGCAGGATAATGCTCGTATACACAGCAAGGGTTTCCCAGGAATGTCTCCATTAGATTGTAATACTTTCATGGCCTGCCCAGTTGCCAGATTTAGTACCGATAGGGCATTTATGGTGAGCTACCTTTAACAACCTACGAGTGTGCAGGATACAGACCCAGCTGCAAGATCTTTAGGCAAATGTGCTGCAGGATGCCATACAGAACCTGTATACCTCCATATCTTGTATCCAGGCTTGTGATCAACAGAATACTAGAACCTCCCTATGAATTGTACAGTTTTCACCAATATATTATAAATGAAAAAAAAAATTATAAATTAAATTATCATGACAGTCGCACATATACAGTTTCTTTGGATTTCAACAACTTGTTCCTGGTGTGTCATTTTTTTTGTCAATGAGCGTACAAGCTACTGTATCAAGTCTGCTGAATTTATATCTAGATAACACAATATAATTTTCTTACTTTTACATCATTTAATTTAATTACTTTTTTTCCTAATTAACTATACAAGCTGAAAGTCAACTCTGGCCACGTGGTGCCCTTTACTTGTCCCTAAACAGTTCTGCATGTTAATATGTCTTGGAAAGATCCACCTACAATGCTTTCTTTTATTAATACACAGTGGTGGAATCATTTCATAGCAAAAACATTCATATTTTCCATCTTCATGAATGTAACTACACCAAAGAATAAGTTATTTGTTGAATACTCTTCCACTGTGAATGAAGTGAACAAATAATCCAGACTCTATAAAAGAGAAATGAATAATAGATGGCACTCACCACAAGTTGAAGAAATACGTTGTATTTCATTATCACCATCTGGTGAGCCAGAGGAAGTGTTGGATGCACAAAATAATTGTCGCTCTCTTTAGTGAACGCACCTGCATGTACCCCTGTACTTTGATGGTGATGGTGGAATAAAACATATGTCTTAAAGTTGTGAGTGCCATCTATTATTCATTTCTCTGTTATGGTGAACTTATGGAATGATGAAGCTATAAAATTAAGCAGCCCACTTATGCATTACCATCTTAGTGAAACCCTGCAAAGAGTTCCCATAAGGCTGAGGAAGTGGAAAGCGTCAATGCCAGCCAGCACCTAATTTAGAGTAAATAATCCAGACTAGTGACTAGTAACCATTCATCTGTGAAGATGGGCAAAATGCTGATGAACTATCTTATCTCATGGGTGTAGCTTTAGAGTAGCAGACAGAGCAAATGGGTCTCAGCAGCTTAGGTGTTTCACCAATCTATGAATGATAACAGAGAGGAGCAGTGCTGCTGATGGTGTATGTGGTGGAGTGATTCCTCATTCCAGTCTTTTTGCTAAGGGGCCCAACTATTATTTGCCACTTTACTGTCTCAGACTCTTTGAATAAAATCAAAATTAAAAGAAACAGAAATAGAATTGATGTAACATAGTTCATAAGGTTGAAAAAAGACCAGAGTCCACCAAGTTCAACCTATATCCCTAATGAGTCCCTACTGAGTTGATCCAGAGGAAGGCAAAAAACACTCATACTAGAGGTAAAAATTTCTTCCTGACTCCAATTATGGCAGTCAGAAGAAATCCCTGGATCAACGTTCTGTCCCTATAAATCTAGTATACATAACTAGTAATGTTATTACTCTCCAAAAATGCATCCAGACCCCTTTTGAACAATGTTCACCATGACCACTTGCTCAGGCAGAGAATTCCACAGTCTCACTGCTCTTACAGTAAAGAACTCCTGTCTGTGCTGGTGTAGGAACCTTCTTTCCTCAAGATGTAGAGGATGCCCCCTTGTTATAGATAAATTTCTGGGTATAAATAGATCATGGGAGAGATCTCTGTACAGTCCCTTGATATATTTATATATAGTTATTGGGTCGCCACTAAGCCTTCTTTTTTCTAAACTAAATAACCCTAATTCTGATAATCTTTCTGGGTACTGTAGTCCTCCAATTCCCCGTATTACTCTGGTTGCCTGTCTTTGAACCCTCTTCAGCTCCACTATATCTTTCTTGTACACTGGTGCCCAGTACTGTACACAGTATTCTATGTGTCGTCTGACTAGTGATTTGTACATTGGTAGAATTATTTCCTTGTCGTGGGCATCTATGCCCCTATTGATGCACCCCATGATTTTATTTGCCTTGGCAGCAGCTGCCGACACTGGTCACTACACCTAAATTTACTGTTCACTAAGACTCCTAAGTCCCTTTTCACGTCAGTCGTCCCTAGTGTGCTCCCATTTAATACATAATCCCAGCCTGGATTTTTCCACTCCATGTGCATTACCTTACATTTATCAGTGTTGAACCTCATCTGTCACTTCCCAGCCCAAACCTCCAACCTATCCAGATCCATTTGTAACAGTGCACTGTCCTCTATAGTGTTTACCGCTTTACAGAGTTTAGTATCATCTGCAAAGATTGCTACTTTACTATTCAACCCCTCTACAAGGTCATTAATAAATATATTAAATAGAACAGGACCCAAGACTGACCCTTGTGGTACCCCACTAGTAGTATTCACCCAATCAGAATAAGTAGCATTAATAACCACCCTCTGTTTTCTATCACTTACTGGTTACTGGTTACTGGTCCAGTCTGGAGCTCACCTCCTCATAAAAGCTGATCAGGTTAGTTTGACAGTACCGATCCCTCATAAACCCATGTTGATATGGGGTCATACAGTTATTTTTATCAAGATACTCCAAAATAGCATCTCTTAGAAAACCCTCAAACAATTTACATACAATGGAGGTTAAACAAACAGGCCTATAATTCCGGGGGTCACCTTTTGACCCCTTTTTAAATATTGGCACCACATTTGCTATGCACCAGTCCTGGGGAACAGACCCTGTAACTATAGAGTCCTTGAATATTAAAAATAGGGGTTTGTCTATTACATTACTTAAAGGGGTACTCCGCCCCTATACATCATATCCCCTATCCAAAGGATATGGGATAAGATGTCAGATTGCGGGGGTCCCGCTGCTGGGGATCCCCGGGATCTACCATGCAGCACTAACCTTTAGTGGCTTCCGGAACCGCTGGAGGTCCTCAGGCTGAGTCCATCTCGACCACTAGGACGGAGCATAGTGATGTCACGGCTCCGCCCCCGTGTGACATCACGCACCGCCCCCTCAATGCAAGTCTATTGGAGGGGCATGACAGCTGTCATGCCCCCTCCCAGAGGATTGCATTGAGAGGGCGGAGCGTGACGTCACACAGGGGCGGAGCCGTGACATCACTATGCTCCGTCCCCGTGATCACCAGTAATCAGACCCGGAGTGAACACGCTCCGGGGACTGATTCTAACGGGGTGCGGCGTGGAAGATCATGGGGGTCCCAAGAGGCGGGACCCCCGCGATCAGGCATCTTATCCCCTATCCTTTGGATAGGGGATAAGATGTCTTAGCGCCGGAGTTATCCTTTAATTCCTTTAAAACACTGGGGTGAATGCCATCTCGACCTGATGATTTGTCTATTTCGATTTTTTGTAGGCGGCACTGTATTTCTTCCTGGGTTAGACAGGTGACCTGTACTGGGGAGAGGTGGCGTTGCTAGGGTTGGTGTCACCCGGTGTGGTAGAAAATGGTGTCACCCCCATACCTACCCCCTCTCCCCAGTAAGTTTTTAGCCTGTTGTGACAGACACCACTGTTGTAGCGCATTGTGATAAATTCCAGTATAATAATCAGATATACCAGTTTCCACAGAATGGGAAAGTGTTAAAGAAGTTTTCACCATTTAAATATACAGCTCCCAGAATTACTTAAAGGGTTACTCCACTGGAAAACATTTACTTTAATATCAACTGGTGCCAGAAAGTTAAACTGATTTTTAAACTACTTCTATCTAAAGTCTTAATCCTTACAGTACTTATAAGCTGGTGTATGCTCCACAGGAAGTTGTGTAGTTCTTTCCAGTCTGACCACAGTGCTATTTGCTGACACTCTTTTTATTAGAAAAATACAAAACTTATCAAATACAAAACACAAAGCAAGCTTAACCAGCTATAACATAAATAAGAAATACTCTAGAACCAAAAACAAAACCTCAAACAAAACCCTGCCTAATCGGCCAGCCCAGCTTTACTAAGATACTAAAATACTAAGATATTAAAATATGCCCAAAATATCTAAATCAAACACTCACACGCTTACCGAAAATGAACATAAGAAAAATAAATAAATAAATAAAATAGCACAACTTGGCTTGTCAAAATATAAACATAAAAGTTATCATTACCCGACTATAACTCAAAACCATCCATACTTGGGAACACGCAACAAGAAAACTAAACAGAAACCTCAAAAAAAAAAAAAAAAAAATTATTATGTTTTTTTACATTTTTTTTTATATATTTTTTTTACTTATTTTTTTACATTATTTATATTTTTTTTTTATCTTTTTATATATATATATATATATACATATATATATATATATATATATACATATATATATACACACACACATTTTTTTTATAAACAAAAAAAAACAAAAAATAAAAAATAGCAATAATAATAAGAATAATAATAATCAAAATAATCATATCACACATACATTCACTTACAAAATGTCCAAATTAACTGGATCCTCTATCCGGGACTAATGAAAATACCAAAGAAAACATAAAACAGACCAAATAACTGAAATAAACAAAATAAATCACATATCAACACAACAACTGGTCCGGCTACCATAACGCTATAACATGAAACAATATGAAACAATATAGATATAACAATATAGATATAACACAATATACGTACAAAATTACTAAGTATACTATATAAATAAAATATAATATAAACAAAATATATGCACTACAGAAAACACCTACAAGATCAATAGAAAACCCTAGGAAAAACCCTACACTAAAACTGTACCCTCACCCATACCACCCCTCCTGTACATGGGTCAGAGTCCATACCGTTCTTACAGTTCACAAAGTCCAGTCCTTAACTGACCCATGTCAGGTCCCCCAAAGATGAACACCACCACCCACAAGCACACCCTCCCCACCTAGCACTCCTCCCAACCAACTTATACACAAACTTATACACACTGAACCACAAACCACTTTAGGCCCAAGTTTGGTCGCCTGTAAGCCCTTCATACCATATCAGCTTAAAAACAAAACAAAAAGCTAGCGTGCACATGCATCAGCCCACCACCAGGGAGAAGGATGGCAGACTTGATACATTCAAAATAATTTTACACTCTTTCCCTAACTCCCCCTACAATTCTCCCTAATCCAATCCCTCCATTCAAACTAACCCTGTTCTCATCCTATCTCTATCCCTATAACACTGTCCCTAACCAAAATAAAGGTACTCTACCTAAAAGGTCTAGTACCTAGGGCACATCAAAAGAAAACCCTCTCCATAGGAGAGAAGCCCTACTGGTACCAAGACTGCCATACTCCAAAGACCTGATCTTCCCGAGGTCACCAGTGATGTTCCTACAGACCTCCATCTCGGAGAGGATTTTCTGTTGGGTCGACACTAAACACCGTGCATTCCACGTGTAGTACCTAACCACTAAACTAACTAAGAATAAAGTGCCCCGATCTCGGCCACCCAGGTTCCTGAATGCCCCATAAGCCCACTCCTGATAGGTAAGGCCGGCAAGTTGACTCCAGCCGATGGAAGCGCCCACCCTGTTGTAAACCCCTATATTAAAGGGACAATGAAGCAGGAAATGGTCCATGCTTTCCAGCGTGTCCCCGCACTCTTCTCGGGGACATCCCCGGTCATCAGAGTTCCTACACTTCAAATTGTCCCTCACATATAGCTTCCCCTGAAAGCAGCGCCAGGCCAAGTCCCAAAACTTCTGGGGGATCCTTTTCATGTTTAAAAGGTACAACCCCACCCTCAGATCCCGACCTGGGCAGTCCCTGAGCGCCAGAGGCTTCTGGAAGTGGGTCAACAGAACCCGTTTGATAAACAAGGGGAGCAGGTACGATTTGATCAGGTGTACCCTTTCCCTGAGGGTCATAGACCAACTCTTCCATTGGTCCACCTTCTGAGCGGCATCCTGGAGCTTACCATCCCAGTTTTTGGTGGGATAATCATCCTTGCCGAATATGATGCCCAAAACTTTTGCTGACTCTTGGGGCCCTGGAAGGGTGTCCGGGAGATCAAACGTGGGATCTCCCCCTCCCAGCCAGAGACTGCCTCCGAGTAGCGGTCCACTTCCGACATCACCACATCGACCTCCTCTCGCGAGGACACGAAAATGGTGACATCGTCAGCGTACGCCACCACTCTCTGGGCGACATCCAGCTCCGCCAGACTCATCCCGACTCCCGCCAACGGCCCACAATCTACCCTCCGGACGAAGGGATCGATTGCGAACACATATAAAAGCGGGCTCAAAGGACAACCCTGACGGACTCCGGACCCAACCTCAAAAGAGCGGCCAGACCAACCGTTCACCAGCGGGAAATTCTCTGCCCCTGCATACAAGATCTTAAGCCAATTAACAAAAGGACTCGGTAAGCCATATCTCAGGAGGACGGACCAGAGGTACTCGTGGTTCACCCGATCAAACGCTTTGGCCTGATCCAGGGACAGCAAGTACCCCTTCCAGAAACCCGCACTACTCCGCTCCACTGCCTCCCTGACACTAAGGACCGTACTTAAGGTGCTTCGGCCTGGAACAGAGCAGTGCTGGGCCCCCGAAAGGAGCCGGGGTGCAAACTTCACCAGCCGATTAAACAGTATCTTAGCCAGAAGCTTCCTGTCCGTATTGAGAAGAGCTATGGGCCTCCAATTCTCAATACGGCTGGGATCTTTACCCTTTGACAAAAGAATCAGGGCTGACCTCCTCAATGACTTCGGCAGAGTGCCCGAGGAGAGACACTCATTGAATACCTCAGTCAAGAGGGGAGCTAAAGACTCCTTAAAGGTCCTGTACCACTCGGATGTTAAGCCATCCGGACCTGGCGACTTCTTAGGGGCAAGCCCCTCGATCGCCAGTCTCACTTCCTCTTCCCTGATTTCTTCTGCCAAAACATCAAGAGAGGGGTCTACCCCTGGCTCAGGAATGGTTTCAGTCAGGAAAACCGACATCTTGTCTCGATCTAGATCCTTCCTCCCCAAGAGGTGCGAGTAGAAGGATCTGACGACCTCCAAGATCCCTGATCTGGACCGATTCAGAGATCCTGTACTATCAATCAGTCCTGAAATGACTTTACTACTCACTGACATCTTACAGTTTCTGTAAGGGTCGGGCGAGCGGTACCTCCCGTAATCCCTCTCAAAAACCAAAGATGCGTGCCTATCATACTGACACCCCATCAGCAAGGATTTCACTCTGGAGATATCCTCTCGGCTACCTCCAGTCGAGACGAGAAGCTCGAGTTTCCTCCTCAGTCCCTGATACAAGCCATACCTGTTCAGGGACCTGAGGCTCGAGAGCTGGTGGAAGAACCCCGCAACCCGCTTCTTGAATATCTCCCACCACTCTGACTTACTACTACATAGGCCCAGTAAAGGTACCTGACTCTGAAGAAAATCCTCAAAGGACTGTCTTACCTCCACTTCCTCCAGGAGGGACGAATTCAGCTTCCAGTAACCTTTACCCATCCGGGGGGTCTCTGAAACATTCAGGGAAAACAAAATCATACAGTGATCGGAGAACTCCACCTCAACCACGGACACTGCGGAAGAGACGGCTTCCTCCTTTAAATAAAACCTAAAACCTTAAAAAAAATCTATTCTAGACCTGCGACTACCTTGATGATAGGTGAAACCCGCGTGGCCCGAGGGGTTCCGGATGTGGGCATCCTCTAGGCGAGCTTCTCTAGCTATGCTAATCAGTGCCACACTATCGCAAGTCAGCCTCGTGACATTATTGAAGTCCCCTCCAAAGATCACCTGCCGACTCGTAAAAAGAAAGGGCTTAATCCTCATAAAGAGATCTTTACGGCCCCGCTTAGTTTGCGTGGCATAGATGTTAATGAGCCGGAGCTCCTGCCCCTTCATGAGGACATCTAGGATCAGGCACCTCCCCATTTCTAATTCAATAACCCGTCGGCATTCAACAGGAGCGGTAAAAAGGACCGCCACCCCACTATACGGCTCAGCCGCAAGAGACCAGTGGGAGGGACCGCGCCTCCACTCTCTCCTGGCTTTTACCAGGGAGGCTAGATCTGACAACCTGGTCTCCTGTAAAAAGAAAATGTCGGCTTCAACACGGCCGAGAAAATCAAAGGCTGCAAATCTAGCCGTATCAGATTTTATGCTGGCACAATTAATAGATGCCAGCGTCAATGGGGTGAGTGCCGCCATACAGGGTGATTGAGTTAGACAGCCTTCTATCCCTTACACCTTCTTCCTCTCCTTTCCCCCACCCCCATCTGAGTCAGAGGAAGACCCCTTACCCCTTTTAAGGCTGTGGGATAAATCCATCCCAGGATCTTTACCTTTGGAATCCAGAGTTGCCTTTCCCCTTGAGGAACCCACCTCAGGGGTGGAAGGCTCAGCGCCCCCTTGAGGCTGCACCACTTCCCGCCCCTCTTCCTCCCCCTCAAGAGGAGGAGGCGAGATAGTATCCCCGAGGGCCTCATACCGATTCGAGAGGACGATCAGAGGGTCGGAGACTGGGATGTTCCTTTTCAGGTCTGGGGCTGTAACAGAAGAGAGGAACAGAACCTCCTTACTTTTTCCCCTTTTCCTCCTCCTCTTCTTTTTACGGTCACCATTTAGTTTCTGCCCTCCCTCCTCCTCCTCATCCACTGTTTCGTATTGGGAAGAACTGGAGGAGAGGGCAATCTCACCCTCCTCTCTGCGAATTCTCCCGACCTCCTCATCCAACTCAGTCTCACCCAAAACCTCAGATTGCTGACCAACTGAGCCCGTGCCTGGAGAGGGACCCAGAGCTACCCCTGGCACCTGGGAAATCTCCTGGACCCTCTCCAACCTGCGCTTCTCCTCTCGCCTCAGCTTAGAGGGGGTCTTGTGCTTCTCCCTCACTGGTTTTGGTGCCCCTTCTCCATGGCTGGTCCCCTCCCCCACTGAGGCAACCGACAGGCTCTCCCCAGCAGGAGTGGTCGCAGCATAGGAAAAGGAGCGCGGACACCGGCTGAAAGGGTGACCTAAGTCACCACACAAGTTACACCTAATCTGCCCACAGGTGGCTGCCAGGTGACCCACCCCACAGCAGAGGGCGCATATCTGCTGAGTGCAGTTTGCACTAAAATGGTTGGGGTCACCACACCTGTGACACAGCTTCGGCTGCCCTTGGTAGAAGACCTGAATCCTGTCGCGTCCAAGGAAGGTGGCCGAAGGGATGTGGGTGACTGTGTTCCCTGAACGCCTGAGACGGACGGAAAACGTCCAGGCCCCAGACCAGATCCCGTGTTCATCAAAATTCTTTCGGGGGACGTCCGTCACCTCCCCGTACCTGCCCAGCCAGGTCATGATATCGTAGCATGAAAGTGACTCATTACGGTTTAATACGGTCACCTTCTTCAGCATGCTTTGGCGGGATACCGCTTTTACAGCAAAATCACGCCATCTGAGCTCGTTCTTCATCAGCTCATAATTAGACCAGAAAAGATCAAGTCCCTCTGGCCTAACAAAGCTGACGTCAAACTCGGAGGAGCCGAAGGGGTGAATCAGGGCAAAGATGTCCCTAGCCCTGAAACCCATCTGGAGCAGAAGCTCCACCACCTTGCCCCTTTGGGGGCACGCATCATTGCCAGTCCACACCACACTCCTGCCCGGGTGTATGGAGGGACCATACGATCTCCCCATCTTTTTCTCGGAACGCTCCAAGACCATGTCTCTCCACCCAAAAAGACAGGTCCACCTCCTTTCCCTCTACCTGGAGCGTCCTCTCTCCTCTCCTAAGCGCCTCCAGGAGGCGCCGCTGCAAGTGACCATTTCCAGATTCCAAAGGTAAAGAACTCCCTGAACCTCCCGAACCCCCAGCCGCCACACTTGCATAACTCCTGGCGACTGGGGGAGCAGCCGGACCAGACCCCGACACACCAGAGCCACCAGCACTTACACCACAATCATTCCTCCCATCCATGACACTCCTCCTATTCATACCACTACCATTCCTCTCATCCACAGCACTACCACTCCTCCCATCTGCACCACTACCACTCCTCTCATTCACAGCACCACTCCTCTCATCCACAGCACTTCCACTCCTCCCATTCACAGCACTACCACTCCTCCCATTCACACCACTACTCCTCTCATCCACAGTACTTCCACTCCTCCCATTCACACCACTACCACTCCTCCCATTCACACCACTACTCCTCTCATCCACAGCACTTCCACTCCTCCCATTCACAGCACTACCACTCCTCCCATTCACACCACTACTCCTCTCATCCACAGCACTTCCACTCCTCCCATTCACAGCACTACCACTCCTCCCATTCACACCACTACTCCTCTCATCCACAGCACTTCCACTCCTCCCATTCACAGCACTACCACTCCTCTCATTCACACCACTACTCCTCTCATCCACAGCACTTCCACTCCTCCCATTCACAGTACTACCACTCCTCTCATCCACACAGGTATTACTAAACCCTTTCAGTGCAGTAACTTTTTCACTCTTACTTTTGGCTGAGCTGGCCGGGATAGACTGTAATGTTGCTGGTGCCGATGTCACTAACTCTGCCTCTGGCATCACATCTCTGCCACTGATGTCACTAGTTCCATCTCCTGACGTCACTTCCATGAGGAGGGCCGCCCCTCCTCCTTCACCATGTGACGTGTAGGAAATCCCCTCCCTCACAGGGGAAGTTTCCATTATGTCAGCACTTGCACTGAACGACCGCATGGACTGTCCAGCTGATGCCCGGACACTCCCCCCCCCTCACAGGGGAGTGCCCTGCAGCACCAGCAATGCCCAGGGGACCGCCCCCCCACTTCAAGCCTGTCCTGCCCTTCCCTACCGACAGGACAGTAGGGCTTCTCAGCATCTCCCTCCGCCATCTTGGATTTCACACTGTACCCCCCGTGCTGGCCCCGCTCCACCTCAGAAGTGGGGTCTTGCAGAGTGGGGGGCCCAGCAGCCTGTACCGACTTCTCAGCCGGCCCAGACTGCTGGAAAGGACTAAATACAAAACGGGTGACTTCTCCCACTTTCCTCTTCTTTTTGCTCCTCTGCCCTTTCTTCTTCCCTCCTTCAGGGCCCAGATCATCACCAAAAGAAAAGTTCTGGAAATGAGTGGGGGATTCCTGCAGGATGATGGCCCGGAGCACCCCGCCATCACTGTCCTCATCGCTCTCATCAGCAGATGACACAGGTAAGGCCACCATTTGAGCAGCAGCAAGGTGGTCTTCACTGAGGGGGGGGCTAGGGGTGACACAGACAGCAGGGGCCCCACCATCCAGCACCACACTCTCCACCCTCCCCTCAGCCTCTCCGACAATCTCTGACTGTTCCACCTCCTCCTCCTCCTCACCGCCACTACTCTCCCCATCATCCACCACCTCCTTACCTGGGGATTTCATGGCGGTGAATCTGTCCTTGTTTAGCAATTTTTCACGGAAAAGCCCACTGCCTTCCAAAAGGACCTTTCTCCTTTCTTCCAACGCCTTAATCTCTGTTTTCCGGGCTTGTATTCTCACCCTCAGCTCGGGTCGTTTTTTCTTGGGACCCCTGTCAGCCAGGTTTTGGGCCAGGCGCAAATCCTCCCTGGCTGCCTTTAGTTCTTTCCCACAGCGGTCGTACTCTGTAAACCGAGCCGTCATCCTGGAGCAATATATTTCCGTGGACTCTTTCGGGTCTCGGTTGCCCCACATCTCAACATTCTGCAGGCTTTTCTTGGCCTTCCTGCCACTAGTGGCCTTTCCACTACTCGCCGTTGCCTGGGGAGCAGGGACCACATTACTGCGGTCCCTGCTAGATTTTCTCACACAGGCCGGAAGACTGGCTGTAGTTGGCTTCTCTCCACCCCCCGCCAGCCTGGAACGGGAAGTGGAGCCCCGAGATTCCCGGGGCTCCATGCAGGGAGGCTCTCCCCAGGAGTCTGCCACCCTCCTGGGAAAAGCTGTTAGAACACCTGCCTCTGTAGTCTGCTTGGAAGTCCTGGAGAGCTCAAACAGGGACACACCCGCACGCTTCTCACACTGAACTGGTGTGTTTCACAGGAAGTGCTCTCTGCTGACACTCTTTTTTATTATAAAAGTACAAAACACAAAACAAGTTCATTTCACTGTAACAAAATTAACAAAACTGAACATAACAACAAACTATTCATCTCAAAATAACAACTTAAACCGGCCAGCCCAGATAAACCAAAAATAAATAAATAAATCATTACCTACTATAGTCCAACACACACACACACACACACACACACATACCTAATGAACATAAATAAAGCTTTCCTCGCTGGGATCAAAAACTAAAAATATCCAAACTAGGAAACAAAACCACACTGCCCCCCCCCCCCCCCCCCTAATAACAAGACAAAAAAAAAAAAAAAAAAAAAAAAAAATGGCTAGCTGCCGTAACAAATATAATCCAACTTGGATAACAAAATATATATTATTTTTTTATACATCTATATTTTTTTTCCTTTTTTTTTATATACTATATATATATATATATATATATATATATACATATATACATATATACATACATACACATATCCACATACATACACACATACATACATATATACATACACACATTTTTTCTTTTTTTTTTTCTTTTTTGTTTTTTAACTTCCCCTACCCTCCAACCCCCCCCCCCCCCCCCCCACCCCCACCCAAACACACATACATATACCCACAAACTAAAACTAATCCACACTGGGACACAAACATAAACATAAACACAGACATAAATATAGTGTACTCTTAACACAATGCTATAATAACTGAAAACTGGTCCGACTGCCTTTCTCACAAAATAATTATGACATTATATTAAAAAAAAAATAAAATAAAAAAATAAAAAATAAAAATAAAATTAAAAATTATACATAAAATCATACAGAATATACATAACAAACAACTTAATAACACAGAAAAACAACCAACCTATACTAAACTATCCCATCACCCACCACTCCCTCTGGACATGAGTCAGAGTCCATAGGTCACAGTTTTTGTCCACAACTGACCCATACCGGACCCCCAAAATAGTACCCACTGCAACAGTCCAGTCCTGGGTACACACCACCACCACCCCCCAAAAACCCCCCACCCAACCTAAAATACACCCCTACCCACCTAATGTAAACAGACCAATATATACAAAACAATATATACATATTCTACAACAAAGCAATATTAACAATACAATACACAAAAACCACAAGGCCCAAGTTTGGTTGCCTGCAAGCCCTTTACAATCCATCCATAGAAAACAAAACAAAAGGCTAAGGTGACATGCATAGCCCCCCACCAGGAAGAAGGATGGCAATCCTGATAAAATTAAATTGAAATTCCTCTCCCTTTCAACCTCTAACCCTATCACTATCCCTTCATGAAACTGACCCTATACTCACCCTAAGATATATACACTATCCCTGGCCAAAATAAGGTACTTCACCTTAAGGGCCTAGTACCTAGGGCACATCAAAAGAAAAACCTCTCCATAGGAGAGAAGCCCTACTGGTACCAAGACTGCCATACTCCAAAGACCTAATCTTCCCAAGGTCACCGGTGATATTCCTACAGACCTCCACCTCGGAGAGGATTTTCTGTTGGGTTGACACTAAACACCGTGCGTTCCACGTGTAGTACCTAACCACTAAACTAACTAAGAATAAAGTGCCCCGGTCTCGGCCACCCAGGGACCTGAATGCCCCATAAGCCCACTCCGGATAGGTAAGGCCGGCAAGTTGACTCCAGCCGATGGAAGCGCCCACCCGGTTGTAAACCCCTATATTAAAGGGACAATGAAGCAGGAAGTGGTCCATGCTTTCCAGCGTATCCCCGCACTCTTCTCGGGGACATCCCCGGTCATCAGAGTTCCTACACTTCAGGTTGTCCCTTACATATAGCTTCCCCTGAAAGCAGCGCCAGGCCAAGTCCCAAAACTTCTGGGGGATCCTTTTCATGTTCAAAAGATACAACCCCACCCTCAGATCCCGACCTGGGCAGTCCCTGAGCGCCAGAGGCTTCTGGAAGTGGGTCAACAGAACCCGTTTGTCAAGGAACTGCCTTGACTGGGTCCTGATCTCCCACACTCCCAGACCCCACCGACGTATCGCCTTCAGAGTCGGGGTAGCGTAAGCCGGAAGATATCCATGGGGCGTACGGAGGTCCTTCACTCGCCCTCCTCTCTCCCATTCCTGGAAGAAAGGCCGAAACCATTCCCTGCAGGAGAGTACCCACGGAGAAGCCCTCTCTGACCAGAGGTTTGCGATGTTGGCTTTCAAGAAGGTGTTCGTAAAGAACACCACAGGGTTTACCATAGATAAACCCCCTAGTCTCCTCGTGCGGTACGTAACCTCCCTCTTGACTAGGTTCATCCTGTTCCCCCATAACAGTTGGAAAAACAGGCTGTAGATCCTAGTGTAGTAAGCCTCTGGCAAGATACATACGCTGCCCAGATAGATAAACAAGGGGAGCAGGTACGATTTGATCAGGTGTACCCTTTCCCTGAGGGTCATAGACCAACCCTTCCACTGGTCCACCTTCTGAGCGGCATCCTGGAGCTTACCATCCCAGTTTTTGGTGGGATAATCATCCTGGCCGAATGTGATGCCTAAGACTTTTGCTGATTCTTGGGGCCCTGAGAGGGTGTCCGGGAGATCAAACGTGGGATCCCCCCCTCCCAGCCAGAGACTCTCACACTTATCCCGGTTGATCTTAGACCCGGATGCCTCCGAGTAGCAGTCCACCTCTGACATCACCACATCGACCTCCTCTCTCGAGCAGAAGAAAATAGTGACATCGTCAGCGTACGCCACCACTCTCTGGGTGACAGCCGGCTCCGCCAGACTCATCCCGACTCCCGCCAACGGCCCACAATCTACCCTCCGGACGAAGGGATCGATTGCGAACACGTATAAAAGCGGGCTCAAAGGACAACCCTGACGGACTCCGGATCCCACCTCAAAAGAGCGGCCAGACCACCCGTTCACCAGCGGGAAACTCTCTGCCCCTGCATACAAGTTCTTAACCCAATTAACAAAAGTAGTTGGTAAGCCATATCTCAGGAGGACGGACCAGAGGTACTCGTGGTTCACCCGATCAAATGCTTTGGCCTGATCCAAGGACAGCAAGTACCCCTTCCAAAGACCTGCACTACTCCGCTCCACTGCCTCCCTGACACTAAGGACAGCACTTAAGGTGCTTCGGCCTGGAACAGAGCAGTGCTGGGCCCCCGGAAGGAGCCGGGGTGCAAACTTCACCAGCCGATTAAACACTATCTTAGCCAGAAGCTTCCTGTCCGCATTGAGAAGAGCTATGGGCCTCCAATTCTCAATACGGCTAGGATCTTTACCCTTTGACAGAAGAATCAGGGCTGACCTCCTCATTGACTTTGGCAGAGTGCCCGAGGAGAAACACTCATTGAATACCTCAGTCAAGAGGGGAGCTAAAGACTCCTTAAAGGTCCTGTACCACTCGGATGTTAAGCCATCCGGACCTGGCGACTTCTTAGGGGCGAGCCCCTCGATCGCCAGTCTCACTTCCTCTTCCCTGATTTCTTCTGCCAAAACATCAAGAGAAGGGTCTACCCCTGGCTCAGGAATGGTTTCAGCCAGGAAAGCCGACATCCTGTCTCGATCTAGATCCTTCCTCCCCAAGAGGTGCGAGTAGAAGGATCTGACGACCTCCAAGATCCCTGATCTGGACCGATTCAGAGATCCTGTACTATCAATCAGTCCTGAAATGACTTTACTACTCACTGACATCTTACAGTTTCTGTAAGGGTCGGGCGAGCGGTACTTCCCGAAATCCCTCTCAAAAACCAAAGATGCGTGCCTATCGTACTGACACCTCATCAGCAAGGATTTCACTCTGGAGATATCCTCCCGGCTACCTCCAGTCGAGACAAGGAGCTCGAGTTTCCTCCTCAGACCCTGATACAGGCGGTACCTGTTCAGGGACCTGAGGCTCGAGAGCTGGCGGAAGAACCCCGCAACCCGCTTCTTGAATATCTCCCACCACTCTGACTTACTACTACAAAGGCCCAGTAAAGGTACCTGACTCTGAAGAAAATCCTCAAAGGACTGTCTTATCTCCGCTTCCTCCAGGAGGGACGAATTCAGCTTCCAATAACCTTTTCCCATCCGGGGGGTCTCTGAAACATTCAGGGAAAACAAAATCATACAGTGATCGGAGAACTCCACCTCAACCACGGACACTGCGGAAGAAACGGCTTCCTCCTTTAAATAAAACCTATCTATCCTAGACCTGCGACTACCTTGATGATAGGTGAAACCCGCGTGGCCCGAGGGGCTCCGGATGTGGGCGTCCTCTAAGCGAGCTTCTCTAGTTATGCTAATCAGTGCCACACTATCACAAGTCAGCGGACTATTGGAGCCTCTCCTATCTTGGGACCTCGTGACATTATTGAAGTCCCCTCCAAAGATCACTTGCCGACTTGTAAAAAGAAAGGGCTTAATCCTCATAAAGAGATCTTTACGGCCCCGCTTAGTTTGCGGGGCGTAGATGTTAATGAGCCGAAGCTCTTGTCCCTTCATGAAGACATCTAAGATCAGGCACCTCCCCATTTCTAATTCAATAACCCGTCGGCATTCGACAGGAGCGGTAAAAAGGACCGCCACCCCACTATACGGCTCAGCCGCAAGAGACCAGTGGGAGGGACCGCGCCTCCACTCTCTTCTGGCTTTTACCAGAGAGGCTAGATCTGACAACCTGGTCTCTTGTAAAAAGAAAATATCGGCTTCAACACGGCCGAGAAAATCAAAGGCTGCGAATTTAGCCGTATCTGACTTTATGCTGGCACAGTTAATAGATGCCAGCGTCAATGGGGTGAGTGCCGCCATACAGGGTGATTAAATTAGACGGCCACACCCTTTACTTTTTCTTTCCCTTCTTTTTAGCCCCCTCATCCCCCGAAGAAGATGAGAGGGCCGGACCACTCTTAGTTCTTTTTTTTGATTCAGTTTGGTCCATTTGATCCCCGTCTACGTCTGGCCCTGGTCTAGCCCTGCCCTCCAAGGAAGGAGCCTTAATAGGACAGGGCCCAGTTCCCCCCAGAGGCTCCTTCTCCCTAGGCACCCCGCCCTCACCTTCCCCCTCCAAGGAGGGGGAGGAGATGGTATCGAGGACGAGGTACCGGTTTGACAGGTCAATCAGAGGGGGGGCAATCAGGCTTCCGTTTTGGACCTGGCCCGTAGTACAGGGAACAGAGGGCTCTGACCTCTTCTTTCTCCCTTTCCTTTTGCCCTTGTCTTTCTTTTTAGGCCTCTCTCCACTCTCCTCATCCACACTTTCATAGTAGGAGGAATCGGAAGTGCCGGCCATATTGCCCTCCTTTTTGCGCAGTCTCCTGACCTCCTCATCCAGCACGTCCTCCTCCAGGGCTTCAGTGGTTACAGGGCCAGCTTCAGGAGCAGGGGCCGGAGCTACCCCCGCCACCTGGGCACTCTCCAGCTCCCTACTCCTCCTCCGATTTTCCTCCCGCCTTAGTTTGGCGGGGCCCTTTTTCCTCCTCACTAGCCCTGTTGCGCCCCCATCCCTGCCCGTGCCCTCCCCAGCTGAGGCAACTTCACCGCTCTCCTCAGCCGGAGCGGCCGCTGCACGGGCGAAGGCGCTAGGACAACGGCTGAAAGGGTGTCCGAGGACACCACACAGGTGGCACCGGATCTGCCTACAGGATGCGGCCAGATGACCCACCCCACCACACAAAGCGCAGACCTGCACAGTACAGGCTGCGCTAAAGTGGGTGGGGCTGCCACACCTGTGACAGACCTTAGGCTGCCCCTGGTAGAAGACCTGGATCCTATCACGTCCAAGGAAGGCGGCTGACGGAATGTGGGCAACTGTACTCCCTGAACGCTTGAGTTTGACGGAAAACGTCCAAGCCCCGGACCAGATCCCGTGCTCATCTAAGTTTTTCTTGGGCATTAGTGTTGCTCGCGAATATTCGCAATTCGAATATTATTCGCGAATATCGCATATTCGCGAATTCGCGAATTTCGCGAATATAGCGCTATATATTCGTAATTACGAATATTCGTTTTTTTTTTTTTTTTTTTTTCTTCACAGTACACATCACAGTGATCATCCCTCTCTGCTTCCAGCTTGTGTGGTGTAAAGAAGGCTGTAATACTACTGTGCGAGACTGGCGTGCGAAAATTCGCATATGCGAAAATTAGCATATGCTAATTTTTGCATATGCGAATTTGCGCTTATGCTAATTTTGTATATGCTAATTTTCACATATATTATTTTTCGCATACGCGAATGTTCGCAAATGCGAAAATAAAACGAGGATATAACGAATATGCGAATATTCGCGAATATATGACGAATATTCGTCCATATATTCGCGAATATTCGCGAATTCGAATATGGCCTATGCCGCTCAACACTATTGGGCATGTCCGTCACATCCCCATACCGACCAAGCCAGGTCATGATGTCATAACAAGAAAGCGACTCGTTACGGGTCAAAACGGTCACCTTCTTGACAGAGTTCTGACGGGAAATCGCCTTTACGGCGAAATCCCGCCAGCCGGGCTCGTTCTTCGCCACTTCGTAGTTCGACCAGAAGAGTTCAAGACCCTCTGGCCGAACGAAACTGACGTCAAACTCAGACGAACCATAGGGGTGAATCAGGGCAAAGATGTCATTCGCCTTGAATTCCATCTGAAGGAGGAGCTCAACCACTTTTGCGCGAGGTGGGCACGCATCCTCGCCCCTCCAAATCAGACGGACCACATTCCTACGGTTATTGTCCTGCCCGGGTGTCGGGAGGGACCAGACCACCTCCCCATTTCTCTCTCGAAAAGCCCCCAAACCGTGTCTCTCTATCCAGAAAGACAGGTCGACCTCACCCCTTCCCTCTACCTGGATCGACCTGTCACCCCTGCGTAGAGCCTCCAGGAGGCGCTGTTGCAAATGGCCCCCAGGGCCGGACGGAGACGGGGACCCCCCTGAACCCCCGGCAGCGACATTAGCATAGCTCCTGGGAGCAGTCACTGCCGGGGGGGCAGCCGGACCAGACCCAGAGCCAGAACCACTTACAACACCATTCACACCACAACTCTCAACCTCTTTATTTCCAGCCATACTATTACCACTCCCATCAACATTCACTCCACTGACACTCCCACATACACTCCTCTCACCCACAACACTACTACACCCATCAATATCACATCCTACATTCTTGTCCTGACTAACAAATTCTGGGCTGGCTGGGACTTGTAGTATGGCTGGCTTTAGTAAAGCCCTTTGTGCTGGCTTAGCCGCTGCTGGGGTCGACGCCGATGGCTTCTCCTTCATGGCTGCTATCACATCCTGATTCTGGGACTGCCCCACCGGGCGCACCCCAGCTCCTCCCACAGCGCCAGCACCTGCTTCACCCGACTTCACAGGCTCTGTGGATAATCCCGGCGCCCGGACACTCCCCCCCCTCACAGGGGAGTGCCTTGCAGTGCCGGTAATGCCCACAGTACTCGGGGAACCGCCCCCCGAGCACCCAGGGGCATAACTCGCGCTGCCCACCATTAGCCCATCCTGCCCCTCCCTACCGGCAGGATGGGTGGGCTTCACATCTATTGCGTCTGCAGCTTTTACTGACGCCATGCTGTATCCCCCATGCTGGCTCCGTTCCACCACAGAAACGGAGTCTAGTTTAGAGGACCCAGCAGCCTGAACCAGCTTTGCAGCTGGCCCAGACTGCTGGAAAGGACGGAACACATAATGCACAGTTTCCTGGGTCTTCTGTTTTTTTGCCTTTCTTTTTACTAATGTGTCATCACGCTGGTCATCACCAAATGTAAAATTCTGGAGGTGGGCTGGGGACTCCTGCATCACTATAGCCCTCAGCAATCCCCCAGCCTCACTCTCCACATCATCATCCTCACTATCGCTTAGCGGTAGTGCCACCTGAGCCGGCTCTATGTAGCTGTCCTGAGTCTTAGTGGTCTGGGTGTCACAGGGAGTAGGGTCAGGCAATACATCATCCTCCACAACCTGTACACTTTCCTCCAACTTCTTCTCCTCCACCTCCTCCTCCTTTACACCAACACCACCATCCTCTCTTTCTTCACCGCCACTACTCTCCCCATCATCCACCTCCACCTTACCTGGGGATTTCATGGCGGCAAACCGATCCCGGTTCTCCATCTTCTCCCTGAAGAGACCGCTTCCCTCCAGGATCTCTGCTCTCCTCTCCTCCATCTTTGCAATGTCTTTCTTCAGGGCTGCAATCCTCTTTTTCAGTTCCAGTTTATTCTTTTTGGACCCAGAGCATGCCAGATTCTGGACTCCACGCAGGTCCTCTCTCATCAACCTAAGCTCCCTACCGCAGCGGTCGTATTCCGCAAACCGTGCGGTCATGCGGGAGCAGTAGGTCTCGCTGGACTCTTCGGGCCCTCTCTCAGCCCACAACTCAATACTTTGCCTCCTCGCCTTCCTTCCACTGGATCTCTGGCTGGCACCCATTGCCGGAGGAGCCGAGCCTGCATTGCTGCAGACTCTGCCAGATCTTCTTCCTCCGGCCGGAAAAATGGCTGTCGCTGTTTTCTCTCCACCCCCCGCCAGCCTGGAAGAACGGGGAGTGGAGGCCAGGGGCTCCATGCAGGGAAAACTCTCCCAAGGAGCCTGCCACACCCCTGGGAAAGGTTGGTGAATCACCTGCTCTGCCTCTGGAACTCTGGAGAAACACAAAAAGGGACACACCCAAAGCTGCTTCACACACAACTGCTCCTGGCTACTGTGTTCCACAGGAAGCGCTCTCTGCTGACACCTCTGTCCATGTCAGGAACTGTCCAGAGCAGGACAGGTCAGGGGCGGATCCAGAGTCGAGTCTCGGGAGAGGCACTATTAGAGTATTTTGTGTTGGCGGACAGAAAACAAGGTGTTGCTTACGGAACTTACAATATTATTAAATGTATCATACAGCCCTAACCTTGTTTAAGACTCTTAGGCCGTGCTCATATGTCAGAATAATAATCAAATATACCAATTGCCACAGAATGGGAAAGTGCTAAAGAAGTTTTTACCATTTAAAACTACAGCTTCCAGTATGACCTAAGTAGTGGTAAGGGGATGCTGGGAGTTGTTGTTTCACCCATCATTACTGCAGAACTTCTTCAGTGACTACAGCTCTGATGGGACACACACAGGAGGATACAGAATGACATCAGTGACTACAGGTGACGTCTTCTCTATAGTCTTTCCTTATCTAATTCAGATGTACATACCACCGGGACTTGTTTCAGCTAAATGTTATCCCTGCAGAACTTGATGCCCAGACGTCTCCTCACTATGTCAGCGGATTCTGATCCTCTATATGAAAACAATAATTATTATAATACTGCCAAACACTGTATTCTTCGAATATAATACTGGCACATACCTTCTGAATATAATTCTGACACACTGTACCTCCTGAATATACAACACACTGTATCCTCTGAATATAATACCGCCACACACCCTACCCTCTGAATATAATACTATCACACACCGTACCCTCTGAATATAATACTACCACACACTGCGCCATCTAAATATAATACTACCATACACTGTGCCCTCTGAATATAACACTACCACACACTGTGCCCTCTAAATTTAATACTAACAAACACTGCACTCTCTGAATATAATACTACCACACACTGCACTATCTGAATATAATACTACCACACTGTGCCCTCTAAATTTAATACTACCACACACTGCACTCTCTGAATTTAATACTACCACACACTGCACTCTCTGAATAGAATACTACCACACACTGTGCCCTCTAAATTTAATACTACCACACACTGCACTCTCTGAATATAACTTGCTGTGCAGTGCACCCTCTGAATAAAATACCCAAATGTATTGTGGCCCATAAAAAAATGTACCACCCCAGAAATTCCTCATAATATACACTATACTTCTGAAATGCAAAACACTCTGTGCCTTCACATATAGTAATAATGCCCCATCTTGTGCCCCTACATATAATAATTATGACCCGTCCTGTTCCCCCCACATAATAATGCCCTGTGCCCCTAACATATATTGCCCCCTGTGCTGTGCCCTTCATATATAATTCCCCGTTCTTTGCCCCTCACATATAATGCCCCCATCATGCGTCCCTCACATATAATGTCCCCTGTGCTGTTCCCCTCACATATAATGCCCCCTGTGCTGTGCCCCTCACATATAATGCCCCCCATGCTGTGCCCCTCACATATAATGCCCCCTGTGCTGTGCCCTTCACATATAATGCCCCCGTTCTTTGCCCCTCACATATAATGCCCCCATCATGCACCCCTCACATATAATGCCCCGTGCTGTGCCCTTCACATATAATGCCCCCGTTCTTTGCCCCTCACATATAATGCCCTCATCATGCGCCCCTCACATATAATGCCCCCTATCCTGTCCAGTCAGGGGGCATTATATGTGAGGGGCACAGCACAGGGGGCATTATATGTTTGGGGCACATGACAGGAGCATTATATGTGAGGGGCACAGGACAGGGGGCATTATATGTGAGGGGCGCATGATGGCGCATTATATATGAGGGGCACAGGATGGGGGCATTATATATGAGGGGCGCATGATGGGGGCATTATTTGTGAGGGGCACAGCACAGGGGGCATTATATGTGTGGGGCACAGCACATGGGGCATTATATGTGATGGGCACAGAACAAGGGGCATTATATGTGTGGGGCACAGCACGGGCATTATATGTGAGGGGAACAGCACAGGAGACATTATGTGTGGGGCACAGCACAGGGGGCATTATATGTGTGGGGCACAGCACAGGGGGCATTATATGTGTGGGGCACAGCACAGGGGAAATTATGTGTGGGGCACAGTACAGGAGGCATTATATCATATAATGCCCCCTGTGCTGTGCCCCACACATATAATACCCCCTGTGCTGTGCCCCACACATATAATACCCCCTGTGCTGTGCCCCCCACACATATAATTTATATGTGTGGGCATAGCACAGGGGGCATGATATGTGTGGGGCACAGCACAGGGGGCATTATATGTGTGAGGCACAGCACAGGGGGTATTATATGTGTGGGGCACAGAACAGGGGGCCCCATGTGCTGTGCCCCACACATATAATGCCCCCTGTGCTGTGGCCCTCACATATAATGCCCCCTGTGCTGTGCCCCTCACATATAATGCCCCCTGTGCTATGCCCACACATATAAATTATATGTGTGGGGGGCACAGCACAGGGGGCATTATATGTGTGGGGCACAGCACAGGGGGCATTATGTGTGTGGGGCACAGCACAGGGGGCATTATATCATATCATATAATGCCCCCTATGCTGTGCCCCACACATATAATACCCCCTGTGCTGTGCCCCACACATATAATGCCCCCTGTGCTGTGCCCCCCCCACATATAATTTATATGTGTGGGCACAGCACAGGGGGCCCCCCCTGTCATGTGCTCTTAACATATAGTGCCCCCAGTGCTTTGCCCTGCAGCACCTCACATTAAAAATTCCCCTTTCTCTCCCCCCCCCCCCTAAGTTTTTAAATCCCCCTCCCCTCCGATACAGTGCCCTTAACAGTGGCACATATTCCAAATCCCATATCCCCTGGGCCCTGAGCATACTCTTCTTACTTACTGTATGCTGGCCGCGGGGTCGGGACTTCCGGGCACCGGCGTGATGATGTGATGTCATCGCGCCGGCCTGCAGAGGATCGCGTCCCCGCAGCTCACACGCTGTGTACTCACAGTGCGTGACTGCCTAGGTTAGTGAATGGTGGAGCCGAAGCTTATAGCTTCGGCTCCACCATTCTAGGGGGCGGGGGACAGCAATCTCGGGGGGGGGCAATTGCCCCATTGCCCCCCCCCCCTGGATCCGCCACTGGGACAGGTTTGCTATGGGGATTTGCTCCTACTATGGACAGTTCTTGACATGGACAGAGGTGTCAGCACAGAGCACTGTGGTCAGACAAAAAAGAAAATAACTTCCTGTGAATCGCTTATACAGCAGATAATAAGTACTGGAAGGATTAAGATTTTTAAATAGAAGCAATTTACTAATTTGTTTAACTTTGTAGCACCAGTTGATAAAAATTTTTTTTTTTCCAGTAGAGTACCCCTTTCAGCAGTGGTGAGGTTATTCTGGGAGTTGTAGTTTCACTGACCTCACTGTAGAACTGACAAGCGACTACAGCTCTGATAGGACATAGAGAGGAGAATACACAATGATATCAGTGACTACAGGTGACGTTTTCTCTATAGAGAGGAGAATACACAATGATATCAGTGACTACAGGTGACGTCTTCTCTATAGGGAGGAGAATACACAATGATATCAGTGATTACAGGTGACGTCTTCTCTATAGTGAGGAGAATACACAATGATATCAGTGATTACAGGTGACGTCTTCTCTATAGTGAGGAGAATACACATTGATATCAGTGATTACAGGTGACGTCTTCTCTATAGTGAGGAGAATACACAATGATATCAGTGATTACAGGTGACGTCTTCTCTATAGTGAGGAGAATACACAATGATATCAGTGATTACAGGTGACGTCTTCTCTATAGTGAGGAGAATACACAATGATATCAGTGATTACAGGTGACGTCTTCTCTATAGTGAGGAGAATACACAATGATATCAGTGATTACAGGTGACGTCTTCTCTATAGTTTTCCCTTATCTAATTCAGATGGTACATACCGCCTGGTCCAGCTAAAACTTCTGTAGAATGTGACGCCCAGACGTCTCCTCGCTATGTCAGCGCATTCTCATCCTCTATATGAAAACAATTATTATTATAAACCTGCCAGACACTGTATCTTCTAAATATAATACTACTGTACACTACACTCTTTGATTATAAACCTTCCATACACCATACCCACTGAATATAATATTACCACACACTGTACATTCTGAATATAATACCAACACATACTGTACACTCTGAATATAAATCTGCCACATACTGTACCCCTGAATATAATACCGCCACACACTGTACCGACTGAATATAATACTACCACCCACTGTGCCCTCTGAATATGATACTACCACACACTGTGCCCTCTGAACATAAATCTGCCACATACTGTACCCTCTGAATATAAATCTGCTACATACTGTACCCCTGAATATAATACCCCCACACACTGTACCCACTGAATATAATACTACCACATACCGTACCCTCTGAATATAAATCTGCCACATACTGTACCCCTGAATATAAATCTGCCACATACTGTACCCCTGAATATAATACCGCCACATACTGTAGCCTCTGAATATAATACTACCACCCACTGCACCTTCTGAATATAATACTTAGAGATGAGCAAACTACAGTAAATTCAACTCGTCACGAACTTCTCGGCTCGGCAGTTGATGACTTTTCCAGCATAAATTAGTTCAGCTTTCAGGTGCTCCCGTGGGCTGGAAAAGGTGGATACAGTCCTAGGAGACTCTTTCCTAGGACTGTATCCACCTTTTCCAGCCCACCGGAGCACCTGAAGGCTGAACTAATTTACGCAGGATAAGTCATCTACTGCCGAGCCGAGAAGTTCGTGACTAATCAAATTTACTGTAAGTTCACTCATCTCTAATAATACTACCACAAACTGCGCCCTCTGAATAGAGTACTACCACAAACTTTGCCCTCTGAATATAATACTACCACCCACTGCGCCCTCTGAATATAACACTACCACAAACTGCGCCCTCTGAATGTAACGTTGCCATACAGTGCACCCTCTGAATATAATACCACAAACGCAGTAACACCCCTCAACATCCGTTAGCTGATGCTATTACCACGGGAGGGGGGTATTGGTGGTGTTGCTAGTGGATGATGGGGGTGCTACTGGCCATCCCCCCTGGCAGTATCACCCCCATCATCCATCGGCAGGATCATCCTCCTGGCAGGAGCACCGCCATCATCCACCATCAGAATCTGCTGATGGAGGTGCTGCTGCTGGGGGGGGGGTGTTGCTGGTGGATAATGAGGGTGCTACTGCCAGGGGGGAGCATTAGGTAGGCAGAAGTTCCCCCACATTAGGTAGGCAGCAGTTCCCTCACATTAGGTAGGCAGCAGTTCCCCCACATTAGGTAGCATCTTTTCCCCACATTAGGCAGCATAGATTCCCCACATTTGGTACCAGTTCCCCCACATTAGGTAGGTACCAGTTACCCCACATTAGGTAGCAATTTCCCCACATTAGGTAGCACAGAATCCCCACATTAGGTAGCAATTTCCCCACATTAGGTAGCACAGATTCCCCACATTAGGTAGCAATTTCCCCACATTAGGTAGCACATATCCCCCACATTAGGTAGCAGTTTCCCCACATTAGGTAGCATAGATTCCCCACATTCAGTAGCACAGATTCCCCACATAAGGTAGCATAGACTCCCCACATAAGGTAGCATAGACTCCCCACATTTGGTAGCAGTTTCCCCACACTAGGTAGCATAGATTCCCCACATTCGGTAGCACAGATTCCCCACATAAGGTAGCATAGACTCCCCACATAAGGTAGCATAGACTCCCCACATTTGGTAGCACATATTCCCCACATTAGGTAGCATAGACTCCCCACATTAGGTAGCATAGACTCCGCACATTTGGTAGTAGTTTCCCCACATTAGGCCGCAGGTTCCCTTGCAGGTTCCCCACAATGGGTCAAAGTCTCCCCACATTAGATCGCTGGTTCAACGCCCCCCCCCCCCCCCCCCCCCCCACACACACACACACACACACATACACACAAAAAAAAAACATACAACACAGAGACACACACACAAACACACACACAGTCAGAGAGACACACACTCATAGACAGACACACACACAGTCACACACAGAGTCACACACACAGAGTCACACAGTCACACACACACACAGAGTCACAAAAACACACACACTCAGAGTCACACAAACACACACAGAGTCACACAGTCACACATACACACACACAGTCACACACATAAAGAGTCACATACACACACAGTGTCACATACACACACACACAGTCACATACACACAGTCACACACATACACAGTCACACACACAAACATAGATAGAGACAGACAGAGAGACAGACACACACACTCACCCATCCAGCGCAGCGCTCCTTCTCACCGGGCGCCCTGCGACGTAACTGACGTCCTCCTGCGCGGCTATGCGGTGTGACGTCACGCCGGCGCAGACGTGGGAGCGGAGGCCGGGCACAGTGCTGGTGAAGGTGAGGGGGGGCGTGATGACGAACTGGCGCACAGTGCAGGTGAAAGGGGGGGGCTGGGGGGTGCTGACGGATGGGAGGCCGGTCGAGCACAGATGGGGGTGGGTGCTGCGGAGCGTCTTGGTGTCACCCCATTAGGTTGGTGTCACCCGGTGCGGGCCGCACCTCCCCGCACCCGGGTCGCAACGCCACTGCATGGGGAGTTTACCTTATCTCTCTGTATTTCATCTGGCATTTAATTTTCCTCGGTGAATACAGTAGAGAAGAATTTGTTTAATATATTTGCTTTTTCCTGAACCCTGTCTATAATTTCTTCCTCATCATTTTTTAAAGGGCCAACACTTTCATTTTTGAGAGTTTTGCTATTTATATAGTTAAAGAACATTTTGGGGTTAGTTTTACTCTTTTTGGCAATGAGTCTTTCTGTCTCTATTTTTGTGCCTTTTATCTGTTTTTTACATAACTAAAATTTTTCTCTATAGCTTTTTAATGCTTCTTCACTGCCGTCCTGTTTCAGTAGTTTAAATGCTTTATTTTTGTCATTTATTGCCCCCTTAACATTTTATTCATCCACATTGGTTTTCTTTTATTCCGGACCCTTTTAGTGAGAATTCAAAATATTCTTAAAGGGGTACTCCGGCGCTAAGACATCATATCCCCTATCTAAAGGATAGGGGATAAGATGCTTGATCACGGGGGTCATGCCACTGGGGACCCCTGTGATCTTTCATGCAGCACCCCGTTACCATCAGCCCCCGGAGCATGTTTGCTCCGGATCTGATGTCATGGCTCCGCCCCCGTGTGACGTCACTCTCTGCCCCCTCAATGCAAGCCTATGGGAGGGGGCATGACAGCTGTCACAGACTCCTGGACAGTCTGTGGTGCAATGTGGCGTTGGTGGATGGAGCGAGACATGATATCCCAGATGTGCTCAATCGGATTCAGGTCTGGGGAACGGGCGGGCCAGTCCATAGCATCAATGCCTTCCTCTTGCAGTAACTGCTGACACACTCCAGCCACATGAGGTCTAGCAATAGGTGGAACCCATGGCCAACCGCACCAGAATATGGTCTCACAAGGGGTCTGAGGATCTCATCTCGGTACCTAATGGCAGTCAGACTACCTCTGGCAAGCACATGGAGGACTGTGCAGCCCCCAAAGAGATGCCACCCCACACCATTACTGACTCACCACCAAACCGGTCATGCTGGAGGATGTTGCAGGCAGCAGAACGTTCTCCACTGTGTCTCCAGACTTACGTCTGTCACGTGCTCAGTGTGAACCTGTTTTCATCTGTGAAGAGCACAGGGCGCCAGCTGCGAATTTGCCAATCTTGGTGTTCTCTAGCAAATGGCAAATGTCCTTCACGGTGTTGGGCTGTAAGCACAACCCCCATCTGTGGACATCGGGCCCTCATAACACCTTCAAGGAGTCTATTGAGTGGACACATGCACATATGTGGCCTGCTGGAGGTCATTTTTCAGGGCACTGGCAGTACTCCTCCTGCTCCTCCTTGCACAAAGGTGGAGATAGCAGTTCTGCTGCTGGGTTGTTGCCCTCCTACGGCCTCCTCCACGTCTACTGAGGTACTGGCCTGTCTCCTGGTAGCACCTGCATGCTCTGAACACTATGCTGACATACACAGCAAACTTTCTTGACACAGCTCACATTGATGTGCCATCCTGGATGAGCTGCACTACCTGAGCCACTTGTGTGGGTTGTAGACTCCGTCTCATGCTACCACTAGAGTGAAAGCACCGCCAGCGTTAAAAAGTGACCAAAACATCAGCCAGGAAGCATAGGAACTGAGAAGTGGTCTGTGGTCACCACCTGCAGAACCACTCCTTTATTGGGGATGTCTTGCTAATTGCCTATAATTTCCACCTGTTGTCTGTTCCATTTGCACAACAGCATGTGAAATTGATTGTCAATCAGTGTTGCTTCCTGAGTGGACAGTGTGATTGCACAGAAATGTGATTGACTTGGAGTTACATTGTGTTGTTTAAGGGTTCCCTTTATTTTTTTGAGCAGTGTATTTAGTCTTATATTACATTGCACTTGATAGAGCATACTTTATGAATAAACTGTAAAATCGATCTATTTGCGAAATGGCAGGATATTATGTCAAACCATTTTGGTTCTTTTGGATCATAGGTTTAAGGCTAGATTAGTTCCCTCCATTCCAAACATTTAAAAAAGCCTGACTGGTATAGATTGTGATCTGGGTATATGTAAGAATGTATAAAAGATTGGTCACATGACCCACCTTAGTTAATTTCTATGCAGAAATTACTAAAAGGCTGTGAGCGGAGTTTCCCCAGTTCAACCCTCTCTCTACAGTGGGCTGGAACCAGTTTAGACTTAGGCTGGGTTCCCACTACGTTTTCTCCCATACGGGAGCGCATACGGCAGGGGAGAGCTAAAACCTTGCGCTCCCGTATGCCTTCGTAAGCGTTCCCGTATGTAATTCATTTCCATGAGCCGGCCGGAGTGAAACGTTCGGTCCGGTCGGTTCATTTTTGCGCTGTATGCACTTTTACAACCGGACCTCAAACCGCGGTTGACCACAGTTTTAGGTCCGGGGAAAAAGTGCATACGGCGCAAAAATGAACCGACCGGACCGAACGTTTCACTCCGGCCGGCTCATAGAAATGAATTACATACGGGAGCGCATACGAAGGCATACGGGAGCGCGAGGTTTTAGCTCTCCCTAGCCGTATGCGCTCCCGTATGGGAGAAAACGTGATGTGAACCCAGCCTTACTCTAGCCAGAGAAGTGTGAGGAAGTCTCCCAGATCTGCTCCTGCTGGGTAGAACAGTTTATTCAGAGTCTGTCCTGCTAGGCCCCTTTAAGAAAGTTTAAAGGGAACCAATCATCAGATTTTACCCTATATAACACTTGGCAAAGCGTTATATAGGGTAAAATCTTTATTTTCACCATTCCCGGGGGACGCTCCTGCCCCCAGGGATGGTGAAGATATGAAGTTATAAACTAGTCACCGCCGCCGCCGTAAGTAGTCCCCTGGGCGGGGAGTTCTTCTCACCTACTCCCGTTCTTCTGCCGGCAGCGACGCCCCCTCCGCTTGATTGATGGGCCGCGTCATCGCTCTGCTCCGTCTGTTCAGTGAGTGGAACAATGACGCGGCCCATCAATCAAGCGGAGGGGGCGTCGCTGCCGGCAGAAGAACGGAATTAGGTGAGAAGAGCTCCCCGCCCAGGTGACTACTTACAGCGGTGGCGGTGACTAGTTTATAACTTCATATCTTCACCATCCCTGGGGGCAGGAGTGTCCCCCGGGAATGGTGAAAATAAAGATTTTACCCTATATAACGCTTTGCCAAGCGTTATGTAGGGTAAAATCTGATGATTGGTTCCCTTTAAGCCTAGTCAACAGAACTGTTCAATTTAAATCTTGCTACAAACATGTCCCATTCCATTTGCTAAAAATCACCTTACGGCATCTGGGTTAGTCTCCACTCAGGACTGTTTTCATGAGGGCAGTCATTTTTAAGAATCCGGTTTTCTGCTTAAATACAGAAGTGGGATATAGCATATCACGTCATAATCAGCTTTATCATACACCCTTTTTCTTAGGGTATTGTGCAGCAAACCATGAGTAAAGTATTTTTACCCCAGTGAACCAACCTGTAGGCCATCTACAGTAGAGAATAAGCAAAATTGACTGTTCCTACATTCACAAGCAACATTACATTAAAGGGAAACTGAAAGCAGTATTACCCAAACTAACCTGATGGTACTACCTGTTCCCCAGCCCCATGGGGCACTGGCCCTCCTTCCCGGCCGTTCTCTGATACACGCCCCTAATAAATAGTATAGGCTCAAAATGGGATCCATCAGGTTAGCCAGACCACTCAGCTACACCTGACATTACAAAATACTTCCTACAAGGAACTACTACCTCCAGCTAGCCTGAACTGGTATAGTCATCCTCCTCGCAGGCCATACTAGGAACCCTATAGATTGCAATAAAATATATAACACACATTAAAGGGGTACTCCACTAGAAAACATTTATTTTAAATCAACTGGTGCTAGAAAGTTAAACAGATTTGTAAATTACTTCTATTAAAAAAAAAAAATCTTAATCCTACCAGTACTTATCAGCTGCTGTATACTACAGAGAAAGTTATTTTCTTTTAGAATGTCCTTTCTGTCTGACTACAGTGCTCTCTGTTGACCCCTCTCCATGTCAGGAACTGTCCAGAACAAGATAGGTTTGCTAGGGGAATTTACTCCTACTCTGGACAGTTCCTAAAATGGACAGAAGTGTCAGCAGAGAGCATTGTGGTCAGGCAGAAAGGAAATTCAAAAAGAAAAGAACTTCCTGTGTAGTATACAGCAGCTGATACTGGAGCTGATACAGCAGCTGGTGCTGGAATGATTAAATATAAGTAATTTACAAATCTGTTTAACTTTCTGGCACCACTTGATTTTAAACTCTTAAGCACAAAGGGCGTACCTGTAGCGAGTCGGTCCCGGCGGCTAATGAAAGCCGGGACTCTGGGCTAATAGCTTGCGGTACCAATCATTGTTGATCGCCGCATCTAAAGTAACAAAAATACACTCCCGGCAACTCGGGAGTGACTGGGACCATCGCAGTGAAATCGCGATGTCCCGATCAGCTAGAACACAAGCGGAGGGTCCGTTACCTGCCTCCTTCACGTCCGATCGGCGATTGATTGTCCCAAGCCTGAAATCCAGGATTGAGCAATCGACCACCGATAACACAGATCATTGCAATGTTAATGCATGGCAGTGATCTGTGTAGAAGATCAGTGTGCGCAGTGTTATAGCCCCTATGTGGTATCGCTGCGTGCAGAAATGTCAAAACTATAAAAATATATCATTAATTAAACCACAAGGTCAATAGCGTACATGTAAAAAATTCCAAAGTCCAAAAAAGCGTATTTTTGGTCACTTTTTATATCATGAAAAAATTAATAAAAAGCAATCAAAAAGTCCGATCAATACACAAAATGGTACCACTATAACTTCAGATCACGGCGCTCATACCGCCCCGTATGCGGAAAAATAAAAAGGTTATAGGGGTCAAAAGATGACCATTTTAAACATATTCATTTTTGTGCATGTAGTTATGATTTTTTCCAGAAGTAAGACAAAATCAAACCTATATAAGTAGGGTATCATTTTAATTGTATGAACCTACAGAACAAAGAAAAGGTATAATTTTTATGAAAAAATGTACTGCGTAGAAAAGGAAGCCCCAAAATTTACAAAATGGCATTTTTTCTTCAATTTTGTCGCACAATGAAATTTTTTTTCCATTTTGCCGTGGGTTTTTGGGTAAAAATTACTAATGTCACTGCAAAGTAGAATTGGTAGCGCAAAACATAAGCCATAATATGGAATTTTAAGTGCAAAATTGAAAGGGTTATGATTTTTAAAACGTAAGGAGGAAAAAAACGAAAGCGCAAAAACGGAAAAACCCTGAGTCCTTAACCCCTTAACGACAATGCACGTTAATGTACCATGGTCATGGTGCTGTGGTATTTAACACACCATGGCATACATTTACGCAGCCAGGGACCCACCGGTAATTAACCCCTCAGATGCCGTGATCAATACAGATCACGGCATCTGCGGCAGTGCGGTACTTTAAATGGATGATCGGATCGCCTACAGCGCTGCCGCGGAGATCCGATCATCCATTATGGTGGCAGGAAGTCCCCTCACCTGGCTTTGGCCGTTTCCCAGGGTCTTCTGCTCTGGTCTAAGATCGAGCAGACCAGAGCAGAAGATGACCGATAACACTGATCAGTGCTATGCCCTATGCATAGCACTGAACAGTATTAGCAATCAAAGGATTGCTGTAGATAGTCCCCTATGGGGACTATTAAAGTGTAAAAATTAAAGTAATAAAAGGGAAAAAAATATGGAAAAGAAAATGGGAAAAATCCCCTCCCCCAATAAAAATGTACCCTATCCCAATAAAATTTCCCATTTTACCCCCATAAAAAAAAAATACACATATTTGGTATCGCCGCGTGCATAAATGCCCGAACTATTAAAATATATTTCATCCCGTACGGTGAACGGCGTGAACGTTAAAAAAAAATAAAACGCTAAATTGCTGCTTTTTTGTCACATTTTATGTAAAAAAAAATGTATAAAAAAGTTTTATATACACAATCATGGTATCAATAAAACGTACAGATCATGGCGCAAAAAAATTGCCCTCATACTGCCGCTTATATTGAAAAATGAAAAAGTTATGGGTCATCAAAATAGGAAAGAATTTTAAACATACTAATTTGGTTAAAAAGTTAGCGATTTTTTATAAGCGCAACAATAATAGAAAAGTATATAATCATGGGTATCATTTTAATTGTATCGACCCACAGAATAAAAAACACATGTAATTTTTACCATAAATTATACGGCATGAAAACGAAACCTTCCAAAATTTGCAAAATTGCAGTTTTCTTTTAAATTTCCCCACACAAACTATTTTTTGGGTGGCGCCATACATTTTATGATATAATGAGTTATGTCATTACACAAGACAACTGGTCGTGCAAAAAACAAGCCCCATAGTAGTCTGTGGATGAAAATATAAAAGAGTTACTATTTTTAGAAAACGAGGAGGAAAAAACGAAAATGCAAAAATAAAATTGGCCTGGCCCTTAACACTTTGGGGACGGAGGGTTTTTCTGTTTTTGCACTTTCGTTTTTTCCTCCTTACCTTTTAAAAATCATAACCCTTTCAACTTTGTAATGACATCAGTCATTACCCATAAATCTATGGCGAAACGGAAAAAAAATCATTGTGCGACAAAATTGAAGAAAAAAAACGCCCTTTTGGAAATGCTGGGGGCTTCCGTTTCTACACAGTACACTTTTAGGTAAAAATGAAACCTTCTCTTTCTTCTGTTGGTCCATACGATTAAAATGATACCCTACTTATATAGGTTTGATTTTGTCGTACTTCTGGAAAAAATCATAACTACATGCAGGAAAATTTATACGTTTAAAATTGTCATCTTCTGATCCCTATAATGTTTTAAAATTTCCGCATACGGGGCGGTATGAGGGCTCATTTTTTTGCATCATGATCTGAAATTTTTAGCGGTACCATTTTTGTATTTATTAGACTTTTTAATCGCTTTTTATTCATTTTTTCATTATATAAAAAGTGACCAAAAATACGCTATTTTGGACTTTGGAATTTTATTGCGCGTATGCCATTGACCGTGCGGTTTAATGAATGATATATTTTTATAATTCGGACATTTCCGCATGCGGCGATATCACATATGTTTAGTTTTATTTTTATTTACACAGGTTTTTTTTTTTATGGGAAAAGGGGGGGTGATTCAAACTTTTATTACGGAAGCGGTTAAAATCTTTATTCACTTCTTTTTTCACTTTTTTTTTTTGCAGTGTTATAGCTCCCATAGGGACCTATAACACTGCACACACTGATCTTTTACATTGATCAATGGTTTCTCATAGGAAACCATTCATCAATGATTCTGCCGCTTGACTGCTAATGCCTGGATCTCAGGCACTGAGCAGTTATTCGGCGATCGGACAGCGAGGAGGAAGGTAGGGGACCCTCCTTCTGTCCTACAGCTGTTCGGGATGCCGCGATTTCACCGCGGCGATTCCGAACAGCCCACTGAGCTAGCCGGGAGCAATTTACTTTCATTTTAGACGCAGTGTTCCACTTTGAACACCGCGTCTAAAGGGTTAATAGTGCGCGGCACCACAATCAGCGTTATAGAAAGGGAGTGGGCGGAGGGTATACATGTACGCCCTCCGTCCCCAAATATGTTAAGGCCAAATGGGCTTGGTCCTTAACCCCTTCAGGACCAAGCCCATTTTGGCTTTAAGGACCAGAGCATTTTTGCACATCTGACCACTGTCACTTTAAACATTAATAACTCTGGAATACTTTTAGTTATCATTCTGATTCCGAGATTGTTTTTTCGTGACATATTCTACTTTAACATAGTGGTAAATTTTTGTGGTAACTTGCATCCTTTCTTGGTGAAAAATCCATAAATTTGATGAAACATTTGAAAATTTAGCATTTTTCTAACTTTGAAGCTTTCTGCTTGTAAGGAAAATGGATATTGCGAATAATTTTTTTTTTTATTCACATATACAATATGTCCACTTTATGTTTGCATCATAAACTTGACAAGTTTTTACTTTTGGAAGACGCCAGAGGGCTTCAAAGTTCAGCAGCAATTTTCCAATTTTTCACAAAATTTTCAAACTCGATATTTTTCAGGGACCAGTTCAGTTTTGAAGTGGATTTGAAGGGTCTTCATATTAGAAATACCCCATAAATGACCCCATTATAAAAACTACACCCCCCAAAGTATTCAAAATGACATTCAGTCAGTGTTTTAACCCTTTAGGTGTTTCACAGGAATAGCAGCAAAGTGAAGGAGAAAATTCAAAATCTTCATTTTTTACACTCACATGTTCTTGTAGACCCAATTTTTGAATTTTTGCAAGTGGTAAAAGGAGAAAATTTTTACTTGTTTTTGTAGCCCAATTTCTCTCGAGTAAGCACATACCTCATATGTCTATGTAAAGTGTTCGGCGGGCGCAGTAGAGGGCTCAGAAGGGAAGGAGCGACAAGGGGATTTTGGAGAGTACGTTTTTCTGAAATGGTTTTTGGGGGGCATGTTGCATTTAGAACAGAAAAAAAAAAACACATGGCATACCATTTTGGAACCTAGACCCCTCGGGGAATGTAACATGGGATAAAGTGAGCCTTAATACCCCACAGGTGTTTCATGACTTTTGCAAATGTAAAAAAAAAAAAAAAAAATTTACCTAAAATGCTTGTTTTCCCAATAATTTTACATTTTTAAAAAGGGTAATAGCAGAAAATACCCCTCAAAATTTGAAGCCCAATTTCTCCAGATTCAGAAAACACCCCAAATAGGGGTGAAAAGTGCTCTGCTGGCACACTACAGGTCTCAGAAGAGGAGTAGTCACATTCGGCTTTTTGGAAGCAAATTTTGCTCTGGGGGCATGCCGCATTTAGGAAGCCCCTATGGTGCCAGGACAGCAAAAAATAAAAACACATGGCATACCATTTTGGAAACTAGACCCCTCGGGTAACGTAACAAGGGGTTAAGTGAACCTTTATACCCCACAGGTGTTTCACGACTTTTGCATATGTAAAAAAATAAAAAATAAAAAATTTCTACCTAAAATGTTTTCCCAAAAATTTCACATTTTTAAAAAGGGTAAAAGCAGAAAATACCCCCCAAAATTTGTAACACAATTTCTCCCGAGTACGGCGAGACCCCATATGTGACCCTAAACTGTTGCCTTGAAATACGTCAGGGCTCCAAAGTGAGAGCGCCATGCGCATTTGAGGCCTAAATTAGGGACTTGCATAGGGGTGGACAAAGGGGAATTCTACGTCAGTGATTCCCAAAAAGGGTGCCTCCAGCTGTTGCAAAACTTCCAGCATGCTTGGACAGTCAACGGCTGTCCGGCAATACTGGGAGTTGTTGTTTTGCAACAGCTGGAGGCTCCGTTTTGGAAACAGTGGCGTACCAGACGCTTTCATTTTTATTGGGGAGGGGAGGGGGACTGTGTAGGGGTATGTGTATATGTAGTGTTTTTTACTTTTTATTTTATTTTTTGTTAGTGTAGTGTAGTGTTTGTAGGGTACAGTCGCACGGGCGGGGGTTCACAGTAGTTTCTCGCTGGCAGTTTGAGCTGCGGCAGAAAAATTGCCGCAGCTCAAACTTGCAGCCGGATACTTACTGTAAACCTCCGCCCATGTGAGTGTACCCTGTATGTTCACATTGGGGAGGGGGGAACATCCAGCTGTTGCAAAACTACAACTCCCAGCATGCGCTGACAGACTGTACATGCTGAGAGTTTTAGTTTTGCAACAGCTGTAGGCACACTGGTTATGTATCACTGAGTTTGTGACCTAACTCAGTGTTTCACAACCAGTGTGCCTCCAGCTGTTGCAAAAATACAACTCCCAGCATGTACGGTGCATGGTGTACGGTAACTGCTGAGAGTTGTAGTTTGCAACAGCTGGAGGCACACCGGTCGTGAAACACTGAGTTAGGTAAAAAAAAAAACTCTGAGTTTCACAACTATTGTGCCTTCAGCAGTCACCGACAGCCAATGGGCATGCTGGGAGTTGTAGTTATGCAACCAGCATATGCACCACTACAACTCCCAGCATGCACTTTAGCTGTTTGTGCAAGCTGGGAGTTGTAGTTATACAACAGCTGAAGGTACACTTTTCCATAGAAAAAATGTGCCTCCAGCTGTTGCAAAACCATAAGTCCCAGCATGCCCATAAGGGAATGCTGGGAGTTGTGGTTGTCTGCCTCCTGCTGTTGCATAACTACAGCTCCCAGCATGCCCTTTTTGCATGCTGGGAGCTGTTGCTAAGCAACAGCAGGAAGCTGTCACTCACCTCCTGCTGCTGCTCCGGGACACAGGTCAGTCCCTTGCCACCGCTCCTGGGGCCCTGATCCCAACAGTGACGCATGGGATAGGGGTCCCCAGCTCCCGCGGTCCACGTCCCACACCCGCTCACGTCCTCCGGAAGAGGGGCGGAGCGGGCTGGGGGAGTGACACCCGCAGCAGGCGACCTGATTGGTCGGCCGGTAAACCGGCCGACGAATCAGGGCAATCGTGAGGTGGCACCAGTGCCACCTCACCCCTGCAGGCTATGGCTGTTCGGGCCATCAGAGACGGCCCCGATCAGCCATTAATTCAGGGTCACCGGGTCACTGGAGACCCGATTGACCCGGAATCGCCGCAGATTGCTGGACTGAATTGTCCAGCGATCTGCGGCCATCGCCGACATGGGGGGAGCAGGCATCCGGCTCTGGTCCCCAACCGGCTAGCGGTGGGGACTGGAATTCCCACGGGCGTATGGATACGCCTTCGGTCCTTAAGGACTCGGAATGCAGGGCGTATCCATACGCCCTATGTCCTGAAGAGGTTAAGGGGTTAAAAAAAATTCCAGAAAAGTACCCCTTTAATGATGATAATCGCATTATTCCCCCCCAAAAAAATGCATATTTATGGCAATTCTTTTTTTTTTTCTGTCCTCTAACAATTTCTCAAACTGCAACAATCCCCCATGGCCGACTTCATGCAGCATTTTGCATCAGTATTTGTGAGCCAAAACTAAGAGTGGGTCCTAAAGAAATCTACTTTTGTTTTGTATAATAAAGCAGCTTATATATTTTAGACATGAAGAAAACTGGATGAATGGCTGACAAATATTAAGGAGTTTAAGTATCGACTCTAACTTTCAGGTATTTTAGCTACAAATCAAAGGCCTGTGGCAGTGAGTTATTTGAGTTATTTTGGGGCTGTATTAAAAGCTTATGCTAGGGAATGTTGGAAAATGTTATCACTTTACTTCCTGAGTGATTTTCCTTAAAGGGAAATTATTTCTACATGGCTCCTTTAAATTATCATATATTCCAGATGTCTGTGGATCAGGAAACAAACACAATGGGTCTGACAGGACATACAGTAGACTGTGGAAGATTAGGTTTATCGCTATAGTGGTTATATATTCTTCATTTCATGCTTCTCTATACTATACATACCCTACATCTGATTGAAGTCAAACCTCTTTGAAAAAAGTATACAAAATGTGGGCTAAATTGTCTCATGAGGTTATCAAGCATGTTCAGCACACAAATAAACCTAATTCTATCATTATTTTACTGGTCCCCAGCATGGTTCCTCCTCTAATTTGTGGTCCCCAGCATGCCAACCCGGCTAGCTTAGTCGCCGGCTAGCTTAGTCGGGCTGTTCGGGATAGCCGCGGCTAATCGCGGCATCCCGAACAGCTGACAGGACAGCGGGAGGGCCCCTTCCTGCCTCCTCGCTGTCCGATCGCCGAATGACTGCTCAGTGCCTGAGATCCAGGCATGAGCAGTCATGCGGCAGAATCGTTGATCACTGGTTTCTTATGAGAAACCAGTGATCAATGATAAAGATCAGTGTATGCAGTGTTATAGGTTTGAATCACCCCCCTTTTCCAATAAAAAAAAAAAAAACAGTGTAAATAAAAATAAACATATATGGTATCACCGCGTGCGGAAATTTCCGAATTATAAAAATATATCATTAATTAAACCGCTCGGTCAATGGCGTGGGCGCAAAAAAATTCCAAAGTCCAAAATAGTGCATTTTTGGTCACTTTTTATATCATTTAAAAATGAATAAAAAGCAATCAATAAGTCGTATCAATGCAAAAATGGTACCGTTAAAAACTTCAGATCACGGCACAAAAAATGAGCCCTCATACCGCCCCATACACGGAAAAATAAAAAAGTTATAGGGGTCAGAAGATGACAATTTTAAACGTATTAATTTTCCTGCATGTAGTTATGATTTTTTCCAGAAGTGCGACAAAATCAAACCTATATAAGTAGGGTATCATTTTAATCGTATGGACCTACAGAATAAATATCAGGTGTAATTTTTACCGAAAAAAGTTACAAAACAGCGGTTTTTTTTTCAATTTTGTCGCACTATTTTTTTCCCGTTTCACCGTAGATTTTTGGGCAAAATGACTGACGTCATTACAAAGTAGAATTGGTGGCGCAAAAAAAAAGCCTTAATATGGATTTTTAGGTGCAAAATTGAAAGAGTTATGATTTTTTAAAGGCAAGGAGCAAAAAACGAAAATGCAAAAACGGAAAAAACCCCGGTCCTTAAGGGGTTAAGTCACTGGTCATTTCCTTGGGCCTAACTGAGCTGTAAAGACTATAACACCTGTCTACCTCAGTAAAGCTGCCATTGTTCCGTAACCTTGCATTGGAGTGATTATTTGCCCCGTGCCTGGCCCAGGAACCAGCTGCCATTCCTTGGATGGTGTAGAGGATAACCACTCCCTGGCGTCATGAACTCAAGGGGTTAATGCCATCTACCCCTAGGGTAATGACATCTGCCCTTCATCACACCCTCACCACACATCCTCTTCCTTCTGTCTCTTATCCATTGGTGCATGCTGGTGCTGGAAATGCTCCTTCGAGTACTTTTTCAGCTCTAGTGATTTGACACAATGCTGGCAGCATCTCTCCCTTGATGTCCCTTCCAAGTCTCCTTTTTTTTCTTGCTCCATTTACCACTGTATCTCAGGACTATTGCTCCCAGACTCAATATTCACCCTCAAAAGCCTCAGGCCATTTTAGACCTATGAGATGTGGGTCTACAGTGCAGCTGCTGTATCATAGTACAGATCTACTTCCAGAAAATGTCATGATTGTCTTACAGCTGCGTTGCTGTTACCATATTTCATTGTAATTTTCTTATGTAACTTTGCCATAAGCTAGGCATGGAGTACTGTACTCGAACTGTCTACTTTGCTGACATCTATTGTCATAATCTGTAAATGCATGACTGGAGGGATTTTGGATACGTACTCAGGGTATAACCAAACCTGTAAACTACCCCCAACGAACTCCATACCCTGCCCTCTCTCCAACCACCCCCTTTCCATAAAATACACAAGACCTGTTGGAGAAAAATGGGCTTTCAGCCCGTTTATTTAACACACCATTATACACATATAAATATTATAAATAACAATATAAACAGTATAAACATTATAAACTTTATCAACATACTATACGTAACATGACCAAAATTAACAGGATGGGTCCCTGGAGGTCTGAACTGTATTCCAAAATTAAACCAAACCGAAGGCACTAAATGTTCCTTTTACCCTTGGCTGCAACTCCCTGACCCAAGGGCACCTACACCTCTCAGTGCCTGTTTCCATCCAAAACTCCTTGGGCCCCTACACACCACCAGGAGGCCCAGTCCCACTGTACCATAACAACTGGCCAACTCTCCACCATTTCCATACTCTTAACAATATTTTTAAAACCTTACACACCTCCAAGGACCCATATACCTGCCTCCCTCAACTGAACCACAACCGCACGCATAAAGAGTGGGTGGGTGGGACTTCTTCACCAAACTTTCCCGCCGCTGTCTGGCTCCTCCCCCTTCCATCCCCTATATACCCCCGTTACTCCACCCCTTGGCTACTGCGCCCCCCAATAGCAACCTCACTAGGAAAAACCACCCATTTGACCCCCCAGATGTCTGTGACACCTTTTAACCCTTTAAGTACACTAAAACCCACGTCAAGCCGCTACTCCGCTAGGGTGTTACCCTCCGCTCCATACGCTCCCATGTGAGTAAGGTTAACTCACTAACACAGTTACAGTTATACTTTGCAGTTGTACTTATTTAGTGGTATTGCGTTAGGCAGATTTTGAATAGTCCACATACTCAGATAGGGGATATATAGAGGCTGCAGCATTTGGTTTTTGCCCCTCTTCCCTAATAGTGTTGCTCGCGAACATTCGCAATTCGAATTTTATTAGCGAATTCGCGAATATTCGCGAATATAGCGCTATATATTCGTAATTACGAATATTCGTTTTTTTTTTTTTTTTTTCACAGTACACCTCACAGTGATCATCCCTCTCTGCTTCCAGCTTATGTGGTGTAAGAAGGCTCTAATACTACTGTGTGAGACTGCTGTGCTAATTTTCACATATGCGAATTTTCGCTTAGCTAATTTTTGTATATGCAAATTTTCGCATATGTTAATTTTCGCACACGCAAATATTCGCATATGCGAAAATAAAACGATAATATTACGAATATGATGAATATTCGTCCATATATTCGCGAATATTCGCGAATTCGAATATGGCCTATGTCGCTCAACACTATTCCCTAATACAGCTATCTCTACTGCTCTGAGATCATAAGTGTGCTTATACTTTGCAGGGTATGTGGTGTGATCCTGCATAGCCCAGCCTCCCTCTTTGCTAGAGGCCAGAAATCTAATTTAGACCAGTTAGTTAAGAGAAGTTAGAGAGTTAAGACGAGTGAGGAGTGCTCTGTCTCCTGTCCTCCACATTTAGGTCTCAAATCTGAAATCCAAGAGATTTCCCCCAGTCCTATCTTAAGGGACATCAATCATCTTTAAAAAAAAAAAAAAAATCTGTAGTGTCACAGGACAGCAGTTCCAGCTACAATCATGTGGCTGAGAGCTAAAAGGTTTTCTTAAAGGCGTATTTCGGCCTTAGACATCTTATCCCCTACCCAAAGTACTGGATGGACCCCCGCGATCAGACACCTTATCCCATATCTTTTGGATAGGGGATAAGATGTCTAAGGCTGGAATACCCCTTTAATGCATAAATGTGTACAAGGTATTGGATAGTTATTGCACATGATGTGCATTGCACCATTTTATTACAAATACTAAGATAACAAAAGTGTAAAGGGTTAACATTCTTCACTGTACACAGGAGTGATGCTTTGGTCTCATGATGCTCCTAGCTAATAATTGCCAGAGAAGTTATTAGTCCAACCTTTCTAACCCATTAGAAGATATGGACCGAAAAACCTATTAGAACCAGTTCATGCCGGTCATTCACCAGGGACTCATGTGCTCTGCTCAGGCATATCTACACCTAGGCCACATGTTTTATACCTAGATCTGTCTACAATCAAATTACTGTTCCTGCTCCTGTTCCAGTCTATGCAGTGAGGATATTGGGGGAGATTTATCAAAACCTGTGCAAAGGAAAAGTTGCCCAGTTGCCCATAGCAACCAATCAGCTCGCTTCTTTCACTTTTAACAAGGCCTCTGCAAAATGAAAGAAGCAATCTGATTGGTTGCTATGGGCAACTCAGCAACTTTTCCTTTACACAGGTTTTGATAAATCTCCCCCTTTGTTTTGCAAGATTCAAATCTCCTAGAAGGAGAACTTCATCTTTAATGAAGAGAAGAACTCTAAACAAGGGCTTCTCTGAGTACAATAATGTTTTTGCTGGGCCACAGTCAGAGTGTTGCTTGACTGCCATATCAGGAAGACCACTCTGGATAGGCCCTTTTAGGTTTCATGTTGCAGGACCTCAATTGGGTGACTAAAGGAGGGTTTACATGTTGCACCACAGTGAGCAAACCTGTAAAGATCTTTATCAGTCGTTTCAGTAACTGTGGACAGAGAACCTGAGTGTCAGGAAGGGAATACTCCAGATCTGAGCTAGACCACAGTCACTTTCCCTGCCTGCTTGACAATCTACCCTAAGCAAAGATCCTCAGTTGGACGACGAGCCCTACTCTGGATATGGTGCTGGGTGTATCAAAGTCAAAAACAGTAAAAAAAAAACTGTGAAAAAGTCAGGGAGCAGGTCAGGACTCAATGGGTTAACTGAAACACAAACCAGGGAACACAAAACATGTAACAGCAAACTAACAAACAGACAAACAAAGCCAAGTCAGACAAGCCAGGTCACAACCAAGATAATGGAGGGGAAAGCTGTGCATAACTAGCTTGCCCCCTGACTGGAGAGCCGGTAGGGGTTAACAGGGAAAGAGAGTGGGTCACCCTCCCCTAGAGTCTGCCTGGTTACAGCAGGTGGTAGGTCCCAAAGGTGGGGGGAAGGAGTGCGCCTATCAGATAGCCCTCTCTTCCCGGGCTTTTATGGCTCCTCCCTGGGGGTTTATAAGCCCTGCACTCCCTTCCCCCCTCCAATCTGCCCAGGACCTGGAGTTTTGACCTCCCTCCCTCCCTTTTTGTTATGTGTTTGTAAGTCACAGCTTGGCGGAAGGAAGATAGAAGAAGCGGGGTCAACCCGGGGTAGACCTCCGCACAGGACGGTGCGGCAGTACCTCGTGGGTTGGCAAGAAGCCAAAGAGTGCCTTGTTCGTGTTTTTATAATTTTTAGTTATTTATACATTTATAATAAATAAGCTGTGGCCGATTCCCACCCATTTAAAAAGTTGAAAGGTGTCAGTGTGAGTTATTTGTATATAGTTATTTAAACAAAGGGGAGGGTGGTTATAGAGGGTTGAAGAGTTAATAAGTCTCAACAGTCCGGCAAGGTACATAGCATAGCGGCTATGTTATATAGCAAAAGAAGTCAGGTCACAAGCCAAGGTACAAAACCAGAAGAACTACAAAGTACAGAACAGCAGGTATAGTCAAGCGCTACCAGAAGTGAGATACACAAAATAAACGCTGGTGATAGAGATGTGAGCTGTGATCATGAGCAAAGGCTGGAGGCTCTGAGCAGAGATTCAAATATACCGCCTCTAGGGGTGTGAAGGCTGATGATGTAGCTTTTTGGCCCAGCGCCTGCAGCTCCTTAATGCCAGAGCGCAGCTATGATACCTGGTCAGTTGCGATAGTAACACTGAGAACAAATATATCTACATTGCATCTGCATTGGTCATTCGCATACAAGTGACTGCATTCTTTTGGATTTGCACATGGTGTTCAGTATAGAGTTAAAAATGTTTCATGGAATCCCATTTAGAGAAGTTAGCTACACCACCTTTCCATGTGACACAAGAGTAGGAGAACTACTACTCCCATGTGACTAGAAGTAAAATTGTCCCCATGTACTACAAATACTTCTCTCCATCAAAGGAGACGTGTCTAAGGTGTACATGGACCTTTTTGCATCCCGGTACCTGCTGGGGCCTCAGCATGGGGACAGGCCATTGTGGCTATCATGTCACATCATAATGACCGACATCCCTCAGATGGACATTTCAGCCTGAGAGCCAAACAGTAAAGATCCCTTTAGTAAAATATTTCAGAACAGTGTTTATACATCAGCACAAGGCTAGAGAGCATATGCTATTGTACTACACTGTACAAGGGACTGTACAAAGGGAGGGCACAGTTACTGTGTGGAAAGCACTAAGGGGGTCCAATTGGCTGGCGTCTGCTAAACTGAAATATAGCCAAACTGTCCTTAGAAATGTGGATATAGGACATCTTTCTTACCCCCAATTTTATTAATTTATTTTTTTCTTGTGCTGCGCATACAGCTGAAAGAAGTGCTCGCCTGCCTAGGGATCCTACCCGGCTGGGCCCTTGGACCACGTTCAAATGGACCGGCCGGTCAGTCCGCCTCTGGTTAAAATCCAACTAGTCTGAACTTTGCTTCTTCAAAGAGGGACAGTAGGTGATAGTCTAATAGTCTAGCTTTCCCCATACATGTGAGATTGCTGTAGATCCTGGGTAAAACTAGCTTTCCTTTAGCTACAATTGTTGAGAAGTTTAAAACCCATTAAAGAAATAAGAATCTGAACTACCAAAAATATACATAGAATGGCCGACATTTATCATTGCCTTTAGATATTTTTTTGTGTCTAGAAAAGATGCAAAAAAGGCGCAAGCAGGATTGGTTTACATATTTCTGCTGATTTTGAGTTGCAATCCACAGATTTTGGCAATACACAGGATATGGAAGGGTTTTATCAACTGCACCTTTTTGTGAAAAGGCTCAAAAAAGGCACAAAGCCACTGAAAAGTCTCTAAAACGACACCAGCCCAGACTTAGCTTTTTGGTGTATGTGAAGAGACAAATTTCAGAAAATGTGACCTGCACAAAATTTTTCAGATGCTCTGCGACCATTTAATAATAATTTGGTGTTCCTACACATTACAGCACACAAAAAAAGGTGTAGAAAATGCTTCACTTACACTTACAATGGTAAATGCCGGCCAATGTCTCTAAGCATCATCCTTCAGCATTATCTCATCTGTTAAACCGCTCCTCAACTATGATAGCAGTTTACAAATATAGACCCAACATGGCTTTGTCCTCATGGTACGGGAGATCTCCTGCAGGAAGCCTGCTTCCTGACCTGGAGAGATATGTCAGAATTTTCCAGTGTACTTAATGCTCATATCCTGTTTATAAGGGCACTGAACAGAGTCAAGTCTTGGCACTAACATTAAGAGATTTCATTGGTGTCAAAAGTGATAAACTACAAATACAATACACTCATTGGTACTCAAGAAGGCCAACGTTTTATATTATAGGAGTCCCTATGTATCGTATATTTCGCCGTATAAGACGCACTTTTTCTTCCCCAAAACTGGGGGGTAAAAGTTGATGCGTCTTATACGGCGAATACACCCACCTATCGCGGCGGTCCCTGCGGCCATCAAAGGTCGGGACCCGCGGCTAATACAGGACATCACCGATCGCGGTGTATGCCCTTCAGACGCGGCAATCAAAGCTGACCGCCGTGTCTGAAGCGAAAGTGACACTAACCCGGTTGTTCAGTCTGGCTGTTCGGGAGCGCCGCGGTGAAATCACGGCGTCCCAAACAGCTTACAGGACACCGGGAGGGACCTTACCTGCCTCCTCGGTGTCTGCTCCGTGCCGGGATCCCCTGCATGGCCGGCGCTCTCCTTCGACGTCATCACGTCGTCGCGCACGCCGTCCCGTCATCCAATAGGAGCGGTGTGTGTAGCGACGTGATGACGGAGAGCGTGGATCCCGGGGAAGAACACGTCCAGAGCATCGGGGACACCACGGGGAAGCGGCGACTGCGATGGAGCGACATCCAGGGCAGTGGTGATGAGCAGTGACTGGTCCGGAGCAGCAGGGACACGTGAGTATTACCTCCTATACCAGTGGTCTTCAAACTGCGGACCTCCAGATGTTGCAAAACTACAACTCCCAGCATGCCCGGACAGCCAACAGCTGTCTGGGCATGCTGGGAGTTGTAGTTTTGCAGCATCTGGAGGTCCGCAGGTTGAAGATCACTGTTGGGTTCAGAATCTTTATTTTCTAGATTTTGCACCTTTAAAATTGGGTGCGTCTTATATGCCGGTGTGTCCTATAGGGCGAAAAATACGGTAAATATGCTTTGAATTTACAGTTGTCCCCTTTTCAGATTAGAATTGCATAATGTAAAATATGGTGATAACATATGAAGCTATGATGATACTGAATGATCTGATTTCTTCTTGATCCCCCCCTCCCCCCACTCTTTCTTCTTGCACGGCAGCTCATCTGCAATAGCAGACCCGTCGGCAATAGCAGACATCAGCATGTGATATTAATGACATAATAGTGCAATCACAAAATCAGCACAAAATCATCAGAACCACTTAATTAAGACAATCATTACCACAATCATGAAATCATGCAATCACCACAATTATAAACTCATGCATTCATCACCCAATCTTTACCCCAATTATGATATCACCCCAGTCATGAAATTACTAAATCATCACTATCGGGAAACAACGCAGTCATAACACATACTGTAATCAAAAAAAACATCAAAATCACAATGGGGGAGATTTATCAAAACCTGTCCACAGGAAAAGTTGCCCAGTTGCCCATAGCAACCAATCAGATCACTTCTTTCATTTTGCAGAGGCCTTGTTAGAAATGAAAGAAGCGATCTGATTGGTTGCTATGGGCAACTGGACAACTTTTCCTCTGGACAGGTTTTGATAAATCCCCCCCAATATCAACACCATCGTGTTTAACCTCTTAAGGACGCAGGGCGTATGGATACGCCCTGCATCCCGAGTCCTTAAGGACGCAGGGCGTATCCATACGCCCGTGGGAATTCCGGTCCCCACCGCTTGCCGGTTCAGCAGGCATCCCGGCATATCGCCCAGGGGGGTCATTATGCCCCCCATGTCGGCGATCGCCGCAGATCGCTGGACAATTCAGTCCAGCGATCTGCGGCGATTCCGGGTCAATCGGGTCTCCAGTGACCGGGTGACCCGGAATTACTTGCTGTTCGGGGCCGTCTCTGACGGCCCCGAACAGCCAGAGCCTGCAGGGGTGAGGTGGCACTGGTGCCACCTCACGATCGCCCTGATTCGTCGGCCGGATTACCGGCCGACCAATCAGGGCGCCTGCTGCGGGCGTCACTCCCGCACCCGCTCCGCCCCTCTTCCGGAGGGCGTGAGCGGGTGCGGGAAGACGACCCCGGGTGCTGGGGACCCCGATCCCCGGCGTCCATGTTGGGATCAGGGCCCCAGGAGCGACGTCGGCGGCGAGGGACAGCCTGCGATGGAGCAGCAGCAGGAGGTGAGTTACAGCCTCCTGCTGTTGCTTAGCAACAGCTCCCAGCATGCAAAAAGGGCATGCTGGGAGCTGTAGTTATGCAACAGCAGGAGGCAGACAACCACAACTCCCAGCATTCCCTTATGGGCATGCTGGGACTTATAGTTTTGCAACAGCTGGAGGCACATTTTTTCTATGGAAAAGTGTACCTTCAGCTGTTGTATAACTACAACTCCCAGCTTGCACAAACAGCTAAAGTGCATGCTGGGAGTTGTAGTGGTGCATCTGCTGGTTGCATAACTACAACTCCCAGCATGCCCGTTGGCTGTCGGTGACTGCTGAGAGTTGTAGTTTTGCAACAGCTGAAGGCACACTGGTTGTGAAACTTAGAGTTTTTTTTTTTTACCTAACTCAGTGTTTCACGACCAGTGTGCCTCCAGCTGCTGCAAACTACAACTCCCAGCAGTCACCTTACACCATGCACCATACATGCTGGGAGTTGTAGTTTTGCAACAGCTGTAGGCACACTGGTTTTGAAACACTGAGCAAGGTCACAAACTCCGTGATACATAACCAGTGTGCCTACAGCTGTTGCAAAACTAAAACTCTCAGCATGTACAGTCTGTCAGCGCATGCTGGGAGTTGTAGTTTTGCAACAGCTGGATGTCCCCCCCCCCCCCCCCCCCAATGTGAATGTACAGGGTACACTCACATGGGCGGAGGCTTACAGTCAGTATCGGGCTGCAAGTTTGAGCTGCAGCAAATTTTCTGCAACAGCTCAAACTGCCAGCGAGAAACTACTGTGAACCCCCGCCCGTGCGACTGTACCCTAAAAACACTACACTACACTACCACAAAAAATAAAATAAAAAGTAAAAAACACTACATATACACATACCCCTACACAGCCCCCCTCCCCTCCCCAATAAAAATGAAAAACGTCTGGTACGCCACGGTTTCCAAAACGGAGCCTCCAGCTGTTGCAAAACAACAACTCCCAGTATTGTCGGACAGCCGTTGACTGTCCAGGCATGCTGGGAGTTTTGCAACAGCTGGAGGCACCCTGTTTGGGATGTCCACCCCTATGCAATCCCTAATTTAGGCCTCAAATGGTGCTCTCACTTTGGAGCCCTGTCTTATTTCAAGGCAACAGTAAAGGGTCACATATGGGGTATCGCCGTACTCGGGAGAAATTGGGCTTCAAATTTTGGGGGGTATTTTCTGCTTTTACCCTTTTTTAAAATGTAAAGTTTTTGGGAAAAGAAGCATTTTAGGTAAAAAAATTTTTATTTTTTTTTACATATGCAATAGTCGTGAAACGCCTGTAGGGTATTAAGGTTCACTTAACCCCTTGTTACATTCCCAGAGGGCTCTAGTTTCCAAAATAGTATGCCATGTGGGGTTATTTTGCGGTCCTGGCACCATAGGGGCTTCCTAAATGCGGCATGCCCCCAGAGCAAAATTTGCTTTCAAAAAGCCAAATGTGACTCCTTCTCTTCTGAGACCTGTAGTGCGCCAGCAGAGCACTTTTCACCCCCATATGGGGTGTTTTCTGAATCGGGAGAAATTGGGCTTCAAATTTTGGGGGGTATTTTCTGCTTTAACCCTTTGTATAAATGTAAATTTTTTGGGAAACCAAGCATTTTAGGTAAATTTTTTATTTTTTTTTACATATGCAAAAGTCGTGAAACACCTGTAGGGTATAAAGGTTCACTTTACCCCTTGTTACGTTCCCCGAGGGGTCTAGTTTCCAAAATGGTATGCCATGTGTTTTTTTTTTTTGCTGTCCTGGCACCATAGGGGCTTCCTAAATGCGGCATGCCCCCAGAGCAAAATTTCCTTCAAAAAAGCCAAATGTGACTCCTTCTCTTCTGAGACCTGTAGTGCGCCAGCAGAGCACTTTTCACCCCCATATGGGGTGTTTTCTGAATCGGGAGAAATTGGGCTTCAAATTTTGTGGGGTATTTTCTGCTATTACCCTTTTTAAAAATGTAAAACTTTAGGGAAACCAAGCAGTTTAGGTAAAAAAAATTTTTTTTTTTTACATATGCAAAAGTCGTGAATCACCTGTGGGGTATTAAGGTTCACATTACCCCTTGTTACGTTCCCCGAGGGGTCTAGTTTCCAAAATGGTATGCCATGTGGGTTTTTTTGCTGTTCTGGCACCATAGGGGCTTCCTAAAGGTGACATGCCCCCCAAAAACCATTTGACGCTCCTTCCCTTCTGAGCCCTCTACTGCGCCCGCCGAACACTTTACATAGACATATGAGGTATGTGCTTACTCGAGAGAAATTGGATTTCAAATACAAGTAAAAATTTTCTCCTTTTTACCCCTTGCAAAAATTCAAAAAATGGGTCAACAAGAACATGCGAGTGTAAAAAATGAAGATTGTAAATTTTCTCCTTCACTTTGCTGCTATTCCTGTGAAACCCGTAAAGGGTTAAAACGCTTACTGAATGTCATTTTGAATACTTTCGGGGGTGCAGTTTTTATAATGGGGTAATTTATGGGGTATTTCTAATATGAAGACCCTTCAAATCCACTTCAAACCTGAACTGGTCCCTGAAAAAAAGCGACTTTCAAAATTTTGTGAAAAATTGGAAAATTGCTGCGGAACTTTGAAGCCCTCTGGTGTCTTCCAAAAGTAAAAACACGTCAATTTTATGATGCAAACATAAAGTAGACATATTGTATATGTGAATAAAAAAAAATTTATTTGGAATATCCATTTTCCTTACAAGCAGAGAGCTTCAAAGTTAGAAAAATGCAAAATTTTCAAATTTTTCATCAAATTTTGGGATTTTTCACCAAGAAAGGATGCAAGTTACCAAAAAATTTTACCACTACGTAAAGTAGAATATGTCACGAAAAAACAATCTCGGAGTCAGAATGATAACTAAAAGCATTCCAGAGTTATTAATGTTTAAAGTGACAGTGGTCAGATTTGCAAAAAATGGCCGAGTCCTTAAGGTGAAAAAGGGCTCAGTCCTTAAGGGGTTAAAATATGTGGCACATTCTGTTCTATGTGGACTGCTGCAATGAATCAAGATACAATACTGTTAGCTGACATAAACAACATACCTCGCACATCCAGAGGCCATTCTCAGTAATCTGTAAAATTCTTCAAGTCATTATTAATTACTCTTTACTTTGAATTTCACCAGTGAACACCTGTTTTTTGAAGATATTGGGCAATGCAATAAAACAAATCTAAACTATCCTACTATAGATGGATATAACCCTTTAAAGGGGTACTCTGGTGGAAACCTTTTTTTTTTTATAATCAACTGGTGCCAGAAAGTTAAACAGATTTACAAATTACTTCTATTAAGAAATCTTAATCTTTCCAGTACTTATTAGCTGCTGAATACTACAGTGGAAATTTGTTTCTTTTTGGAACACAGAGCTCTCTGCTGGCATCATGACCACAGTGCTCTCTGCTGACATCTCTGTCCATTTTAGGAACTGTCCAGAGTAGGAGAAAATCCCAATAGCAAACATATGCTGCTCTGGACAGTTCCTAAAATGGACAGAGATGTCATCAGAGAGCACTGCGTTCGTGATGTCAGCAGAGAGCTCTGTGTTCCAAAAACAAAATAATTTCCTATGTAGTATTCAGCAGCTAATAAGTACTAGAAGGATTAAGATTTTTTAATAGAAGTAATGTGCAAATCTGTTTAACTTTCTGGCATTTAAAAAAAAAAAAAAAAAAAGTTTTCTACCAGAGTACCCTTTTGAACAGCCATAATCTCCTTCTAAACAGCAAACTGGGAATCTCAATATATTAAGATCTGCCTTGAGACTATTGCAATCTGGAAACAGAGTTGCGGGAAGTCCCATGCAAGTCTATAGTATTACCGGCAACTCCGTCTCCAGATCCTGATAGTCTTGGAGCAATTCTCAGGCTTAGAAGTTGTAGGAAATTTTAAACACATATCCTGTCATTGGGACCATCAGTAGATGTACGCTTTAACTTCATTCTAAGGTTTGGTACAGGTTTATCTGCTACCGATTAGTAAATTGCAGCATATCCTAACAATATGTCTGAAGAGCTCTTTGACTGGCCTAGTATGGAAAGGAAAACCCACAACTCACTGCAAGAGTCCTGTAGAAAGAAATGAATGATTGCCGTTGTAGTAATGGTATATTGGTCTGCACAGCCTTCTTTTGAACAGGCACTGTCAGAATGAACTTTTTTATATATATATATATATATATATATATATATATATATATGTTGTACATGTTGGCAAAACATACATTTTTCTAATACACTTTATAAAAAATGATCTCCTTTTATAGAAATCATGGCTTATAATAAAAAGACCACTAGGGGTCCTCATACCATCCGGGACATAATCCTGCCTGGCTGCAGCATCATCTTTGTCCCAGCTGAGGCCTGGGCTGGGACAAAGTCCAGTAAATAAGGATAACTCATCTGTGCTCACTCCTGTCCTGTCTATCAGACTCCTGCCAGAAAACAGAGAGGAGGGGGTTACAGAGCAGCCTGCAGTGATAGGATGTAGAGACGCAGCACAACACAGCAGACTCAGGAAGGAAGTGAATGTATGATGAGTGATGGTGGTCAGCTCAGTGCTTGCCCCAGACACGCCCCTTCCTGAGCAGCAGATTTCAGAATGAGTGAGCAACAGGACAGAGCAATTTGTGAGCCGAATACAGAAGCTAGACACATAAAACAAGTCAAGTAAAGCATCTGTATCACCTAGTGAATAATATCTATAAGCATTATTTTTTTTTGTGATAGGACAGGTACATGTTAAGGTTATGAGAAGAAAATATCACAAAAGTCAGTGTTGCACACATTACTTAATAGGTTAAAATGAAAGCTGTAATTTGATGAAGCAGTTTGATGTATCTTGCTTCAGTCACCAAACGTATGTTTAGAAAAAAAAAAAAAAAAAAGAAGCCATTGATCATGTTGTTAAGTATGAGGATCGTTCTGTTACGCCTTCAGGTTGTGTGACTGCAGTTGGTCAGGGAAATACTGTATTCTACTAAATGTCAACAATTCTTGGAACCAGAATCCATGAAACTAGAGCGGACTGTCACATGGCCTGCCTAAATAGCCATGGGAACCTATCTACAAAATGTTTAAATAAGAGCTCTATAACATAACAGATCTGTGAAGGTCCCACTCCCAGCGCCCCTGATGATCAGCTGTTTTGCAGAGCCGCTGCTTCGAATTCACAATACAGATGCTCAACAGAATGAATGAGAGTCCCCTACCTGGGGTCCTGTTAACTTATGCAGAGAACCACTAAGATAGAGGGTTTCCAAAGCCAGTAACAATGGTCCTCACCCACCCTGGTAACGTGAAAATACTGGGAACTAGGGCTGGGCGGTATACCGGTTCATACCGAATACCGAATTTTTTGGGCTGCACGATATGAATTTTCCCCCACATCGCATTACCGGTTGGGCCCCTCCCCCTCGGGAGTGTATTATCATCCCAGCGCAGCGCTGTCCCCACATCGGGGAACTAATCCTATGTTACCCGCCAGCACTGTTCTGCACCCCCCCCCCCCACAATTAATGATCAGCCCAGCGGGGTGCTACTCACACATGTCAAGCACTGCCCTCCTCCTCTTTGTTGGGGGCCGCCGGGAGCTGGAACTCTATACAGTACGCCAGTGGTCTCCAACCTGCAGACCTCCAGATGTTGCAAAACTACAAGTTTTGCAACAGCTGGAGTTCCGCAGGTTGGAGACCACTGCTGTACGCTGTATCCCTATGCCCGGGCTGCATAAGATAAAGAAAATAAACTGTAACTACGTCGGGACCTTACGCTGGGGATGGGAACATCAGACAGCCGTCAGCCTATCACCGGCCGCAGCGATGTCCCGCCCCGGCCAGTGATAGGCTGAGCGCACTGTCATGTAAGGAGCTCTGGACGGCTTCTTACATGACAGTGCGCTCAGCCTATCATTGGCATCGCTGCAGCCGGTGATAGGCTGACGGCTGTCTGATGTTCCAGTCCCCAGCGTAAGGTCCCGACGTAGTTACAGTTTATTTTCTTTATCTTTTGCAGCCCGGGCATAGGTATACAGCGTACAGCAGTGGTCTCCAACCTGCGGAACTCCAGCTGTTGCAAAACTAAAACTCCCAGCATGCCCGGACAGCCATTGGCTGTCCGGGCATGCTGGGAGTTGTAGTTTTGCAACAACTGGAGGTCCGCAGGTTGGAGACCACTGGCGTTCCATCGCTCGGCGGGGGGAGGGGGAGCCGAACACCGCGCGCGGGTCACATGATTGGGGGGGGGGGGCAGAACAGCGCTGGCGGGTCCCATGATTTGGGGGGTGAAAATACCGTTATATACCGTGGAACCGCCGTAAGTTAAAAAAAATACTGTGAGACACATATTTGGTCATGCCGCCCAGCCCTATTGGAAACCCCACACAGTTCTATGGGAGAAAAAAGATCAAACTACCTTAAATAAATAAAAATAAATAAGCCACTGCCCCCTCACCCATGACACCCAAGCAACTAAAAATTATGTCTTAATGTCTCAATTACACATGATAAAAAAAAATACATTGTCTGTGTTAGACAATACAAATCTAATAACAAATAAAAAAAAATCTAATTAAGCTGTGTTCAGCTGTGTTACGGTAACGCAACGTGTGAACACAGCCTGAAAGAGGCTCCTGGTCATTCCAATCGGAACACAGAAATCTACGTCTGAAAGTGACGAGTGCAGTGTCTCTCAGCCAGGGTGCCTCCAGCTGTTGCAAAATTACAACTACCAGAATGCCCGAACAGACAAAGGGTGTCCGGGTATGTTATGTTGGGCGTTGTAGTTTTACAACAGCTGGAGGCACCCCGGTTGAGAAATAATAAACCAGTGATACAGCCGCGCACTTACAATAACCTTCCACTAGGTGGCGTGTATTAGTCTCTTCAAGACATGCTAATGTAACACCGGATACAGGTTATTACTCCGCCCCTTGTTACTACGGCAACCGTAAGACGCTAAGGAAAAGCTACCCTCTTATGTATTCCTCCGCACGAACAGGTCCAGATATTATTGTAAGTACAGCTTTTTGGGGGGTGTACATTGGGTTCTGGGGGTAAACAATACGCGGAATACTGTTTATAAGACAACGTGTACCGGGACCTAGTGCCCTCCTCTTACCTGCACATAATGGAATGGCTGCAGTTTTGATCAGATTATTACAAGTTATGTCAATTGTTTTATTGATTCTAGATGAGTTGAGTGACAAATAATATGGTGTCCATTACAGCTGTCAGGGTTTCTTTAGAAAACTTTATCAGGCTTCTTCTCAGAGCAAATAAAATAATAAATCATCAGAATATGTGTTAAAATATCAAAAAAGGCTTCCAAATTAACTCGATTTGTGACATGATTGAGGCATGTGACATGATTGTGACATGTGATTGCGGTATTTCATATATGATTGTGGCATGTGATTGCGGTATACTATGTGACGTGATTGTGACATGTGATTGCGGTATTTCATATATGATTGTGGCATGTGACATGTGATTGTGGCATGTGATTGCAGTATACTATGTGACGTGATTGTGACATGTGATTGCGGTATTTGATATATGATTGTGGCATGTGACATGTGATTGTGACATGGGATTGCGGTATACTATATGACATGTGTTTGTGGCATGTGATTGCGGTATACTATGTGACGTGATTGTGACATGTAATTGCGGTATTTGATATATGATTGTGGCATGTGACATGTGATTGTGGCATGTGATTGCAGTATACTATGTGACGTGATTGTGGCATGTGATTGCGGTATACTATGTGATTGTGGCATGTGATTGCGGTATACTATGTGACGTGATTGTGGCATGTGATTGCGGTATACTATGTGACGTGATTGTGGCATGTGATTGCGGTATACTATGTGACGTGATTGTGGCATGTGATTGCGGTATACTATGTGACGTGATTGTGGCATGTGATTGCGGTATACTATGTGACGTGATTGTGGCATGTGATTGCGGTATACTATGTGACGTGATTGTGGCATGTGATTGCGGTATACTATGTGACGTGATTGTGGCATGTGATTGCGGTATACTATGTGACGTGTGATTGTGGCATGTGATTGCGTTATACTATGTGACATGTGATTGTGGCATGTGATTGCGGTATACTATGTGACATTTGATTGTGGCATGTGATTGCGGTATACTATGTGACATGTGATTGTGGCATGTGATTGCGGTATACTATGTGATATGTGATTGTGGCATGTGATTGCGGTATACTATGTGACATGTGATTGTGGCATGTGATTGCGGTATACTATGTGACATGTGATTGTGGCATGTGATTGCGGTATACTATGTGACGTGATTGTGGCATGTGATTGCGGTATACTATGTGACGCGATTGTGGCATTTGATTGCGGTATACTATGTGACATGTGATTGCAGTATTTCATATATGATTGTGGCATGTGACATGTGATTGTGGCATGTGATTGCGGTATACTATGTGACGTGATTGTGGCATGTGATTGCGGTATACTATGTGACGTCATTGGGGCATGTGATTGCGGTATACTATGTGACATGTGATTGCAGTATAGTATGTGACGTGATTGTGGCATGTGTCATGTGATTGCGGTATACTATGTGACATGTGATTGCGGTATACTATGTGACATGTGGTTGCGGTATACTATGTGACATGTGATTGTTGCATGTGACGTGTGATTGTGGCATGTGTCGTGTGATTGCGGTATGTGACATGTAATTGTGGCAAGTGACGTGATTGTGGAATGTGACATGTAATTGTGGAATTGTGATATCCTGGGGGAGTAGGGTATATGGGAGTGTAGCTGTGCTGTTACTAAGGGTGCTTGCTTAAACCTTTGAATTCGTGATGCCAGGGTGAGGGCTATTCTCTGTATGCTTGTCCTACCGCCACCCTTCCCAAAAGCCATAGGGAGATAGGAAATAATTGATTGTCCACAACCGGAGATTTGCAGAAACTTGTCGGAACTTTTACTGAAGATTTTAAGCAATAATGAACAAGAACAGTCCATATAACAGAGTCTATTAGAGCTTGACAAATGGTTGGGACCTCATGAGTCTATTGAGCTTAGGATGGTAATTGTTGCGGTGATCCACTGGATTTAGGGGTTTAGATTCGGTCCAGTAATCAGGCTAGCTTTAGCGGGGATTGAGATTTTAACTCACGGTTTAGGTTATGCTGAGGCCGGCAGACTTCTGGCCTAGCTTGTCATTAAAGTTGCGCAGATCCGTCCTGCTAGTCCGGCATCCACGAGAGCAGCAACCCAAGAGAGCGATAATTGGCTACAGCTCCCTTATATGGGCAGGGGCTGGACTAAAGCTCACTGGTTCATACAACTGTCAATCTTCTGTACAGAGAGTTATGGGTAAACATGTGACCCAAGGACCTCCAAAGGTCCTCCAACATACCATAGAGGGATTAACATGGTCACATGACCGAAGGTCCTGCGACTCTAACAAGGCAAGTAGACTAATATACACTATATTAAATATACACATTATTAAATATATACATAATAGCATTATGAAATTATAAAAGGAGGAGATGACTAGGGGCTGTCCCACCTGGGGGACCCTACCTGAACATAGTAACTCTGAGTTTGGGGACCACCATACAAGGTACGGTATGCAATACGGTACAGGGACACCACAGAATGTTATTGTGGTATACAGTGGGGCAAAAAAGTATTTAGTTAGGCATCAATTGTGCAAGTTCTCCCATTTAAAAAGATGAGAGAGGCCTGTAATTTTCATCATAGGTATACCTCAACTATGAGAGACATAATGAGAAGAAAAAAATCCATAAAATCAGATTGCCTGATTTTTTAAGAATTTATTTGCAAATTTTGGTGGAAAATAAGTATTTGGTCACCTACAAACAAGCAAGATTTCTGGCTCTCACAGACCTGTAACCTCTTCTTTAAGATTCTCCTCTGTCCTCCCCTCGTTACCTGTATTAATGGCTCCTGTTTGAACTTGTTATCAGTATAAAAGACACCTGTCCACAACCTCAAACAGTCACACTCCAAACTCCACTATGGCCAAGACCAAAGAGCTGTCGAAGAACACCAGAAACAAAATTTTAGACCTGCACCAGGCTGGGAAGACTGAATATGCAATGAGCAAGCAGCTTGGTGTGAAGAAATCAACTGTGGCCCAGATTTATCAAACTGTGTGAGAGAAAAAGTGGAGTGATTTTCCCACCTCAACCAATCACAGCTCAGCTTTCACTTTACCAGAGCTCATTAGCTGAGCTGGGATTGGTTGCTGTAGAAAAATCACTCTACCTTTTCTCTCAAACAGTTTGATAGATCTGGGCCTGTGGGAGCAATTATTAGAAAATGGAAGACATGCAAGACCACTGACAATCTCCTTTGATCTGGGGCTCCAGGCAAGATCTCACCCCGTGGTGTCAAAATGATCACAAGAACGGTGAGCAAAAATCCCAGAAACACATGGGGGGACCTAGTGAATGACCTGCAGAGAGCTGGGACCAAAGTAACAAAGGCTACTATCAGTTACACACTACGCTGACAGGGACTCAAATCATGCAGTGCCAGACGTGTCCCTCTGCTTAAGCCAATACATGTCCGGGCCCCTCTGAAGTTTGCTAGAGAGCACTTGGATGATCCAGAAGAGGATTGGGAGAATGTGATATGGTCAGATGAAACCAAAGTAGAACTTTTTAGTAAAAACTCAACTCGTCAACTCTCGGAGGAGAAAGAATGCTGAGTTGAATCCAAAGAACACCATACCTACTGTGAAGCATGGGGGTGGAAACATCATGTTTTGGGGCTGTTTTTCAGCAAAGGGACCAGGACGACTGATCCGTGTAAAGGAAAGAATAAATAAGGCCATGTATTGTGGGATTTTGAGTGAAAACCTCCTTCCATCAGCAAGGGGATTGAAGATTAAATGTGGCTGGGTCTTTCAGCATGACAATGATCCCAAACACACCGCCAGGGCAATGAAGGAGTGGCTTCGTAAGAAGCATTTCAAGGTCCTGGAGTGGCCTAGCCAGTCTCCAGATCTCAACCCCTTAGAAAACCTTTGGAGGGAGTTGAAAGTCTGTGTTGCCCAGTGACAGCCCCAAAACATCACTGCTCTAGAGGAGATCTGCATGGAGGAATAAGCCAAAATACCAACAACAGTGTGTGAAAATCTTGTGAAGACTTACAGAAAACGTTTGACCTCTGTCATTGCCAACAAAGGGTATATAACAAAGTATTCAGATGAACTTTTGTTATTGACCAAATACTTATTTTCCATCATAATTTGCTAAAAAAATTATTAAAAAATTTGACAATGTGATTTTATGGATTTTTTTTCTCTTTATGTATCTCATAGTTGAGGTATACCTATGATGAAAATTACAGGCCTCTCATCAAGTGGAAGAACTTGCACAATTGGTGGCTGACTATGCCCCACTGTATGATTGCGGTATGTGACATGTGCTTCTGGCATATGACTTGATTTTGGCATGATCATTACAGATACATCAATGCTACACAGGTACAACAGATTGAGGACCAGGAGCTCATGAATACAGCAAACTTCAAACCATAAGGGAATGTTCACACAGCACAGATAAGCTTCAGGTTTTCTTTTTGTATTTGTGGGTGGAAAAATTACAGTGCATTACTCTACCAAATCTGCACACTGCAAAAACTGTACATCTGTAATATGTCAATTTATGTAGCAGATACGTTGCAGGTTTGTGGCAATTTTCTCCATTGCTGAGGATAACCTGTGTTTTTTTTTCCTGTTTAGATTCCACAGGAAAATCCCCAGTATATCCACCCTGTGTGAATATATTTGTAGTCTGCTGTATTCTTTTTGTATTGGCTGTTATTTATGCTTTGTACTAGCTTGGCAGACCTGTCATATTATGTGATATTCAGGATCCTGGGTAGGTGTCAGGCTTGAATGGTAGCAGAGTGGCACTGGGTGTCACACAACCGACACCTAAAAGCATAAAGAGCTGGGTAGTTTTCCTCCACACAGAAAAGGTAAGCTCAAGGCAGGCCCACCATTAGACATTTCTGGACCCCAAAGTGCCTGGTCTCCATCACCATATTCTACTGAACAGGATGGTTCTATTAGGGTCAGGAGTGAAAAGGTTTTACGGCCTCTGGGGAAAGAGGCAGAGACATGGAAGATAAAAGATGGAAAGGTGGCAAGATCTCTGTAGTGCCAAGGGAAATAAGGGGCCAGGAACTCTGTGCAAACGGTTGGGATAAGGAGGGCAAAAGGTTGCATGGTCACTGTTAGGGGAAGACGATACAGAATGTTGCAGGGGCAGGGATTATAGAAGGCTAAAAGGTTGCTGTGGAAGGCAGTGTCTGAGAAGGTGCCGGGGAAGTCTGGACATGGATGAAGCTGGCACTGTTTTCTTCACTTACACTGCTGCACTGGGCTGGTCATGGCCTTGGACGGCATTTGGGGCCCATATAGTTTCAGATGGGTTAAAGGAATGGCCCTGCAATGTTGAAATGTACTTGTCATTAGCAAAAACATTTTATATAATGTAGAAAATAACATTATATGTAGTTTTGTAATACACATTGGTTATGAAATGTGTATTTTTGTCCATGCAGCTTTTGCCTTTGTGTCTCTGTGAGGAGTCCAAATACAGGAAATGTGGGTGGACAGGCAGGGCTCTGTACACTGAGGACAAGCAGGGCTCTGTACACTGAGGACAAGCAGGGCTCTGTATACTGAGGACAAGCAGGGCTCTGTACACTGAGGACAAGCAGGGCTCTGTACACTGAGGACAAGCAGGGCTCTGTACACTGAGGACAAGCAGGGCTCTGTACACTGAGGACAAGCAGGGCTCTGTACACTGAGGACAAGCAGGGCTCTGCACACTGAGGACAAGCAGGGCTCTATACACTGAGGACAAGCAGGGCTCTGTGCACTGAGGACAAGCAGGGCTCTGTGCAATGAGGACAAGCAGGGCTCTGTGCACTGAGGACAAGCAGGGCTCTGTAAACTGTGGACAAGCAGGGCTCTGTACACTGAGGACAAGCAGGGCTCTGTACACTGAGGACAAGCAGGGCTCTGTACACTGAGGACAAGCAGGGCTCTATACACTGAGGACAAGCAGGGCTCTGTGCACTGAGGACAAGCAGGGCTCTGTGCAATGAGGACAAGCTGGGCTCTGTGCACTGAGGACAAGCAGGGCTCTGTGCACTGAGGACAAGCAGGGCTCTGTAAACTGTGGACAAGCAGGGCTCTGTACACTGAGGACAAGCAGGGCTCTGTACACTGAGGACAAGCAGGGCTCTGTGCACTGAGGACAAGCAGGGCTCTGTACACTGAGGACAAGCAGGGCTCTGTACACTGAGGACAAGCAGGGCTCTGTACACTGAGGACAAGCAGGGCTCTGTACACTGAGGACAAGCAGGGCTCTGTGCACTGAGGACAAGCAGGGCTCTGTGCACTGAGGACAAGCAGGGCTCTGTGCACTGAGGACAAGCAGGGCTCTGTGCACTGAAGCTCTGTGACATGCCCCCGGCTCACACATCAGGATGATTGACAAGCCAGGAGCCTGCAGATCCCTCCTTGTCCTGCCCTCACTTCCTGTATGTGGTCTTCCTGTATGTGGTCTCCTAAAAACATATACATTTTTTTAACCAATAGGAAGAAAAGCAATTTATTGTAAAACTTCAGCACATGGATGACACATTGTATGACTAAGGCCCGACGCTAGGGCCGAAACGCTGTCTGTCATCCATGTGCTGAAGTTTTACAATAAAGGATCCGTTCCTGTACCTGCGTTGGACATTCCCTTTCTTCCTACTGCTGTATCTTAGGCGCTGTCCACGCCAGTCCAGGCGCTACGGGTCTGGGAGTGAGCTGGATTTTCTCTCTGTTTGCTTCTGTCTATTTTTTAACCAATGTATTTTACAAATATACATATAATGTCATTATCTACATTATATAAAAAGCTTTTGCTAATGACAGGTACACTTTAAGGGTCTGTTCCTCTGATCTATTTAAAAATATACAGTCCCGATTGTGTTTTGTTCTTGGCTGCAGGCCCCTTTTATGACACTTGCAATGGGCCTCATAGGGCAGTTGTACTAATACTTCCCTGATGTCGGCCCTAACTCATAGAGCTACATTCACTGGTTGCACTTCTAAGTGGTTTGTCTACATGATGAGTGATTTGTGCGGCGCTTTAATAGGTATCACATGCCATATATTCTGCATTTATTACATCTGATAGTGATACTTGTCTAGTGACATATCAGTAAAGTAATATTCTTGTTACACCAGGTTTGTTTTGCTTTTTAGTAATTTCAGATACTGGAAACAAGGACAATATGGCTACAGATGAGGTTCTTCCAAGGGTCAATCTGTCCCCGGACCCTGCTATGTACCGGCCAAAGCCATCCTCTGAAAAGACTCAGGTATGATACTGTACGTAAGAAAATGGAGTAAAAGCTGTAGATGGACTTGCCAGGAATGGGTTCATATTTTAGGGGGATGTCCCTAGAAATGTTTTTTGAGCATCTTTGTTTGGCTTTGTTTACATTGGCTTTTTGAGTTCCAATTTCACAGGATCAGTATACATATGATGGATCTGTTTTTCTCCATTCTCTAATAGAGGCATATTGGGATGTTGGGCCCTATAGGTTTCTGTTAGCTTAACTTTTTTATTGGGAAGAATAGACTTACAGTAACAATGTAGAAGCAACGGAAATCTAAAAGACTGAAACCATGACACCAATGGGAACAGTGCTTTCAGTAAGGACATATATAGAGGTCCCAATAACCCTCCTGATATATGTCTTTGGGGACACCAAAAAATTCATAACCAATTTATAAGTTATTTTTAGATATAAAACTGGTTGCAGTTTGACCAGGTTCAGCACTAGGTCTTAGCACTATATCTGGAAAAGGCAAAGGGACTTATAGGCATGCCCCCCCCCATCCCCCCCCCCCCCCAAACCTGGGTATCCAGCCCCCCTAGCTACATCCTTGAGTTTGACCCAAGAATTGTGTTTGAACAACAAACAACTTACTGGATATCAAGACAAGAAGTCATTGGTGCACACACATGGGTGGTCCGATAAGTCTACAGCTCCCTAAGACACCTCAGAGGCATCCTCACTGCTCCTATTTATGGCATGAGCTGTTGTTTAAGCAATTGCTGTGTTTCTAGACTTTTAGAAACCTAGATGAATTTTTATGTTTCCTTGTTAGTGTGATGTCCCAGTACAGGATATAGTCCCGTACAGTACTTAGGCCCTGTCAGGTTGAGTCCCTCTGTGTCCTAGGGGCTCTCCTGCAGCGTCTCCCCCATAGTGTTATAGGTATTAAGTATAAAGGACCTTTGAGTTAGTCACATGACAATGTGGTCACATGTTAAATTCACTTGTTTGTTACCCAGAGAGCACCAGCTAACCAGGTGACCTGCAGCCTCCCTTTATAAGAGGGGGAGCCATTACATTCTCTCTCTTCCACCACACTTTCTGCTGAGGTCAAGTTCAGTCCAGATGTCTCAGAGCCAGTGTCCAGCACATCTGGAGGCCTCAAGCCTAAATTACAGCCACAAATCATTAAGTCAAGTCATCTCTGTCTGCTGTCACTATCTTCAGTCAAGTCAAGTCTATTATAGTCAGTGTGGCTGTGCTAAAGTCTATCCAAGTCACTACAAGTCCCAGCAAGCTGCGAGGTCCCCTGTGTTACTGGCCACCTCTCTGGGATCGTGGCCTAGCTGTAAAGACTGCACCATCTGTCTACCTAAGTAAAGCTACCGTTAACCCTAACCTGGTCTTGGACTATTATTACCCTGCCTAACCTAAGGATAGGGTTACCGAGAAAACCACGCCCTGGCGTCACAAACATTTAGGGGTTAATAACACCTGCCCCTGGGCTACAACATCTGCCTCATACACCTCATCACACCCCTGTGGCACACCACATTAGGTTTAGTAATATTTTATGATTTTTGTCTTTTACAGGACATCTCTCATTTATTGACGAGTCTCTTCAAAAATGTATATACTGGAGAAGTCATTGGTAAAGACACAGGAGCCAACCTGATCCGATCAAAGGGAGGAGACAACCCTTACCATCAAAAATTTGTAGAGGACCTTCAGCAGGTAAATTGTATTCCCTGAACACCATAGTCATGTTCAGACATTGCAGATATGTTGTAGATTTTTACAGCAGATTTCACAAAGTGCAGAATAAAGTAAGTAGATAGGAAAAATCTACCCAGGTCTTAGGATATGCTGCAGAGTTACGCAGCCCCTTACGTTGTAGATATCGTCCAGATTTCTGCTGTGGAATCCATTCTTTGCGAAGTGGATTTATGGCTGATGGTAGAAAAATAAAGGTTTCACAATACAGACAAACCAGGCTAAATATGCTCACCATATCCTGTAAGTATATTTGGTTCGCCGGATTTGAAGCTCTAGATCAGTGTTTCTCAACCAGGGTGCCTCCAAGCTGTTGCAAAACTACAACTTCCAGCATGCCCGGACAGCCGAAGGCTGTCCGGGCATGCTGGGAGTTGTAGTTATGCAACAGCTGGAGGCACCCTGGTTGGGAAACACTGTTCTAGATTTTATACTGTAGATTTCAATGTAAACTAGACGACTGGAAGCCAGGCCTGACTGTCAGTTATGCTGGGATTTGAAGGGGGAACGGAGAGACGTGGCAGGCCTGCGGTGCTTCATGGGCTTGGTGACTCTCTGACTCTGAATAAAGTTTTTTTTTGCCATTTTCCAAGCACTGAGATAAAAAAAAAAAGGTTCATGGTGACCTTTGTGGATTCTTATATTGTAAGCAGTTTATATAGCTTGTGGGAGGTAACAGATTTCTTTTAAACTTTGGAGACACATCATATAACCTAAATCTAGGAGCAAAACTTTTCAATTTTTGACAATTTTTTTAATTCTCATTGATAACTATGACACTGAAGCCACAACACAACAAAAACTGCAACATCTACCCAAACCCTAAAGATGCCACTTTCTCCCTTTAGGTAGCCAGGTCCCTTCCTCACTTTCCCCCTTTAGGTAGCCAGGCCCCCCCCCCAGTCGCCACTGTAGCTTTTCATCAGCTGCAGGCCGTCAGACTTCCTACTCCTTGTAAGACCTCTACACCGTACAGTAGCGGAGAGTATGAGGTGCGCCATTAATGGTAGGTAAGGGTTATTAGCTACCCTTCCATGTCAGGGCCAGAATGAAGAAAGGAAAGTTGCTCACTAATTTAGACGAGGAAATAGCGCTGGCTGCCTCCTTCTGACCCTTTGCATTTTCCCGTGTGCTCCAACAGGCTCAGGTGCAGGGGCTCGGCGGGTCCGATGCCCTCCCGCTCCGCGGCGTAGAGTCAGGGACGTCACTTATCAGTGCAGCGCAGAGGACATCGGACCCACCGAGCCACTGCACCTGAGCCTGTCAGAGTGCACGAGGAAATGTACAGCAGAGGGTCAGAGGGGGAGGTTGAATTGAAATGGCACAGGGGAGATCAGAGAGGAAGAATGATGTGGCACAGGTGGTGATAAAGGAGGAAAATAAAATGGCACAGGGGGTGATGAAGGCAAAATTAAATGGTGCAGGGGGATGAAGGGGGAGAAATGATGTGACATGGAGAGGGGGGGTTTAAGGTGGGGAGGAATTAAGTGACATTGGAGGGGGAATGAAGTGGCACAAGAAGGTGATGAAAGGGGGGGGGTTTGGGATCAGGCGAGGAATGAAATTGCACAGTGATAGTAGCCACATTTCTAATGCTGATACTGGACACTGGTATCACATTGTACAATTGGCAGTACAACGAGGGATGTGTCAACACACTATGCGCTTCTAAAATATCTTACCAAAATAAAAAGTTTAGAAAACTCTGGTCCAGAGGATACAAATACAGGTGAATTTGTTAGTCATATGAGTCTCTTGGCCAGAAGTCCAGGCATGCACCCCCCCCCCCACACACACACACACACACATGCCCAGTGCTACCAATGCTTTATTTCAGAATTACATTTTTAAACAAAAGCAAAAGGATCTGAAATTGACTACAATTATACAAAATGTAAATAATGATTGTCCGCGATGACGTTTTTTTTTTCGTTTTTACAATTTGATTCAATGACAGATAAATTGAAAATACATCATATCTTTAATACCATGTGTATAACATTTTAAGTAGTAAATTTGAGTAGCCGTATTTGTCCAGTGATGCAGATGCAAATCATAAAACGTTGCAGTATCTTGTAATACCTTTTTATTGGACGAACAGCATTTTGTAGAGATAAGCTTTCGGGATTCCTCCCTTTATCAAGTCCAAAGCAAATCTAAGCTCACAAGCAAACTTGTGAGCTTAGATTTGCTTTGGATTTGATAAAGGGAGGAATCCCGAAAGCTTATCTCTACAAAATGCTGTTCGTCCAATAAAAAAGGTATTACAAGATACTGCAACATTTTATGATTTGCATCTGCATTTTAAGTATATATATATATATTTAAAATTTATATAGCTATAGCTAGATACGTATTATTACATAATAAATCTTCATGTTCGGATACAATGATATTAATTTTCCAACAGAATTGGATGTTGCCTCCATTAATTCAGATGTATTGTACTCCAGGGATTGTTGACTTTTCACTCCAATATGTTATTTACTGAAAACAATTATTTTTTGGTCTGTAGATTCGTACAGAATATGAGAGCAGAATGGTAGAGTGTGACAAGGTGGAACGTCACATCATTCAGGCTCGTGCTCGAGCTACTGCTCAGGAGGAGCGAATGCTGAACTGTCTGAAGAATGAAGCTGGGGATGCATTACAGAATCTGGGGTTACCCCCTGGTAAGATATCTAAAAACAATTTAGTGGAGATAAAGTTGTACAGTGAAATTTCCCTTAGCGGACACCTCCCAATAGGGGACACCTCCCAATTGCGGACAGTCTTTAATTCCCCGGCAGAGTCCCATAGGACTTAATGTATTTGCACCCTCTGAAAAGGGGACACACCCAATAGGGGAAAAAACACTCGCAATAGGGGAAAAAAAACACCCAATAGGGGACAACCAGGCTTATGTACCGCCCTACCTTGTACACAGGGCTGCCCTCAGGGGGATACAGCCGATACCCCAGTAAGTGGCTCGGGTTCCCAGGAAGCCCTGGCTCCTGCTGGACCCCCTGTAGCAGCCCCAGCACACCCCTTGTGCCAAATCATCCCACCCTGTGCCAAATCATCCCCCTGTGGCAAATCATCCCCCCATGCCAATTCCATCCTCCATTCCCTCATCCCCATGCAAATCATCCCCCCCTGTGCCAAATCATCCCCCCATGCCAATTTATTCCTCCATTCCCTCATCCCCATGCAAATCATCCCCCCTGTGCCAAATCATCCCCCCATGCCAATTCATTCCTCCATTCCATCATCCCCATGCAAATCATTACCCCATTCCCTCATCCCCGTGCCAAATCATCTCCCCATGCCAAATCATTCCTTCATCCCCCTGTTCTTCTTATTGCTTACTTATCCAACAGGCTAGGTAACGCTCCTCTGCGCTTAACTCAATGAGGACAGTGACGGCTGTGAGCAGCGGCGGCTGCCCGAAGTGACAAGTGACGCTCCTCTGCACCTCACTCACCAAGGGTGAAATGATGAGTGATGTATGGAGCGCCACTCGTCACTGCCTGCTGGCCAGGTAAGAAGTAAGAAGGACAGGGGGATGAGGGAATGATTCGGCATTACTTTTCATTATTAATGATATTGTTGAGATTTTTTTTAAAGCCTTATTACAGTGTAAAATTATTTATTTATATTTACCTTGTTATCATGTTTTTTTTTAGATAATTACACTGTGGAGTGAGTACAGAACAGTATTCGGTCATTTAGAAATATGTTTAAGCCTTGTTTCCCAATAGGGGACATCTCCCAATTGTGGACACTTTTTTTATTCCCCGTAAGTGTCCACTATGGGGAGATTATACTGTATTTGGTACTGCTGCAGATAATGGCAAGGCTATTGTATTTTTATATAAGTCATTATTCTTTAAAGCTCATTTATGAATATACAGAATATAAGAGCATATATTTACAGGATGATCAGAACCTTTACAGGATAGCATATAGGAGATGACCTGTAAATCTAATTGACTGACTAATAGCCATAGGGCATAGATTTTATAATATAATATCACCAATAGGCTATGGCTTAACAGAGTTTTGTGGATGATAAAGTGCAGGAGTTGTATATAATACAGTGCTATCATTGTATTCCTTATAGTTGAATCCTATTTTAGATGGTGCGTAGACAATGATCTCCTGAAGAAGCACAAACTCATCTGTCCTGAAGATTACATCACAGACACACAGCCTATTACCAGAGCTCCAAGAGGTATGTACCTTATGAAAACACTTTTAAAGGGATTGTCCAGTCAAATTGATTGTATCCCCTCATCTGGAAATCATTCAATTATGGGTCACCTGTGTGGGTCGAAATTAAAAGTATGAGTTGTGACTGACCAGTCAGGAACTAGCATTTAGAGAATACACAGGAAAGCTGGATAATATCAGAAATGCTCTGAACCAAGTGCTGTTTATTAAAAAAAAAAGCTTCTCATCTTTTATATACCAGACATACGCCAGAGATTATACTGCTTTTGCATACATAGCAAAAAACTAGAAGACACCTACTTACTTGAACAATCATTGGCGACCATCCCAGACATTCTTTAGTTATGTCTTATTAACTAGTCCCCCTCTTTTCGGAGTCATCGACGAACACCAAATAGAACCATCTCTTTTATCTTCTGAAATGTAACTTATTTTTCTAATATATTTTGTACTTCAGATGTTTCAACTGTTTAGTTTCCATATCACCCCTATCGACAGATAGGGAATGACTATCTGATCAGGAGAGGGGGATCTGTTGCTGGGACCACCATGATCTCTGGAATGGGACCCCGACTCTCAGTGCTGAACTTGTGCATCTTCGGCACTCCCATACTAATGAATTAGGCATGTTTCGTCTTTATAACAAACTCCTACTGAGAGCCGGACTGCCATTCCGGAGATCACAGGAGGTCTCAGCAGTAGGACCCCCTCGCAATCAGATACTTATCTCCTATCCTGTAGGTAGGGGATAAGATCATTTTTACCTGACAACCCCTTAAAAGGGGTACTCCACTGGCCAGCATGGAACTAAATGTTCTGGGCATCCACTTGGCAAATGAGGTTCAATGTGGATAAATGTAAAGTTATGCATCTGGGTACTAATAACCTGCATGCATCGTATGTCTTAGGGGGGATTAAACTGGCAGAGTCACTGGTAGAGAAGGATCTGGGTGTACTTGTAGATCACAGACTACAGAATAGCATGCAATGTCAGGCTGCTGCTTCCAAAGCTGGCAGGATATTGTCATGTATCAAAAGAGGCATGGACTCAAGGGACAGGGACATAATACTCCCCCTTTATAGAGCATTGGTACGGCCTCACCTGGAATATGCTGTTCAGTTTTGGTTGCCTGTTCATAAAAGGGACACTGCGGAGTTGGAAAGGGTGCAGAGACGCGCGACTAAACTAATATGGGGCATGGAACATCTTAGCTATGAGGAGCGATTAAAGGAGTTACAATTGTTTAGTCTTGAGAAGAGACGTTTAAGGGGGGATATGATAAACGTATATAAGTATATAAATGGCCCATACAAAAAATATGGAGAAAAACTGTTCCAGGTTAAACCCCCCCAAAGGACGAGGGGGCACTCCCTCCGTCTGGAGAAGAAAAGGTTTAGTCTAAAGGGGCGACACGCCTTCTTTACCGTGAGGACTGTGAATTTATGGAACGGTCTACCTCAGGAACTGGTCACAGCAGGAACAATTAACAGCTTTAAAACAGGGTTAGATACATTCCTAGAACAAAATAACATTAATGCTTATGCAGAATTATAAAACTGCATCCCTTTCCCTTATCCCCTTACACCCTTCACTTCAATTCTCTGATTGGACTTGATGGATGTATGTTTTTTTCAACCATACTAACTATGTAACTATGAACGCTGTTTTTGCGCTGCAGGGGTGGCCACGCCCCATTGTGCCATTGCGCAGCGAAACGCGTTGCATTCTGGTAAAATAAACTCCTTTTAACCGTTCACCTGTTGTGGTTGTTCGGCGCCGATTGAGCCGGGTCCCTTTGAAGCCTTATCCTACATTGCAAAAATCTACCGGAGTCGACCTACCATTATCCTACGCTTACATCATTGTTGTGTATGAAGTTGCACAACCACCCAGGGTCAGCAAGTAATTTGTACAATTATTTCACCACGGGATTCTTACGTTACTACTCTATGGAGCGCCTGTTTCTCTTATTCCTATGGCAGTAAAGGGCATAATCTTTAATATTTGGTGTCCAGTAGGTTACACACCTCTCTACGTCGCAGCATTCTTTGTCTGTAACAGGATCATTAGTGGTGAACCTCCTGATCTCTCCATGCACTGATCATAGAGATAAGTGCAGGAAGGGGACGGAGAGGACTGTGCAGGTGTACTTTGTGCTCAGTGTCTTATTGGGAGAGCCTCAGGACTTTACAGCCATACCCAGAGGTGGGGAGAAAAAAGCTTTTCGGCCACACAACTTAAGGGGGCAGTGGCCACTCGGTTTGTTATGGCAGTGCAGGAGACCAAGTGTAAAATTCTTACATTATAGTTCATAGAAATTATTTTACTGATTTAAAGAGCATCAGTTTGCCAGTGATATTCTCTGTGCTTTTATATTTCAGGATTATCTGAGCCTTCCTTGTATAAAGAGACATTCAGTTTCCACCAACACATTTCTAGAAGCCCTGTGGATGATGGATACTGTGATCCTTCACCTCCAGACATATCTCCAAAGGGTCTTGAAGAAAAGTCCTTATCTAACTTGACTTTATCATCATTGTCCAGCTCTGAAAATATAAGTCAAAGCAAAACAAGAAAGGATAAATGTGACACTAGTAAGGTAAGCCATAGACAAAATCATACACCAGAAAAAAACTCTCTCTCAGTAAGAGAGAAAGTCAGAGTTAAGGCCTATTATACGGGGGATTATCGACTCATTAAAGGGGTATTACAGGCCAAAACTTTTTTTATATATATAAACTGGCTCCGGAAAGTTAAACAGATTTGTAAATTACTTCTATTAAAAAATCTTAATCCTTCCAATAGTTATTAGCTTCTGAAGTTGAGTTGCGGTTTTCTGTCTAACTGCTTTCTGATGACTCACATCCCAGGAGCTGTGCAGTTCCTATGGGGATATTCTCCCATCATGCACAGCTCCCGGGACGTGACATCATCATTGAGCAGTTAGACAGAAAACTTCAGACGCTAATAACTATTGGAAGGATTAAGATTTTTTAATAGAAGTAATTTACAAATCTGTTTAACTTTCCGGAGCCAGTTGACATTTAAAAAAAAGTTTTTGCCTAGAATACCCCTTTAAGGCCAACATTGCTCTGTGTAAAAGGGCCAGCAATAAGCTGAAGAACAAGCGCTTCTTTGTCGGCTGATTGAATAGTTTTGCTGTGCCGAATAAACATGGTCCGTTGGCCGGGCATACGGTATCCCAGTGCAATAGTGGATATGCGGCCGACCGCTAATGGCGGCCCTCCCTGCCTGACGCTCAAATCTTTAATAGGCTCTGTAATCGAGCGCTGATCTATGAGGTTGGTTACAGATGGCCCTTATAAGGGGTTATTCACAAAACCACAAGAAATGTCAACTCAACCACAATTTGTGAATTAACCCTTAGGGTAATGGATCTGTACTTTCTCATTGTGACATTGCCAAAAACTTAAAGGCATCTTGACTATTAAATTTACACTGTTGGAAGTTAGAAAATAATGACCTGTGAGTATGTTCCAAGTGTCACAATGTTGTCAGAGTTGTAGCTGAATTACATATCTAACGCGGGTAGATGCGCCGTATCATATCAGGCAGTAGTATGTAAATTTGCCAATTAGTGCAAGAATATTTAACTAGTTAACTTGGTACTTTCCTACGGGTCGGATTACACGTAGCACATCTGCAGCAGGAATCCTAAGCTGAAATTTTGCTTGCACAGCTAAAAATCTGCAGGCGGAACCCATTGACTTCAATGTATAGCAACATAATCCGCTTGTGTATTTTCCACAAGAGGATTATGTTGCTACTCATTGAGGTCATTGCTACTCATTGTGTTCCGCTTGCAGATTTTCCGCTGCTTAAATTCCACAAGCGTAATTTCAGCTGTGGGAAGCCTGCTATGTGTGACCCTAACAATCATCGGAATCTGCCTTGAAGATTACATCACAGACAAAAAGGCATTCTGGTGTTTAGCTTGACCAAGTCTCACTATACGTAAAGGGGTCATTGTGATCAGTGTGGGACCCAGCAGTAAACTCCTACTGATCAGACACTCATCTCCCATCCTACAGGACAATGGTGAGTGTTGTTGGTGGAAACAGGTTCATATTATGCATCTGTGTAGATAATCTTTTTTATTATCTAGAAATCTACATTATCAAAAAGGAGATCACATAAGATGGAGATGAGTGCAGAAGAAAGAGAAGATGAACGAGCCCGCATTGCACAACTAGAGGAGAGACACAATTTCCTCAAAAATCCCCGCTTTTTACCACCCAGCAGCCAGCATGGAGGACGATCGCTCATTCTTCCAACAAAGAAAAGAGAAATGTTAATATCTGGGAAGACCAGAGTAATTGAGGAGCAGTAAGATATTTCTTAAGCTTAAAGGGGTATTCCAGAAGTGTATTATATTTGACTATGGTACAGGGGCTGTAAAGTTGTGTAGTTCATAATATATTGTCTGTACCTGTGTGTGACGGTTTTCTCACAATTCTTCTGTGATTTTCACCCCATTATTTATTTTTACCAGCATACAAAATGACTGTTGTCTCAGATTTTTCCCAGCTTGCAATGCGGCCAAGACCTGACTCACTAGGCATCTGATGACAGGTAGCCTGTCTGCTTCAATGGGTGGAGCGATCGCTTGGTGGGAGAGAAATCAATCTGCAACTAATGCGACAGCTGTAGGCACCCTGATTGAAAACCACAGGTCCTTTGAATGGAGGCAGCTCATTTATGTTACAATGGGTGGGGTGGCTGATGTGTGGGAGGGAGGAAAATGGAATTCTGGGATTTGTAGTCAATAAAAGAAAAGTCAAACAGGAAATACCAGTTCACAAAAAGCTAGCCACAGTGTTATGAGAATCTCACAACATAGCCATTTAGCCCCAAGACAAGTGCAGATCCTTCCTAAGCGTGTCCATTACTGCCTACCAGGTACGTATTAAAATCACCTCATGGTGGATAACCCCTTTAAAGAAAACCTAAATGGTTCACACTGGTAGTGGTATCATATAATTTATATGTAGCTCACAAAGTAAAGAGCATATTCTCCTAAAATAAACCTCTAGCAAATGTCTTTCAGTTGCCCAGTTCTACTTTCTCCGGCTCCCTGAATCTGTCAAGTCATGCAACAATATATAGACAACATTTTGTCAAAGTTGTCAAATTCACACAAGAGGCTGGGAGGACTGGAAATAATTTTTGAACAGTTAAAAGAAAACTAGAATGTAATTCATAAAGCTCAAATGGGAATATAGCCTGTTCTACATACAGACATATGTCACGCCGAGCGCTCCGGGTCCCTGCTCCCTCCCGGAGCGCTCGCGGCGCTTGTCTGCTTGCAGCGCCCCGGTCAGACCCGCTGACCGGGAGCGCTGCTCTGCTATCACCGGTGGGGATACGATCCGCGTGGCGGGACGTGCCCGCCCGCGGGTCGCATCCCAGTCCTCTCACCTGCTGTCGGGTCCCGGCGCGCGCACGCCGGCTCTCTGAAATTTAAAGGGCCAGTGCACCACTAATTGGTGCCTGGCCCAATCAGTGCTAATCACTCCAAAACATATAAAAACCCACTTCCCTTTCCTGTCCTTGCCGGATCTTGTTGCCTTGTGCCAGTGAAAGTGTGTCCATTGCCTGTGTATCCAGACCCTTGCCGTTGCCCTTGGCTACGAACCTTTGCCGCCTGCCTTGACCTTCTGCTACGTCTGACCTTGCCTTTTGCCTAGTCCTTGTGTACCGCACCTGACTCAGCAGTCAGTGAGGTTGAGTCGCTATTGGGTGGAACGACCTGGGGGTTACCTGCCGCAGCAAGTCCATCCCGCCTTGCGGCGGGCTCTGGTGAAAACCAGTAACCCCTTAGATTCCGTTGCCCTGACCTCACATCACCTCACTGACATAGAGGATCCACTACCTGTGTCATCCCTGCATACCACTCCGGATCCTGACAACATAGACTAAATCTACCCTTTTATTAAGGACAGAAAACCCCACAATGCTCCCTGAAATAAATGATGAAAATCAGACATTGCTTTTGAATTGTCGTTCAACAGAAGCATTTTGAAAAATAAAATAATGAAACTAGCCTGGAAAAAAATGATGGTCCAATGAACTTAATATTTTGTTGTACAACCTTTTCAGGCAGTCACTGTAATCCAGCTATTTCTTTAAAGGGGTACTCCAGTGGGAAACAAGTGCAGAAGTCTCACTGAGAGTTAAAGGGGTACTCCGGTGGAAAAAAAAAATTCTGATCAACTAGTGCCAGAAAGTTAAACAGATTTATAAATTACTTCTATTTAAAAATCGTTTTCCTTCCAGTACTTATCAGCTGCTGTATACTACAGAGGAAGTTGAATAGTTATTTTCTGTCTGACCACAGTGCTCTCTGCTGACACCTCTGTCCATGTCAGGAACTGTCCAGAGCAGGAACAAATTTCCAGAGCAAACTTATCCTGCTCTGGACAGTTCCTGACATGGACAGAGGTGTCAGCAGAGAGCACTGTGGTCAGACATAAAGTAACTATTTAACTTCCTCTGGAGCATAAAGCAACTGATAAGTACTGGAAGGAATACAATTTTTAAATAGAAGTAATTTACATATTTGTTTAACTTTCTGGCATTAGTTGATCAGAATTTTTTTTTTCCACCGGAGTACCCCTTTAACTCTCAGTGAGACTTCTGCACTTGTCTCCAGGTATCTTGGCCCACTCCTTATAAGATTCTGCTCCAGCTGTCTCAGGTGTGAAGGTGTCTTCTCCAGACTGAATGCTTCACCTCCTTCCACAGATGTTCAATAGGATTCAGATCAGGGCTCATATAAGCCACTTCAGAATAGTCCAGTGTTTTGCCCTTAGTCATTCTTGGGTGTTTTAGCTGTGTGTTTTGGGTCATTATTCTGTTGAAGGACCCATGACTTGTGACTAAGACCTAGCTTCCTGATACGGAGCAGCACGTTTTGCTCCAGAATGTCTCCTTCAATCTTCACAGTGGTCCAAGATACCTGGAGACAAGTGCAGAAGTCTCATTGAGAGTTACAGAAATCGCTGAATTGCAGCGACTGCCTCGAAAGGTTGTGCAACAAAATATCAGGTTCATTATTTTGTTTTTTAAAATGATTCTGTTGATCCGCAATTCAAAAGTAATGTCTGCTTTACATCAGTTAATTTTATATAATAAATATACAAACAGTATATACTTGAGTATTACCCGTTCCGAATATAAGCCGAGGCCCCTAATTTCACCCCAAAAACCTAGGAAAAGTTATTGACTTGACTATAAGCCTAGGGTGGGAAATACATCATCCCCCCATGTCATCATCCCCCCTGTCATCATCCAGACCCCCGTCATTAACACCCCCATCATCATCACCCCCGTCATTATCACCCTCATCATTATCACCCTGTCATTATCACCCCGTCATCATCCCCCTCGTCATCATCCCCGTCGTCATCATCCCCCTCGTTATCATCCCCCTCGTCATCATCCCCCCCTTCATCATCACCACCTGTCAATCCCTTCGTCCCTTCATTATCCAGACCCCCCTTTTGTTTTCTACTCACCTCCCGAGGGTGAGCTGGTCCGGGCCGTCCATATTCGGCCATCTATGCTGCAGGGACTGTCCAGTGGGGAAAGTTAGTCGTTCCAGGCTGTCCATCTTCACCGGGAGGCCCTCTTCTCCGCTCCGGGATGGCCTCGGACTAGTGACGTTGCGTTGACGACGACTTGCAGGGACGTCCGTGCGCAGTAGACGTCCGTGACATCCCTGCACATGAACGTCCCTGTGCGGTGGCGTCAATGCAGCGTCACTAGTTCGGGGCCGGCCCGGAGCGGAGAAGAGGGCCTCCCAGTGAAGATGGACAGCCCGGAACGACTAACCCTCCCCACCGGATGGTCCCTGCAGCATAGATGGATGGCCAGGCCCATCCCCTCACACCTAAGCTAAAATTGTTCACTCGAGTATGAGCCGGGGCATTTTCAGTACGAAAAATCATGCTGAAAAACTCGGCTTATACTCGAGTATATACGGTATGTAGATATATAGGCCCAGATTTATCAAACGTGTGAGAGAAAAAGCGGAGTGATTTTTCCACAGCGACCAATCACAGCTCAGCTTTCACTTTACCAGAGCTCGTTGTCTGAGCTGTGATTGGTTGTTGTGGAAAAATCACTCCACTTTTTCTCTCACACAGTTTGATAAATCTGGGCCATAGGTTTTATTTCTACACTGTTAACAGTGTTGCAGATTTTTGCCACATCTTTGTATATTACATTATTTACAAATGTTTTTTCAACTCCTTAAAGGAGTAGTGCAGCAAAAAAGAACTTATCCCCTATCCAAAGAATAAAGGATTAGTTATAGATCGCGGGGGGGGGGGGGGGGGGGTTCGAGTGCTGGGAATTGGCCATTCTGATCCCCCCAGGAAGCCGCAGCCGACATACCACCCCCTCCATGTATCTCTATGGGACACAGTGAAGGGGCGTGTTGGCCGCCGATCCTTGCAGGGGTCAGCACGCCCCCTTCTAGCAGACTACCAGGGCCATGTTCAGGAGATCGCGGGGGATCCCAGCAGTCGCACCCCCAGTGATCTATAACTTATTCCCTATCCTTTGGATAGGGGATAAGTTATTTTCACTACAGAGATCCTTTAAAGTGATTTCTCTTCACCATTAGCATGTGTACAAAGCTGGTGTCTCACCACATCAACTATTAGAGCAGCGTTTCCCAACCAGGGTGCCTCCAGCTGTTGCAAAACTACAACTCCCAGCATGCTGGGAGTTGTAGTTTTGCAACAGCTGGAGGCACCCTGGTTGGGAAACACTGCATTAGAGGATATAAGGTCATAACGGGAGGACCCAATGTACATAATTGTGCTTAATGTCCCTGTTAATGTGCATTTGTAGAGTCCCAATGGACAAATTGTAATGCAGTATAGAAAGCAAGAAACCTTTAAAAATTTTAGCTCTGCTTTGAGTCTAGAGGCCCAAGCACATATACTCTTCTCTGTAAGCCTGGCTTATAGAAATGTCCTTTTACTTCATTTTCCTTATTTCTTTAGTGATGCAAATGAACCAGTCCCAGTGTTCCTGGCAAATCCTCCCATTGTATTCTTCCCCGAGTATGAAGTGGGACAGATATATGAAGTGAGTTATGTAATCATGTTATCCATAACATGTACTTATGATGTTCTCTTTATGCAATTTTATACACGTGCCCATACATTTGCTCATTGGCTGATCAGTGGGTCTGTTACACAGGACAGTATTCCTCTTTTTGCACAATAATCACCCCATGTAATAGGGCTCTTATTGTGCAAAGGGGGGAGCCTCATTTATTGATCATGCCATGGCAAGGAAGCTCAATGTATGAATATCAATAATAAATAATAGTTTTATTGTTTTTCTTGATGTTTATCATCATATCTTATATAGTTTAGAAATCAGCAACTTCAGTAGTTAAATGGGCCTAAACATGTAGCCAGTGACCAAATTTTCAGATCCTACAAGGAAAAAGGGTTAAAGGGGTATTCCAGGAAAAACCTTTTTTTTATATATATATATCAACTGGCTCCAGAAAGTTAAACAGATTTGTAAATTACTTCTATAAAATTTTTTTTAACCCTTCCAATAATTATCAGCTGCTGAAGTTTAGTTGTTCTTTTCTGCCTGGCAACAGTGCTCTCTGCTGACATCTCTGCTTGTCTCGGGAACTGCACAGAGTAGAAGAGGTTTGCTATGGGGATTTTCTTCTACTCTACTCTCTGTCATCAGAGAGCACTTAGACAGAAAAGAACAACTCAACTTCAGCAGCTCATAATTAAGATTTTTTAATAGAAGTAATTTACAAATCTGTTTAACTTTCTGGAGCCAGTTGAGATATATATTCCTGGATAACCCCCTTAGCAAACTTAAACGGGTACTCCAGTGGATTTTTTTTTTTTTTTAAATCAACTGGTGCCAGGAACTGTCCAACGCAGGAACAAATCCCCATTGCAAACTTATCCTGCTCTGGACAGCTTCTGATATGGACAGAGGTGTCAGCAGAGAGCACTGTGGTCAGACAGAAAATAACTATTTAACTTCCTCTGGAGAATACAGCAACTGATAAGGACTGGAAGGATTACAATTTTTAAATCTGTTTAACTTTCTGGCACCATTTGATTTAAAAAAAAAAAATTCCACCGGAGTACCCCTTTAAGGTGTTTTCCTTTAAAAATATTGTCATTTGATATGGAGATATGTGTAAGTTGGAAAGAGCATGTACGAAGTCATTCAGAAACTTGACTGGTGTGTTAGAATAGAACTAATTCAGTCTCCTTTTCTTGTATGAAGATGACAGTAGAGCTGAGAAATATGACAGCGTCAAGTCGCCATGTCAGGGTGATCCCTCCTTCATCGCCATATTTCTCTATAGGCCTTGGTAAGTCAGCAGACAGTTTTGACATGTCACATGTAAAAGATATTATTACATATTTTATATCCATAGTTGTTATTAATGAGGTCAACGAGGGGCTGAATATCCCATATACTACTTATGCAGCAGAGTAGGATGGTGTAAGTAATATTCAGCCAAAACCTTTTAATATTGTGATATATTAAATGTATGTCACTTCAATATCGGGGCCAGTGATAAGTGCCCTGGACTTGAATTGTCAACAGCAACAAAATGGGTGTATGTGTGTGCATGTGTATAACTGTGTGTATGTATATGTGTGTGCATGTGTATAACTGTGTGTATGTATATGTGTGTGCATGTGTATAACTGTATGTATGTATATGTGTGTGCATGTGTATAACTGTATGCATGTATATGTGTGTGCATGTGTATAACTGTATGTATGTATATGTGTGTGCATGTGTATAACTGTATGTATGTATATGTGTGCGCATGTGTATAACTGTAAGTATGTATATGTGTGTGCATGTGTATAACTGTGTGTATGTATATGTGTGTGCATGTGTATAACTGTATGTATGTATATGTGTGTGCATGTGTATAACTGTATGTATGTATATGTGTGTGCATGTGTATAACTGTATGTATGTATATGTGTGCGCATGTGTATAACTGTAAGTATGTATATGTGTGTGCATGTGTATAACTGTGTGTATGTATATGTGTGTGCATGTGTATAACTGTATGTATGTATATGTGTGTGCATGTGTATAACTGTATGTATGTATATGTGTGTGCATGTGTATAACTGTATGTATGTATATGTGTGCGCATGTGTATAACTGTAAGTATGTATATGTGTGTGCATGTGTATAACTGTATGTATGTATGTATATGTGTGTGCATGTGTATAACTGTATGTATGTATATGTGTGTGCATGTGTATAACTGTATGTATGTATATGTGTGTGCATGTGTATAACTGTATGTATGTATATGTGTGTGCATGTGTATAACTGTATGTATGTATATGTGTGTGCATGTGTATAACTGTATGTATGTATATGTGTGTGCATGTGTATAACTGTATGTATGTATATGTGTGTGCATGTGTATAACTGTATGTATGTATATGTGTGTGCATGTGTATAACTGTATGTATATGTGTGTGCATGTGTATAACTGTATGTATGTATATGCGTGTGCATGTGTATAACTGTGTGTATGTATATGTGTGTGCATGTGTATAACTGTATGTATGTATATGTGTGTGCATGTGTATAACTGTATGTATGTATATGTGTGTGCATGTGTATAACTGTATGTATATGTGTGTGCATGTGTATAACTGTATGTATGTATATGTGTGTGCATGTGTATAACTGTATGTATGTATATGTGTGTGCATGTGTATAACTGTATGTATGTATATGTGTGCGCATGTGTATAACTGTAAGTATGTATATGTGTGTGCATGTGTATAACTGTATGTATGTATATGTGTGTGCATGTGTATAACTGTATGTATGTATATGTGTGTGCATGTGTATAACTGTATGTATGTATATGTGTGTGCATGTGTATAACTGTATGTATGTATATGTGTGTGCATGTGTATAACTGTATGTATGTATATGTGTGTGCATGTGTATAACTGTATGTATGTATATGTGTGTGCATGTGTATAACTGTATGTATGTATATGTGTGTGCATGTGTATAACTGTATGTATGTATATGTGTGTGCATGTGTATAACTGTATGTATGTATATGTGTGTGCATGTGTATAACTGTATGTATGTATATGTGTGTGCATGTGTATAACTGTATGTATATGTGTGTGCATGTGTATAACTGTATGTATGTATATGCGTGTGCATGTGTATAACTGTATGTATGTATATGCGTGTGCATGTGTATAACTGTATGTATGTATATGTGTGTGCATGTGTATAACTGTATGTATGTATATGTGTGTGCATGTGTATAACTGTATGTATGTATATGCGTGTGCATGTGTATAACTGTATGTATGTATATGCGTGTGCATTTAAAGTATATGTATAAGGTTATTATAAAGCGTAGTAAACTAATCCCCCCATATGCATTTAAGTCCATCTGTCCTCTGAAGGCATATGTACAAATGGGGACCCCCAAGAGCCGCTCTAGACTAATCAAGCCGTCTTTGTATTAAATGACGACCATTTGTGTTCTGTTGTTGGGGATTGAGGGGAGGCATAAAAATTGGGATGAGTAAACACTGGCTTTGTATGTTTTTGTCTATACTGACTTTGTACACTTGTGCTCATTTTTTGCTATTCTGATTTGTACAGAGCTTTTTTGAATAAAGAAAATACTTTATTAAACAAAACAAATGTAATAAATTGACCACCATTCATCAAGCAGATGCTTGATGGAAAATGTAGTATTAAAGGGGTTATCCAGGAAAAAAGTTTTTTTTTATATCAACTGGCTCCAGAAAGTTAAACAGATTTGTAAATTACTTCTATTAAAAAATCTTGATCCTTTCAATAATTATCAGCTGCTGAAGTTGAGTTGTTCTTTTCTGTCTGGCAACAGTGCTCTCTGCTGACATCTCTGCTTGTCTCGGGAACTGCACAGAGTAGAAGAGGTTTGCTATGGGGATTTGCTTCTAAACTGGGCGGTTCCCGAGACACGTGTCATCAGAGAGCACTTAGACAGAAAAGAACAACTCAACTTCAGCAGCTCATAAGTACTGAAAGGATTAATATTTTTTAATAGAAGTAATTTACAAATATGTTTAACTTTCTGGAGCCAGTTGATATATAAAAAAAAGTTTTTCCCTGGATAACCCCTTTAAATATAGCGAAAGTTGCAGGGGAAATGCCTGGCTTGCCATGGATTCAGATCTGTATAGAAAGTAAAAAATGGCGTTCGAAGTTTAATAAATTATAACAATGCGTGAAATATCTTTACCAAGTTTCTATAACAGGCAGTTTGCGTTGTAATGTTTTATCTCTCTGTATCATTTCTGTTCATTTAGGAAAGTTTCCTGGAGAAGGAGGGATTGTGGCCCCTGGAATGAGCTGCCATTATACAGTACGATTTGTTCCCGATTCTTTGGCAGATTTTGAGGACTTTATACTGGTGGAAACCCAAGCTCCATACCCTGTCTTAGTTCCTATTGAAGCAAGGAGGCCACCTCCGATACTAACGTGTAATGCATTTTATATAAAGTACTAAATCAGTAGTGTAATGAAGTAATATTGAGTAATGAAATTCATTGAGCAAGTGTATATTGGGATATGAGGAATACGTAAGTACAGAAGGTGGTGGCACATTTTATTTTGGAAATGAAATCTATGAGCAGGCATGGATTTGTGGCAGAATTTGTTACTGTTCCAGTTATTCTAAATGAGAAGTCTGGTGCTACATCTCCATCAGCTTTATTATAGAATGCTATTTATTTAAAAATTATAACTTTTTACCAGTACAGTTTATGCCTGTGGGCCTACAGTGTGTCTTTATGTTGTAGCTAGACTACCGTATTTTTCGCCCTATAAGACGCTCCGGCATATAAGACGCACCCAATTTTAAAGGATGAAAATCTAGAAAAAAAAGATTCTGAACCAAATACAATGTAAAGTATAGGACAGTGATCTTCAACCTGCGGACCTCCAGATGTTGCAAAACTACAACTCCCAGCATGCCCGGACAGCCAACGGCTGTCCGGGCATGCTGGGAGTTGTAGTTTTGCAACATCTGGAGGTCCGCAGGTTGAAGACCACTGGTATAGGAGGTAATACTCACGTGTCCCCGCCGCTCCGGACCCCTCACCGCTGCCCTGGATGTCTCCCTCCATCGCTGTCGCTGCGTCCCCGTGGTAACCCCGTCGCTCCGGAAGTTTCTGCTGCCCGGTATCCTCGCTCTCCGTCGCCGCCATCACGTCGCTATGCACGCCACTCCTATTGGATGACGGGACGACGTGATGACGACGAAGGAGATCCCGGCACGGAGCAGACACCGAGGAGGGAGGTAAGGTCCCTCCCGGTGTCCTGTAAGCTGTTCGGGACGCCGCGATTTCACAGCGGGCGGTCCCGAACAGCCAGACTGAGTAGCCGGGTTAGTGTTACTTTTGTTTCAGACGTGGCGGTCAGCTTTGATCGCCGTGTCTGAAGGGTTAAAGGGATATTCCAGGCCAAAACTTTCTTTTATATATCAACTGGCTCTGGAAAGTTAAACAGATTTGTAAATTACTTCTATTAAAAAATCTTAATCCTTCCAATAGTTATTAGCTTCTGAAGTTGAGTTGTTGTTTTCTGTCTAACTGCTCAATGATGATGTCACATCCCGGGAGCTGTGCAGTTCCTATGGGGATATTCTCCCATCATGCACAGCTCCCGGGACGTGACATCATCATTGAGCAGTTAGGCAGAAAATGTCAGATGCTAATAACTATTGGAAGGATTAAGATTTTTTAATAGAAATGATTTACAAATCTGTTTAACTTTCCGGAGCCAGTTGATATATATAAAAAAGTTTTTGCCTGGAATACCCCTTTAATACAGGGCATCACCGCGATCGGTGATGTCCTGTATTAGCCGCGGGTCCCGGCCGTTGATGGCCGCGGGGACCGCCGCGATAGGACAGGGTTTTAATGTGTATTTGCCGTATAAGACGCACCAGCTATTCCCCCCCCAGTTTTGGGGAAGAAAAATTGCGTCTTCTACAGCGATAAATACAGTATGTTGTGAGATAAAAGATATCACTCTGAACTTCTCCCATTATAATAGCTTCTGGCAGATCCATGGACATCAGGTACATAATTCACTGACAATATTCTGCACCTTGTTTCCTCAACTTAGCAAATACTTTTCCTTTCAGAATAAAAAAAGGAGAAATATTAAAAATGACAGTAATATAAATTTCCACAGGACAAAGCCAGGAAGGAACAGGATATTAAAATACCCCAGTGGCGTTCAGCGCGTCTGTTTCCGTGCATTTGAATCAGTATTCAGCTCTATTTATTTAACTCCTCATGAACTTTAAAACATTTTTTTATTAAAGAGGAGCAATACTAAAAAAATATAATAACAGTTATACAGGCAGGGGTGTAAACAATGTCCCTCTGTTAATAGTTCTATTATATTTGGGAGGGAATCGCATAGCATGCAGCACTGTTTTCCCATCAAAACAACAGACGCTAGGACAAAGCCTTAAGGACCCCGTTATAAGTCCTGGGGGTCTGATACCTGCTGCTGGTGGTCGATGTTTGGTGGGTCTTGCACTGCCATCTCAAGTTTCTGTTATAAAGCTGTAAACGGATACGCTTGGGCCCCAATGCGAAACTCTTTAGGACACCTCTACTATGTGGCATTTATCATACTGGTGTTTTATGTGGCATAGTGGCCTGTGGTCCCTAAAAGTATGAGGGCCCAGCAGGTACTGCACCCCCTATAGCTATGCCCCTATATACAAGCATGCCGACTATAACCATACATATATATATAACTTTTGTATTCTTATTGTAACAACATTGCAGTCTGTGTAAAATGTCTGCTCTTAAAGGGGTACTCCGGTGAAAAACTTTTTTTTTTTTTTTTTTTTAAATCAACTGGTGCCAGAAAGTTAAACAGATTTGTAAATTACTTCTATCAAAAAATCTTAATCCTTCCAGTACTTATTAGCTGCTGAATACTACAGCGGAAATTATTTTCTTTTTGAAACACAGAACTGTCTGCTGACATCACGAGCACAGTGCTCTCTGCTGACATCTCTGTCCATTTTATGAACTGTCCAGAACAGCATATGTTTGCTATGGGGATTTCCTTTTACCCTGGACAGTTCCTAAAATGGAAAGAGATGTCAGCAGAGAGCCATGTGCTCATGATGTCAGCAGAGAGCTCTGTGTTCCAAACGAAAAGAATTTCCACTGTAGTATTCAGCAGCTAATAAGTACAGGAAGGATTAAGATTTTTTAATAGAAGTAATATACAAATCTGTTTAACTTTCTGGCACCAGTTGATTTAAAAAAAAAAGTTTTTCACCGGCGTACCCCTTTTTTCACCGGAGTACCCCTTTAAGTGACCCCATAAATAAATCACACTTCCTTTATGTTATATAGTGTCAACATATTCTGCAGCTCTGTAAAACGCTTGTCATCACACAAATCAGTCCCAGTCCCCATTGGGGCTCACCATCTAAATCCCAAATTCACCTTTCAGTATGTTTTGCAATGTGGTAGAAAACTGAGGTACCCAGAGGAAACCCATGCAAAGAGGAACAGGAAGAACATACAAACTCCTTGCAGATGTTGTGTTTGGTTGGCTGACAGTTAAAGGGGCAGGAGGAAATAAAAATGTTTTTAAATCAACCGGTGCCAGAAAGTTATACAGATTTGTAAATTACTTCTTTTAAAAAAATTATTAAAAAAAAAAAAAAGTCTTTCAGTACTTATCAGCTGCTGTATGTTCCAGGGAAAGTTGTGTCTGACACAGTGCTCTCTGCTGCCACCTATGTCTGTGTCAGAAACTCTCCAGAGCAAGAGAGGTTTGCTATGGGGATTTGTTCATGCTTGAGATAAATTCCAACACAGACAGAGGTGGCAGCAGTGAGCACCGTGGTCAGTCTAAGAAGAACTACACAACTTCCTCTTGAGTATACAGCATCAAAATTTGGGCACCCCAGGTACAAATTTGTATTAATGTGCATAAAGAAGCCAAGGAAAGATGGAAAAATCTCCAAAAGGCATCAAATTACAGATTAGACATTCTTAAAATATGTTAACAAAAATTAGATTTTATTTCCATCATTTACACTTTCAAAATAACAGAAAACAAAAAAATGGCGTCTGCAAAAGTTTGTTGCACCCTGCAGAGTTAATATCTTGTACTGCCCCCTTTGGTAAGTATCACAGCTTGTAAACGCTTTTTGTAGCCAGTCAAGAGTCTTTCAATTCTTGTTTGAGGTATCTTTGCCATTCTTCCTTACAAAAGTCTTCCAGTTCTTTGAGATTTCTGGGCTGTCTGTCGCGCACTGCTTTTTTAAGGTCTATCCATAGATTTTCAATTATGTTGAGGTCAGGAGATTGTGAAGGCCATGGCAAAACCTTCAGTTTACGCCTTTTGAGGTGTTTTTAGGATCATTATCCATTTGTAGAAGCCATCCTCTCTTTAACGTCAGCTTTTTCACAGATGGCATCAAGTTAGCATCCCAAATTTGCCTAAATTTTATTGAATCCATTTTTCCTTCTACTCGTGAGATGTTCCCTGTGCCACTGGCTGTAATACAACCCCAAAGCATGATTGATCTACCCCCATGCTTAACAGTTGGACAGAGGTTCTTTTCATTAAATTCTGTTCCCCTTCTTCTCCAAACGTACCTTTGCTCATTCTGGCCAAAAAGTTTAATTTTAACCTCACCAGTTCACAGAACTTGTTTCCAAAATGCATCAGGCTTGTCTGTATGTTCATTTGCAAAGTTCAAACGCAGATTTTTGTGGTGAGGACGTAGGAGAGGTTTTCTTCTCTTCCATGAAGACCATATTTGTACAAGTATCTCTTTATAGTGGAATAGTGTACCACAACTCCAGTGTCTGCCAGATCTTTCTGGAGGGATTGTGCAGTCAAACGTGGGTTTTGATTTGTTTTTCTCACAATCCTGCGAGCTGTTCTGTCTGATATTTTTCTTGGTCTTCCAGATCTTGCTTTAACTTCCACTGTTCCTGATGACTGCCATTTCTTAATTACATTCCGAACAGAGGATATTGACATCTGAAAACATTTTGCTATCTTCTTATAGCCTTCTCCAGCTTTGTGAGCGTCAACTATTTTCAGTTTCAGATTTCTAGACAACTGCTTAGAGGAACCCATGGTGCTGATTGTTGGGGCAAGGTCAGATGAGTCTGGGCATTTAAAACCTTTGAGATTGACATCACCTGGTCTTCCCAGATGATGATTGAGAACAATCCATGACACTGGCAGGTCTCAGCTTTGCAAAGGGGGCAGTGCATGCTATAAATTCTGCAGGGTGCCCAAACTTTTGCAGATGCATTTTTTTGTTTTCTGTTATTTTGAAAGTGTAAATGAAGGAAATAAAATCTAACTTTTTGACATATTATAAGAATGTCTAATCTGTAATTTGATGCCTTTTGGAGATTTTTCCATCTTTCCTTGGCTTCTTTATGCACATTAATACAAATTTTTACCTGGGGTGCCCAAACTTTTGATCCCCACTGGCAATTTAAGATTTTTAAGAAGTGTTTACAAATATGTATAACTTTCTGGCACCAGTTGATTTGAAAACATTTATTTCCCTCTGGAGTACCCCTTTAAGCCATCATGCTGCCCATGAAGCCTTATCCCCCTTTCTGGAAATGCTGATTACATCTGCATTGGCTGCTTAGTGTGTGCGGCCAACGCCTACAACTCCCAGGGTTCCTTATTTGCCCTGCTCCATGCCTTAATCCTTCCCAACCTGTATGCCCTGTATGCCCTGCAATGTACATAAGCCAGTGCCCAAAACAAGGCATGTCATGAGAACATGCGCACTGGACGCTCTATTGCGTTCTTTTCTGCGCTGTGTTCTCTTGATACAAGGCCAATGACATGATATTGTAATGGAATTCTGAGTTAGTTGGGGTCATGCTATGTACCTTTTAAAACCCTTCATTAGATATAGCACTTTTTGTTTTCTAGATTACATATTGGTTGTGTCTTGTACAGTGCCCCGGACTCTGGATTGTGGTCCTTGCTTAGTTGGTGGAGTGAAGCTCATTGAATGCCTCTGCAGAAATGAAGGTTTCAGCCGTGGAAGGTTCTGTATTATGCCCAAAAGCATCTGGCCCCCTGCAAATTTCAGAGTATGTTTATGTACTTACTTTTTATAATTGTTCCATAACTAACTTTTGTCCTTTCAACCATTTTTTGTTCACATGGCGTAGAATGAAGGCTAAAAATTAATTTATTGTTTATTCATATCTGCAGTATGTTTTTAATATTTGTTTGAGTTTGTTTAAAAAAAAAACAACAACAAAAAAAACAGCCTAATACTATACACTCAGTATACAAATCTAAGAAGTAAAAAAAAAAAAAAAAAAAAAAAACACCATGTGCACTGTGGATTGTTTTCCTATTGAATTCAACATAGTTTAATGGTTGACACATTAGAGATGTAAAACCAAGGCCATATTTACCATTATATACCCATGGTCCTGTCTGTAGGGCAGCAGTATTCAGGGGGGCAGCATTTTAGTGAGTAAAAAAAAAAAGTATACTTTTGTCCTAGCTGCTGCCACCACATTGCTGTGGCCTAGAGGAAAAAAAAGAAACAGTTTACCCCTTTAGTTGAATCTATATGGGTCAAAATTGCTGCAAGTTGTACCTAGATTTGCAACTATTCTTTAGGTTGTGCATTTGTGACTTTTTGTCTATAGGGGTGAGATCCACCATGAACCTGCAACAATATATGCAAGTAACACATGCAGTTTATGTGGCAGCCACTGGGTGTGGCATGGTACATGACTCGGGGTGGTGAGATGTATCACTTTGTGACGCCAGGGCACCGTTAACCTACATGGTCCGAGGTTAGGACAGCTTTTCCTGGGCCAGGCGCAGGATAATAAATACACCAATGCCGGGTTACGGATAACTGTCTTTACTGAGGCAGGAGTAGATGTTACAATCCTCACAGTGTAGATTAGGGTAAATGAGATGCAGAGTAACCCTTGGGAGCCCTGTAGACTTGCTGTGTCTTGTAGTATTTTACTTGGGATTTTAGAGTTGATCCTGAGGCCTCCCACGCTGACAGTTTGTGCTGCATATTTGTGACAGATGCGCATGAAAAATTTCTGCCTCATGGAATCCCCCTTTTTGTCACTGATACCCGGTTTCCCTGTGTACATATTATAATATGCTGCCCTACATTAGGCCAATAGGTTTTGAGGGGTTGTAGCTTGGTGGCGAATCCTACTATTGCACCTGAGTGCATTTGAATCTTTCCCTGGAAACTCAAACAATCCAAACCTCTTTTTAATATAAATAGAATGTAAGACCAGTCATTAAACATAAGATAATGTATGTTTTTCTGTGTTCAGACTGTGGCAAATGCTGGATTTGTGGAGCAGCTACCATTTTGCATTCGACCTGCCTCGTTTGAATTATATCCTGGACAAGAAACCATTATCGAGGTCAGTAACAAGTGCGTTAATTATTCTCCTGGTTGCTCAACAGACGCAGGTTTATAATATTGATTTACATTAAAGGGGTTATCCGGCCAAAGACATCTTATCCCCTATCCAAAGGATAGGGGATAACATGTCTGATCGCAGGCGGGCCCAGAGGCAGACCCCCTGTGATCAGACATCTTATCCCCTATCCTTATACTCTGATCACGGGGGGGTCCCAGAGGCGGGTCCCCAGAAATCAGACATCTTATCCCCCATCTCCTTGCAGCACCCGCATTCTATGCAAGGCTGTGTCTCCAGTCTCGGAAAGCTCTTTGCTTCTGGGACTGGGGAGGTAACGTAACACCACGCCCCCTCCATTCATGTCTATGGGAGGGGGCGTAACGACAGTCACGCCCCCTCCCATAGACATGAATGGAGGGGGCGTGGTGTTACGTCACGAGGGGGGTGGCGTTACATCATGTCCCCAGTCCCAGAAACAAAGTGCTTTCCAAGACTGGAGACGCAGCCTTGCATAGAATGCGGGTGCTGCTTATTGGACGGATAACCCCTTTAATATTATTGAATATATTATCTTTTTTCAGGTTGTCTTCTTCCCTTCATCTTCTGAGACCTACAGCCAGGTTTTTGCGATTGTTTGCGATAACTGCCAAGTGAAGGACATCACATTAACAGGTGGGCTATATATAAATACTGAATTATGTACAAAGACTTGTTTAACAGTTTGCTATACACCAATTCTCCTTTTGTCCTGTTTTTTTGGGGGGCGAAGGATATGGACAACTTTTAGGTTTGCAGCTGGTTTCTGTCAGTGAGGACAAGAGTATTCCTGTTTCTACTGAACATTTAGTACAGTTTCAGAGTACAAATGTACATTCAACAGAGAAGAAGAGCATTGCTGTTAGAAACACAACGTAAGTACACTAACTTTTTGGAGTGAATTCCTTCTTTCAGACTGGATATTTTATACTGAACAGGGGCCCCGTAAGATCATAGCTAGGGATACAGGGAACAATGCATCTCTCCCTAGGTCCAATTGCCGATCCCCATATCTGCTAATAATGCAGTCAGGGGTGTAGCTATAGCAAGCATGTCAAACTCAAAGGCTAACATGAGCCAAAAAAACAAGGTTTAAGTTAATGTGGGCCGTATCCAAAAAAGGACGTAGTAACGCCGGCCCTTGAATTCTGAGAGCGTGACGTGAGCAAACGTCAATACAAGGCCCGCACATTAGGCCCGCACATGCAGTATAGTTCCCCCACATTAGGTCGGCAGTATAGTTACCCCACATTAGGTGGAGTATAGTTCCCCCACATTAGGTTGGCAGTATAGTTCCCCACATTAGGTACAGTATAGTTCCCCCTCATTAGGTGCTGTATAGTTCCCCCACATTAGCTGCAGTACAGTCCCCCCACATTAAGTGCAGTATAGTTCCCCCACATTAGGTGCAGTACAGTTCCCCCTCATTAGGTGCTGTATAGTTCCCCCACATTAGGTGCAGTGTAGTTCCCCCACATTAGGTGCAGTATATTTCCCCCACATTAGGTGCAGTATAGTTCCCCCACATTAGGTGCAGTATAGTTCCCCCACATTAGGTGCAGTATAGTTCCCCCACAATAGGTGCAGTATAGTTCCCCCACAGACATATAGCCTCCAGCCATATACAGTGTATGGCTGGAGGCTGTATGCCTGTGTACTGCCCCACTTCAGTGCTCTGACCACCACTCCTCCAGTCCGGCCTTATCAGTAGGTCCCACTGACGTGCTGCTGGTTACTTACCATGCTGGCCAGTGCGCATCTTCCACCTCCATGTTTTGCTCCTCCACGCCTCTGTTGCTATGGGAACTGACTTTTACATTTGATTTATTATTTACAGACATTTGGAGCTTCCATTCTACTGGCAAATAGTGAAGCCACGTCCACAAGATTTACAACCAGAAGAGCCATCAGAAATGACTAAAATCGAGTACAGTGTAGATGAATACACAGCTTTCACTATTAGTCCACCACAAGGTATCCTGCAACCCCACAAGGATCATGTCTTCACGATGACTTATACGCCAACTGAGGTATGGGGACAGGAAACAAGGAAAATGTTGCAGGGGTTGTATTTTGTTGTTTATTTTAACAAAAAAAAGGGTTTGCAAGGCTGCATATTTTTCAGATCAGTCAATATAAACATGTCTCTCTTTTTCCAAAGACCCTTGGCGATCTAATATCGAGGACCTGTCCTGAGGATATACCATCAATTTTAGAAGGCTAGATCGCCCCTTTAAAGCGTTACTGTCATGAAAAACACTTCTTTGCAAAAAAAACAATGGATCTCCCACCTGACCGAGGAGCAGAGCGCAATGCCGACCACTTCCTCGGCTTATAACTCTCAATTGCAGCTAATCTCAGGAGGGAGACCTGATGCGACATGTCTGATCGAAATGCCAAAAGTTATTTTTCATGACAGTAATGGACCCCAGGAATCCCTTAATCACAGCCTAGATTTCTGCCACTTTATTTATTTTTTTTTTTTTTTGTAAATATTTTTTATTGAAACTTTTGCCATTTTTACAACAAACAGACAGGGAACATCATGGTGCAACATATGCACAGAATATACAATTTTACGTAGCACTATCAGTGGGTCATGCCCTAGCATTTCCCTGGTGAACACACAATTAAACATTGGAACAAAACCAGGCCTGGCATTACCCTTTCTAAGTCGGTTTCTTCACGTGTCATTTGTGGTCTCTGATCCATGACATATTCTATCATACGTACTTCCAGTTACACTCTGCTTAAACTATTAAAATAATTCTAATCTCTGTTCGAACCAAGATTGTGTATGTCGTGAATGAGCAGAATTACAAAGTGTTTCCGTTCTCCCATTTGTATGGGATTATGTGATAGTCTGTTTTAACCTGTAAATTAATGTATTTTGTGATATGGAGATTTCAACCAGCAGGACCACCTAGCGGTAAACGATTTAAGTCTATCTGCCCCCAATGCTAATATATGTTCATATGAGCATGTCACTTGGATTTTCTGCATCAACCCTTCAATTGTTGGAACTTCAACAGATTTCCAATGACTCACCACTGCAATCTTAGCTAAAATGCAGATAATACAGAATAAATCTTGAACCTCCCTCGGCACCACACCAATGTCCAAAAACAACAGGACAGTCTGGGGAGTCCACGGCGTCAGTGTACTGAATAACTCCCTTAATAGTAATCTGCAGGCATTCCAGAAAGGTCGTATCAAGGGGCAATACCACAATATGTGGATGAGCGAACCTCTCTCTCCGCATCCCCTCCAACACCTATCCGAGACATCTGGGTATATAGAACTTAATCTGTTGGGGGTATAGTACCATCTCAGGAGGGTCTTAATTGCTGATTCAATATGAGAGGAACATTGTAGTGCTCTGTGAATTATTGTAAAAGCCCCTCGCCATGTTTCCAGTGAAAAAGTACAACCTAATTCCCTCTCCCATATTCTCAGAGGGTATGTTTTCGAGAAATCATCTCCATGAGATAATCGATGATAATACGGTTTCAAACCCTTGAGAGGGGAAGAGATAGTTTTAATTGCTGTGCTATCTAGAGGTCTCTCTACTGGTTTTAAGCTGTTAAGAAAATGACGAATTTGCAAATATTTATAAAAATCTTGTTTAGCTATATGATAAGTATTACATAATTCTGCAAAAGTAAGCAATGTGGAACCCCTATGGAGATGCTTAACCTGCAGAACTCCCAACGTCATCCACCCAGAGAGGTCAACATCAGGAATACTACTTTGGAGAATAGTTAAAGGAATCTCCTCCCTATTCATTGGACATGTGGTGGGGGTCCGGGATATATATTGTACCCATGCATTGTAAGAGGCCTTGACGAAAGGATTAATAAAATTAGGGGGGGGTATATTCCAATATGGTAAGACCACCAGGTCTCTAAGTCTGAAGGGAATTACTGTCTGTTGTTCAATATGCACCCACGGAAGCAATATCGGATCCTCCCACCAATGCCTCAACATAGATACCAAAGTGGCTGTATAGTAGCGTTTTAGGTCTGGCGACCCCAAACCTCCCATAGGCTTAGTTTTGGTAAGTATATGTGCAGAAAGTGTAGGGCGTTTTCCAGCCCAAATATAATGGGAGAGTAATGATTGAGCCTTAGTGAAAAAGGAAGAAGGAAGAGACATTGGGAGTGTGCGGAACAAATATAAGAACTTTGGAAGAAGAAGCATCTTGAAAGCAGCCACTCTACCCACCCAGGACGCCTCCACCTTCGTCAATCTGTTTATCTCATGTGTCATTGCTGTCAGAAGTGGGAGGTAATTTTCCGCATATAAAGCCTTGTGCGGATAGGAGAGTTGTATTCCTAAATAATGAATAGAAGTGAGGTGCCAGTCAAAAGAATAAGAAGTTTTTAGTGTGGCCAAAAGAGCAGTTGTGAGTCGTATCGGAAGTGCCTGTGTTTTAGTCGCGTTCAGTTGATAGTAAGAAATATCGCCAAATTTATGTATAATATCCATTACTGCCGGGATAGACACTGAAGGTTTGGTGAGTGAGAGTATGACATCATCCGCATATAGTGCGATTGTGTGTTCTGTGCCACCTATGGTCACCCCTCTAACTGCGGAGCTTTGGCGGATAGCCTGAGCTAACGGTTCCATCGACAAGATATATATTAGTGGTGATAAGGGGCAGCCCTGTCGGGAACCATTAGATATATAAAAAACTTCTGATAAAGTGCCATTTGCCACTACTTTAGCCGACGGGCGGGAATAAAGAGAAGCCAGGGCTGAAAAAATGGGACCCTCAAATCCCATGTGTGAGAGGGCCGAGAAGGCATACGGACCACCGGAGGCGGTCGAAAGCCTTCTCAGCATCTAGCGCCAGTATGACCGCAGGGGTTCCCGACCGCTCCAGAGTTGCAAATATATTCAACAGCCGTCTGGTGTTGTCCGAGGCTTGACGCCCTGCCACAAAGCCAGATTGATCAGTAGAAATCAGTTGGGGCAGAATTTTTGAAATTCTTGTAGCTAATAGTTTTGCATATATTTTGATATCTTGATTTAGGGGAGAGATGGGCCTAAAATTTTGAGGTCTGTCTGGAATTTTGCCTGGCTTCGGTAACGCGGTAATAGTAGCCTGTAAATTTTCCTCCGGCAGTACCCCCCCAGACATTGCTGCATTACAAAATTTAGCTAAATGAGGGGAAAGAATAACTTGAAATTTTTTATAGTAAGAGCTAATGAATCCATCTGGACCGGGCGCCTTCCCCGAAGGAAGTGATTTAATCGTTTGTGTTATTTCTTCTGTAGTTATCTCTAGGTTTAGCATCGAAAGTTGTTCTGGAGACACTGAGGGAAGATGAAGGCTAGATAGAAAGTTTGCCGTTATGTGTGAGATGTCAGGTGGCGAGGGAGTGGTATCACGTAGATTGTACAGTGAAGAATAAAAGGTCTGAAACCCATTAGCAATCTCAGTTGGGGTATATAATCTCTTTTGCGTAACTGGGTGGATAAGGTAAGGTATACGGGCCCTAGTCTGCCTTGTCTTTAATCTGTGAGCTAGCAATTTTCCCGCCTTGTTGTTTTGTGAGTAATAATGAGCTTTTAATTTGCGGTAAGATTTTTCAGAGGATGTCAATAAGAGACAGCGAAGATCTTTCCTCAAGGAGGCGACCTCAGAAGCCAGAGTCGCCGAGGAAGCAATTTTGTTAGCTTGTTCCACTACATTTAAGCGGTTCAAGACTTCGGTCATCCGTTTTTCCCGCTGTCTCTTAAGTGAGGTTCCATATTTGATACAGTACCCCCTAATTACTGCCTTATGGCAATTCCACAGAACAATAGGGTCCTCCACTGATTCTAAATTGTGTTTGAAGTATTCTGTTATGTCTTTTTGAAGTTGTGTACCGTAATCAGAGTGTGCCCATATATAAGGGTTGCTCCTCCAAATGTATGAGGGGGGGGAGGATACAGTGTCGGCAAGCTGCAATGTGATAACTGCATGATCAGACCATTTGATTGTTTCTATAGTAGATATCAGTGCAGTAGATAGGAGAGATCTGTCAAGAAGAAACATATCAATTCGTGAGTAAGAGTTATGGACACCGGACAAAAAGGTGTAATCCCTTTCCATAGCGTGTTGTGCTCGCCAGATGTCGTATAGCTCCTCCTCCACTAATAAAGAAGACAGAGTAGTACAGGGAAAACGAGAAGTAGAGGTAGTGTCCAAAGTATAATCAGAGACAGTGTTGAAATCCCCACACAAAAGCAAAGAGCCCCACGGGGAACTGCGCACTTTTTTAAGTAAGCGTTTAAGAAATGTTATCTGGCCCTGATTGGGAGCATATACCGCCACTATGGTCAATGGTGCTGCATTGATATTACAACGTAAGATTACATACCGACCCTGAGGATCCGATACCGCCTCCCTAAGCTGAAAGGCATATTTCGTATGGCGATCGAGACACCCCTTGATTTTGTACTATAATGAGAGTGAAAAAAATGTGAAAAAGCTGGATGCACAAGTCGGGACTCATCCACAGACAATAAATGCGTTTCCTGTAAACATAGAACATCACACTTTAAAGATCTTACTTCTCTCCACAAATGGGACCTTTTATGTGGAGCGTTTAGCCCATTCACGTTAATACTAACGATATTGATGACTATCTTAACATTGTATAAGTATCTATAGATATGCAAATCCAGAGTAAGGATTCAGGGAGACAGAGCGCACCTCCCAGCCAGCGTGCGTCTGTCTTTTTTGAGCAGAGTGAACACTGAGGACCACAAACATAAAAAATGCCAGCCATTTGAACATACAAACAGGTAAACATAAACATGGAACAAATAAAGGTAAGTAGGGACGGCTTCAGCCGAACACTGTCCCTCAAGGAGTGGGGGTTAGAGTCCACTCTGAAACTGTGGGTCACCGGCAGTGCACCCGAACCTGCAATTGGTAAATAAAAGCATCTATCACCGATTCAGTTTAAGCTACGTCCCAGTCTTTTTGGATTGGGTTCGCCCTTGTAGAAACTCTCGAATGTTCAGGGGGGTCCATAGGTATTTTCCATGAAGCAAGCAAGGATTCACCTTCCTTGTAGGTTTTAATCACATGTATAACATTGTCCTTTTTGATAAGCAATCTCGTCGGAAAGCCCCACCTGTAGGGCATGTTAGCCTTTCTCAAAGCAGAGGTTATTGGCGTTAATGCCCTGCGAGCTTGTAGTGTTGCTGCCGACAAATCAGCATATACAGAGATGTTATGGTATGGCGCTGGCAACCCATCATTGCGCCTGGCTACTTCCATCAGCTTTTCTTTGATATGGAAAAAATGTATTCTTGCCAGAGTGTCTCTCGGAACTGTATCATTCAGGTGTTTCGGACGGGGGACCCTGTGGGCCCTGTCAACTATTATTTCTTGAGGTGAACAGTCAGGCAGGACATTCTTTAACATAGTGCGAACATATTCCGGGATCGCCGCAGGAGCCACAGTCTCTGGTACACCCCTTAACTTGATGTTGTTGCGGCGGCTACGGTCCTCTAGGTCCGCTACTTTAGCTTTTAATGCCATAATGTCATCCTCTGCCTCATAGTGCATATCAATAAGGGAGTTATGTAAATTAGCAAAGTCCCCAAACTTGGTCTCTAAGTGATCCACTCTCTCTCCTTTTGCATTTATATCAGCCTGCAAAGGGTGGATTAATTTATGCATGTCTTGTGAGATAGTGGATCGCAGTAGCATCAGCATGTCCCTCATGGATGTGTCAGTGAGGGATTTATTCAGCACTGTCATCTCTGCTAGGGGGTCCTTGATTACTGGAGGTCCCTCACCATCTAGCAGACCAGCTCTTACCTCCGATGCTTTGTGTGCTGAGGGCAGCGTTGTGCTGTGTCTGGTCAGGCTACGCCGGGGTGATGTGGCTGGGGAGCCTGTCTGCAGCTCCGGCGAGGAACCGCAGCTTTGCGGGCCCGGGTCTTCCAGACAGTCGGCAGCTGGGGATGAGGTAAGTCCGGTGCCTCTCACTTGTCTCTCCGGCGATATCCCCGCTGTATGTAGCGCTGTATCCGATGAGGACCGCCGCCGCAACGGGGACAGCGATGCGATGATACGCCGCTGGACTCTAGAGGAGGCCGCGGTCTCTTCCTCCCCGGTGCCATCTTGGGCCTGCACCTCTCGGGGTATAAAGCTGAATTTAGCCAGCGATCTGTGTCGGAGCGGCTTCTTCCTCCTCCCCGGCATTCTAGCAGGTATTAGGAGCGGGCAGCAGTAGGTGTTCGGCGTAGATTCTCGATTTATCAGTCGCTTTAGCAGGTTGGGAGACGGAGCTCACGGATCACACCACCATGCACCACAGCAGCCAGGCCACGCCCCCTTCTGCCACTTTATTAACGGACAGTTTAAATAATGGTGTCTATGTCACATGAGTGACATGTCTTATATCCTCCTGCAGCCCTGTGTTACAGCAGCTTTGTTAGTGCATACAATCCAGGGACTCGGCTGCTTGTTCGATTATAGCTGTAGATTGTGAAGAAAGTGTTCATCACATCTTTACAAAGTTGGATCATAAATTTGAATCATAGTCACATGGTTAAAAGGTAAAATTGCTAGACCATTGAGCAATGTGCTGATTCTACTATGAGAATTTTGTGAGCACTACTGAATATTTGGAATTGCAACTTCAACTATGTAAAGAAACCTTCTGCAATTATTTAGACATAAGGACCTAACAGGGTGTATGAGATTGAGTTTTCCAAACTGGACAACCCATTAAGTCATATTCACACAGCAAAATGTTGATTAAAGGGGTATTCCGACATCTGGTTAAAGAACTGAAATTCTGCAGGAGCATACAGCATTGCTTACCTTTCTGCCCCAGTACTGAAACCCCCAAAAGCCCATTTGTTTTGGAGGTCTTAGTCCTGTACTTCCTAGTGGAGCAGTACTGCAATTTTCAGAATGCATTGCTTTCGATGAGTCCTCCTACCCTGCGTACTTCGCTCCTAAAGCATTCGTACCAGTTCCCTGCCCAGAGCTTTTGTAGAACATTTCGGTACATAGAAGGTTATAGCAGAATCAGTGAGGTTGCAGCATCTGCTACTCATTCTCTGTCTGCTCCTTTGCCTGTGGTGGTAGCAGAATGCTGTAAACACAACTCATTCTTTTCTAAGTCTCCCAATAAAGATATACAGTGGGGCAAAAAGGTATTTAGTCAGCCACCAATTGTGCAAGTTCTCCTACTTAAGAAGATGAGAGAGGCCTGTAATTGTCATCATAGGTATACCTCAACTATGAGAGACAGAATGAGAAAAAAAAATCCATAAAATCACATTGTCTGATTATTAAAGAATTTTAAAGAATTTATTAAAAATCAATTATTAAGTGGGAGAACTTCCACAATTGGTGGCGGACTAAATACTTTTTTCCCCCACTGTATGTGTATATAACAAGGTAATGGGGATGTATGCTGTAGGGGTTGGCCGGAGGTGATGACATCACTCAGGGGGCACTGAGCTTTTACACTTTATACCCCTTTAATTTTTATCATGCTTTTTAGACAAAACCAAGAATGGATAAAAAAAAAAAAAAAACACCCACCCTTCAGCTTTAGTTTAAAAATAAAATGTATCAAAAACTTTACTCTGCATTTTCTGCAACTGGCCATATTTTCATGCCTTTATATTTAATTCAATTTTAGCTCACCGAATATCACAGTACTGCTCAGATGATATTAAGAGATGTTCCAGACCCCCCAAGGTAAGAAAATCAATTGTATGTATTACCAATATATGTTATAATATTAGTTAACCAAGTAGTTAGGTATAATAGCAAGTTGTAGTCCTTGGTTTTATTTGGTCTTATTTGCTTTTGTAATTTTGAAGTTATAAATAGACATCTACACCAATCAGCCATAACGTTAAAACCACTGACAGGTACAATAAATTACTAGCATTGATCATGTGACAGTGCATCCTGTCTAGGGATAGGATATGTTAGGAAGTAAGTAAACAGTCAGTTTTTCAGGTTTATGTGTTGGGAGCAGGAAAAATTATCAAGTGTAAGGATCAGAGTGATATAGGTTATGTTCACACATCAGAATGTCTGCACGGGAAATCTCTGTGTGGACATACCGCAGACTGCGGGCGCCGGCGCTAGGACCGTTTAGGAATGTGCTGTCTCATAGGCATCTATGCATTCCGTGCGGAGTATGGAGAAAGAATGGACAGGTTCATTCTTTCTGAAGACACAAAAATCTGAATTTCCGTACCAGAAACATCTGGCGCGGAAATTCTGCTGTGTGCGCAGCGCAGCAGAATCCTGTTGAATTCAACAGGACTCTGCTACAGTGGCATCTCCTTCAGAATTCCAATGCGGAATTCCGCATGGAAATTCCGAGGTGTGAACATAGCCTAAGGCTATGTTCGCACCTCGGAATTGCCATGCGGAATTCCGCATTGGAATTCTGCACTGAGATTCCACAGCAGCAGAGACCTGTTGAATTCAAAAGGATTCTGCTGCCCTGCGCACACCTCAGAATTTCCGCGCCAGATGTTTCTGGCATCGGAAATTCTGATTCCAGTGTCTGCAGAGAGAATGAACTTGTCCATTCTTTCCATTTGCCATTCATGAGACGTTCTGTTCTGTTTGAGGCTGTGTAGCCACAGACTGGTAGGAGTGTCCATGCTGTCCACTGTCAAAGTGCTTCCAATATTCATTTGAGCATCAAAACTGGACTATGCAGTGATGTAAGAAAGTGGCCTGGTCTGTTAAATCCCATTTTCTTTTACATTATGTCCATATACATCACTTACCTGGGGAGGAGATGGCACCAGGATGCAGTATGGGAAGAAGGCAAGCCAGTGGAGGCAGTGTGATGATGCTCTGGGCAATGTTCTGAACCTTGGTCCCTGGCATTCATATAGAGGTTACTTTAATATGTACCACCTACCTACACATTTTACAGACCCAGTACACTCCTTCTTGGCAATGGTATTCCCTAATGGTAGTGACCTATTTCAGTAGGATATGTCCTGCCCCACTGCAAGGGTTGTTCAGGAAATGTTTCAGAAACATGACAAGAGTTTAGGGTTTTGATATGGTCTCCGAATTCCCCATATTTCAATCCGATCAGGCATTTTGTGGTGTCCATGTCTAAGCTGGTACGGGTAAAGAAATATCTGTGATATAAATCTATATCACTTCACACTCTCTGCTGCAGCGAGGGCATACAGAGAAAAAAGGTCACCCATTATGTTGCTGGATTGTAGTGTAGAAGGATAAAGGGCAGTTTCGCACAAATTCTTAGTGGCAAAAGGGGAAGGGATAAACCTAGGTATGGATCCCTTTCTACAAGGATCCCATATCCCTCTCCACCTGCATGGTTGGCCTATGTACATTTCCTCTATAGGTATGTTCTTATAATGGGACACTTGAGCAGGCTTATACTGCTTTTTTTCCATATGTAGCTGTTTAAAGGGGTACTCCACTGGCCAGCGTTCGGAAGTAAATGTTCCGAACGCTGTTTTCGCACTGCCGTCACACCCCCTCCCATAGACTTGCATTGAGGGGGCGTGGCGTGGCCGATCCCCGCAGCGCGAAAACAGTGTTCGGATAATTTACTTCTGAACGCTGGTCAGTGCAGTACCCCTTTAATTCCATATGTTGGTATTAAATATCGACATTAATCCTTAAAAAAGGAAGAGGCCTCCAATCCTTCTACTAGGTATCTTTTGCCTTAGGCTCTTTTCACAGTACCCGTTTACCCTATGCATTGGGAAAGCACCCAGTGAATTTAGTAAATGTATCCTCAGACTCCATACATTACAGAATGTCATTTTGGCCCCAGTTCAGGTGGTATACATCAGGGTCATGGAATAATATAGTCTGCTGCGCTATGCCATAGAGCCATATACTTTAACAATATGTATGGCAGACGTCACTGTATGGCAGGCGGCAGACATCATAGGTATTAAATGTATAACTCTGATGGCCTCGGCAAGACACAGTGTGAAAAAAGCTTACTGTAAAGTTTGAGTCGGAGGCCACATTTAGTCATTTATTAGGAAACAGTACCATGAGTCATTCTATAAGTGTTTTTTCTACAAATTACATCAGTTATGATTTGTAGTAGTTGTAAATAAACTTGTATTTTGTGGCTTTATATATGCAGCACAGAACTACATCCATCCAGCTTTACTGAGCTCGATCCTTTGATACAGGATGCCATAGTCATTGACCTAGAATTTAAAGGGACCACCGAGCCATTTAATTTACTTTTGGAACCGTATGCTGTCATCTTTCCTGGCGAAAGTTTTATTGGCACAGCTGTGAGAAAGCAGTTTAAGGTCAGTATCCGATCTGTAATAATAGTAAATAGCGCTAGAAATGAGTGAATGGATTAGTTAAATAATTTTTAGCTATGTACTTATTATGGTGCAAGAACACATTCTCCTACATCCTCTGCAGTGTGCTGTGTGAGTTCTGCTTTCTTTCTTCTCTTGTACACAGCCCATGTTATTCTCCTATGTAAACTGCCTTGTATCTGCTCTCCTTTCTTCTTCCAGCCTGTGTGAACTGTGCTCCAAGGATTCTCTCCCTCTGTCCAATACTTAAACATGTGTGTAACCACCTCCCCCCTGCTGCTATCTCTTGATAAAGCAGAAAGTCCATCTGACAGATTTATCTTAGCTTACTTAGAGCAGCAGCTAAATGGTAGGAAATGTTTAATTTACCATATACTATTTAGGAAGTAGATTCATTTTGCATTCAGGAAACAGATTAACAGAACAGATCAAATTGAGTTCAAATGTGTCTATAGCCTATAAGTTCACAATTTTCATGTCATGTTAGGCTGGGAAAAGTACAGCCCTGAGCTCACTCAGATCACTATTCCTGTCCAACTCTTTAATAGGATGGCCCCAGACAAGGTGCCGTACACTACTACAGTGCAAGGTGTAGTAAAGTCCAGAACACTGTACAGAAGTCAGGGAAGCAGGTCAGGATGCAATGGGGTTAACAGGCATAGAGCTAGGTACAAAATCAGGGGATAAACAGACAAACAGCAAAAGAATTATCAGATGGGTGAAATTCAAACCTAGAGTGCTTGCAGTACAAATACGGAAAACAAGAATAGTCGGGTCACTTAGCCAAGGGTAAAAATACACAGGATAGATCCAGCAAGGAGCAATACAGAAGCTAGTGCAGAAAAAACTCAAACCAAATATATATTGTATCTATATTCTCAGCCAGTGTGTTACTCAAACAGGCAAGGAGTAACACACTGGCAGAGAATATATATACCACCTGAGAAGGGCGTGGAAGCTGAGACCAGATGTACTTGGCCCCTTGTCCAAGCCCCCTGATTGGCCCCGATTTCATCACAGCACTCAGCAATAAACTCAGAAAGATAAACTCAGATCAACTCAGAAAAAATTAACCCGTCTGCCAGAACCAAATCCACTTATTACACTTCAGTTCACAAACCATTTTGCTTATTGTAACAGAGAAAGATGTTGCAAAGTGAAGTAGTGTTCTTAATTGTTTTGCTTATTTATATTGTGTGATGTTGCATTTTTATGTTACTACAGTATATGTTGTTCAATGTCTTTTAGATGTGGAATAACAGCAAATCCACAGTCCAGTTTGAATGGGAAAACACATTAACACCAAACATTATTCAGATTGAACCGCACTCTGGAAACATCGGTACTCATATATTGTGTGAATTTTTGTGCATTGTACTTTTAAGCAATTTCTGTAGATTAAATATGACTGTAAAGTAGGGCATTGCTCTTTTTTTCAAGGAAAGGTGTTTGTAGAATATGTCTAGAACTGCTGGGGTACCTCATAAGACCTGGAACAATCACATATCACATATATTAATACAGGCTTAAGAGGCAAGAGCAGCAACTCGGGCAATAGAATACACACTGATGGTTGCCAGGTGTTGTGGTTCTAGGGTGGTAATCCTGTCTGCATCTCTACTTATTGTGGAAATCCTGTTGACTAAACCTATTGTGGGTTTTAGGATTAGAGTAAAGCAAACATTCCCCTGCCCCGACCATGTGCTTTCTTTGTTAGAGTCCCCAAAATGGCCACCAACTATATGAAATGGCAGCAGGAAGTACAGGCAGGGGCGGACTGACCGGCCGGTCCATTCGGACGTTGAGAGAACCACAGTGGCTACCTGGGAGAGGCACTTAGGTCACGCCTCACACCACCCTGCTTGTCCTCAGTGCTTGTCCTCAGTGTACGGAGCCCCTCTTGTCCTCAGTGTACAGAGCCCCACTTGTCCTCACTGCACAGAACCCTGCTTGTCCTTACTGCACAAAGCTCTGCTTGTCCTCCGTGTACAGAGCCCTGCTTGTCCTCAGTGTAGAGTCTTGCTTGTCCTCAGTGTATAGAGCCCTACCTGTCCATAGTGCACAGAGACCTGCTTGTCCTCAGTGCACAGAGCTCTGCTTGTCCTCAGTGTATAGACCCCTGCTTGTCCATAGTGCACAGAGACCTGCTTGTCCTCAGTACACAGAGCCCTGCTTGTCCTCAGTACACAGAGCCCTGCTTGTCCTCAGTGTACAGAGCCCTGCTTGTCCTCAGTGTACAGAGCCCTGCTTGTCCTCAGTGTACAGAGCCCTGCTTGTCCTCAGTGTACAGAGCCCTGCTTGTCCTCAGTGTACAGAGCCCTCCTTGTCCTCATTGCACAGAACCCTGCTTTTCCTCACTGAACAGAGCTCTGCTTTTCCTCATTGTACAGAGCCCTGCTTGTCCTCTGTGTACAGAGCCCTGCTTGTCCTCTGTGTACAAAGCCCTGCTTGTCCCCAATGTACAGAGCCCTCCTTGTCCACATTGCACAGAACCCTGCTTTTCCTCACTGCACAGAGCTCTGCTTTTCCTCAGTGTACAGAGCCCTGATTGTCCTCTGTGTACAGAGCCCTGCTTGTCCTCTGTGTACAAAGCCCTGCTTGTCCATAGTGCACAGAGACCTGCTTGTCCTCGGTACACAGAGCCCTGCTTGTCCTCAGTACACAGAGCCCTGCTTGTCCTCAGTACACAGAGCCCTGCTTGTCCTCAGTGTACAGAGCCCTGCTTGACCTCAGTGTACAGAGCCCTGCTTGTCCTCAGTGTACAGAGCCCTGCTTGTTCTCAATGTATAGAGCCCTGCATGTCCTCAGTGTACAGAGCCCTGCTTGTCCTCAGTGTACAGAGCCCTGCTTGTCCTCAGTGTACAGAGCCCTGCTTGTCCTCAGTGTACAGAGCCCTCCTTGTCCTCATTGCACAGAACCCTGCTTTTCCTCACTGAACAGAGCTCTGCTTTTCCTCAGTGTACAGAGCCCTGCTTGTCCTCTGTGTACAGAGCCCTGCTTGTCCTCTGTGTACAAAGCCCTGCTTGTCCCCAATGTACAGAGCCCTCCTTGTCCACATTGCACAGAACCCTGCTTTTCCTCACTGCACAGAGCTCTGCTTTTCCTCAGTGTACAGAGCCCTGATTGTCCTCTGTGTACAGAGCCCTGCTTGTCCTCTGTGTACAAAGCCCTGCTTGTCCATAGTGCACAGAGACCTGCTTGTCCTCAGTACACAGAGCCCTGCTTGTCCTCAGTACACAGAGCCCTGCTTGTCCTCAGTACACAGAACCCTGCTTGTCCTCAGTGTACAGAGCCCTGCTTGTCCTCAGTGTACAGAGCCCTGCTTGACCTCAGTGTACAGAGCCCTGCTTGACCTCAGTGTACAGAGCCCTGCTTGTTCTCAATGTATAGAGCCCTGCATGTCCTCAGTGTACAGAGCCCTGATTGTCCTCAGTGTACAGAGCCCTGCTTGTCCTCAGTTTATAGAGCCCTGCTTGTCCTCAGTTTATAGAGCCCTGCTTGTCCTCAGTGTACAGAGCCCTGCTTGTCCTCAGTGTACAGAGCCCTCCTTGTCCTCATTGCACAGAACCCTGCTTTTCTTCAGTGTACAGAGCCCTGCTTGTCCTCTGTGTACAGAGCCCTGCTTGTCCTCTGTGTACAAAGCCCTGCTTGTCCTCAGTGTACAGAGCCCTGCTTGTCCTCAGTGTACAGAGCCCTGCTTGTCCTCTGTGTACAGAGCCCTGCTTGTCCTCAGTGTACAGAGCCCTGCTTGTCCTCAGTGTACAGAGCCCTGCTTGTCCACAGTGTACAGAGCCCTGCTTGTCCTCACTGCACAGAACCCTTCTTGTCCTTACTGCACAGAGCCCTGCTTGTCCTCAGTGTACAGAGCCCTGCTTGTCCTCAGTGTATAGAGCCCTGCTTGTCCTCAGTGTACAGAGCCCTGCTTGTCTATAGTGCACAGAGCCCTGCTTGTCCTCAGTGTACAGAGCCCTGCTTGTCCTCAGTGTACAGAGCCCTGTTTGTCCTCAGTGTACAGAGCCCCGCTTGTCCACAGTGTACAGAGCCCTGCTTGTCCTCAGTGTACAGAGCCCTGCTTTTCCTCACTGCACAGAGCCGTTTGTCCTCAGTGCACAGAGCCCTGGTTGTCCTCAGTGTACAGAGCCCTGCTTGTCCTCAGTGTACAGAGCCCTGCTTGTCCTCAGTGTACAGAGCCCTGCTTGTCCTCAGTGTACAGAGCCCTGCTTGTCCTCAGTGTACAGAGCCCTCCTTGTCCTCAGTGTACAGAGCCCTGCTTGTCCTCAGTGTACAGAGCCCTGCTTGTCCTCAGTGTACAGAGCCCTGCTTGTCCTCAGTGTACAGAGCCCTGCTTGTCCTCAGTGTACAGAGCCCTACTTGTCCTCAGTGTACAGAGCCCTGCTTGTCCTCAGTGTACAGAGCCCTGCTTGTCTTCAGTGTACAGAGCCCTGCTTGTCCTCAGTGTACAGAGCCCTGCTTGTCCTCAGTGTACAGAGCCCTGCTTGTCCTCAGTGTACAGAGCCCTGCTTGTCCTCAGTGTACAGAGCCCTGCTTGTCCTCAGTGTACAGAGCCCTACTTGTCCTCAGTGTACAGAGCCCTGCCGGAGAAGTGCCCTGATCTCTCTGCTGGCTTTCTCAGTGGACATCTGCATGGACCCAAAAACTGGCCAGCCTGGCCAGGTGGGTGGATGGCTTATGAATTATATAGTTGTATGTATCTTTTACCTGCCTTTCACCGCTCCCTACATGATGGCACAGTCTGAGATATAAGTTATATGTGAAATATAACTTATATCTCAGACTGTTGCATCATGAAAGGCAGGTAGAAGATGGAGTAGGCTTCCCAGCAGCACAGAGTATTTCTGGCAGGAACTGTAGTGAGGAAGACGGTCTGCCTCATTAGAGTTCCCTCCAGAAATACTCTGTGCTGCTGTGCTATTTCTGTAATAAATCTAAGAGGCCTCAGCCAAGCAGGGGGCAAACAAGGTTAAGTGTGTGGCTTATAAATGGACTAGTTGCTATTTTTAACCTGCCTTTTACCAATCACTATATGATGGCACAGTCAGAGATATGAGTTATATTTGCAATGAGCGGTGAAAGGCAGGTACTCCGGTGGAAAACTTTAATCAACTGATGCCAGAAAGTTAAACAGAATTGTAAATTACTTCTATTAAAAAATCTTAATCCTTCCAGTACTTATGGGCTGCTGTATACTACAGAGGAAATGCTTTTCTTTTTGGATTTGTTTTCTGTCACGACCACAGTGCTCTCTGCTGACACCTCTGTCCATTTTAGGAACTGTCCAGAGCAGGAGAAATTCCCCATAGCAAACATATGCTGCTCTGGACATTTCATAAAATGGACAGAGGTATCAGCAGAGAGCACTGTGGTCGTGACAGAAAAGAAATCCAAATAGAAAAGAATTTATTCTGTAATATACAGCAGCTAATAAGTACTGGAAGGATTAAGCATTTTTAATAGAAGTAATTTACAAATCTGTATAACTTTCTGGCACCGGTTGATTTTAAAAAAAGTTTTCCACCGGAGTACCCCTTTAAGGTGAGTGGAGGCTGGAGCCAAGTTGAACTGGATATCACAGACAGAGATCCCAAGTTGGCATAAAAAGGAGGAGGATAGTTCAGTGTTTTTAAGCGCTTGGTGTAGTTAAGGTGATTGGCATTGCCATCCCTCAAAATACACCATAGCCTCAAGCGCACTGCACCCCATTCCTTTCTATGGCAAATATTCATATACATACTTGGCAGGAATAGGGGCAGGGCAGAGGTGGGGTCAGGGGTGGAGTCTTGCTAGGGGCCCTTGCTTTAATTGGTCTGGGGGTCCTGAGTGGTGTCAGTCCGCCCCTGAGTACAGGCTAAATTTATAGGGCCTAAATATGTTTGCAAACACCCAGAAACACTGATTAAGTTTTGTACAACTATGAAATAATTGTACAAGGTATTTTGGCAGAAATGTCTTGTACCAGCAGTGTGTCCCACCAAATTAACAATCACTCGGTAATCAGCAAAGTTAATAACATTTATTAAAACATTAATTAGCTAAACCAAATATACATACATACATACAAGCATTGATACGGTAGTACATACTGTATGTTTAGCAAACTAGCAGGAATCTACCTGGGTGATACATAAATATTTAGTGTAGAAATGATACAGTCAATATACAGTGGTCCCTTAACATACGATGGTAATCCGTTCCAAATGGACCATCATTTGTTGAAACCATCGTATGTTGAGGGATCCGTGCAATGTAAAGTATAGGACAGTGGTCTACAGCCTGCGGACCTCCAGATGTTGCAAAACTACAACACCCAGCATGCCCGGACAGCCAACGGCTGTCCGGGCATGCTGGGTGTTGTAGTTTTGCAACATCTGGAGGTCCGCAAGTTGAAGACCACTGGTATTGGAGGTTATACTCACGTGTCCCTGCCGCTCCGGACCGCCACGTCCCCGGGGTGTCCCTGACGCTCCGGGAAGGTCTCTGCTGCCTGGGAACGTCGCTCTCCGTTGCAGCCATCATGTCACTACGCACGCCGCTCCTATTGGATGACGGGACGGCGTGCACAGCGACGTGATGATGATGGAGAGCGCCGACAATGCAGGGATCCCGAAGAGGATGCGCCGGAGCCCCGAGGACAGGTAAGTGATCATCAGCGGAACCACACGGGGCACCGGAAACGGCTGTCCGGTGGCAGCTGAAGCAGTCTGCGCTGCCGGATAGCAGTTTATGCGATGGCCCCGACATATAAAAGCATCGTATGTTGATGCTGCCTTCAACATGCGATGGCCTCTGAGAGGCCATCGCATGTTGAAATGATCGTATGTCGGGGCCATCGTAGGTCGGGGGGTCACTGTACTTATCCATCCCAGGCTATGGTGATGTGGAGCAGATGCTTCTTGCAGGAAGTTCCAAAGAGAGAGAAGACCCTATGTTTTCCAGTAAATTCCCCTAATACCCCGCGCATTTGGCTTAGTGTCCACCTACTCTCCTCAGGTTCTATGGCCAAGCCTACTGTGGCTGTGTTTGAAACTAAGTTTTAGATTGTGGGGGGGCAGGGAAATGTATATTAAATGGTATATCATGGTTGTAAAAACACATAATTTCAATGTCCATAACACTGGGATACTTTTATACTCATACTTCCTTGGTCCTTAAGGGGTTAAAAAGTATCCTGCTGCCAAAGCAAAATGTCATTCTTTAAGGTGTGTGCACTGCTTCTCATTGACGAGATCCATATGTCATAGGGAGTCTTACTGGTAATGCTTCATGGGGAAAATAAGCAGAAGAAAGAATGTTTTCTCTGTAGTGCCACCTATAGCTAGCTACCCTGTATGTCATTATCTGTCCAATAGTATGTACAGTTTGGCTAGTGTCCATAATCATGTTTTTAAGGGAAACTGTCTGCCTAAGGGTAGGGTTACATGGAACGGATCTGCAGCGTATTTTACTCTGCGGATCTGCCGATGACCCGACACTATAGTGTGCCTCCAGCTGTTCCAATCCCCCTTATGCTGCTCGCAGTGGCAATCCACCGGTACAAGCAGCAACACAGCGAGTTGCATGCGCTCCAAGATGTCTGTGAGTAGACTGCAAGTGCACGCAGCTACTCGCAGATCTGTGTGTTGCTGCTCAGCACACGGGCAGCACACAGGGGTTGGAAACAGCTGGAGGCACATTATAGGGTCGTAAAATACACTGCGGATCTGTTACGTGTGACCCTACCCTAAAAATGATTCAGAAGTTCACATGATTGTTGTGCTCCGGTAAAGGTATCTCTGTGGCTCACTCTGTCTCTAAATTACTGGGACAGTACCTGGCACACTGACCCTGATTAATCAGTCTATCCCTATTTGGATAAAAGGGAGATATAGATCAATCAGGGTCAGTGAGAATCTTCCAGGAACCCGCCCCAATGACTCCGAGCCCTGTTCCCACCCCACTTTATGACTGTGATCATAAAGCGTTTTAGAGTTCAACATTTATCACTGTAGAGAGGAGCCTTTCAGTGTTTAGTGCTGCACATGGCTTATGTAGTATGAAACTTGTGACAGGTTCCCTTTACCCTTTACATTGACCTTCAGGGTAGCTACCTATAGGTGACACTAGGGAGACAGTAGTTTTCTTTCCTGAGCAGCTGCCGTACGTGCAAGTGCTGAAAAATACCATTTTATATAAGAATCAACTGAAAAGCTGTGAAGTATAGTATTATAGCATTCTTTGAACAGTAATTGTTTGTATATTATCTGAAAAAATCCCAAAAAGATGTGGATGGCCTAATATACTACAATTAGACGTAAGGGCCTTGTTATATGGAGATTAATGGGGTACCTCAGCCAAATTTTCTATTTCCCCTATATGCCTGGGCAGCCACCATTAAAATAATAAACTTCAACTTAACTTAATTAGAGTAAATCCAACACCAACTAGTAAGGATTCTGCTGGTCGTTCTTTCTGCTTCTGTACCTAGAGAATCCACAGAAGTGTCCTTTAATTTACCCTAAAATTTACTTGCAAAAACTAGATAGCTCTGTTTGGAAATATTTCTTTTAACCATTGATAGAGTAATAAAAGGTGTGTGTATATATATCAGTGTTTGCCTTTGGCTGTCCGGGCCTGCTGGGAGTTGTAGTTTTACAACAGCTGGAAACACCCTGGTTGCAGGACCGGTTCTGCCTATAGGCAAAATAGGCAGCTGCCTAGAGTGTCCTCTTGAGGGGGGTGCCTCTTTGCCTTCTGCAAGAAAGTTAGTAACCAGCCAGCATTTGAAGCACCCGCCGCTCATCAGAAGCACCCGCCCAGCCAGAACCACTGTTGTGTGAGGAGGGGGTTTGTTACAGTGTGTCACCCCAGTAGTAGGTGGTTACATAAGGAGGGGGTTTGTTACAGTGTGTCACCCTAGTAGTAAGGTGATTACATGAGGAGGGGGTTTGTTACAGTGTGTCACCCCAGTAGTAAGGAGATTACACGAGGAGAAGGTTTGTTACAGTGTGTCACCCCAGTAGTAAGGTGCTTACATGAGGAGGGGGTTTGTTACAGTGTGTCACCCAAGTAGTAAGGAGATTACATGAGGAGGAGGTTTGTTACAGTGTGTCACCCCAGTAGTAAGGAGATTCCATGAGGAGGAGGTTTGTTACAGTGTGTCACCCCAGTAGTAGGTGGTTACATGATGAGGGGGTTTGTTACATTGTGTCACCCCTGTAGTAGGTGGTTACATGAGGAGGTTTGTTACAGTGTGTCACCCCAGTAGTAGGTGGTTACATGAGGAGGGGGTTTGTTACAGTGTGTCACCCCAGTAGTAGGTGGTTACATGAGGAGGTTTGTTACCGTGTGTCACCCCAGTAGTAAGGTGATTACATGAGGAGGGGGTTTGTTACAGTGTGTCATCCCAGTAGTAGGTGGTTACATGAGGAGGTTTGTTACAGTGTGTCACCCCAGTAGTAAGGTGATTACATGAGGAGGGGGTTTGTTATAGTGTGTCGCCCCAAGGTGGCGCGTGTCAAAGTGCGGTGGGGCGTGTCAAAGTAAGGTGGGGCGTGTCAAAGGGCGGAGCCAATGGGCGGCAAAATTAGCTTTCGCCTAGGGTGGCAAAAATCCTTGCACCAGCCCTGCCTGGTTGGGAAGCACTGATATAGATCCTATTCTGGGGCTTCAATGTAGTTTTTAGCTAGGAGCAGCTGACATAAACATGTTTGTCTTCTCAGAGCCCAGCGACTATTGTGAATATGAACTTATCTTCACTGGACTGAGGACTGGATTCACCAGTCAGAATGTGAATTGCCACATACTAAATTCTGCTGAGCCTGTGGCTTTGCATGTGGAGGCCACATTTAAGGTTTGTTGCTTTCTCTTGTACTATTTGTCGTGCACTATAAACAGACAACTCTGGTAAAAATGCTGTCATCTTAAAGGGGTACTCTGGTAAAAAAAAAAATAATAATTTTAAATCAACTGGTGCCAGCACGTTAAACAGATTTGTAAATTGCTTCTATTTAAAAATCTTAAACCTTACAGTACTTATCAGCTGCTGTTTGCTGAAGAGGAAGTTTCTTTTTAAATTGGTTTTCTTTCTCACCACAGTGCTCTCTGCTGACACCTCTGTCTGTCTCAGGAACTGTCCAGAGCAGGATAGGTTTGCTATGGGGATTTTCTCCTGCTCTTGTCAATTCCTGATATGGACAGAGGTGTCAGCAGAGAGCACTGTGGTCAGACAGAAAAGAAATTCAAAAAGAAAAGAACTTCCTGTGGATACAGCAGCTGATAAGTACTGGAAGAGTTAAGATTTTTTTATAGAAGTAATTTACAAATCTGTTTATGTTCTGGCACCAGTTGATGTAACAATTTTTTTTTCACCAGAGTACCCCTTTAAAGGACATCTGCAGCGTTACAAACACTTATCCCCTATCCTCAAGATAGGGGATAAGTGTTTGATCGCGGGGGGTCCGAACGCTGGGGCCCCCGGCGATCTCCTGTACAGGGCCGCGGCTCTCCCGTGCTGGGGGCGTGCCAGCCGCAGCATGACGTTGCTGGCACGCCTCCTCCATACATCTCTATGGGAGAGGCGGGGAGGCAGCATTCGTGCCTCCCCGTCTCCCCCATAGAACTGTATGGGAACGGGGAGGAGACTGGGCGTCACCGTCAACCTCTAGATGATGCCTGATGAAGAGTCCGTCCTAGGTCTCGAAACTTTTATGTTGCACAAAAATAAAAATAACCATATTTTAAAAGCAACTGGTTGTTCCTACGATTTCCAAGTCCCTAGGGATAAAGTCCCTATTTTTTATTGCTGGCACGCAATATCCATATTTCCAGATACAAATGTTTGGGCAAGATTTTATTGGCTATTTTTATCAAAACCTGTGCAGAGGAAAATTTGACCAGATGCCCATAGCAACCAATCAGATCGCTTCTTTCATTTTCCAAAGGCCTTTTTAAAAATTGAAGAAGCTATCTGATTGGTTGGTATGGACAACTGGTCAAATTTTCCTCTGCACATGGTTTGGTAAATCTTCTTCCTATGACTTTGCAATGCTTTTGAGACACACTCGCCATTTTAAAGTGGGCAGAGCTTGGAGGGAAGGGGTGGTACTTCTCATGGCCTTATAGTTTGACTATTATTTCCATCAGAGGAAATCTACGATAGTTCGAGGGTGGCAAAGACTTGGTGTGTGGCCCCCAAGCAGGCCGAAATATTTATATACCAGCACACAATGGCCCAGATTTACTAAATCCTAAACAGTGTAAACTAGACTAAGAATGCGCCAGATTTATCACAGGGGGCTGATTGATAAATCTGTTGTATTCCTACATTGCCCAGTCCAAGTTTAGACCAACTATTAGTTGGAAATTTTGGCGCACAGTGGTGCTTCTTAAGTCATGCTGCTTTTCTGGACATGACAGTAAGTGTCTAAAACTCATAATAAATGTGTTACAAATGATGCCAGAATTTCACCGCATTTGCCCTTGTAAATCTGCCCCAATATCTCCTGTAAATGACTTAAAATGGTGGTTGACATTCAGAACCCAAAGTTTTTACTTGTTTTTTTATGTTTCTTTGACAGGGACCAGTGGTAGCTATTATGATGCCGTTGCTTGATCTGGGGCTTATAAAACTAGGAAATAAAACGCTCAGCAAATGTACTATTGAAAACATGAGTCCCTTGGCAGCAAAGTGGAAGATTCAGGAGAGCAGAGACTGTCTAGCTGTGAGAGGAGAGGAGGTAAGTTTTGTAGGGGCATCATATGGCAGCAGATGTAGTACACAGCCATAGGGACACTTTATACCACTCTACACTCAGATGTGTACACAAAGCCTAAGACTATGTTCACACAGCGGCATTTCTGTGCCGGATTCCACTTAGAAATTCTGTTTTCCATGTCCGCAGAATGCATACCCGTCTATGAGTCAGCGTATTCCTGTGCGGTCCTAGTGCCAGCATATTATCCGCAGACTCCGGAATGTTCGCACGGAGATTATCCCTGAGGACATTCCAGTGTGTGAACATAGCCTAACTGGCACCCTCCGTAAGCTTCAGTGTTGCGACCCATCTTAATTTTCAGATTTTACACCATTTCATGTTCATAAAGCTGCAGGTTTCATGAAGTATTCAATAGTTTGCAGGATGATTTTTCCCAAATAGCTCCTATATTTATGGTTAATAACATTTTATAAAACTGAAAAAGGCAGAGAAGATTTGTTTTTGTCTCTAAGTAACAAATCCTTAAATGCTTATGTAAGTCTATTTCTAAATGTTCCAAGTCAAAATGCTCTTTATACCTACTGCATAAGCCTTTCTACTGAATCTGTAGGGATTTTTTTCTCTACATGGTGGAAATGACAAAGTCATAATCTGTTTTTTTACACAGGAATCAAGCTTTTCCTTTTCTCCTGAGAGCGGTGCGTTGCCGCCTCTAGGTACAGCGGAGGTGTCTGTGGTATTTAAGCCGTTGTCCTGTCAGAGGCTGGAGACAGTGCTAGAGCTGGAAGTAGAGAATGGTGAAGGAAGGCAAGTAATAAAGACAGACTGAAGTTCACCTAGTTGTTATGGACTAATGTGCTCATCTTTCCACTAAGCACCACTAAATGTGTCTGATTTGTGTCTCAGGTAGATAGCAACCAATCAGAGTTCAGTTTGAGAATTGATAGCTGAAGTATGATTGGTTGCCATCTGTCTAAGACAAAGTGTTATCAGACACATTTGTCTCAGTATTTGGCTGTTTGGTTCTTCCATAGTCTGTTATGTTAGGCTGGATATAATTTAGTAAATTGACATGAGCTAATTTCCCTGCATTAAAGGGATTGTCCAGCAAAACATTTAATTGAAAGGGGTTATTAGGCTGAAGGGGGGGGGGGGAGGGGGGTAGTGTTGTGAACTATGCCCATTCTGGAAATCCAATGCAAAGAAAAATTGGTGCAGGGCAAGTAATTTACATATAAATAGATCAAGCTATCCAGCTACTATATATAGCGCCCATGGAGTATATAGTTTACCACTGTGGGTTAGCCATGCAGGAGCTATACATAGAAGTACAAAGTATTAATATGTATCATGATATTACCTGAGGCTGATGCGCCACCAAGCCACAGAGTGCACAGTAAAGTGAAGTGATAACATGGATAGTATATAAGAAATATCAATAGGATCTATGTATAACCTTACCCATGTGGGATAACGAGCTCTGCCACCGACCACATTTTTTTTATGTATTGCAGAATGTGCATAGTTTACAACCTCCTCCTACCACTGGATAACGCCTTTAACCAATGTGCCCAGACTATATAATAAAACAAAACAGTATCTTCTCATCTATGCTCCCTCATAGCTTATATGGGCACTGTCATTAAAATTGTATTTTTGCATATGATAGAGGAGGTAAAATAAATAAGATTTGCAATTTACTCCCTGTAAAAAAATTATTTTTATGTCACTTTCATGGCCTTATAAATCTGGCAACTAGGGGTCTCCCTTCTGGTTCAGACCACATTCTGTCTGCTCAAAAGCAAAGACTTTGGTCTCCTGCTGGACTGGCAGGAAACCAAACTCAGGAACTGCTCTCTGGCTATAGGCAGTGAATGCACTTGCTCTCTGTCCGTGTATGAAACAAGGAGAGCGAGTGCTATTCACTGCCTCTGACCAGACCGCACTTCCTAAGTTTAGTCTTCTGCCTGCCCAGCAGGAGACCAAAGTCTGTGCTTTTGAGCAGACGGAATGTGGTCTGAACCAGAAGGGAGACCCCCTAGTGGCCAGATTTATACGGCCATTAAAGTGATATAAAAATACATTTGTTTTTACAGGGAGTAAATTACAAATCTTATTTATTTTACCTGCCAAAAAAATTGTTTTAATGACAGTGCCCATTTAAGCCATCACTGACTGAGGCAGGATCTGCAGCTCCATGAAGGGAAGTGCGGCGGAGACCAAGTGCCAATACTGGAGGCTACAAGGAATGGAGGGAGTTAAGTAGAGGCTGTTTTGGTTTTATTATACAGCCTGAGCACATTGGTTAAATAAAAAAGTTATCTTGATCACCCCTTTAGGGTAGGGTCACACGTAACAGATCCGCAGCGTATTTTACACCTGGGGTCCGACGGTGACCTGACCCTATAGTGTGCCTCCAGCTGTTTCCACCCTCCCAGCTCCTGACCCCTACCCTTGTGTCCAGCTAGCAGTGGAAATCCTTCGCTATGAGCAGCCACACAGAGACGAGTGAGTCGCTGCACGCATGCAGTGTACTTAGACATCTCGAACGCGGGGTGTTGAACAGCTGGAGGCACACTATAGGGTCACCGGGAGATCCACAGCGTAAAATTATAACATTGGGGAAGCAGCAGGATACACTTTTAAATCTCCCAGCAGCTCCTGCGTCTGCACCAACATTGTAGTTGCACTTTAAAGTACTAAATCTTCTTAGGCCTCATGTATATGGATGTCTCATATAGAATTGTATGAGTCCATATTTCTATCATTGGACTATGTATTTATCTATTACTTTTTTTTTTTTTAGCTACCTTCCTGTCATTGCTGACATCCAGATGCCCCACGTTTGCCTTCTTTCCAGTTCCTTGGTGTTCAGTGAGGTCTATGTAGGAGTCAAAGCACAGTCAACTATAAAAATGTTTAACCAGGGACAACTCCCGGCAAAGTTTTCCTGGCAAGAGGTATAAAAATGGTCTATCATGTGTTTAAGGTTAGGCTGGGTTCACATCTGCGCTATGTCATCCGTTATAAGCTTATCTGTTAATGTAGATTAACAGATCTTCACAAAACAAATCCAAACAGAACATCCTTCATCCTTCTGTTTGCATCCATCACTATAAGCTTCTGTGGAAAATATGGAACATATGTTTGCTTTACTTTTTTTTTTTTTCTCTGTTGAAAATTAGATTAAAAAAATCAGAGCTCAAGCGCACACGTAGTGCCAACCTTATAGTCACAGAATATTGAATATCAAATTGTAACATTAAAGGGGTTATCCACCATAAGGTGATTTTAGTACGTACCTGGCAAGCAGTAATGGACATGCTTAGGAAGGATCTGCGCTGGTCTTGGGGCTAAATGGCTATGTCATGAGATTACCATAACACTGTGAATAGCTTTTTGTGAACTGGTATTTCCTGTTTGAGTTTTCTTCTTTGCCTACACATCAGCCACTCCACTCATTGAAACATAAATGAGCTGCATCCATTCAAAAGACCTGTGGTTTTCAATCAGGGTGCCTACAGCTTTTTCATTAGTTGCAGATTGATCCCTCCACCCATTGAAGCAGACAGGCTCCCTGTCATCAGCTGACTAGTGAGTCAGGTCTCGGCTGCATTTGAACCTGGGAAAAATCTGAGACAACAGTCATTTTGTATGCTGTTAATAATAAATATTGGGGGGAAAATCACATAAGAATTGTGATAAAACCGTCACACACAGGTACAGACACTATATTATGAACTACACTAACTTTACAGCCCCTGTAGCATAGTCAAATAAAAAAAATTCCTAGAATACCCCTTTAAAAATTCTTGTCATTACCATCAAACTTAAGCTTCAAAACCAATAAGTAAAAATAGTTCAGTTAATCGCCTGACAATATTACAAATACAATACAAATACAATAAACTCCTTGGATTATACAATTTATTTAAAATACAAGACCCTTTGTACAGAATGTAGATTAAATGTTTTTGCTAGTGACTTGGCACAGAAGATAGCAGTACTGCCGTACTTTACAGGGACCCGGTGCATGCTGTCTATATATCTGTTTGATCAGAAATACAAATAACTCCTATTTTCTAAAGTTTACAGCTAGCCATCCTGACACTTGTATAGTCAGTGTGACTCCAATGAGTGGCCTGTTAGGACCCAATGAAGAGTCTGAGATGTGTGTGACACTGGAAACCTATACATTGGCAAGTAACCTTTTTTATGTCTCTGCCAATATGATGGCATACAGCTCTATCTTAAAACCTCTATACCATTGCATGCTTTAATTGGACAACTGGTCCTGTTCATATCAAAAGGGGTTATCCAGGATCAGGAAAAATATAGCTGCTTTCTTCTAAAAAAAAAAAACCTAAAGAAGGTTCTCTTGTGTCCTCAGGTTTTGTCTGATATTTCAACTCGGCTCCATTGACTTCAGTGGGACTGGGATGCAATGCCACACACAAACTGGGGATAAGGGTGCCGTTTCTGAAAGAAAGCAACTGCATTTTTGTAATCCTGTATTAAAACCCCATAGTTGTAGTCTAAAATGGATTTTCCATCTTCTTCTAACAACTATTACTTTGAGTAGGTCAATTAATAACCCAACAATCTACACAAAGGCTTGTATGTATGGTAATTTCCTAACCAGCTCTGTATATGTTTCTGTTCAGGATGAAATCGATGACCTGACATTACGCTGTCTGGTAGAAGATATGAAGGAACCTTTGGTTCTTAATGTGAAAGCAAAACCTAAAGGTCTTCATGTCAGCTACTCCTTATCTGCTTCAGAGGAGTAAGACCATTTAATGAGCATTGCTTGTTCCTTTTTTTTTTAAATCAAATATTTAATTAATATATATTAATATCATTTGACATTATAATTTATATTATTTTTTTCTGTCCTTGTATCTATTTCACCACTGTTTTCCTGCAGCCTAAATGAATCCACTCCATCAAAAGCTCAGGAGCTGCTTCTAGACTTTGGATCAGAGATTACTTTGCAGAATACAGTAAAACGGACATTCACTATAACAAATCACTCAGGAATATCTGCACCATTTTCACTATGGGTCTCTTATTTCAGTGGCTGTCTTACACCACAAGCGCCAAGAAGCTCTAAGTAAGTCATATGAGCCAAACATCACACTTATAATGTAATGTAAGTATATATGTAGAGCCAAATAACAAAATAAGCTTTGTTATAGTGATAGACATTTTTGTAAATGGCTTTTGGTCATGTTTATAGCATTTATTTTACATCTTATCCCCTATCCAATGGATAGGGGATAAAATGTATGATAGCAGGGGTCCCCGTAATCTCGGTGCAACCCCCAGCATTCTGTGCCGGGCGCTGCCTCTGAGACAGGGACGTGACATCACGGCCATGCCCCCTAGTGCCATCACGTCAGGCCCCCTCCATTCATGTCTATGGGAGGGGGCGTGATGGCCACCACGCCCCCTCCCATAGACATGAATTGAGGGGGCGTGGTCATGACGTCACGTCTTGGAGGCAGCGCCTAGCACAGAATGCCGGGGGCTGCACCAAAATCGCTGTATAAAGTCGGAATACCCCTTAAAGGGTGTTAAAGCTACAGTTTTTAAAATAAAGGTAAGTGCAGAAAAGGAAAAAAGAAAGGAAACAAAGGGGGCGCTATCTAAGTGCCGTAAATGGTGGTAATCGCAAAGGTTGAAAATTAGCGTATACAGGAATAGTGGAGCCAAATTAAAGTGTGTGTTAACACACTCACCTTCTAGTGTTGTGCAAGCTCAGGCACAACACTGATGTGGGCTTTCTGAGTGCATGCACTCTAGACGTTCTCCTCTGGGCTGCCAAGCATCTATCCCGATACTCCGTGGTGTCGGTCTGGCGGATAGTGGTGTGGATACTGGGTGACCTCGGCAAGGTGCTTATCCAGTCCTGGTGAAAAAACGGCGATGCTTCTCTGGGGCGCCTCCGGATCCGTAGATGGTTCAGCTCCCAACCCAGGTGGGGGTTGAGGAAGGAGGAAGATACGGGAACGATTTGAAAGTTTTAAAAGCTTTATTCAGACGACGCGTTTCGCAAGGGGTCCCTTGCTTCATCAGGTCATAGATAACAGGGGTACAGACAGTCTTTATATACAGTGTGTGCTTCAAAAAGTGCGGGAGTTTGTGACAGGTGTGATGCGTCACCTTTAACACCAAATTCAGGTAAAACAAGTTGCCTGCTATATCTTAGAATGTCGGCATTGGTAAGAGAAGTTTTTACAATTTCAACCAATTTTTCATCTACATCGTGCAGCTTTGGTGCTGATGTGCAGTTGTTATCCGCGTTGCACGCAGCCAGCTGTTCTCTCAGGTTCTGTATCTCGGCGTCTCTTATCCGGATTTCTTCCCTGAGAGCGTCCATCAAACGCCATGGACGCTCTCAGGGAAGAAATCCGGATAAGAGACGCCGAGATACAGAACCTGAGAGAACAGCTGGCTGCGTGCAACGCGGATAACAACTGCACATCAGCACCAAAGCTGCACGATGTAGATGAAAAATTGGTTGAAATTGTAAAAACTTCTCTTACCAATGCCGACATTCTAAGATATAGCAGGCAACTTGTTTTACCTGAATTTGGTGTTAAAGGTGACGCATCACACCTGTCACAAACTCCCGCACTTTTTGAAGTACACACTGTATATAAAGACTGTCTGTACCCCTGTTATCTATGACCTGATGAAGCAAGGGACCCCTTGCGAAACGCGTCGTCTGAATAAAGCTTTTAAAACTTTCAAATCGTTCCCGTATCTTCCTCCTTCCTCAACCCCCACCTGGGTTGGGAGCTGAACCATCTACGGATCCGGAGGCGCCCCAGAGAAGCATCGCCGTTTTTTCACCAGGACTGGATAAGCACCTTGCCGAGGTCACCCAGTATCCACACCACTAAAATAAAGGTAAAACAGAGATATAATAATGGTTTATGGGAAACTGTTGACGAACGTATATATTATTTTTCCTTTGGAATACCACTTTAAGGAGGTTTTTCCCGAAACTTCTTAATCGATGGCCTATCCACAGAAAAGGCCATCAGTATTTGTTCAGTAGGGTCCGACACCCACCTTGCACCCCTGCCGACCAGCCCTTTGTCAAAGTTGTGGCATCAGCATTGTAACGGAGGTGGTGTATCCTCTAGGCCTGTGTGGATGATGACGTAAGCCGTGCCAGGGAGGGAAGTCTAAGGTGCCGCTGGTTTTCATCAGAGCACTCCGCAAAGCGGGATGGTCTTGCTGCGGCAGGCGGTACCCAGGTCGCTTCCCCTGGCAAGACTCCTCCACACAGGTTGCTGGGATGTGGCGTGGCACAAAAGGAAACTGGCAAGACAAGGTCAAGGTAGCAGTTGGTCAGGGCAGGAGGTGCAGGGACCGGTAACAGAACAAGGATCAGGAACATGTATATCAAGGACACAGGAACACAGTAGCTTTCTCTAGAGCACAAAGGCAACAAAGATCCGCAGGGATACAAGGGAGGAGCAAGTACTTAAAGACAGAGTGCAGGTGTAGACACTTAATTAAATGAGTACTGGCCCTTTAAATGTAAGAGCTCCAGCGTACGCGAGGAGGCAGGGGGCACGTGCACCGGGGCTGCGAGGACAGGAAGACCAGGGAGGTGAGTGATGGGCTGGGACTCGCATGCCGGCGCCTCCCGCGATGCGAATCCCAGCCCTGCCGGCAACGGGGACATGACAAGAGAGCGCTCACTGCCAGCGTGTCTGGCCGGAGCGCAGATGTTACAAGCATACACAGAAAACAGAGGCAGAAGCAGACAGCCCCATACATTGTGTAGTGGTCATTCTAAGTTACTGCAGCTCAGCCTTCACTTCAAGTAACCCTGCAGGTCCCTACACCATGTATGGAGCTGTCTGCTTCCAGCTTCATTCCTGCTGATCTGCCTTCCATACACTATATCACACTGATGGCCAGTCTGGATCTGCCAAGATTTAGCTACTGAGTCAATAGATTTGCTTTGGTCCAATATATATAAAGTCTGAGTTCCCCTCTCCATGGAGCACTTAGTAATAATCATAATGATAATTTGCATTGACAGTGAATAGGATACAGTTTTTTCTGCATATTTCAATTAATTTCTTAGTTGGGATTATGAATATTTTTCTGTCTTACAGTTCAACCTCTTCTCTCATACAAAAGACTGCTCGGTTTGCCAAGGAAGTAGCAAAAAGAGCAGAAGATGGTAGGTCAATTGGGCTATTAAATATGACAAAAACCTATATAGTTGTCACAACAGTCTTTTAATACACATTATAGCCAAACAAAGCGATGAATTCTAACAGAAGGAAAACTAATAAAGCAAGAAAAAGAAAAAATACCATGTAAAATGCAGTAATAATCCCTTACATACACTAGTATGTCCATTTGTACACCCTCTTAATAAAATGTAAAATAACCAACCTGACTGCCATATAACATACATTATAGGAACCTATGTGGTTACTCTTTATGTATTTTTAGATTTCAGAACATCAGTGTTGTCAGATGGAAAGGGTGCTGCATTTATCCCTCATCCAAGCACTGGAGTACTGGGGCCTTTTCAGCAGATGTCCATAGATGTGACTGCTTATAATAATATGTGGGGAGAGTATTCAGATCTGCTTGTCTGTACGGTAGGTGAGCTTATGATAAATACTGTATGTTATTAGTATTGTATGTAGTAATGTATGTAGCCTATTTAGGTCTCCACAAGCTGCCAAAACAGCTCTGATCCATTGTGGCATGGACTCCCCAATGTGTCCTAATCAGGGGTGTAGCTATAGAGGTAACAGAGGTAGCAGCCGCAACGGGGCCCTGGTGCCTAAGGGGGCCCCAAACCACATCTGCCCCATAAGAGAGCAGTACAATAATTGGCATATGGGGCCCTGTTGCAGATTTTGCATCAAGGCCCCGAAGCTACAAGCTACGCCTCTGGTTCTAATGCTATGTGTTCCCAAGATACACATACACACTCTCGGCCGACCAGATGATGTAAAAGAATGGGATTCCTGCTTCCGTTTCCTCATGGTCCAGTTTTGTTGCTCATGTGCCAATTGTAGGTGCTTTCAGCAGACGACAAGGGTCAACATAGGCACTTCTAACTCTTCTGTTGGTACATAGCTCCATACACAGCAAGCTGTAACACTTCTCTGTCATAGCCAGCATTAATGTTTACAGCAGGTTGTGCTACAGTAGGTAGAAATGGACCAGGCGAGTCAGCCCCACCCACATGAAATGGACAAGGAGGGTCAGCCCCACCCACACGACTACCCATGACCCTGTCGCCAGTTCACTGGTTGTCCTTCTTTGAACCACTTTTGGTAGGGGAGTTTTATCGAAATTTGTGTAGAGGGAAAAGTTGACCAGTTGCCCATGGCAACCAATCAGATCGCTTCTTTCATTTTTAAAGACCTTTTCAAAAATGATTGGTTGCTATTGGCAACTGTTCAACTTTTCCTTTTCACAGGTTTTGATAAAATCCCCCCCGTTTAACTTTAGGAACTTACTGTTCCCTTGCTGCCCCTTGATAAGAACCATTATAATGGAATAGTCTATGTAATTCACTTTACTTTTAAAGTTATGGCTGATCATGTAGACTTTCTAGTGTCACATGTGTCCTTATATGAATTGTTATAATGTTTTTCTACTAAATTAAATAAGCTCCCTTTTTGTGTCCCATAAGGTTGGAAATCTGAGCCCCAAAGAGATTCCTATAAAGATGAATGTGAAAGGATGTCCTCTGTACTTCCAAATGACAGGACCAAGACCTGACCGACAGACAGAAGGACCTGTTATAAGGTAAGTGCCCTCCTATTGTACTGTTATGCCATATAATCTGGAAAGTGCTTGTGTACTCCTAACAAATAAATAACTATGGCCTTGTAAGTGTATGTGTAAAAGATAGAAAAATCTAATTGTGAGCCCTGCTGGAACGGGGACTGGTGGAGGTGGATAAATCTTGTATTTAGCATTTGAGAATGTATTCATTTTGCATAATAAATAAAATACATGCATTCTTTTTTTTTAGGTTTGGAACCCATGTATCTGGTGGAGACACAGTTTCTCGATGCCTTCGTATTAACAACCCCAGTCCTTCTGGTAAGTGTGGGACATCCTCCTTTCACAGTGTAAATCTTGCATTTATTTATTCACCCATTAAGAAGCTGTCATCCAAGCCTTTATCAAAAGTGGAGACGCAGGATACAAGGAACTTATTTTTAAATAGTACCTGTCATTTTAGGTAACTTTTAAAGGGAATCTGTCATCTCTAGATCATGTTTAAAGCTCAAATGTCAAAGAGGCGGTGCTTATCTGCAGCATGCATTCCTCCTCCCTCCCCCACCCCTCCTTGCCTCTACAAATTGATGTGCACAGCTCAGTTCTGGAAGACGAGCCCTGTACATCAACTTCTGTAAGGCATTTCCCCTTAGTTACCCCTTTGCAGGCTCCATCTCTTAAGTGCCGGCTTTACCTGAGCTCAGTTCCGGAGTAAATGGGGATTAGCCTCGATGATGGCTCCCATACAGTACATACACATATAATACAGGGGATTCTGCTCTCCTACCCCTCAGAAACAGCACATGGAGGACACTAGAGAACACTACTTAAGCAGCTAAGCTGCAATTCCATCTGTCTGTATTTCTACCTCTCTCCCTGCATTCCCTCTCCTCCTCCCCTCTTTATAGACTGCTGTGGGCAGTGCGACCTGATCTCTCAGTGAAGCAGAAAGCCTGTCTTCCCTCTGTTCCACATATTCTCCTTATGGCCCTTTTACACAGGCTGAGAAAGTCTCTATAACAATTGTTGATCTTGGTGATCATTGCTCCTTTACTTAGCCTTGACAAGGCCTATCAAATTGGATCATTCCTGCCACCCTAGCGGACAATAGTGATAATTTAAATGATATATCCAAACCCCAGGGCCGAAGCCTGGGGTAAAAAAAAACCTAGATAGTCAACCCTAAAATATAACTTTTAGTGGATATCTTATTAAAAAAACAACCCCAAAGTGAGAGTTAAAAACTGACACTTAGACAGGGCTTATTATCAACGATAAGATCAGAGAGCAACTCTCTACAATGGCGAGGTGTGCGGTGCTGCAGTTCACTGCAGGTGTAAGCCCCTGTCTGTGTGTCTTTTTAAAACATATACACCGTGCCAACCTCTACATGTTTCGCCATTACAACGGCGTTCTCAAGAGGTGTATAGTTGCCACTGTATACCTCTTGAGAGCCAGATAGGAAGATGCTGCATAAAATATTTTCCTATCCGACATGTGGACCAGTCTGGTGTCCCCACTGACGTTCTGGATCCCTAGCAAAGTGCCATAAAGAACAGTGGGATCAGTTCTAGCACCAGTTTCTCTCTGGCATTTTACTACAAGGCCAGAGAGAAACTGAGCTGAATGTGCATCTGATCTGTTACTGAGCCTATTGTTTGTATTCATTTCTTTCTAGACATTCGCATTGACTGGGAGACTTATAATAGAGAGCAGGACACATCCAAGCTGCTGGACCTGGTGCTACTTTTTGGAGATTCTTTCCCTTTAAAAGACATAGATGGAAATGAAATAATTTATTCCAGTCTAGATTTTCCAGACAGTGACAACTCACCTGTGAACTGGAATAAAATCCCCAATTCTTCAGGAACTACATCATCCTCCTCATTCAGAAGCATAGGTGTAAGTACGGTATTTTTTCAAGCTATATGGCCTTGGTCACACAATGCAGTTTGGTGCAGTTTTTAGTGCAATTTATGCAGTAGAGGAGTTGTACAGAGCAATTCATTGTAATATGCTTAGTCTGGTGTTTTATTATGAAGGTATATTACAGGAATTATTTCCAATGTAGAATAACCCCAGAATATTCAGAGTATGCCACAGTATTTATCATAATGTTTTGTATGAAATTGGAAGGATACAGAGGCACAATAGCTCCCCTAGGTCTATAGGTGCTGTATTATGGCTCCATAGGCTTCCTACATGTTGACTTTGTGCGTCTATTTGAAGACTCTGGCCCAGATTTATCAATGAATGCCTACTGTAGAGCTATTTTCCTACATTTATTTGGGTGGTGGGTTTGACTAGTGCGCATCTTATTTATCAAGAAGGTGCAGCAGGATGATGAATTTTGCGCAGCTTTGTAGTGGTGGGAAAAGCTCTACCACATACACTTTTTCTAGACGCTTGTGAGGGAGGGAAGTAGACACTTTCCCGGGTCCTGAATTTGGCAGGTTAGGTGTTTTTACTTTCACAGAGCTGCCGGGATATTTTTACTTGCATTTTAGATGCTACAATTAAAGGGGTATTCCAGGCAAAAACTTTTTTTTAAATATCAACTGGCTCCGGAAAGTTAAACAGATTTGTAAATTACTTCTATTAAAAAATCTTAATCCTTCCAATAGTTATTAGCTTCTGAAGTTGAGTTGCTGTTTTCTGTCTAACTGCTTTCTGATGACTCACGTGCCGGGAGCTGTCCAGCTCCTATGGGGATATTATCCCATCATGCACAGCTCCCGGGACGTGACATCATCATTGAGCAGTTAGACAGAAACTTCAGAAGCTAATAACTATTGGAAGGATTAAGATTTTTTAATAGAAGTAATTTACAAATCTGTTTAACTTTCCGGAGCCAGTTGATATATAAAAAAAAGTTTTTGCCTGGAATACCCCTTTAAATTTGATTGCGGTGTCTAAGGGGTTAAAGCCGGGCATCACCGTGATCAGTGATATCTGGCATTAGAGATAGGTCCTGGTGGCAGATAGCCCGCAGGACCACCCAGCTATGACCCGCACTCAGCTCCTGAGCATGTGTCATAGAAGGGGAGTGGGACGCCGTCGTCCACAAGAGGTTAAAGGTTGAATTGCGGAAGGTAGAAGTGATTCTCATGCCTACTGGTAGGTGGTTTAGCTTTGCGCCTAAAAAAGTACCTGCGCACAAAATAGCGACTTTTGACAAAAGTCGCAAATGATAAATACGTGACCACTGCATGGTCAAAAAGAAAAAGTTCTACGGGTAGGCAAAAAGAGTGAAACTGTCTACATCAAAAGACGCATAAAAGTCGCTAAATATGCTGCTTGCGCCTGAACTGCGCAAAAATATAGATTAAAAAAATGCTCTAAAAGCAATGATAAATCTCCCCCTATGTTTTTAACAATGAGTCAATTAAATATTAGAACATTATGACTGGATATCACTTGGTGCTTTTATATATGAGGCACATTGATGCCTTTTGTTTGTGTAGAAACTAGAGGGAGCGGAGCAGACTGAACACACAGATGAAGGAGTGGGGGACGACCTTAATGGACTAGAAAGTGAAACACCAGAAGAAAAATTAATTTCTGTCATTCTGAGGAGCCATGAGGGAGTCGCCTCTGATTACCCATACTGCATCACTCCAAGGCAGATGGTAAGTCATAATGGGAGCCTCTGCAGAAATAACACTGGACCCTTAGCCTTTCCACCAAGATTCATTGCTTAGTGTGCTGAGAATATGGCGGTGAGGAGGGATTCATGACCAATTCTACGCTGAATCTATGTTCACATGGTAGAAATTCCACAGAATAATCCTGCCGGAAATTCTGACAAAATTTACTTCACATTATGTTCAATGAAACTTCACTGTCCCATTTACACAGTGGAATTTTCGCATTCCACAAAAGTATAAGACCTGTCTTTAATTTTTCTGAATTCAGCTGCCTATGCTCACACTGAGGAATTGGAGAGGAATTTCCACAAGTAATTCCGCTCGCTTATCCGCTCCAATTCATTCAGCAGTGCCAAACCCCATTGGTTTGAATTGAATTCCGCTCCACTGAGGAATTTCCATAAGCGAAATTCTGATGCAGAATTCCGTTCTGCATGAAGCATGAACATGTTCTTTCTTCATGTGGAATACACGTCTAAATTCCCATAGACCACAATGTAAAAAAAAAATTCTGCTGAACGCGCGGAAATTCTGCTAAAAAAAAATAAAAGTGAAATTCTAATGCCGGAATTGTGATTTCCGGAGCAGAAACATCCGGCGCAGAAATTCGCACACACACATTCCGCCATGCGAACATAGCCTACAGAACCAAGCATTGACTTGCAGCTATGCTTCCTTCCAGTAGGTGGCACCAAAGAGCAAGCTGCTTTGCACAGTGTTTTATTTTAATAGTTATTTGTATTGCCTTCTATTTTATCCTTTATTTTCTGATTATTAGATTGTTCCTGCCAGAGGGTCAAGCACTATACATGTGTCCTTCACTCCACTGATGTTGTCAGAGATCACCAGTAAGACAGAATGCAGTGGATTTGCCCTAGGATTCTTGAGTCTGGATGACATGGTAACAAACATTTTTAAACAACCTTTTCTTTTTTTTTTATACTCAGCTAAAACTTATGTCGTTTGTCCTCTAGTCTGCAAGACATATACCCGGAAAGGTGAAACGGCTCCATGCGTATGGGGTGGAGCCAATCCGAATGGAGCTCCAGGCATTAGTGAAGCCCGCTCTGTGAGTAATGTGATCAGTAACTTAGGCCCCTTTCACACTATAAAATTCGTCCGTTTTAAAGATCCGTTTGATGTTCCGTTATGAAAACCCTGAAAATCGGCTGTTAAACAGCCATTAGAAAATCCCATTATAGTCTATGGGAATTTTACATTATCCGTTTTAACCCCTTATAGGAAATACGGATGTTATTTTGTGACGGAAGATAGTAACTGGAGAAATAATACATGCGCTATTTCTTTCGTTCATTCTCCCATCACAAAATAATGTCCGTTATTAAAACGCATAATGTAAAAATCCCATAGACTATAATGGGATTTTCTAAAGACCGTATGGGATTTTGTAACAGCTGTTCAATGGCCGATTTTTAGGGTTTTCATAACAAAATATCAAACGGATCTTTAAAATGGATGAATTTTATAGTGTGAAAGGGGCCTTAGTATAATATTGTGCAAATAATAAACATAAAAAAGAAAAACTCAAAAAGACTTACCTATTAAAGCAACATTTTAGGAAATTCCTATAAAAGCAGCGTCCTAATATTTTGTGACTAATGATACTGATGATACTAACATTTAGTGACTATTGATACTATACTTTATGTTATTGTTTATCCATATTAGTAAAGGTTGGGATTTCTTGATCTAAATTCCTATAACCTAATTGAATGACATTCCAGATGACATGCTATGAAGGATTCCCACTTGTGGCATATTCCAGCGCTGCTTGTTAAAGAGACATACTTGTGTATGCGTCAGAATTATTTCTGTATATTGCATATTCTTAAGTGCTTTACAACACAGTACAATACAGTTTAAAGGGGTATTCCAGGAAAAAAACTTTTTTTTTATTTTTTTTTATATCAACTGGCTCCAGAAAGTTAAACAGATTTGTAAATTACTTCTATTAAAAAATCTTAATTCTTTCAAAAATTATCAGCTGCTGAAATTGAGTTGTTGTTTTCTGTCTGGCAACAGTGCTCTCTACTGACATCTCTGCTTGTCTCGGGAACTGCACAGAGTAGAAGAGGTTTGCTATGGGGATTTGCTTCTAAACTGGCCGTTTCCCGAGACACGTGTCATCAGAGAGCACTTAGACAGAAAACAACAACTCAACTTCAGCAGCTCATAAGTACTGAAAGGATTAAGAATTTTTGAATAGAAGTAATTAACAAATCTGTTTAACTTTCTGGAGCCAGTTGATATATAAAAAAAAGTTTTAACTACACATAAGAGACATTGTGGACAATTATGCCTGAAGAGAGGAGCCTGCTCACCAGAGCTTACAATCTATGGTCCTTGTAGACTGGCAGACCCATGCCTGTTACGAATGTCGGGCTAGCAGGGCCGTTCATGCTGCCCTTTATTTACATGCCCCCCCCCCCCCCCAATCCTGTTTACAGGGTGATATGCAGCCAACAATAGTTTTGAGGGCCAAACAATGCCATCGATCAGCCAACAAATGATGGCTCGTTCATCAGATGACATATAGGTCTTTCACTCTGGGCAATATTCAGTTTCTCCGGTCAACAATTGCACATTGTAAAAAGCTTCTTAGAGTAATAAGAGTCATCACACATTAGGTAGAATAGCTTGTATACTGGCCAGAGCAGGCTGTCATAAATAATGCTGAATATCTACTAAAGGCCAATAAGCATCCAAAACAGCATGATATTATGGGAATACTCATGTAATTAGGGATAAAGCTATTGTATAATTTAGTATAATACATTTATCCTTTCGGGACATTGAGTGTTTTGTACTTTAGAACGATATTAAAACCCAGCCATTTATAGCAGTGTTCAGTACGTATTAAAGGGGTACTCTGCTGCTCAGCGTTTGAAACAAATTGTTCTGAACGCTTGAGTCGGGGGCTCGTGACGTCATAGCCCCGCCCCCTCAATCCAAGTCTATGGGAGGGGGCGTGACGGCTGTCACGCCCCCTCCCATAGACTTGCATTGAGGGGGCGGGGCTATGACTTCACGAGCTCCCGGGCACCGGCTCCAGCGTTCGGAACAGTTTGTTCCAAACGCTGAGCAGCGGAGTACCCCTTTAAGCCCCAGAATATCTGAAAGTCTTCTCTTTCTTCTCAGGCTCAGCGTGGATTTTGAAGATGAGGATGAAGAAGGCTTGGTGTTTTATTCTGTAGCAAGTGACCTTATTCCTGATAAGAAATCTTCAAATGTCAGTATTTTATTATATCCAGTCATTTTTTTTAATTAACAGTGGGAACAGATTCATGAGAAAGAGGGAAGATAAAGGTGCCCATACAAGTGTCTGCAGGGCACTGATTGTGACAAGCTTGTGGGAGCCCCAGCGGTGGTGTCCAAGGTTTACATAGCTTTTCTACGCATGTTGCATTGTATAGTACACAGCATGTGTAAGAGCTTCAAGATTTTGGATTAAAATGCTGCCACCTTGGCTTCCTCAGAGGTCTCTGCTTCCCTGCTGGCAAAAACACAATCTTCCTACGCATGTTGTATAGGAAGATTGTATTTCTCGCTCTTCACTGCATAATCCAGGATGATTACTTTCAGCTTGGGGTGCAGTCTGTACCCCCATAGTAATGCCACTGTCCTACCAACCCCCTTCTTCCCCCATACATATGAATGATTGGATTGGCCGAGGGTTCATATCTTTTCAGTAGGGAGTGAGCTGCTGTCAGACACTCCAGGAAAACAAGGATCAGGAATGTTGAATATCAACATCTGTTTCTTTTCTTCTCCTTGAAGTCATGGGTTAAGTCATCGGGATAAGTCGGCTAAACATCTCTCTCTCTCTGACTCCTCTCATGATGTCCCCATACTCATCAATGTTCAGTACGGCTGAACTTTCAAGTATTCTTGGTGTACAGAGGAGGGGTAAGCTGCTGCCAGACATCTATGGTGGCTTATCTTGAAATTCTTGAAGTCACTTGAAATCCAGTATTCCATATTTGTCTCCCTCCCAAAATCATCTGTCAGGGGAGAGATCCTCACACACTATATCAGCAAACACAAAAACACACTTCACAGCGGTAGACAGGAATTCACTGGCGCTGATCAGAACCAACACGTAAAATATAAGAGAAGCTTTATTGGACCATCGTGCAATGCATTTCAGCACCGGTGAATTCCTGTCTACCCCGTTGAAGTGTGTGTTTTCTGTTTGCGGATATTGTTTGGGACAGGAAGGCTGCAGACCTCACCTTTGGTTCACCTTACAAACCTTGACCATTGTTGTGTATGGGTTGCACAACCCACTGTGGTAAGCGGGCAATACTATTTACTTGCCCACCTTGCTTTTATTTTACTATGGAGCGCTGTCCTTGCTTTTTTTAGATCCCATACACTATAGACAGACAACTTTTGAATAAAATGTATGGGGACCTTTAAAGGGGTACTCTGGTGGAAAAAAATTCATATCAACTGGTTTGTTAAAGTTAAACAGAT